>NW_026606186.1:10057500-10697500 GCF_029834395.1 Sorex fumeus
ACTAGCCAACTCCAGCACTGCTGGGGGGATGGATCCAATTTTCCTTGGCAATCTTTGAAGGGGAGGGTGCAGGAATCTCCATTACTTCCTACAGCTCTCCTCCCCTTCTCTGGTTTTTGTTTAGTTTGGGAGTTTGGGTTGGGGGCCACAACCAGCAGTGCTCAGGGGTTCCTCCTGGCTCTGCACTCAAGGATCACTTCTGGCTAGACTCAGGGGACCCTATTAGGGCGCTGGCGATAGAACCCGGGTCTGTTTTCACTGAGTGGCCCCGCCCTCTTGGCAGGGGAGCCCTAAATTCATGCAGGAGCACGAGGTGTCCTCTCAGGCCTCCCACCTGAACCTGCTGCTGGAGTTGATGAAACAATGGAAGGCCCAGCTGGGCTCCAGCCTGGGCTCAGGACCCATGGCCCTGGAGCAGAACCTGTCCGACCTGCAGCTGCAGAAAGAGATGGCGGGGGGCCTGGAGGTGGACTGCTACCGGGCCCCCTGCTCCGAGAGCCAGGAGGCGCTGGCCCTGCAGCACCGCGTGAAAGACAAACTCTTGGCGGAGCTGGAGGGGAAGCTGCGTGTGTTTGAGAACATCGTGGCCGTCCTCAACAAGGAGGTGGAAGCCTCACACCTGGCCTTGGCCGCCTCCATCCACCAGAGCCAGCTGGACCGTGAGCACATCCAGAGCTTAGAACAAAGGGTGAGAAAGCATGGGGCGGGCAGGGGAAGCAAGTCTGTCGGCCAGCTCAGGGGGACCCATTTCCCTCCACCTCAACTCCTGGGCAGTCTGTGGACCAGTCTTCTCCCTAAGTATTCTCCCAGCTCAGGGAAGTCACTCCCACCTCAAAACCTACCTTCCTATATCCCGGATCTTCTTGGAAAGTACCAGATTAGAAGTTACAGTCGAGGTCAGCTCCCAACTCCAACCAGGGTTTCAGCAGCTTTGCTAGAATTGCCTCAGTAGGACACTCTCTCCCCAAGCAGCTCATTCCATTGGCTGGACCACTTCCACTAATTAGAAAGATATTCCTTGGGCTGGAGAGATAGTTCAGTTTGCAGGGTGCTTGCCTTGCATGCAGCCAACCCAAGTTGGATCTCCAGTACCACATCTGGTCTCCTGAGCCTGCAGACTCAGTGGTAAGCTCTAAGCACCAACAGGTGTAGCCCAGAAACAGAGAGAGGAGGAAGGGGAGAGAGAGAGAGAGAGAGAGAGAGAGAGAGAGAGAGACCCGCTGAGCCAGGCCAGGGGGTGGAGCATATAGAGGAAGAGCTTTGCAAGCCAGGACTTCACCAGAGAACCAGGAGGGAAAGGGAATTCCGGGAAGGAGGAAGAGTATGTTAGAGGCAGAGACGCATGTCTCGGGGAGGCCGACTCAGGCCATCTTCCCAAGTCTCCAGCTGAATGCGTTTCCTCTCAGGTGCTCGAGCTGCAGCAGACGCTGGCCCAGAAAGACCAGGCCCTGGGCAAGGTGGAGCAGGGCCTGCGCCTCATGGAGGAGGCCTCCTTCGATGGCACCTTCCTGTGGAAGATCACCAACGTGGCCAGGCGGTGCCAGGAGTCGGCCAGCGGCAGGACCATCAGCCTCTTTTCCCCAGGTAACCCTGCCCGGGAGGCCAACCAGATGGACCCAGAAAGTAGCAGGAGGAATCCCCCTGCCCCAGCTCTGCTGGGCCCACCTTCACCTCCCTGCATCCTACTTACATCCTGTAGGTCCCCATCGTCATCAGCTTCAGGTGGCTGTTGGCAGTGGAGGCCCCTATGCCCAAGGCTGGAGCTCATGCAAATGACAGGAACATCAAGAGGCATTTCCGCAGTAGATTCTCTGGCCCTGCAGACCTGATGGCACCAAGTCCCGTGAGGTGCCAGTGCCAGCAAGTGTGGGCAGGGGTGGCTACTACACAGAGGAGCTCTAATGGCGGGTCCAGCTCCCTCCTTGGTGTCTTTTGAGATCTCCAAGAGAAGCACACACACCTCCATGTGTGAGTGAAGTGCTCCTGTCAGGTCCCTTCCCTTTCCCGTCCCCCCACCCGGTACCCCAGTGGGTCATTAAAGAGGATTTCTGCAAGGCCAGAGGGATAGCACAGTAGGGAGGGTGCTTGCCTCGCATTGGGCAAAGCCAGATTCCATTCCCAGCCCTACCCCCTATGGCCCCTGGAGCCGCAGGAGTGATGCCTGAGCACCAGGTGTGACCCAAAACACACACACACACACACACACACACACACACACACACACACAAAGAACAAAAGGATTCTGCAGGTGACAAGTTCTAGGCACCTTCCCCGCTGCCCCAGCTTCATTCTCTGTCATCTACTCTGATGCCTCCTCACCAAACCTGATGTCCACCCTCAGGGTTGACCAGGCCCCTCCACAGAGAAGCAGGGATAGGGGGAGGCCTTGCCCCTGCTGCAGTGTCCCCGCTCCCTGCCATTCTACCCCGGGGTGAGAGCACTGCTGAGTCTGCCCATCTCTCCTCCAAGCAGTTCTGTCTATCCCCCGTCCCCTAACCCCCGTCAGTCCCTCCCAGAGGTGCGTGGGGTGCCTGCCAGCCCCCAGCATCACCCTTGCAGCTTCCCAGGGGGAACCCACAAGCCACCACTTCACCTTTCTTAGCTGCTTCATCCCTGCTCTTCTCTGCCCAGCGACTGGCATGCCTGGGAGTGGCCCCCTCTCGTCCTGCCTTGGGGCACACCCTGCCCAGCATGGCAAAGAGAACTCTATGCTGAGCAAACCCCCAGAAACTGTCTCTGCTCCTGGGCACTGTAACACACTGGACAGTCACTTCCCTATACTCAGGCTTTCAAAAATAGGTTAGATCCGGCCAGTAGGTCCCAGGGCTCAGCGGCAGCACCATGCCCTGAACACCTTAGAAATACAGATTCTCAAACACTGGGTGGTCTCACTTATTTTTTTTTTTTAGTTTTTGGGTCACACTCAGTGATTCTCAGGGGTTATTCTTGGCTCTGCACTCAGGAATCACTCCTGGCGGTACTTAGGGGACCATATGGGATACTGGGAATCAAACCCGGGTCGGCCGCATGCAAGGCAAATGCCCTACCCACTGTGCTATCGCTCCAACACCGGTCTCACTGATCTGTGGGATAGAGAATACTGGAGAAGGAAATGTAGCAAAGGGTGGATGCCTAGATCACCCTTGACCCCCGTGTTTAGAGATCAGAGAAATCAAGGGTGGGAGAAGAGATCATGAAGTAATGGGTGAACAGACCTCAGGGCTTCAGTTATACTGGTGATATGGGTGAGTGCTATAGTCATATATCTGAAACACAGACTCAGGAACACTGAAAACATGAAATCGAACTCATGACCACTGGAACATCATAATATGCCTGTCAAGTTGACAGACGGGGATGGGGAACGTTGGTGGAGGGAAGTTGACACGGGATTGGTGTTTAAATATATGTGTAACATTCAATTCTAAATAACTTTGTAAACCATAACTCTTCAATTAAATAATCAAAAAAGAAATACAAGATTCTCAACCTCCCCCATATTCCCAACACCAGGTCGGTAGCTCTGGTCTGGAAGGGTGAGCAGCAGCTGATTCTGATGGTCAGTGGACAGTCCCTGGGCTGCATAACCCCCAAGCGCTGTCCCTGAGAAGAATGCTGGGCGCCAGGCCCAGAGTCCTCAGTGGAGAGCCCCAAGCATGGGCCTGCGCAGATTCCCATCTGCAGAGGGTTCTCTCCCCTCGCCCCCTGTGCTGACGCCCCTCTCCACACTGCAGCCTTCTACACCTCCAAGTACGGTTACAAGCTGTGCCTGCGGCTCTACCTGAACGGAGATGGCGCAGGAAAGAGGACGCATCTGTCTCTCTTCATCGTGATCATGAGAGGGGAGTACGATGCCCTGCTGCCGTGGCCTTTCCGGAACAAGGTAAGGGGGTTGGGGGGGTTGGTGGTCTGGGGGATGCCCGGCCCCAGGCCTTGTTTCAGCCCCCATCCCTTGGGCCTGATATAGCCAGGAACTAGCCCTGGCCATGTGAGCTCAGCCTTTTGCCCTCTTCACGTGCTCCATTTCCTCATTTCTAAAACAAAAGGGTGAAGCCACATCTAAGTATCCAAGGCTCCTTCCAGCTCCCCGAGTCCAGGAAAGCACATTCTAGCAAATGCCTGCACCAGCTGTTGTCGTGCACGCCGTTGACAGTGGTTCCGCCCCTCATACTCCATATGGTACCCCAAGCCCCACTAGGAGTGATCCCTAGGAGTGACCCACTAGGAGTGCCATCAGAAGTAAGCCCTGAGCACCACCATGTGTGCCCCAAAAATATTAAAATGAAAGAAAGAGTGGGAGGGAGGGAAGAAGGAAACAAAAGGAAGGAAGGAAGGAAGGAAGGAAGGAAGGAAGGAAGGAAGGGAGGGAGGGAGGGAGGGAGGGAGGGAGGGAAGGAAGGAAGAGGAGGAGGAAGAGAGGGAGGGAGGGGGAAGGAAGGAAGGGAGGGAGAGAGGGAGGGAAAGAAAGAAAGAACGTGGAAGGGAGGGAGGAAGAAAGAAAAAAAGAAAGAGAAAGAAAAGGGAAGGAAAAAGTCTTCCCCCACAAAAAAGAAAAAGAAAAAAAGGAAAGAAAGAAAGCAGTGTGTGGGGCTGTATACTATATGGTTCCGGTCATCTGACCTCTGGGACCAGGCAGGTTTTAGAGGGTCTGTGGCTTCAGGGACAGCGCGGGAGCAGGTAGATGGAGATCAGTGAGGACTCTAGCGCTCTCCAGGCAGCTGCCTTTTGTGGTGCACCCATCGGTCCCCAGGAGGGGAGCTGATGAAGCTGTGGGCGATGGGCAGGTGCCTCTGTGGGTCACTGACTGTAGGAAAATCCCAGCCCAGGTGTGGGGGTGTGGAATCTCTATTTTCTACTCTAGTCATCTCAGGTACCTACAAGTGCTCTGACAATGAGGCCTGTTAAAATGGTCCAAGCAGGCGTGAGTGGGGAGAGTCAAGCGTTGCTGCAGGTGGCAGCAGGGGGGAGCAGGAGGACATGAAGGGAAAGAGGCAGGTGGCATGGGCACAGACCCAGACCCAGTAAGTGGGGGATTCCCGTATCTGCAGGGGAGAGTTTAAAAACTACCAACCGTGACCATGAGCCTCATACCATGAGGAATCATGCCTGAACATCAACAAAATTTCTCTTTTTTTTTTAATAAGCATTTTTTTTCTTCTTTAGACACTTGCAGTTGTGTTTATGCTAGAGTTTCAGGCTTATAATAATTCAGCACCAACCTCGCCAGCTTCCCTTCCCCCATGCCCCCAGCTTCCTCCCCCCCCCCAGCAGGCACATTTTGCTTTTTTGGGTCACACCTGGTGATGTTCAGGGGTTACTCCTGGCTCTGCACTCAGGAATCACTCCTGGAAGTGCTCAGGGGACCATAAAGAATGCTGGAAATCGAACCCGGGTTGGCCACGTGCAAGGCAAACGCCCTACATGCTGTGCTATCGCTCCAGCCCCCAGCAGGCACATTTTGGAGGGACCACACCTGGCAATATTCAGGGATTATTCCAGGTTCTGTGCTCAGGAATCACTCCTGGAGGGGTTCAGGGGGACCATATGGGGATCGAACTAGAGTTGGTTGTGTGCAAGGCAAATTGCCCTATCCACTGTACTACCGCTCCAGCCCCTGCAGGCACCTCTTTAAGATGAATGATTGTGGGTTGGGTGTCATACCTCAGTATTGCTGACTCTGTGGTAAAGATGTATGCACAGACCAGCCCTCAACAGTCCTGATGTGTCTAGAGCTCCTCAGCCCCATTCCTGTTACTTCAAGATTTTTTAGACCTTTTCAGGGTTCCTGATGGGCAGCATGTTTTAAGAAGGGCTGAGGTGGGGTGGCGGGAGGGATACTGGGAACTTTGGTGGTGAAGAATGGGCACTGGTGGAGGGATGGGTACTCGACCATTGTATGACAGAAATGTACTCGCAAAAGTATGTAAGTCTGTAATTATAGCTCATGGTGTTTCATTAAAAAATTTTAATTTTTTAAAAAAAGAAGAAAAAGAAAAAAATTTATAATAAAAAGGAAGGGCTAGAGGGATAGACATAGAAAGATTGCATTCATCTGGGTAACATAAAGTAACAAAATAGGAGACTAACACCCAAGAATGGCTGAGATTAGTACCAGGAATTTTGCTCCATGGCTTGGAGGCCAGCCTCACATGCTAGGGGAAATGGCAGCTCAGATAGAGAAGGGAGCACCAAATAAAGGGTGTTGGGAGGATCCTCCCAGGATCGAAGAAGCATGCTGAAAGTAGACTATAGACTGAACATAATTGCCACTCAGTGCCTCTTTTGCAAACAACAGCACCCAAAAGAAGAGAGAGAACAAAAAGGAATGCCCTGCCACAGAGGCAGGGTGGGATGGGGGCATGGGGGGTGGGAGGGATACTGGGATCATTGGTGATGGAGAATGGGCACTGGTGGAGGGATGGGTATTTGATCATTGTATAATTGAAACCCAAGCACAAAAATTTGTAAGTCTACAGCTGTACCTCATGGTGTCTCACTAATAAAAATTAAAAAAAAAAAAGGAAGGGGTGCGGTGGGGAGAGTAGCATGTGCCCAAAAGGGGGTCATGTGACCTTTTTTTCCTTTTCTTTCTTTCTTTTTTTTTTTTGTATTACACCCAGTGATGCACAGGGGTTACTCCTGGCTCTGCACTCAGGAATCACTCCTGGCAGTGCTCAGGGGACCATTTGGGATGCTGGGAATCAAACCGAGTCAGCCACATGCAAGGCAAAAGCCCTACCCGCTGTGCTATTCCTCCAGCCCCATGTCGTGTGGCTTTAAGCCTATTGGGCTTCTGGAGGGGGGCTCACGCCCAGCTCTGTCTGCAGCCCCTTCTCAGGGGGCCTCACCCCTGGGTTCCAGCACACACTTCAGCGTGGAAAGGAGCCTCCTTCTAGCTGAACTGTAGTCCCACCTCCTTATCCAAACTCGAGCCTCACCTCTGAGCACCACCACCCACTGGAATGGGCCCCTTCCTCTTACCAAGAAGCCCTGCTCCCTCATCATGGAGCATCCTCTGTCCCCCACCCCCACCCCAGACAGGCTCAAAATCCCCAGTGGGTCCACGCCTTGCACCCCTGGCATCTGCCCTCGGGGTCAGGCGAGAGTAGGGAGACAAAGCCCTTCCCCCTTTGCCCTCAGGTCACCTTCATGCTGCTGGACCAGAATAACCGAGAACATGCCATCGACGCCTTCCGGCCCGACCTGAACTCAGCATCCTTCCAGAGGCCCCAGAGCGAGACCAATGTGGCCAGCGGGTGCCCACTCTTCTTCCCGCTCAGCCGGCTGCAGTCTCCCAAGCACGCCTACGTCAGGGATGACGCCATGTTCCTCAAGTGTATTGTGGACACCAGCACTTAGGAGAAGAGATAGAGTACCCACTCGGGACTTGGGGGCTTATGCCTGGGGTGCCCCGGACCCCATGGCTCAACATCAAGCTGGCCTGAGCAGAGCAAGACTGAATCACAGGCACTGGCCACCATGGGAGACCTGGACACAGGTGGGGGCAGGGCTTCTGCACTGACCATTTGCCCCACCAGCCCTGAATAGTGAGATGAACTCTTGCTGGGACAGGGAGGAGCTGAGAACCAAGCTTGGGGGTCCCCAGCAAAGATGTTGCAATGTGGGCATCTGCACAGCCGCCCGGGGAAAGGGTTTCGGGCTATCTGGTGTCAGGAGAGGAGAGGCCAGCTGTCACTCTGGATTCCATCTGTCTGTCTGTCCGGGTCTGGATGGGCGAATGAGCTAAGCCAGAGCCAGTGGTCGAGCTGCAGAGATAACGTGGGCACCAAATCGGAGCTGGAGCGTTTTCTGGGTTCCAGACCAAAAAGCATCTCATTCCAGCCCTCTCCTGCCCAGGTGAGGAGAAGGAATATTCTAGAAATGTTCTGGAGCCTCTTTCCTGCCGGGCCCAGCAGAGCCCTGTCACTCTGGGGATGGCAGTCAGCTTCTGACCCCCAGGCAGGAGCACCCAGAGGCCCTGTGTCCAGTATCCTGCACCCCTCCCCAGGAGAAATCGGTGGGGGGTATCAGCTCTCACTCTCCTGTGGGCCAGGCCCACTTACAGCACTTTCCAGAAGCCTGTGACCCCTGAGGACCCCAGGGATTCCCTCATTCGCTCTTCAGAATGTCTGAGCCTCTGCCGGCGGTGAACCCTTTAAATGTGTATAAAACCAAAGCTATTTTTAAAAACCTTTTAGTGTTTTCATGTCATGCTGTGGATCTGAGGGGGCCCGGTTTGCCAAGTGTCTGGCGGAGGCCTGGGTGCTGCTTCCATCTCCCCAGCCCTCGAGGCATGTCAGCTGGTAGGTGCTTCCTTCCTGCCTCTGCCAGCTGCTTTCAAAGGAGCCCACTTGGGTCCAGGAACCTGGACAGCCACACATGGGAGAAAGGAGGGGACTTTGCAGGCTTTTCCCAGCCCAGTCTTGGGGCAGGGGCTAGAACTCAGCTCATACCTCCCTCCCTGCATGACTGAGGCCCTGGGTTCAATCCCCAGTTGCCCCCCCACACACACACACACTTGCACACATGTACACCCATGCACACATACACACAATCATACACGCAATGCACACATACACACACCCACTCATATACACATAGACATACATGCGCATATACACACATGCACACACACTCTTGCACACATATACACCCACACACACATACACACTAACATACACACAGTGTACACATACACACACCCATGCACATATACATACAGATATACACACATGTGCATATACACACATGCGCATATACACACATGCACACACACACACAACCCCATTCCACCAAGCTCCTGCTTGACTTTACAGATCCCTAGAGACTTCCCACTGCAGGGTGGGACTCCCTTGTCCCCCCACTCCTCCCCTTCCACCCACTCTTGCTCTCCTTGCCAAGGCAGCACACAACACACACCTAGGGCCTCAGAGCTGCCTGGGAAATGGGTCAGCACACTGCAGGTTCTGGCACACGTGCCCAGCCTGGCGTAGCTGATGCCCTTGCCTCCCCAAAGGAGGGCAAGGGCAGCTCGAGATATGAGAATCCCTTGGACTCAAATGGAGAACCTCACCCTCCTTGGAGGGCTTATTGGATCCACTTGGTGAAGTCAGAAAGGCTTCATTTAAGAGGTGGCATTTCAACTCAGCTTTCAACTAAGTTTGAGGTGCAGAAGAAAGGGGGTATAGGGAGAGAAAAAGTGGTGGTGTTAGGGAGCCATATCTGTGACAGGTGGAATCAGGGAGCAGAAGGCAGAAAGGTAGGGGGGTGCCCAAGCACAGAAGGTGGCTCTGATGTGGGAGTGGGGTGGGGGGACAGTCCCAAGTACATGTGACTCTTGGGATCACTGCCGGCAGAGGACAATGCTGTCAGTTACTGATGGATCTCCCAGAAAATCACTCAACACCTGACATCTCAACTGTGCAGGTGATTCCAGGAGAGGGCAGACACAGGCTCCGGGCAGCCTGACTATCCCTCTGGAGGCAGGCACCCTTTCATGCCCTCTTAAGAATTTAGGAGAAGGGGACTGGAACAGCAGGTAGAGCATTTACCTTACACGCAGCCAACGCACCCAAGTTCGATTCCCAGCACCCCATATGGTCCCCTGAGCACTGCCAAGAGTAGTTCCTGAGTGAAGAGCCAGGAGTAACTCCTGTGCATCGCCAGGTGTGACCCAAAAGGAAAAAAAAAGAATTTAGGAGAGGAAGGGATGGGGACGGCTGGGTCAGGTGCAGGAGGAAGCAGTTGAGCTCAAAGCCCATGGTGTGCTTCTTGCCTCATCCGGTTCCATTGGAGGTCTTGGGTTCCTCGGCAGTGAGATCACATCTGGATCACCAAAGCCACCCCTGTTCCCGGCAGGGGACAGACACCTGCAGGACCGCCTGCGGTGCAATGCCAGTCACTCTAAATCTGGATCTGTACATCATCGTGGGAAAAGCACTATCGCCCACCCGCCTCCTCCACCACCTTCAGCCGGGAGTCCAGCTCATGGCCCAGACACAGATATTGGGACCTGCTCACAGTCACTATGTGAGTGATGGGACCAGCTTGTGCCTTTGAGGCTGAGATGCCCCGCTGGAGTGGAAAGGATCAAGATCATCTGGGGGGGGGGGGGATGGTCTCTGCAGAGACCCCTAGGGGAATGGAGGGTAGGAGGGCCTGGAGAGGCACTTCCTGGCTGGCTGGAGGGCAGGCTCTGGACTCTGCCCATATTCTGTGTCCTGTGTCTATTCATCCCCCAGATCTGGATGGGATACTGAGCCCTGGCTCTGAGACAGAGACATGTCCTCTGCCGCCCAGCCATGGAACCAGAGGCTCAGATAGGACCCTGCCCACTTCTCTTCCCGCTCTGCCTGCTGAGCTGGAAAGCAGACCTTTGCCCCGTTTCACTGTCAGCCACGTGGGTGAACGTTCTGCACTCACAGTGTTTTTGTAAGCATATGAGGGTGCTTTTGACAGTGTTGGGGAGGGGGGGACTGAGCACACACACAGTTCCAAGACACAGAAGTCTCCAGGTGCCAACTTAATAACAGACACTGTGCTGGGGACTTTATGCACATCGTTTCC
Source organism: Sorex fumeus (assembly GCF_029834395.1). NCBI lineage: Eukaryota > Metazoa > Chordata > Mammalia > Eulipotyphla > Soricidae > Sorex > Sorex fumeus. The sequence continues at coordinate 10,068,067 of NW_026606186.1, forward strand.
TGAAACTTGCACAGAATTCACAGGAGTTGTGATTTTATCACCTTTCTTAGAGGCGGACCCCCAGTTCAGTGGTGGGGGTGGGGGTGGGGTAAAGATCACTCACCCAGGGCTGGAGCAATAGCACAATGGGTAGAGCGCTTACCTTGCACGCGGCCAACCCGGGTTTGATCCCAGCATCCCATATGGTCCCCCGAGCACTGCCAGGAGTAACTCCTGAGTGCATGAGCCAGGAGTAACCTCTGTGCATCACTGGGTGTGCCCCAGAAAGCCACAAGAAAAAAAATCACTCACCCAAGGTTACCCCAGACGAACAGGCGGTACTGACATGGCCCCAGGTCAGCCTGTGCAGAATTTCAACATCATCTTGTAGAAGACAAGAACCTCTCTTACATCTGCACGGACTATAAATTTGGTTCTTATTTATTTTGGTTTGGGGGGCCAGACCTCACAGTGCTCAGGGTTTAGTCCTGGCTTTATGCTCAGGATCACTCAAGATGGGCTTGGGGCTCCGTATGTGGTTCTGGGGATCAAATCCAGGTTAGCTGTGTGCCAAGCAGAGTACCCTTACCCTCTGTACTAACCCTCCAGCCCCAAATTTGGTTCTTTTGGTTTTGCTTTTGGTTGTGGAATACCACACCTGGCAGTGCTTAGTACTTACTCCTGGCTCTGCACCCAGGGATCACTCCTGGCAGGCTCAGGGAACCATAGAAGGTTCTGGGACCCAACCTGGGTTGCCCGTGTGCAAGGCAGACACCCTACCCACTGCACTATTGCTCCAACAACCCCAAAATTTGTTTCTTGAAGAGCCACAAAGTAATGTCACAATCATTCAAATCCCTTGACTTCACTGGTCACTGTCTCCGTTCATATTGCTGACTGGCCTAAGAGGAAGGTTTTACTCTTCTCAATTAATGGGAGAATAAACACAGTCAGAGGACAGATAGACACCTTCCCGAGGTCACACAGCTGGTCAGTGGCTCTTTCTCCATCTACTATGAAGGCTCTCCCTGGCAGAGAGCAGAGAAGGAGAGAAGAGGCGGTGTCCCTGGGATAGACTCAAACTTACCTCTTTTTTTTCCTTTTCGGGTCACACCCAGCGATACACAGGGGTTACTCCTGGCTCTTCACTCAGGAATTACTCCTGGCAGTGCTCGGGGGGACCATATGGGATGCTGGGAATCAAACCCGGGTCAGCCTCGTGCAAGGCAAACGCCCTACCCACTGCGCAATTACTCCAGCCCCTCAAACTTATCTCGAGGTCTGTGGAGATTCCCAGGCCAGGTTAACAGAGGGGACAGCGGCCTGGTCCCTAGAGTGAGTCCAGAGCCCCTTTGCCCAGGTGCCACCGGGACCTATCTTCTCACTGTCCTCACTGTCCTCCCCAGGCCGTCCATGCCTGCAAGACTCGTGGCCCTGAATTCTTAGTCTTTTGCATTTTATAAGCAAGAAACACCACGGTTTACAGAGTGGATAGGCTGAGTGACGTGGTGGGGAATGGTGGGAAATCCCCCCTTTCCTGGCTCAGTTGCCATCTCTTCCAGCTCTGGGCCTCAGTTTCCTCATCTGTAAGTTGAGGCAGCTGAACCCCGAGGCCTCAAAGGCCCCACCAAGCACCCAAATCTCCCAGCAAAAGGCAAGCCTCCCTCTGCCACACACACACACACACACACACACACACACACACACACACACACGGCCCGTTGAACTCATACATTTGACAGATAAATGACACTGAACTGCCTGGGGGTGGGTGGCATGTGTTCAGCAAGGCTCGTAGGTCTGTCACTCTCAGGAAGCTACTGTGGATCAGGAGTAAGAGGCCCTGAAATGAGGTAGCGGTTGAGTTGGCGCAGAAAGCTCTGAGATATGACTTGATTTCCCAGACAAGTTCCTTAGAGACATGTGCCATCCAGTCCAGAACCACTAGTGTGCATGGTCATGAGCATGTGGGACCACCTGGGGCCAAAGATGTCCGTATCCTAATGCCCAAGCCTGGGGACATATGCCACTTTCTGAAAACCGTGTCTACAAGTGCCTACTAGGATAGGGAAAGTAGGGATTAAGACCTCTGGTAGGCAAACATGATGGCCACTTAGTACCTGTATCGCAAACCATAATACCCAAAAGAAGAGAGAAAGAGGAAATGTGCCTGCCACCGAGGCAGGGGGTGGGAGAGGTAGGGGTGGTAGGAAACATTGGTAGTAGATAATGGGCACTGGTGGAGGGATGGGTACTCGAACATTGTTTGACTAAAACGGAATCATGAAAGTTTGTAAGTCTGAAACTGTATCTCATGGTGGTTCATTAAAATAAAAAAATAATAAAAATAATTAATTTAAAAAGACCTCTGGTAGGGCAGGGAGTTAGGACAGGGATCAAGTATCTTGCCTTGCACACAGTCAACCGAGATTTTATCCCCAGACCAGCATGTAGTCCCCTGAGCCTCACCAGGAGGGATCCCTGAGCACAGAGCCAGGAGCAAGGCCTGAGCACAGCCAGGTCCCAAAATCAAAAATAAAAAGACGGCGGCAGAGGGGTTGGGAGTTAGCTGGACTTTCCAGGCGGCAATAACAGAGGATCTGCCCAATCATAACAGTCCTACAAAGAGAGAGTCCGCAGGCCAGGGATCAGAGGTAACAAAGCCGGGACTCAGCCCAGGGACCGGGGGTGCCGAGGGCAGGCGGATGCCACAGCTCTCCACCAGAAAGATGCGGGCCTGCCCCCAGAGCCTCTGAGGGAATACAGCTCCCCACACCTCACTTTTTGCTCCCCAGAAGACACTTTGCATAATCAAAGTGAGAAATTCACAGACACCCTGATGATCCTGAAAAGTGCCTTTGTCATAAATTGGATTTGGAAATCCCTCTCATATTGGGGGGAAAAAAAAAAAAGTCCAATCCTTTTTCTTTTTCCTTTTTTTCTTTTTTAGTTTGACCCACAGGCTCATGATATTCCAGAATTGAAAACCGACCTGTTAGTTAAAGTGTTATGTATGAAACCCAATCAGCAACAGTGCAAACCACAGTGCAAAAAGTCATGAAAACAAGGCCAAATCAAAAAAATGCCCTCGTGGAAGCAGATGGGCTGAGAGGCAACTGGGGGTCAGGAGGCATTGATGGAGGGAAGTGGACCCCGGTGAAGGGATTAGTGTTGAGATATTGTATGCCTGAAACCCAATCATGAATAACTTTGCAATTTCATGGTGTCTACATTTTTTAATTAAAAAGATAATTAAATTTTTAAAAAATTCTACCTGATGGTCCAGGGTGATGGTGCAAGTGATAGAGCATGTGCAAAGCCCCAAATCCCCAGCATCACATGGACCCCCCAGACATTGCTAGTGGTGGCCCTGGTGGGTACCAAGCACAGCCTGCTCGTACTCAGCCAAGCTCTGCTGGGAGTGACCCCTATTAAAAATCAATTTTTAAATGTCTGGAGGAAAAGGCTCATTTCCCACAACTGCACTCCAGAACTATATAATGATATATATGCATATATAAATAAATACATATATATTTATATATGTTGCTATAAGTCAGTGTGTGTATATATAGAATAGACATAAGATTATATATATATATATATATATATATATATTGCTTTGACACTCAGTGTGTGTCAAAGTGTTACAGTAACAGAACCAAACACAAATGCTTGAAGTGGGATTACTCCAGTTTGAGATGTACCTTAAATGTAAAAAACACACCATAGTTTGAGAATTAGTACCAAAAGGAAAATTAGTTGTATTCATCATTTTAAATGGACATGTGACTAATTAAGTTAAAGAAAATCTCTTTGGCTGCATGTGAGGCAGGGATGTGCCTTAAACCCTGTACTACCTCTCCAATCCAACAAAAAATGGATTATTAAAGTTATTTGTACTTGTACTTAAAATTATTTGTACTTGGAGAGATAGTACAGCGGGTAGGGAATTTGCCTTGCATGCAGACAATCTGGGTTTGATCCCCGGCATCCCATATGGTCCCACGAGCACCGCCAAGAGTAATTCCTGAGCACAGAGTCAGGGGTAACCTCTAAGCATCGCCAAGCTGTGACCCAAAAACAAACAATACTCATTTGCATTTGAGCGATAGCACAGCTCCTCCGCCCCTCTCGGAGAGCCCGGCAAGCTACCGAGAGTATTTGATATGCCAGACACAGTAACAACAAAGTCTCCAATGGAGACGTTACTGAGCCCACTCGAGCAAATCGACGATCAACGGGAGGGCCTTTACCTTTACCTTTTTAAAATGTCAGTACAGGGGCTGGAGCAATAACACAATTTATTGGGGTAATTTATTGGGGTAGGGCATTTGCCTTGCACGCAGCCAATCTGGGTTCGATTCTTTGCATCCCATATGGCCCCCCAAGCACCGCTAGGAGTAATTGCTGAGTGCAGTGCCAGGAGTAACCCCTGCGCATTGCCAGGTATGACCCAAAAAGCAAATAAATAAATAAATAAATAAATAAGTACCATGGGGTACTGGTAGCATAGTACACACTACCGGAGTACCCGGAATACCCGGAGTACGGCAGAGCCTGGCAAGCTCCCTGTGGCATATTCAACATGCCAAAGACAGTAACAAGTCTCACAATGGAGATGTTACTGGTGCCTGCTCAAGCAAATTGATGAACATCGGGAGGACAGGTGCTACAGTGCTACCATGGGGCTGGAGATAGATAGCAACCGTGTGTAAAGTGTTTGCCTTGCATGCAGTCGACATGGGTTTAATCCCTGGTATTTTCCATATGGTCCCCTGAGCACCATCAGGAATAATTGCTGAGTGCAAAGTCAGGCGCACCAAGTGTGGCCTAGAAACAAACAAACAAACAAACAAACAAATAAGTCAGTACCAGGGGCCAGAGAGATAATATAGTGAGCAGAACACTTGCCTGCATTTGCCTTGCATGCAGTCAACCTGGGTTTAATCCCTGGTATTCCATAGGGTCCCTTGAGCACCATCAGGAGTAATTCCTGAGTGCAAGGCCAGGAGTAACCCCCTGAGCATCTCCAGGTGTGGCCCAGAAACAAAGAAAAAAATGTCAGCACCAGGGGCCAGAGAGAGAATACAGTGAGCAGAACATTTGCTTGCATGTGGCTGACCTGGACTCCATCCCTGGCACCCATATGGTCCCCAAAGTTCTCCCCAGAAATGATCTCTGCACACAGAGCTGCAAGTAAGCCCTGAGCACTGCCAGGCATGGCCCCAATACCACAATAACAATAAATCTTTTTAAATATCAGTACCAGAAGCTCTAGACTTCTGTGTAGATCAAATTATATTTCCAGTAGACTGCAGGAAAAGGCTTTTTTTTCATTTGTTTCTGGCCTTGAACCAAGTATCACCCCACCTTTACCCTGCCTCCCACAGCTGCCTGGGCTGAACGCTGCCCCGCGCCAGCCCGCGTTTCTCCGTCCGTCCCTCCGAGACATGATTCTTATTTTTAGCAGCTGAACTGGATGGCCCCAGACAGCTGGCTCGGACGGCAGTCCTGAGACTGCCCTGAGCCCATCTCTCTGCCAATACGGGGGTCTCCGGAGAGCTGACTCCATGGCTCAAGGCCTTTTAGAGCATGGACGCAAACCTCTCTGCATCCCTGCAAGTGAAGAATATCATAATCTGTGTGTTTTCAACATCAGAGGGAGACTGCGAGGTCTCCAGCCGCTCGGAAGAGGCAGAAGAAAGTCAGCTCCTTCCTCTCCGAGCTTGGCTCTGCCTGCTGACCTCCAAACCGTGGCCTGATCGCATTGCCTGGAAGTTTAGAACTCAAGCTCCAGCCTCAGCAACATCAGGGTGCCTGCCCCCTGCCACCTCCTCGGCCCTGGCATGAAGGCCCAGACTCCTCTCAGCAATTAGAGCATCACGTGGGGTGGGAAGATGGGGGTCAAGACTGTAAGTATCAAGCACTGAGATACCCCAGAAAATATTGACTCTCTTATTGCTGTCATTTACCAAGGTTTTGACATTCCATTGCATGTTATTATTCCGTTTTCTATATCATTAATAATCCATGTAGGAAGTCGGAGAGATGTAGAGGGGGTGGGGCGCTTGCCTGGCACATGGCAGCCCAGGTTTGTTCCCCAAAATCTTATATGGTCCCCTGAGTCTGCCAGGTGTGGTTCCTTGTCCGGGGACCCTGGGTTGACACCAGGAACAATCCTGGGTCAGCTGCATGCAAGGCACATGCCTGACCTGATGTACTATCTGTCTGGCCCATATTGCAATTACTTTTTTCACATTGCTACGCATCTATTTCTTACCTTCCTTCAAGGACGTGAAAAATGCCTTATTTTAAAAGTGGAATTGCAGTTACTGTTCTTCAGAGTTTTCTCATTCAAAGAAAGCTGTTATTTGTTAATATTGTTGTACCAGTTTCAATTTCTTGGTTTTAAAAATGTCCCATGGTCTTCTCAGATGGTGTTATTGAAAAAGCCAGGAAATGGGGCGCCAAGCATTCTTTACTTTTCCCTGGTTTCGTGTAAGTCTTCAATTGTTTAAAATATTAAAGCTGGGGGCAATGGGGGCTGAAAAGATAGTACAGTGGGTAGGGCACTGCCTTGCACGCAGTTGACCCAGATTCTATTCCTGGCACCCCATGTGGTCCCCAATTCCCCCCTCCCCCCGCCAAATGATCGCTGAGCACAGAGCCAGGAGAAAGACCTAAGCAGAGCCGGGTATGGCTCAAAAACATAAACTAATTTAATTAAAGAACAAAAAAGTATGTCAAAGAGTTGAAAAATATTTATTTAGATTTTCTATTAACTTTGATGACTCCTACGTTCTTTTGACTCCTCCATCACGAATTTCTTTTATATAAAGTGAGAAGCAAGACTCTGCTTAATTTTTTTTCCAGATGGCTGGCCAGCTGAGCCTCGCAGCTAAATCACTCTGCCTCTCCCTGGCGGTTTGTGCTGGATCTTTATCACACGCTGAAACTATATACTAGAATTGTTTCTGGGTTACTTCTGTCCTTCTGATCCGTTGCCATTTCTTATATCCTTACCACCCCATTTTGGTGTTTTAAAATGTGACATGACAGCTGTTACTTTCCTTCACACATCAGATTCCCCCTTTTGGGATATTCTATTTATCAGCATTTTTTTATCTTGCTCTTTCTGCTAAAACAAGCATGATCTAATATTTCAAAGCTTTCTGGTGAGACCCCATTAAACTGGCAAAATAACTTGAGAAAATTGGGCCTCTTGACACTCTGTAGTTTTTCCATCCAAGAATTTAGTGCGACTGAACCACCATGTATTTCTCTATTTTCTGTTTCTCGATTAAAATTGTCATTTGGCGAGGGGTGGGGGAGCGGGATGGGCCTGAGAGCTAGTACAGGAATTGAGATGTTTGCCTTGTCTGCAGCCAACTCCGGTTTTAGAATCCCTGGCACTGCAAATGATCCCCTGAGCACTGCCAGGAGAGATCTTTGAGCACAGAGCCAGGAGCACAGAGCACTTGCTTTGCACCTAGATCACTCCAGGTGCTAGGGGATCATGTATGCTCAGTCTCCGGTCCTCTTCCTTTCCTTAAGGAGACATTCCTTGCTTACTGAATCTCAGTAGCTTTGGAAATCCATGATTCCCAGTCAGGCAGCTGCAATGCGGGGTGGGGAGGGGCAGTAGGTGGGGTACTGCTGGGGGGCCATAAATCACAGCTTCAACAGCAGCTCCAGCTGCATTTGTCTAGAAAGCACACAACACCTCAAATCCTGTAACCTGGTGTATAGATCCGCACGCCTCCTTGTCCACTGGTGGATCTTGGGCATGTCATGCAACCAGCTCTCAGCCCACCATCCTCCCTGGCAAAGCTAAATAGCAGAGTCCCTGGCCTGTGGGTCAGGGCTGGTGGTCTGCTGAATTTCCACCAGCTAAGTCTTGGCGCCCACAAGTTTCCCAGGAAGATCAGCTAAATCTGAGTGGCCTGGGTTGGCCTGGTGTGTGTGTGTGTGTGTGTGTGTGTGTGTGTGTGTGTGTGTGTGTGTGTGTTTTAAGGGGGTTGAGGGAGAAAGGAGTTCCCTAAAGTCTTCTGCCAATAAGTCTTCCATAGGTGTTTGTCCTCCTGAAATTGGCTTCTTCCAGTCTGCACCATGGGTGCTGGGCTTGGTCATCAGCAGGACACTTCCCAGCACCCTAGGGAGGATGGCAGGGGACAAGGAATGATCATCCTGGAACCCAAATCATCTGTGCCTTCCTGCGGGGAGGGGCGAGCGAGGGCCGAGGGGAGGTGCTGCAGATCCCCGGTCCGCAGTCATATGGAATGCATTGAGCAGCGCGAGCATTCCAAACCCACTGTTCTGTGCTCCCAGGCGCCTTTTCCTGGAACACAGGCCAAGCAGGGCCTCAGCGCCCCAAAAGAGGGCCTCCCGCCTCCCGCCTCCCGCCACTGATCTCAGCCCAGGCCCCAGCCAAAGCAAGCCAGGGGAGGAGAGGAGTGGAAGGATTGGAGGGAGGGGAGGGGAGAGGCAAAATGTCCTCACAGCCCAGCCAGAGCCGGGGCCAGGTGGCCCCAGGGGCTCCTGAAATCCCAAAGACCTTGTGGCTTTGTTGCTGAAAAGATCTAGAAACATTTGAAGTGGGAATCCGGAGCTTGGCGGCGCCAACCAAACTTTCCAGTCAAGTTTCCCTTCACGTTGTCTTAATCCTCCGCCTGGATGCAGTCCAGTGTCTGGGGGTTCTGAGTTGAATGTGGGGGGGGAGGGGGGCCCTATCAGAGACAGCGTCCACTGGTTTTGCTGCTCCAAAGTTGATTCGAGTGTCTGAGACAGACATGCTTTGCATGAGCTGAGCACACACTTGGTATGCTGGAAGCCCAGGTAGGGTCCCCTGAGCACCAACAGGAGTGGTCCCTGAACACAGAGCCAGGAGGGGATGCTGAGCACCATCAGGTGTGGCCAATGAAAAAGTAAGAAAGAAAAACAAAGAGGAGCTGGAGTGATAGTACAGTGGGTAGGGCATTTGCCTTGCAGATGGCCAACCTAGGTTCAATCCCCGGCATCCCATAAGGTCCCCAAGCACTGCCAGGAGTAATTCCTGAGTGCAAAGCCAGGAGGAACCCCTGAGAATCACTGGGGCCCAAAAACGAAAGAAAGAAGAAGAACAACAACAACAAAGAAAATTAATTCATCTCTGACCACTTTCCACGCTGGGCATCTTTGAGGAGCTACCTGCCCCGCAGTGAGAGCAGAGAGAGCTAGCTTCCCGGGATGACCTCCTGCCACCCTGAAAAGGAACCTGACCACTGCAGACATGAGCTTCCTAAGGCACCGTATCAGTCAGACCTAGGTAGCCAGACAGCACCGCTGGTGAGCACCGCATTCCCCCAAGAACGCCCTGGGAAACTGCACAGTTTGGAGAAGGCACCAGACAGAGGCTTCCAGAAATGGGAAGCAGAGCTGGAGTGTGGAAATGGGGAGCCATTGGGGGTGCTGTGTCTCCAGCACCTGCACACGCCTGAGTCAGACGGTGCTTCAGGCTTGGCCAGGAAGTTTCTTGTCATCACCAAGCCCCCCATCACAGGGCACCCCACATGATAAGCAGAGCCGGGACAGAAAGGCCAGGACTTGCAGATCTTCCCCCAAATAATCAACTCTGTTCTTTTGTCTATCTGTCTGTTGTCTGTCTGTCTGTCTGTGTGTGTCTCTCTCTGTCTGTCTACCATTCATTGTCTCTTTTAATTTTTTACAGTACCTGGGATACTAAACTCAGGGCCTCCCATGCAAGGTCAGTGCTGGGATGTGCCGTAGGGCTACCTCCCTGGGCCTCACACCTTTGTTTGATATCCTCAGCAGGGACAGGTGGTTTCTTTGGCACCACCCGGCCAGCTTAAACAGGGGGAGAGCATTCTCTTCTGTGCCACACATCTGGTTCGTTAGGCTACAAAATCCAGGCGCTGTATTCATTCATTAGCACCCACCACAGGTGCCTTTTATGAAGGGCCTCTCAAGCTCCGGGCACTTTGCATATAGACTCTCCTTCAGCCCATCGAGGACATCCCCCAGAGTGAGTGCTGGGTGTCTCCCCACTCCACGGATGAGGAAGCTGAGGCTGACAACCTTGGCCACAGGCCTCCTCTAGAGAAAATGAGTGTCTCCCAAGGTCAGAACTGTCTCTTGCCACTCTGTCATTCGGTCCCTTGCTTCCTGAACACCTGCTCTGCCCGGGCTCCTGTGGGACCAAAAACTGCATCATTCACATAGCAATTCAGCCAACACAGTCGTCTCGGGACACCTACTATTACCTATGGGCTTACAGCAGCCCTTACTCGAGACAGCTCTTCATAGCATGTCTTTACCTGATACACAAGAAAAAAAAAAAAAAGAACAAACACAATCCTGGGGTGAGTGAGCCACGGAAAACAGTGTTAGGAGAACTCAGAAGGATCCGGGAGGGAAACAGGAAGGCAGAGGGCCCCAAGTTACCAAGACAAGTCACAAATTGTCCTCGGAGCCAAAACCCACCCCACCGGGCCCAGGGTCCAGAAGAGACTAACAAAGCCGTTGCTGAGGCGGATCACACTCCCCTACAGGCCCTGAGACCAAGGAGGCCTTCTCCTTGCAAGCAGGCAGAAAACAAGGCCTGTGCACCTGAGGGGCACACTTACTGCGAGGACAGCCCCCGTTCTAGGGGCCATTTCCTACCCCCCGCACCCACTCTGCTGGCTCTAGTCCTAGCGCTGCAGAGAAGAGAGCGTGACCGTGTAGAAGGGCAGGCGGGCCTCTGGCTATCCAGTTTATTTTGATTTGACAGTGCCAGGGATGGACCCCAGGGAGGGGGCCCAAGGCCTCACACGCAAGGCCTGTGCTTGCTGACGTAGTCTCAGCAAACCAGCTAAACGCTGTTCTTCAGGAAGTCTTGTTGGGCCTGAGGATTCTATTTAAAATGTTCTAGTTTGCGTTTTGTTTTACTTCATCATTAACTTTTTTCTTTTCCTTTTTTTTTTCTGGGTGGGGGAGGGGAGAGGGGACATTTTGGGTCACACCCAGAGGGGCTCAGGGTTGCCTCCTGGTTCTGGGCTCAGGATTCATTCCTGGAGGAGCTTAGGACACCATATAGGGTGCTGGGGAATCAAGCACAGGTTGGTGAACGGCAAAGTGCAAGGCAAGCACCCTAACTGTTATCCTATTACTCCACCCCCTCATGTCAAATATATATGTGTGTGTGTGTGTGTGTGTGTCTGTGTGTGTGTGTGTGTGTGTGTCTGTGTGTGTGTGTATGGTCACGGTCACAGTCCTCCTGTTGTTCATCGATTTGCTCGAGCGGGCCCAGTAACGTCTCCATCATGAGACTTGTTGTTACTGTGTTTGGCATATCGAGTACGTCACAGGTAGCTTGCCAGGCTCTGCCGTGCGGGCGAGATACTCTCGGTAGCTTGCCGGGCTCTCCGAGAGGGGTGGAGGAATTGAACTCGGGTCGGCCATGTTGGCCGCTTGTAAGGCAAACGCCCTACCACTGTGCTATCGCTCCAGCCATATATATATATATATATATATATATATATAGAGAGAGAGAGAGAGAGAGAGAGAGACAGAGAGAGACAGAGACAGAGAAACAGAGGAGAGACTTTTGGGTCATACCCGGCCATGCTCAGAGGTTACTCCTGGCTCTGTACTCAGGAATTACTCCTAGCAGTGCTCAGGGGACCATATGGGATGTGACAGATTACACCCAGGTCAGAGACATGCAAGGCTAATATCCTACCCACTGTACTATCAGGCCCCTCGTTGTCAACTTTAAACAGTCAGATTTCACCAAAAAACAAACCCAGATTGGCGTAGTTGATTACAAACTAGATTTGACAAGGGATCCCCACTTGCCCAGGCCAAACTCACAGTAGGCCTTTTGTTTGATTTATTATTGTTATTATTATTATTATTTAAAATTTGTTTGATTTTGTTTGTTGTCTTTTGTTGGGGAGTCCAGACCTATGATGCTCCAGGCTTATTACTGGCTCGGCACTCAGTGATCACACCTGGCAGGGTTCAGGCAACCGTATGCGGTGCTGGGAATCGAACCTGGGTCAACAGTGTACAAAGCAAGTGCCTCCTTGCTGCGGTATCACTCTAGCTTTCTTTGTCCCTTTTAATTCCTCTCTCTGGCCTGCCAGTCCCCAGCAGTGCCTGTTTGTTTAGAGATATTTTGAAGGTGACACATTGAGGGGTTGGGGGTGGGTAGTGGTGCTCAGACAGGCCTTCCGAACCCCCACTGGTACAGGTGGTCTTCCCTCCAAGGCCTCGGCAGGGGACGGGCTATGTGGGGCCTGGGCATGACTGACTTGCTCAGCGCTTTCTCTGCACCCACAGTGAGGGCCTTGGCTTCTTCCTTCAAGGCTTCTGGGAAGTTCCCTGAGGCTGTGTTCCTCCCAGTAGCCAGGAAAGCCCTGACTCAGGGCTGTAGATGACAATATTGGGCTGCATGTTACAACCTCCTAGGAGCCTGTTGATCCTGGCACCCAAGGCCCACACCCTAGTCCCTCTTTTTTTTTTTATTGAATCACCATTAAATACAGTTACAGAGCTTTCATGATTGAGTTTCAGTCACACAATGATGGAACACCCATCCCTCCACCAGAGCGCATTTTTCTTTTTTATATATATATTTTTATTAGTGAAACACCATGAGGTACAGTTGTAGACTTACAAATTTTCGTGCTTGGGTTTTGATTGTACAATGATCAAATACCCATCCCTCCACCAGTGCCCATTTTCCACCACCATGGATCCCAGTATCCCTCCCACCCCCATCCCCCCCATCCCACCCTGTCTCTGTGGCAGGGCATTCCCTTTTGTTCTCTCTCTCCTTTTGGGTGTTGTGGTCTGCAAAAGAGGCATTGAGTGGCAATCATGTTCGGTCCATGGTCTACTTTCAACATGCATCTCCCATCCTGGGAGGATCCTCCCAACACCCTTTATTTGGTGCTCCCTTCTCTATCTGAGCTGCCCTTTCCCCTGGAATGCCCGGCTGGCCTCTAAACCATGGAGTAATCCTCCTGGTACTGATCTCGGCTATTCTTGGGTATTAATCTCATACTTTGTTACTTTATATCCCCCAGATGAAAGCAATCTTTCTATGTCTATCCCTCTCTTTCTGACTCATTTTGCTTAGCATGATACTTTCCATGTAGTACCATTTGTATGTAAATTTTATGACTTCATCTTTTCTAACAGCAGAGCGCATTTTCCACCACCAATGTCCACCCCAGTATCTCTCCCGCCACTCCCACCCCATCCCACCCCCTGCCTCGGTGGCAGGCACCTTTTTTCTTACTCTCTCTTGACTTTGGGCATCATGGTTTGCAATACAGATACGGAGAGGTCATCACGTTTGGTCCTTAGTCTACTTTCAGCACACATCTCCCATCCCGAACAATCCCTCCAACCATCATTGACTTAGTGGTCCCTTCTCCATTCCAAATGCCTTCTCCCCCAGCACATGAGGCAGCCTTCCAAACATGGAACCATCCTCCTGGCCCTGTCTCTACTGTCCAAGTCTCCTCCCACCAGTTAAATAAGAATCTCTAAAGATGAAAGAATAGGTGGCAGTGTTTTAAAGCTTGCACATGGGGCTAGGAGAGGACTCACAGGGCTGGAGAGCATTCCTGGCTTGATCACGGTCCTGGGCATGATTGACAGTGCACGTGGTCCCCGGAACATTGACGGGGTCTCCATAGTGACCACCACTGGTCACTATGTAAGCACCACTGGACCTGAGCAGCACTGCATTGCTCTAGTGCACTCAGCTGAAGCAGGCCAAGTATTACAGGGAGTGGGCCCTGAGCGTTGAGGGAAGGGAGGATGGGAGGGAGGGAGGGAGGGAGGGAGGGAGGGAGGGAGGAGGAGGGAGGAAAGAAGGAGCCAGGAAAACAGGTCCAAGGGCTACAGCACACGCTTCGCATGTGGGAACCCTGGTCATAACCTCAGCACCACATGGTCCCCCACCACTGAGTCAGGAGCAGCCTCTGAGAACCAATGGATGTAGCTCCCAACAAAAATAAGTAAGTGCTCATTATTTAAAAAAAAGAAATTCATCTCTGTGGGTGTTCCCAGTGGAGCTCCCCCGCGCCCCACCCCCCCAACGAGCGAGAAGCAAGGAGCGAGAAGAGCAAGGCATCAAGGGGAGCCCTTTCTCGGGTCTGGTGGTGAGTGCAGAGCAGCAGAAGGGAGCAAAACTCCTAGGAGAGAGGAAGAAAGGAGGCTAGTGCAGGAACCATAGGGTGAGAACTCTGAGGAGACCCTCCCTCCTGGGGATGCCTAGCCCCGCCCAGGGACACAGAATGCTCAGTCTGTCCATCCACAACCCGAAGACAGCAACAGCGGCTGGGTTTGAGGAATAAATACCAGCCCCGTGAAGAAGGGAAAGGAGTCCCAGCCGAGGCCAGGGCCCGGCCAAGACTCTGAGGCTGCAGAGCGGGGAGGGATGCTGAATGGAGGCTGGAGGAGGGAAGAAGAGGCCACAGAGGCAGGAAGGGGCCAAAACACAGCAGACCCCCCAGGGCCAGCCACACGGGACCTCAGACTCTGACGCTAGAGGGAACCACTGCGGGTTTCAGACTGAGGAATCCCTTGTGGGCAGGAGTTACCCAAGACGACTTCCTGGAGGAGGGCAGAAAGGATTAAGAGTCAAAAACAGGCAGGGAGAGGAAGGACTTTCCAATCTGAAACTCCTTCCCACGCCACCTACTCCCCAAACCCTTTGAATCATAGGCTGCCTGGGTTCAAGATGTGTCTGTTATTTGAAAGCTGCGGTTTCTCTTGAGCTGGTTTGGGGGAGTGGGGGGGCCCCTCCTCTGACAGAGAACCAGGAGGGAACGAAGAACATATCCTCTCGCCCCGAGGGCGAATCACCGAGGCCCAGGGGCCCCACAGGCTTTACAGCGGCTCTGATCTCTCTCCTCTGACACCTCCTCATCTTTCTTAGGTCCAAATTCTCAGGGCGTTTTTATGAGCTGCACCAAAGCCAGCTGGAAGCTCTTTTTCCATCAACTCTCCCTGAGACAAGTAGCCAGGTTTCACGTATTAAAATGAAAACGTCAGAAACGCTGTTGGGGAAAAAGAAAGAAAGAAATGAAAATATGCTGGCTCACTTGTTAGGCCTCAGATAACAAAATCCACGGCAGAGTCCCAGAGCCAGTGAGGGCCTCTTGTTTCTGCAAAGCAGGAGTGGGGGAGGGGGAGGAACGCTAGGGGAGGGGGAGCAGGTTAGCAGGGTGAAGTCATCCCTCGCTCTTGCTGGTTTACCTCTTCACTGAAGGAACACTGGGCATGGACTGGAGGCCAGGCCCCGAGGCCTCAGCATGAAGATACCCAGCTGGAAACTCATGACTGAGAACGGAACCTGGTGTCGTGTGGGCACCGACTTCAGAGCCTGGTTTATCTCCTCTCCCTTGCTCTTCGACAGGACTCGGTTTTTGTTGGACAGAAATTTCAAGAGGGTTTGTGACCTCTTATAATCTGTTCTATGCCCCAGTGGTACCCCGAAGCCTTCCTTTTGGGTACGGGGGATTCCCTCACTGGAGAGAGACGCATACCGCCATCACCAGTCACAAAGTCAGCCTGGGCTGTCTTCACTGGGGCACCTCAGACGGGAGTGGGTTGAGTTTCCCTCCCTTGCCCCAAGCAGAGCCCTGGCAGCCGAAACCCAACCACCGCCATGTGCAAGGCCACTCTCCACACACTCAGACAATCCTCACCCAAGAGGGGACAAGCCTCACCCAAGACGGGATGAACCTCACCAGAAAGCAGACCGGCAAGAAAACTCAAGTATGCAGGAACCTGTGACTGACATCTCCAAGCCTGCTTGGATCAGGACTGGTCCTCCTCCCCCCATGTCCCCAGTTTTCCAGAAGCTTGGCAGTCACACCCACAAACTGCCCCTGGCGCCATGTAATCTCATCAATGGCCAAGACCCAGAGACTATAAACTAAAGCTCCCAGAAGAGAATGACACAGAATTTTCTGGACATTATATTCTATCCATAACAAGCAATAGCAAAGAAATCGTCTAGCATTGCCTTTTCAGTAGGCTTGAGTGGTGGTGAGATTGGTATCGAAATATTGAATATAACTAAAGTAGAGAGAGAGTATGGGGGAAATTGTTGGAATGGGGGTGAGCAGGGGGAGGGGATGGAATACTGGGAATTTCGGTGGAGGCAAATGTGCACTGGTGAAGGGATGGGTGTTTGATGATTGTATGACCGAAGCTCAAACGTGAAATCTTTGTAACTGTATCTCATGGTGAATAAAAAAAGGGGGGAGATAGAAATAATAATAAAATATCACTGTCTCACTGTCCTCACATTGTTCATCGATTTTCTCAAGCGGGCCCAGTAACATCTCCATTGTGAGACTTTGTTGTTACTGTGTTTGGCATATTGAATACGTCACGGTAGCTTGCCGGGCTCTCCGAGAGGGGCGAAGGAATCGAACTCTGGTCGGCCATGTTGGCTGCGTGCAAGGCAAATGCCCTACCCCTGTGCTACCGCTCCAGCCCAATAATAAAATGATAAAATAAAATTAATATTCAGAAAAGAATTTTTTAAAAAGTAATGTGGAGTACATGCCCAATTCAATCAGCTTAATCAATGGCCGAATAAATAGCAGCACTCCTACATTATTAAAAAAAAAAAAAGCCAGTCTGGGGTAGCCACATCTCTGCCAGCCCCGACAGTGAACATGCCAGACCAACCCGGGGCCAGCCACTTATTCCTGGGGCTGATTCTGGAGAAGAGAGGGTTGTCCACAGGCCAAAGCACTCAGACCAAAGTTTCTCAACCTTTCTCTATCCTAAGATTCTTCTGACCTTGTTTCCTTATGGTTCCCCTGCCCCCATCCTACTCATTGACGCCCTCTATTGCCATGTTGTGGTCCCTCCCCCCAATTTTCACCTGTGGCCTTTTTGGAACATTCTGGAGGCCAACAGGGAACCTTATGGGCCCCGGTTGAGAGATGTTGGAATAGAAAATCCTAGATCAGACTGTACCTGCAGCTCTTCCCTTGCCTTGAGTTTCTTTAGCTCCCTGGACTCTGCCCTATGTCCAATTCGGTTGCCCAGGCTCTTGGCTAGCTTATAAGCCATCACATCTGCCTTGATCACAATGACCAAAGATGATTCTGGTTCCTGGGAATTAAAAATCATCACAGACACTGAGGGTCTCCACCCCAGTTTATGGAGAGAGCAGGAAGTGTGCCCCCCACCCCCATGGGACTCTGGGCACCAGCCACAGAGACTGACCAGTGATGCAGATGAAGCATCTCTGTTCCTTAGCAATTCCCAGGTTCTTCAGTATTTTCCAGACTAAAAATATTGAACGATAAAGATGCTCAGGCTAGAGTAGGAAAGTATAAAAGTTTATTGGAAAGTAGAAGAGAAAAGAAAAGAAGTTCCCCAAGTGGGTGTTAAGGGGCCACAAGCCCAAGCTCAGCCGCGACTGAGACACACAGAGACAGGACAGATAATTCAAGGTCTGATTCACACACCAAAACACACTCATGCAAGGGACTCAGTGCTGACAGCACTCATCAAAGGGATTGAGCACTGAGAGTTTGCAAGCTGGGACCCCAATCGCCTGCAGGGAGAGGTTTTTAAGCCCTATTCCCTCCTGCCTGCATGCCTGCGTGCCCCCTGCCAGGTGCATTCTCCCCGCCTTGAGCATGCAAGCGGAGGTACAGAAGCCAGCAGAGCCTCTGACACATCTTGTTACATTTACTTGAATCCTCCTTGTTATCTGGGGCCAGGTGTCTGGGCTGGGCATTAAGTAGCCCTTGGGGTCTGGCGTATTTTTTTTACTAGGCTGAGAAAACTCATGACCCTGAGGCACAAAATGGAGTCTGGATTTCTGTCTCACTAGCAAAGGAAAATTGAGGCTTCCTCTTTCACCAGGAACACACTTTTTTGCATACGTGTGTGTGTGTGTGTGTGTGTGTGTATGTGAGAGAGATAGATAGACAGACAGAGTGAGAGTGTGTGTGAGAGAGATATGTATATATATATATAGAGAGAGAGTAAGTCTGTGTGTGTGTGAGAGAGAGAGAGAGAGAGAGAGAGAGAGAGAAGAGAGAAAGAGAGCAGGGATCCTGCCACAGAGGCAGGGTGAGATGGGGGGATGGGGGGTGGGAGGAATACTGGGACCCGTGGTGGTGGAAAATGGGTACTGGTGGAGAGATGGGTGTTTGATCACTGTACAATTGAAACCCAAGCACAAAAATTTGTAAGTCTACAAACTGTACCTCATGGTGTTTCACTAACAAAAATTTTTTAAAAATGTAAATGATGGAGAATGGGCACTGGTGGAGGGATGGGTACTGGATCATTGTATAATTGAAACCCAAGCACAAAATTTTGTAAGTCTACAACTGTACCTCATGTGTTTCACTAATAAAAATTTCATTCATTCATTCATCATCCTGTTATTCGTCGATTGCCTCGAGCAGGCCCCAGTAACGTCTCTTTCATCCTAGCCCTGAGATTATATTCAAGGCTCTTTAGGAGAATGAGACCCATCATTGTTACTGGTATTTGGCATATTTGGTACGCCACGGGGAGTTTGCCTGCCCCTGCGCCTGGCTGTTCCTCACCGGAGTCCCTTGGAGGGGAGCGGGTTGAGCTTTCCTCCCCGCCCCGACCAGGGGTCCGGCAGCGGAAGACCTCCAGGACCAGCCACCACCATGCTGAGACCAATAAAAACTTAAAAAAAAAAAAGAGCAGGGATCAAAAACAGAGCCTCACGCATTCCAGGTGAGAGTTTTAGCACTGAAATACATCCTGAAAGGAAAAAAACCTTTTTTTGTTTGGTTGGTTTTGGTTTTAGAGAAGTCATGCCCCACAGTGCTTCGGGGTTTATCCCTGACTCTGCACTCAAGGATCACTCCTGACAGTGCTCAGGGAGAAGTTACAGGTGCAAGGGATCAAACCAGTCCAACAGAGTGTGAGGCAAGGGCTTTAAATGCTGTACTATCTCTCTAGCCACCAAAACCACTCGGGGAAGCTGTGAAAACGTTAGCACAGTTTCTCATGCTAAGGCCTGAGATAGGTTGCAGCAGACCCGGTGTCCTGACAGCTCCCAGCACCCTGAAAAGCCAGACAAACCCCCTGTTTTCATACCCCCTGCTGGGCTCCAGAGCTGTGAACTGTGCAAGCAGTCACCATGACCCACCTCAAGCGATTCGCTTCCCTTCCCTTCCCAGCTCTGCCAGTCTCTGAGTGTGAGAAGCCGTTGGGACTCAAACTCGTGTATGAACTCTTCCTGAAGGAGGAAGAGCTGGATCCTGGAGCTACAGCAGTAGGAGAGCATGGAAGGAGGGACTGAATCAATGTCCGCCGACGCTCAGCGGGGAGCCACAAGGGATGAGTCAGGTGCATTGCTCAAAAATCCTCCAGAGAACAAAGCCCACTTGGGTAGATCAGATGCAGCAGGCCTCTGAACAAGAGGGATTGAATTATGCTCAGACGAAGACGTTTTTCAATATGTCATCAGGGCACACACAGAAAGAGAAATGCCTTTTTCACGTCACCTTCCCATTGCTGAGGTTTCATGCCCATGGACATACAACAGTCCAAGTGCTTTGGTTTCTAATAGACAGTACTGAGGCAGGTGCTGAGACGAAGACCCCTCATCTTACAAACAGTTGACGCAAACTCACCCCATCGACAGAGTCTAAGGCGTCCCGGGGGCCACTCACAGTGGTTCTCAGTCTAGTCCAAAAAGTTCAATGGTGGGGCCTGAGAGATAGGACAGTGGGTAAAGTGCCTCGCATGCTGCTGACCCAAGTTCGATCCCCAGCACCCCATTTGGGCCTCACTAGACCGCCAGGAAAGATCCCTGAGCACAGAGCCAGGAGTAAGACCTGAGCACAGATGGGTGTGCGCTCCGCACGTCCCCCCCCCCAATCCAAAATAAATAAATCACTGGGTCTGAGAGTCCAACCACATTGACGCATAAACTAAACCATCACAGAAGGGTCATCCCCAAGGGGTGTCTATGCTTAGTGTCAGAGAGGGTGACTGCAGGCTGGGCAGAGGGCCCTGGGTCATCTCCCAGGGAAGAAGGGGGCAAGGGTGGAGTTCCTGGGGTACAAGCTTGCACATGGGGGGAGGAGAGGCGGTTTCAGGAAGGGCCTGGCAATGCGGGAGTTTCCCTTGCTCGGAAGCTAGTGCCCACCTCTCCCTTCTCCCAGTGATGACCTCCAGCAGCCTTAGAAATGCTTGGTGATGGCTTGAAGCCAATGCAAACTCTTCAGGGTCTCCTCCTGAAGGCTATTGGCTCTGGATTCCTTCTTACAGGGGCCGGGAAACAGTCACCCCATCCCCATTCCCACACCCCTGCCCATCCCCAGGCCAGTCACTTCCTCACAGGTGGGCTCTGGGAACCCCAGGGGACTGAGCCCCATCTGGAATGAATGAAGAACTTCTCATAGATCCCACCCAAGCGTCTCCCTGCCAGCTGGGCTCATTCTGTGCAGCCCTGCCCAGATGTCGCCTCAGCTTATGGACCCAGAATTGACATCTTGGAAGGAGCAGCTGAAGGGCATGAACATGCAGAGTCCCGAGCCAAGCTTTGGGATCTGCTACCCATTCGGCCCACCCACTCCCCAATCAGGCCCAAAGATAAAGGTGCAGAATAGACAGGAGAGAGAAAGCAGGCTTAAGAATTTCTTTTCATAAAATCGCGTGGCCGCCCACCTACGAGATAGTCAGACTTCTTCGTCAAGACCCTGAACAATCAGTTTGAGGCTCTTCGTGTTCCTAGAACAAGCAGATGCCATTGGGCTACACTAGCATGCGACAGGGGTGAATGGAGACATTACTGGCGCCCGCTCAAGCAAATCAACGAGTAACGGGATGTCAAGTGATCAAAATAATATAATATGAGACTTGACACCCGAGGACAGGAGACACAAGGGCCAGGAATATTGCCCCATTGGTGGAAGCCTGTCTCATGAGCTGGGGGAGAAGGCAGCTGGAATAGAGAAAGGATCACTAAGTCATTGACGGTTGGAGGAACCGCTCAAGATGGGAGATGTGTGCTGAAAGTAGATAAAGGACCAAACATGATATTGTATTGCAAACCATAATGCCCAAAAGTAGGGAAAGAGTATGGGGGAAATTATCTGCCACAGAGGCAGGGGGAGGGTTAGAAAGGGTGGGGAAGTACTGGGAACATTGGTGGTGGAGAATGTGTACTGGTGGAGGGATGAGTGTTCCATCATTGTATGACTGAAACTCAAACATGAAAGCTTTGTAACTGTGTCTCATGGTGTAGCACTGTAGCACTGTCCTCCCTAGGTTCATCGATTGTGAGACTTGTTACTGTGTTTGGCATATAGAATACATCACGGGTAGCTTGCCAGGCTCTGCCATGCGGGAGAGATACTCATGATTCAATGAAAAAAATAAAAGATCTTAAAAAAAAAAGAATTTCTTTTCAAGTGAGCAGCACTAGGAAGAAGATCCGCTTTTTTTATTATTAGAAAAACACTATGAGGTACAGTTGTAGACTTACAAACTTTCATGCTTGGGTTTCAGTTATACAATGATCGAGTACCCATCCCTTCACCAGTGCCCGTTCTCCACCACCAATGAACCCAGTAGCCCTCCCACCCCACCCCCACCCCATCCCCTCTCACCCCGCCCTGCCTCTGTGGCAGGGCATTCCCTTTTGCTCTCTCTTTCCTTTAGGGTGTCGTGGGTTTGCAATAGAGGTATTGAGTAGCCATCCTGTTCGGTCTATAGTCTTTCAGCACATCTCACATCCCGAGCGAATCCTCCAAACACCCTTTACTTGATGTTCCCTTCTCTATCTAAGCTGCCTTTTCCCCCAGCATCTGCTGCCGGCTAGGGGAGGATTCACTTTAAATAGCCCTGGAACTGGGTGGCAGGATGCCAATCCTCTCCCAGCCTCCAGAGGTCTAGAAGGTCACGTAGACACAGGGACTCCAGCTGCATTTCTCGAGCATGTGGCTTATCACCAGGCACACAACCAGGAGGGTTTGAAAATAAATCTTGACAGAAACCCTCAAAGAGGCCTGCGGAAGATCTGCCCAGAGCAACAGGACAAAGATCTCCGCGTGGAGGCAGCAATCTTGATCAGATTAATGAATCCCTGTGCTTTACCACTTTACCTTGAGCAGGTGTTTCCTGGGTGACACTGAGCACGCAGGGCCTTGCTTCCCAGATTCCATTTCTCTATCTGAATGACATTAGGATTGTGTTCATTCCGGGGGTCAAACTCAGGGCCGGCCAAGTGGGAGGCACTTGCTGTCCCACGGAATCTCCTTCTTAGCTCCAGTTTCTCAATCTGAAATCCAGGACTTGGAAGCTCACTCCAGTGCATAGTGACCCTCTTCTAGGGTCGGACCTTACACTCCCAATTTTACCTGTTTCCTCCTCTACAAAGTGGGGCACGGAATGAGCCACATACAAGGACTTCTTTCAAGTCCAAG
The DNA here is from genome assembly GCF_029834395.1 of Sorex fumeus. Taxonomy (NCBI): domain Eukaryota; kingdom Metazoa; phylum Chordata; class Mammalia; order Eulipotyphla; family Soricidae; genus Sorex; species Sorex fumeus. Next base: position 10,090,503 of record NW_026606186.1, read on the forward strand.
GAGCTGTTCCTCTAGTTAGCACTGTCAGATGATATAGTGTATAAAGATCCCGGTGGGTCTGGAGCTGTCTTAGGATATGCTTTAGGCGGGTCTTGGATACAGAAGCAGCAGTATTGGGGGTGGTTGAAGGATACGGGACTTAAAGGGATGATATTGCACTTACAAAACCAAGGCTCCTGCCTAGTCTCTTGGGGTGCTCTCTTTGCATACTAGCCATGATCATGATTATCCCCCGATCACAGACCCAGGGAGATGGAGAGGGGGCTGGTATGGGCACCGGCTTTTGGATATTCCCAACCTAACTGGGTGGCGCCATCTGTTTGCCATTCCTAGCTGTCTATAACAGGGGATCATGTTTGAAAAATCCACTCTCTTCTTGGGGACACCTTTCTTTTCATTTCTCGCACAGTTATAGTTCATCTCTTCCATGACAAGCTTGGTCAGGGGCCTGTTTCTCAGGAATCAGCTCGCTCCCATATGCCCCGCTTGAGACTGGTTGCTCAGGGACTGTGGGTGAATGATTGATTCATTTATTGCTAGACCATAGAAGCCTCTAAGGCCTGCTAAGAAAGAGACTCATCAATGAAGTTACTACTATGGGGATATATATCTATATATATGTACACACATATAGAGATATATGTACATATAGATTTGTATAGATACATATCTAAAACAACATATGTAGCCTTAAGAAACCAAAAAATTATTTAATATAAAGAGTAGATCAGAGAAATGATTTATTCAGGCTAGCCATATGTGTGTATGTATATATATATATATATATATATATATATATCACGACTATCCTATTATTCATCAATTGCCTTGAGCAGGCCTCAGTAACGTCTCCTTGTCCTAGCCCTGAGATTTTTTAAAAAGTGCCATATTCAAGGCTCTTTCAGGGTTAGGAGAATGAGACCCATCATTGTTACTGGTATTTGGCATATTGGGTATGCCATGGGGAGTTTGCCAGACTGCCAGACTCTGCCTTGTGGGCAGGTTACATTCGGTAGCCTGCCAGTTTGTCCAAATACATATATATATAATATATATATATATATACACACACATGTAAGTGTATGTATGTATGTGTATATATATATATATATATATATATATATATAGTGTCAGGGCTCAAATCCATATCAGCTGCATACAAGGCAAACAAATTACCCACAGTATAGCCCTCAATTCCTATGGATACTTTTTTTTTTTTTTCATTTTTTTGGGTCACACCCGGTGATTCACAGGGATTACTCCTGGCTCTGCACTCGGGAATTATTTCTGGCGGTGCTCAGGTTACCATATGGGATGCTGGGGATTGAACCCCGGTTGGCCATACAAAGCCGTACAAGGCAAACACCCTACCCACTGTACTATAGCTCCAGTCCCTCCTATGAATATTTTAATGAAGAGATAACTTGTAAGACATTTTCAATAAAATCTTAAAATATCTACTCTAGGGTAAGGAAGATAAGGAGTTTGCCCTGCACCCAGCCGACTTGGGCTCATTCCCCGACATTGCATAAGGTCCTCTGAGCACAGCCAGGAGTGATCCCCGCATACAGAGCCAGGAGTAAGTCCTGAGCATTTCCAGCTGTGGCCTAAAAAACAACAACAACAAAAATTATTTGATATATAGTCTAGATCCAATAAATGGTTTATTCACGCTACCCAGAGAGAAAGGTGGGGGGCAGGTGGGGGGGGGCGAGGAAATACTTAAGATTTAGACTAAGACTGATAGTACAGTGGGTAAGGCTCTTGACGGCTCTTGCCTTGCACATAGCCAATCCTGCTTGATCCCTGGCATCACGTATGACGCCCCCAGTCCTGTCAGGAGTGACCCCTGAGTACTGAGTCAGGAGTAAGCCCTGAGCTCAGCCAGGTGGGCCGCCCTCTCCAAATAGTGAATTTTATTCACTAAGTGAATAAAATCAAGCAGTTCGGCAGTGGAAGAAATCTTAGGGACCCCTGCTGTTGATTTAGAGCTGTTGTCTGGGTTCCATGCCAGGACACCCATTGCTACTCCCTCACTTATGCCTTGTCTGGGTCACCTACCCACTCCCCCCCGCCCCCCAAATCCTATAGGCCAGGCCTAGAACTGGGAAATCCTCAGCTCAGAAGTGGTGTCTCCTGGCCACTGATTCTTTTTCCCAAAGGACAGCTGAATGTGGAAAGTGTGAATAAAGCACTTTGCTGTTGTTGCTCTTGGGATAAAACTGTGGGTCTTACTCCTGCAAAGTTTGTACTCTATCCCTGAGCTATATTACATCCCTGGCCAAGCACGGTTCATTGATCACTAACTCAGGTTTCAGAGATGGGACACATTCATGATTTCACAGCAAGTTGGGGATTGGAGCTGGGCCAAGGAGGGCCTATGCGGTTGGAGTAAAATCTCTCTTCCTTGCCCCTGCACTCCCAGGCTCACTGCTCCTTTTCCCACAAAAGCCACAGGTAGAGGTAGCTCTGGCTTGGCAATTTAACCAAGATGCCAAAGCACTTCAGCAGCCTGATCCTGTCATCTGTTTTTTGTTTAGCTTTCTGTATTTTAAGTTTTTACGTGGTGTTAACAACTATGATTTCTACTGTAATTTGAAAACCTTCAGCACCTTCCTGCTGGGGGTTTTCTAAACTGATACCCACTCACTGGCAATTAAATGCAGGCCCCAGGAGCCAGTCACCATGTTTCAAAGGCAAAAGAACCCTTAGCATAATTATTTCCAAAAACTGCATTACAGTAATAATTATTCTTAATTTGTGAACAGCCTTTTCTTTTTTACAAAGCTATATACTTTATATACAGAAGATTCTTTTTTCCCTCTTCTTCTTCATTTACTTATTTTTTGACTCTTTTGGGCCACACCTGGCAATTATCAGGGGTTATTCCTGGTCTGGCAATCAGGAATCACTTCTGGCAGTGCTTGGGGGACCAAAATGAATGTTTGTAAGAGCATTTCTATTTCTTTCTTTCTTTCTTTCTTTCTCTTTCTTTCTCTCTCGTTCCTTCTTTCTTTTTCTTTTGAGCCTTTTCTTTATAAAGCTATATACACATGCACTATCTTGTCTGGCACTAAAACAAATATTGCTGAAACAAAATTACAACCTTTCAAAATCAGTGCTGATGTTAAAAGAGGTGGATTTATAGATTCTTCAATAAACCTCCATTGTCCCTTGATTGAAAGAAAAAAGAGAAAAGGGAGGGCGCAGTGGTCAGGTAGACGTGGGGAAGCCTGCCACAAAGCAGAAATCACCGGGTCTCCCTCCACCTTGAACCTTGGGGATCAGGGCACTTTAAGGCACATTCCCCTCCCCCAGGCAGACCTGCGGCAGCAGCGGATACCTGCAGTTACAGCTGCTCTAAGTCTCAGGAACAAACTTGTTACTGGCAGCTGTGCACGCTAAGGCCGGATCTGCCTGCCAGGTAGTGTAATTAACCAGGTAGCGTAATTAACAAACTTTAGCTCCTCCTTAGTGCAACATCTGCGCTTCTGCAATTATTTCCGAAGTAGGAGGAGGAGAGATATATTCCATTAGGGAACCAAACGATCTATGCAGACAACTAAGAATCAGCCCTCCAGCTTTGTAGCTTTTTCAAATCTATTTTTCAGTGGGGGGAGCCCACAACTGGCGATGCTCAGGGTTTACTCCTGGCTCAGCATTCAGGAATTCCTCCTGGGGCTCTCGGGGGACCTTATGGGATGCCCGGGATTAAACGGGTGGCGTGTGCGAGGCAAACGAGGCAAACGCCCTACGGGCTATTCTATCCCTCGGGCCTCCTCTTTTTAAAAACTTGATACACTCTGGGAGTTCCCTTGTGAGAAATGAAACACTGTGATACACTTAAACCCCTCGGGTGCTTCTTTTACATTCAACTCCAGTCCCACTTACCAAAAAACACATACATAGGATGACTTTGAGTGCTGAAAAATAAATCTTTGAGGCCAGGGAGATAGCTTAAGGGGTCGAACATACGCTTTGTATGTAGAGCAGTCCCGGTCCCGGGAGAATTGCCAGGCTTGATCCTCAGGCACCCCTGGGCGTGACCCCTGCCTGTGGGTCACAAAATTTAAATAAATAAAAATAACTAAAACAAACCTTTGGGACTAGGGAAATTGCCCAGAGGGCTAAAGCTTTTATTTTGCGTTTTCAAGCTCTGGTTTCAATCCACGGGCCCTCCTCCCATTTTGAGACTGTCTAAATGACTCACTGGGCCTTTCATTTGCATCTACCCGGGACCAGGGAGGTTCAACTTCTTTTCCTATTTTTGGCTACTTATGGTTTCTCTTTTGTGAATTGTTTGTGGCTACCCTTAACCTGTTTGCGTTTCAAATTGGAATGCTCATCTTTCTCTAGGTCTCTCCTGGCTTGCAACCTCCCACGGTCTGCTCCCCAAGAAACCTCAATTCCCTGCTCTTCTCTGCTTCTGCGCTCCCTCCCCCCGCCCCCAGCGCTTCCCCCAAACCCCAGCTCTGACCTTGCCAGTGCCCCTGACTCGACTGCAGGCTGAAACTCAAATCCAGCGTCTTGAACTCTGCACCACCTCGCTTTCAAAGTTACCTCCTACAGTTTCCGGTACCTGGAACATGACCCCCAGCCTTGCCCGTGGTGACCCTAGCCCTTTCCAGTGGCAGTTAGAGCGTCCTCGGTTTGTAGTGTTGTAACAACTTTGCATTCATCTTTTTTTAGTTACAAATGCACCTGCTTCACGATGCTATTTTCACATCCCTCCGCCTGATATTAACCTGTGCTACAAGTGTCCCCTTTGACTAGTGCAGCAGGAGTCCAGGCTGCCCGGAACTTGAACTCCGGATTCCCACAGCAAAGCGCCCTGTTCGTGAGCTCTCCGTGCAGGGGTTAACATCTGCCTCTCTATCCCGCCCCAGCTACTCTAATCCCACCCTGGGCTCAATCTGAATGTCACTCCTGGGCAGAGTTCAACCAAGTACGCTTCTCCTCCCTATGCCTGAACCGTCCCAAGAATGCTATTTAGACCAGATTCAAGAGTTACTGGGATACAAACTTGGGGTCTCCAACCTATAACAACAGCTAACACCTAGACTGACCTAACGGTAGGTCCAGCCGGCTGGACAGACAGGGTGGGGATATGGGGACAGTGGTCCCCTGGCCACACTCACTCCTCCCAGCCTCCTGGGAATATCTGCAAAGGGGATAGGAGGGATAAGGGACCGGGGTTGTTGGCATATGTTCTCCAATCACCCCACTTGCTCCACTGGTAACAGTGACTCTCAACTCGGACGCGGCTGCTTTTTTTTCCCTGGACAGATGCCAGAGACCTGCAGCCGCGCCCACCGCCTGGCTAAGCTCTTCCCAGGACTCTCCGCAGATGGTCTTTCGCTGAGTGCCACTTACTACTAAATTTTAGGGGCGGGTGGCGTGTATTTGTGATCGAGTCTGTGTGCCGAGCTTCCGCGCACTCTGCGTGCCCCTCGCCGTCGCTGCGCGGGTTCTTGTGGCGCCACTCGGGGGGTCGTCGTCCGCGCGGACTGTGGGGTGCCCGCTCCCACTGGGGGGGGGTCTCTCCCGCGCAGCTGTCACTGGACCATCTGTTCTGGAGCATCCCATCTCCGCTTGCGGGGCAGACGGGGGATGGGGTGGAGTGGGGACAAGGGGGTCTCCGCGCCACCAGTGCGCTGTGCACACACTCCGGGTCGTGCCCGCGCCGGGCGCCCGCTGGGTTGGGTGCCGCAAGGCCCAGCGCACCCCATCCGGGGTGCTCCCGGGTCCGCGCGGGGCGGCGGGCGCTGCGCGGCGGCGGGGGCGGCGCGGCCGGCGGCGGCGGCGGCGGCGCGGGGGCGGGCGCGGCGCGGGGCTCCGCGGCCGCGGGCTCCAATGGCAAGGCCGGCGCGGCCCCGGCTTAATTACATAAGCGGGACGTCAATAATTCGCGGGAAAACGTGAAAAAGATGGCGCCCCGCGCCCCGGGGGCCCCTTCCTGAGCGCCCCGGCCCCTCCCTCCGCCTCCCCCCTCCTCCCCGCGGCGCCCCCGCCCCGCCCCGCCCGCGCCGAGACCCCGACCCCGGCCCCACGGGCGGACACTCGGCCGGGCAGCCGCGGGCCGAGCTCAGCCGCCTCCGCCGCCCCATGCGCCCGGTGGCCAGACTCCCGGGGGGACCGGCCGGCGCGCAGCCTCGCGGTAAGTGGCCGGGCCTCGGGGGGCCTCCCCCGCACCGAGCTCTCCGCACCCTGAGCACTCCCACCTTTTCTTTCCCGAAGTGCCCCCTCCCCGAATTTTGGCGGCGCCTGCGGGCGGGGAGGGGGCTGGAGCCCCGGGGAGTCGCGCGCCTGGGGGTCTGCAGGGAGAACGGGGTCCGCGGGGCTCTCGGAGCCCTGCCTGGGGCCCCGGGCCGGTGAGGGATGGGGGTGACAGGTCGTCGTTCTCCTTGCCGCAAGTCTCCACTTTCTCTCTTCGGGGGGCGCGTGGGGACCCCCGACGCGGCGTTGGGGATTGCGCTCACGTCCGAAGACGGGCTGCGGCCCGGAATGAGACAGAGGTGGGGTGGGGGGGGCGCGTTTGGCGTTGGAGTCCGCAGGGGATTGCTTCTGCCAGGATTTATTATTTTTTTTATTCCCCTCCTCTCCTTGAACACCCGTTTTTTAAAAAAAAAACCAACGGCCGCCGCGGGAGCGGAGAGGCCCCCGCGCATGAATCATCCTCGCTTCCTGCCCCCGCCCGGCCCCGCGCCTCTTCGAGTGCCGCGGATTTGAACTGGACGCCGACGGGAACCCGCAAACAGGCATTTCTTTGCAGATGGGTTTGAATCAGCCAATCACAGCCCGCGGGGGCCCGCTCCGGGATGATGGAGACGCGGGTGGGGAGGAGGGGGTGACCGCCCCCCGCAGGTCCCCGCCCGCCCGAGTGGGGTGTGCAGTGGGGGAGCGGGGAGAGCCGCGCGCTCCGGCGCTGCGGGGGAGGAAGTGTCAGTTTGTGAACCTGCTGCAGCAGGGGCCCCAGGGCTCGGCGGGCAGGGGCTTGGCAGCGCCGCCCCGGGAGGGGGCTGGGGGGGAGGCCAGGTGGCAGGGAGAAGAAGGCCTGACTTGGCACTGCCTACCGTGTCCCGTGTCTGTGCGCCCTGCCCGGGAGAAAGGAGAGGAAGGGGCGGGGAGCGCGGCCCTGCCAAGTCCCCAGCGCCGCTCCGCCTGCCCCTGGCCCCTGACATGCACACACACGTATTTCCTTTCCCTGCCCGCCGACACGCCGCTGTGAGATCCGTCCAACACCCGCTGCCCCAGCGCGCACGCACTCGCGCTCGCCCTGACCGCACATGCTCAGGAGCGCCAGGTGCCCGGCCGCTGGGCAGAGGAGCGGACCCGCGGCGGGGCAAGGGCAATAGAACCAGTTGTTGGAGAGTGGATGGAGGGACATGGAGCCAGGGGAGCCCCGTGAGGGGAGGGAGTCGCCCTCGGAGGCTGCCACATGCCAGGGAAAAGGAGTTTTCAGAAGGTGTCGATTGGCCCCATAGGAGAATCTGGAAGGAGGCTAGAAGGCAGGGAGTGGGCGCAGGTGAGACCGTTGCCCGCCCCCGGGTGCCTAGCATTGGTGAATACTCAGGAAACAGATGTTGAATGAAGGGCACAGACCTCACATTTGAACTCATCTGAACCCAGAAGGGTTTGTAGAACGTGAAGAAGAGTACTGGTAGCTGAAAGTCTGCTTAAGGCTGGCCAGCTGTGGCAAATTCCTGGTGGGAGAAGTGTGAGGTGGTGGTGGTGGTGGTGGGGATGTGTCCAAGGGAACCCCCAGTCGTGGCCTGGGAAGAGAGGAAGAGACCCTTGCACTTTATAGGCTAGCCACAGACCTAGGCTTGGGGATGACTTAGGTGCTAGAGAGAATTCGCATCTCTGTCAAAGCATGAGCAAGTTTAAATGTCCCAGAAATGGTTTCCATTAAATCGTCCCTTAATTGAGAACAGAAAGGGGGATTACAGAAGAAACAGATTGCCAAGTTTATACCAGTTCACAAGCTATTCGGGAGATTTCCTGTGTAGGTGAGTTTTCTCTGGGCTCACCTTAGGGCAGTGGGGACAGAGGGTGTTAAAAAACAAGGCAAAACCCACGTTTGGGGCTGGATTGATAGTAGAGTGGGTAGGGTGTTTGCCTTGAACACAGCTGACGTGGGTTCGATTCCCAGCACCCATATAGTCCCCGAGAACCACCAGGAGTAATTCCTGAGTGCGAGCCAGGAGTCACTCCTGTGCATCGCCTGGTGTGACCGAAAAAGGGAAAAAAAACCCACACATTTAGCAGCTTTGCTGGAGAATAGCTTAATTTACAGAATCGGGAACGGGGGGACTTATGTTTGCTTATGGAATAAAAGCCTTGGGCTTCTTAGTTCAGGCCGCCTGGGCTGGAGTGTGGTTGGTGGAGAAATTGACTCTGTAGAATGCTGTATGGTAGAAGGAGCCGGAGACTGGAGACCGGAGTCAGCTCACTTGATTAGCAACTTTGACCCACCCCCTGTGCACTTCCCCTGGCCTGGTTTCCCTTCTGTAAAATGGGAACAACAAAGCCAGCCTCCCTCCTCCTCCGAGTGGTTGTGTGGATTTAGAAACAGGACATGTGACACACTAGCGCTGGATGCAGAAAGGACACCTCTTTCCCTGGCTGGCCTTGGCCAGCGGGGTGCTCTGAGTAAAATCCTGCTCCTTTTCGTCTCCAGCATCTGTGGAAGCCAATGGAGAATCGAGCTCTGGACCCAGGGAGTCGGGATTCCTATGGTGCTGCCAACCATCTCCCAAACAAGGGCACCTTGGCCAAAGCCAAGAACAACTTCAAAGACCTAATGTCCAAGCTGACGGAGGGCCAGTATGTGCTGTGCCGGTGGACGGATGGCTTGTATTACCTTGGGAAGATTAAGAGGGTAAACCGTCCGCCCGCCCCCCCCATCCCCTTCTTGTACCCAGGTCCTGCCATTCTGCTTCCTCTCTGGCCAGTTGTGGAGGAAGGGGCATTTCTGGGGCAGTCCCTTGTCCTGAACGCTCAGACGCTGAACAAGGCAGAAGCTAGAGCCTCTCTGTCAGCTGCCTCAGGCCCAGTGTCCTCTAACCAGTTCTTCTTACAAAAAAAACGCTTTGCAAACCTACGAGACAGAACTAAATCAGGCTGGAGAAGCTCTACGTAGCTGCTGGCCACTTCTGTCCCCGGCATTCCCCAATGTCATATCCTAGCCCCTGAAGTCAGTCACTGGGTGCTTTGGGGTGGGGGTGGGGGAGAGAAATAGGTCCTCTCTGCAGCCTTCTCTCAAGCGGGTTCCTCCCCCCACCCCCCCGCTCCTCTCTGTACTTTAGGTCAGCAGTTCTAAGCAGAGCTGCCTTGTGACTTTTGAAGATAATTCCAAATATTGGGTCCTGTGGAAGGACATACAGCATGGTGAGTATCCCGAAGATTTCAGTCCCCAAACCCATAGCCCCCAACCTGCAGGGCCTCTCTCTTCTCTTAGCTCCATTTTTTACCCCTTTTTCTATTCTTATTCCTGGCTCCTAACCTTACCCAGAGAACCCCAAGCCTGCCAGAGCTGATGATCAGCTGCCCAGCTGAGCTCTGGAGTTACGGGAGGCAGTTTCTCCCGGTAGATTTTTGGGTTTGTTTTTTAGGGACCACATCTGACTGTGCATATAGTTTCATATGGGGTGCCAGAGATTGAACCTGGGTCTGCTGCGTGTAAGGCAAATGCCTGCCCTGCTGTACTATCTCTCCAGACCCAAATCGCTCCAGATTATGGAGAAATTTCTCCCCGTAGGAGATTGTTAAAAGTCCCGATGTGGAGAGAGCACAGAATCCACCACTTAATAAAAATTTCCAGATTATCCCTTCCCTTTCTTTCTTGCCTTCCTGTTTCCTTTCCTCTCTTCCCTCCCTGTTATTGAGCTAACCTTGGTTCAAAATGCTGCATATGATTCAATAATACAATTCACATGTATGTTACCAGGTCAGTTTCCACCCAAGTGCCCACGTCCCTCCAGTAGGATCAGTTTGCATCCCTTCCTCCCATCCCATCCATCATAATCTCCGTTATGTGGTCAGGATCCAAGGATTTGTTTTGGGTTTGTCAGTTCTCTTGTGTCTTTTTTTTTTTTTTGGCTTTTTGGGTCACACCTGGCGATGCACAGGGGTTACTCCTGGCTTTGCAGGAATTACTCAGGAATTACTCCTGGCAATGCTCAGAGGACCCTATGGGATGCTGGGGGATCAAACCTGGGTCAGCCTTGTGTATTGGCCGCAAGGCAAACGCACTACCCGCTGTACTATTGCTCCAACCCACTTTCTTTCTTTTTTATCCCACACCTGAGTGAGCACACCTAGTATCCCACTTTTTTTCTGCCTTTATTTGCTTACACTCCCCCTGCACCCCTTTTTATCCCTGGCTTTCCTCAAAAGCAACATCTTATAAGAACCAAGAGTTCAGAGGTCCCAGGCTGTGACAGCTCCTGCAGACAGATCGACTTGGCTTGGTTGGGGTCTAAATTGGTTGGGGATCCAAAGCCACCCCTCTCCTAGGTTTCTTCCCCTGTGACTGAGGTACTAAAGAGCCAGCTAGGGCCCAAGAGTCCCCTTAGCAGTTGAGCAGAGCCCCTCTGCATGTCAGCCATGAAGGGCCACTGTGCTCCCCTGGGAAGCACCCCACTCCCTGCCACATATCTGCCCTTCACCGGCTCCCCCCAGGAGTCTCTGCAAGTGGCAGCTGGAGTGGCTGTGTAGTCATTGACCAGTCTCGGAAGCCAGAGGGCACCTGCCAGGGGCCATACTCAGGAGTAAGAGTCAGGAGACTGTCTGTCTTGCAAGCTGCAAAAGTCTTCACGATCATGATCACGACCATGACCATCCTGTTATTTGTCGATTGCCTCTAGCAGGCCCCAGTAAAGTCTCCTTCGTCCTAGCCCTGAGGTTTTTTAAAAAGTGCCATATTCAAGGCTCTTTCAGAGTTAGGAGAATGAAACCCATCGTTACTGGTATTTGGCATATTGGGTACACCACGGGGAGTTTGCCAGACTCTGCTTTGTGGGCAGGTTACATTCGGTAGCCTACCAGTTTGTCCAAAGTAGGAATGAGATAATAAGATGTCACGCGGCTTCGCGCTTCCGAGAGCTGGGTTTTATAGTCTCTGGGTCTTGGCCATTGATGGCAAAAGTCTTGGGTTTGTTTTTTATTTTTTTTGGGGGGGGCACATCTGGCTCTGCACTCAGGGATCACTCTAGGCAGTGCTCAAGGGCCTATATGTGGTGCTAGAGATTGAACGTGGGTTGGCGGCATGCATGGCAAAATGCCCTGTTCCCTGTATCATGGCTCCACATACCGATCATGACTTGTATTTCAGACACTCTATGAGATCCTTGGATACACTGATGAGTAGACCTCAGTTTACTCAGGGAAAGAGAAGTACACATAATAAAATATTTATTTACACACACAAACCTTTGACACACATAGGCTTATATATTCTCCCAAGGAAAAAAATGCCAAGAAAAATTAAGAAAATGTGTAGATTAAAAGCAGTTAAAATCTAGTTGTTAGGACTTCTTGGAGGGGGAGTATTTGTACCTGACAGTACTCAGGGACTGAGGGCCTCCATGTATGTGTGTGGGGTCACTTCTGGCACTGCTTAGGGGGTTGTTAGGACATTATTTGAGACAGTTGAGAAGAAACTTTTTTTTTAGGTACAGTGAAGGTAACCCTAGTTCTGTTCCTGAAAGAGAGATCTTGAGTTTTTCAGAATAGCTTTTGAAATAGGAATGGAAAATGAGTGTCTGGGATGGGATTCAAAGTCACACAGGAGGGGGAAGTGAGTGGGAATCTAGTCTGAACAAGACTGCCTGTGAGTTCATAATTGTTGATGAGAACAGGAAAGTCCTAGAGTACATTCTGTATTCCATATTTAAAAAAAAATTTTTTTCTTTTTGGGTCACACCTGGCGATGCATGGGGGTTACTCCTGGTGGTGCTCAGGGGACCATATGGGATGCTGGGAATTGAACCCGGGTTGGCTGCATGCAAGGCAAAGAAATGCCCTACCCGCTGTGCTATCGCTCCAGCCCCTCCCATATTAAAATTTTAAGTTCATTTTTTTAAAACAAGCAGCCACAAACTTAGCTCCCACCTTGGCCTGCCTTGTGGTTGAGCAAGGGACCCCATCCGTCTCTTTGAGCTTCGTTCTGCCTGTCTTTAGAACAGAGCATTGACCATCAGTCGGCACCTCGGAGTGGTTGGAGTTCGCGACTCAAGGCCCAGAGCCAGGTGCCCGGCCTGGAAGGGGACTTGAGAACTCTGCCAGCTGGTCCTGACCCAACGGACACTCTCTTTCAGCTGGTGTTCCAGGCGAAGAGCCCAAGTGTAACATCTGTCTGGGGAAGACCTCAGGGCCCCTGAATGAGATCCTCATCTGTGGGAAGTGTGGCCTGGGTGAGCATGACAAGTCCCACCTGAGGGCCCCCGTGTCCCTGCTGCCCCCTTCCATGACATTGGAGCTCCCAGGAAGGTCATCTGGAGGGAAAGCTGGGACTCCTGGGAAGCCAGGCAAAGTATAGAGTCGGGAGCCCCCCTGGGTGGAGAGGATGGGTGGGACACGGGGCACCTAGGCCAGAAACAGACCTTGGTGTTTGCTGTCTCCTTGACTAGGGCCCAGGCTTGCTTGTCAAGCACAAGGCTCCTGGGATCCCAGCCCTTTCACCTGGGGTCTCTGCCTCCTGGTGGACACTCACCCCCTCCTCCTTCGCCACAGGTTACCACCAGCAGTGCCACATCCCCATAGCCAGCAGTTCTGACAGGCCCCTGCTCACGCCTTGGTTCTGCCGACGCTGCATCTTCGCGCTGGCTGTGCGGGTGAGCCCTCGGCCTTCCGGGCCCTGCGTCTCCCCCTCCAGAAACTCAGCAGGCTCGGGGCTGACCCCATCACAGGAGCCGCTGGTGCCACTGCCCCTTCCCAGCGGTGTGTGTCTTTGGGAAAGTTTCTTGGCCTCCTGGAATCTACACTCTCCATTGTGAAATGGATATGGGTTTGGTGTCAGGAGTCACTGTCACTGTCCTCCTCCCGTTGTTCATCGATTTTGCTTGAGTCGGCCTAGTAACATCTCCATTGTGGCACTTGTTACTGTGTTTGGCATATCGAATAAGTCACGGGTAGCTTGTCAGGCTTTGCTGTGCAGGCGAGATACTTTCGATAGCTCGCCAGCTCTCTGAGAAGAGCGAAGGAATCGAACCTGGGTTGGCCAGGTTGGCCACGTGCAAGGCAAATGCCCTACCTGCTGTGCTATAGAAAACTAATAAATAGCACTTCAAAGGCACAGAAGTGCTCACTCTGATTGCTTATTTACTGCATTGTGCCTTACCTTAGGAGTGGAGAGATCCCTCTGGGGTAGAGAAATGAACCTGGCCTTGAGAAACTCCCGGGGTGTCTCTGCACTGCTTTGAACAGTCTGGGGAGCCCTGCGGGCCTGTCCTTGATGCCCGTGCTAATAGCTGGGGCCCTGCCACTCCCCCTGCACCTCCCCGGTGATTGGGCCTCATCTCCCCGCAGAAAGGAGGCGCGCTGAAGAAGGGTGCCATCGCCAGAACGCTGCAGGCTGTGAAGATGGTGCTGTCCTACCAGCCCGAGGAGCTCGAGTGGGATTCGCCCCACCGCACCAACCAGCAGCAATGCTACTGCTACTGCGGCGGGCCCGGAGAGTAAGGCGGGGGGGCGGGGCCTGCTGGGGGCGGGGCCAGGAGAGGACAATTAGCGCATTGGGTTGGGCGGTGCTCTGCGGTCCTCTGGGGCGGGGCTTCGGGGAAGCGTGTCCGCTGCTGGTGCTATGTAAATAGGACTTGATCGCCCGCTGGGATGAAGCCCTCCAGCAGTGGGGGCTTTAGAATAGGAATTTTTGTTTGTAGGGTTTGGTTTGGTCAGAGCCGGCTGCGCTCAGAGCTCACTCCAGTCGCTCCAGGCAGGGCCACCTGGGAGGCAGTGGCCTGCTGTACCATCTCTCCAGGCAACCCTGGGATGTTTTATGGGGGTCCTACAACTCTGTGGTCCCTGAACCACAGTCATAGTTGCCCGGTGGATAGGGATTGTGAGCAGAGCCTGGATTTGCATGAAAGTTCCCACTGTGCCTGGTACCTAGAAGTGCTCTGATGTGAGCTGTTACTGATGTGCTCAGTAGTGCATGGGGGTTAGGAGGCAGGTTGTCCTTTTCTAGATGTGCATGCTCAGGCTGGAGTGGGGCTGTGGAGGTAATCCTTGGGCTGGCTGTGGGACAGGAGTCAGCTTGCTTCTCTCTGGGCTTGGCCCCTGTATGGCCCTGAGGGATGGAATCTGCCCTTGAGATAATGGCAAGGCCTCCAGAGGGAAAGCCCAGTCAGCAAGGTACCTTGACATTATGAATCTCAGCTCTGCGTTCGTTCTGTTGACAAGAGCTGGAGGTGTGGAAGCTGAACTTTCATCATGGCTCCGTGACTTGGGCAAGTCATATTACCTACTTCATCTCTTCAGTGGGGTTAATGCCTCCACCCCATAAAACAGTTTACTGCCCAAAAAGATGAAGGCTTTCTGGAGCTAGCCCACAAACCCACACTTGAATCTGTGCCTTCTCTGGGCACCAACCCTGATAATGCATCCAGAGTTAACAGATTTCCTTAACAGAGGCAAAGAGACACCTTTTTTTCTTCCTCGCGTTCAGTGAAAGGGTCTGAAATAGCTGCAGTAAACCCAGGAGTGTAGTGCTCCCCGCAGTTGGGTGGGTTTCCAGTCCCATGAATTCTCCCAGGGAAGTGGGCCCCAGCAGTGTCATTAGAGAAGTGGTCAGGCCAGAGCTGGGCACCTCAGGGTGGCATGGTAGAAGACTGTAGACTAATACCAACCAGCCAGGGCAGGATTTGAATCACCATCCACTACTGCTGCCTCCTGTGTGACCTGGAGCAAGCCTTTTAACCCTTTGATTAACCTGTAAAATGGGAAACCCAACCTGTCTTGAACCAGATGGGGAGATTCCCATGAGGCAGCCTAGTTCTCTAGTCCCCTGACCCCAGCGCTACCCCCAGGCCCCTGTGCTCTGTGATGGACAAGTCTGTTGGTTCCGGCTGACCCTGCTTCCTCTGGCTCTCCAGGTGGTACCTGCGGATGCTACAGTGTCACCACTGCAGACAGTGGTTCCATGAAGCCTGCACCCAGTGCCTCAATGAGCCCATGATGTTTGGAGATCGGTAGGTGCCCCTCTGGGCTGGCTCAGCCTTAGGGGTGGGTCAAGGGCACTGGGGCCTGTGTGGGAGGCATCTCCTTCTGATGGCCAGTCCTGGAGGGTCTCATGATGGGTACCTGTCAGTGGGGGTGAGGGAGTGGCTCAGGGTGGGGAAGCTGGGCACTTCCTTAGTTGCCACTGACTTGTGGGGAGGACCTTAGACAAAACGCTTTCCTTTCCTGAGCCCCCATCTGGGCAGGGAGAGCGGGGGGGGGGGGAGGGAGGAGGAGTGACAGGCTGGTCCTACCCCTTTCTGGGACTTCCGGGACTGTCATGGAGCCATTGGAAATGAATGACATGATCCAGCTTCTAATCAGTGGAGTGAATCTTGGTGGAAGGATTGTGTGAGGGTGACCATAGCAGTTGCCCCTAAACTCAGCCATAAGCCAAGCAGTGACAGTTAAGGCAGAGAGAGTGAGCCTAGGGGTTTGGGGAAGAAGGTCTAGTAGTTCTTGGTCCCTGGATCAGGAGCCCCCTAAGGAACCAGTACTGAATCTGGAAAGGAAGATGTGGAATGAGGGGTGGGGTGGGGTGCACACCGAGCCCCTCCCACCACAGGTGCCCTCTCTACCCTCCCCCAGGTTCTACCTGTTCTTCTGCTCCGTGTGTATCCAGGGCCCAGAGTACATCGAGAGGCTGCCGCTGCGCTGGTGAGAGCCTGGGCTTGGTTCCCCCTCTGGATCCCCCATAACTCCCCCTCCCGCGCTCTGGGAAGAGTTCCGTCTCTGGGCCCTGGGGGGCGGGCTGCCACCTCACCTGGGCCCCACCCCTTGCCCCCTTACCCCCCTTGCCCAGGGTGGATGTGGTTCACCTGGCCCTCTACAACCTGGGGGTGCAGAGCAAGAAGAAGTACTTTGACTTTGAGGAGATCCTGGCCTTTGTCAACCACCACTGGGAGCTCCTGCAGCTTGGCAAGGTATGCAGGGCCACGGGCACTGGAGGGCCGAGCCCTCGCACAGCAGGAATAAGGGCCAGAGAGGGGGGCAGCTGAGGGTCGCACCATGTAGGGCTGGGGTTCATCAGAGAATTCGTTCTCCATGGCACCAGGCTGTCCGTGAGTGCTGCTAGCAGGGAACGAAACGTCCGAGGCCTTTGAGCACCTGTGTCAGAGTCTGTCTTACGTGAGACTTCCTGTCCTGTCCGTGGACTCAGCTACAGGCTGGGATCTAGTCTGTGCAGATGTTTGACCTCACCCCAGCAGATTACCTGACTCCAGGGAAAGGGAGGTGGGGCCTGCCCTCTGCTGTTCAGACTCTGAATAGCAGAAGTGGGTTCTGGGGCCCGGGAGTCACGTGGGAACAGCCCCTCCACCTCAGAGATGGAGGATGATTTGCAGCTGGTGGGCTCACCCTGGGACCAGAATCTGGCCTGGAGCGAGGATCTCTGACTCCTTTCACGGTGGGCTGTATCCCTTTGTTCTTAATAATACCCCAAGAATCTTCTACCACATGCATAGTGATTTTCTCCACTGACTGCCCCCTGTCTTTCTTAGAGGAGAATAGGAACTTGAAAGAGAGGTAACCTTTGTGCTTTGCAAAAGTTTTCACATAATTTGATGACTTGTAAAAGACACATGCAAGCCTAGAACATATAATGCTAGCATTTTTTTTTTTGAGTTTTCTTACAGTTCTGGAGGCGCAAAGTACTAAGACCCAGTTTGGTTTTTTGTTTGTTTGTTTGTTTTATTTATTTTTTTGAGGGGGGGCACACCTGGCTCTGCACTCGGAAATCACTCCTGAGCCCAGAGTAATAGCACAGCAGGTAGAGTGTTTGCCCTGCACATGGTCAAGTCAGGTTTGATTCCCAGCCTCTCGTATGGTCCCCAGTAATCATTTCTGAATGCAGAACCAGGAGTCACCCCTGAGCATTGCCAAGGGTAATGCCATCCTCTCCCCTACCCCCAAAATAAACCATTCCTAGTGTACCCCAGGGACCATATGGGGTGCTAGGGATTGAATCTGGGATGTCTGTGAGTGCTGTAACTAATACTATAACACTGTCCTCCCGTTGTTCATCAGTTTGCTTGAGCGGGCACCAGTAATGTCTCCATTGTGAGACTTGTTAATGTTTTTGGCATATCAAATACGCCACAGGGAACTTGCCAGCCTCTGCCGTGCGGGCGGGATACTCTTGGTAGCTTGCCGGGCCCTCCAAGAGGAACAGAGGAATCAAACCCAGGTCGGCCACATGCAAGGCAAACACCCTACCCACTGTGCTATCACTCCACCCTTTTTCTGCCTTTCAAAATTAAATAGATCATATATATTACATATATTTTACATACATTTTAAAGTTTAAAGCACTAAGAAATCTTAGAGAGCCTTTGAAAATCGCCCCTTCTCCCGCATTACAGATGCGTTTCCTCCAGCCCTCCCTTGTTGATACTTTCCCCACGTGGCTAGATGAGACTGTAGCTATGACTTAAAATCATCCCTCCATACCTATTTTTTAAGGAGTTTCCAGTAAGTAACTTGGTCGTGGTGGGGGACAACAGGCTGGGCTAGGGGACCCCGGGTCTCACACACCCCTGGCCCGCCTCCCCTATCCAAGCACCTCCCCGCCCCTCCCCAACATTCGTCAGGGGCTGCTGTGCGCCCTGCCATCCTGTCCTTACTGGCTGTCCCTTTCTCACGTCTCCCCGTTCAGCCATCTCTAGGATCAGGGCTGTAGTGGACATTGTTTTACCACCCAGCTGTGTTGAAGCTTCCTGTTCTGTCCACAGGATGGGTGACTTGCTGGGTCAAAGGCCCAGGCTTCACCCAGCCCTGGGACAGTTACTCTCCCTCCCTACATGTGGGGAGATGCGCTCAGATGGGTGAAGTCTTGTCTCAAGTTGGGGAATGATTTGGCAGCATCAGGGTGGGAGGAGGGGAGCTGAAGCCCCCGGGCACCTGGTGCCCAGCTCTGATTGCTTCTGGTCTGCCCCCCCCAGCTCACCAGCACCCCTATGACGGACCGAGGACCGCATCTCCTCAACGCTCTGAACAGTTACAAGAGCCGGTGCGTGCGTGCGTGCGTTCGTGCATGGGGAACCGAGGGCCCCGACCCCCACACGTGTTGGCTGCGTCCTGTCCAGAGGCTCATGCTAAGGTCCCCTGTCCATCTTTTGGCTGATTCTACACCCAAGCCCATCTGTCGAGATCCTGAGCACCTGCCCCGCTCACAGCAGCCTTGACTTGCTCGGGTACCGGGCTCAGCTCTCCTGGGGGCTACACTGCATCCCTGATCTCTGAGGGCCCTGGTGCTCTAACCAGGCACTAAGAGAGCTTCCTGTGTCTTCCCACCCAAAATCTCTGAGTTTTCCTCAGTCCAGGGCACCAAGAAGGGCCCTCACCGGCCGCCCAGGGAATGATTTCAAGTCTCCCTCCCTGACTCTGCTCACATCTGCCCCCTTTGATTCCTTGTTTTGGGGGTCACCCTGCTGAGCCCTGGATATCCTGCTCCCCCCTTTCCATCAACCACTACCCTGTGCCAGTCTGGGAGGTCTCAGAGACTGTGGGGAGGGATCAGACTTGTCCCTGATTTCTTGAAACTGCTTCACATCACACACACAACATTCCACTCTCCGCAACCACCTTTGGGCTTGGGAGCCAGCCCCAGCGTACACAGTTGTCCAGCACAGGAAAAACTGTCCTACGCCAGGACTTTCCCCTGGGGAAGGGTTATGCCCCAGTCACATCTGCAGTAGAAGTACCTGGAGGTATTTTCCGCTTCGGAGGAGAGAGCAGAGCATAAAGTGTGTAGATGGGTCTTGTAGGTGTCCCCTGAGTGCTGGAGGCAACTTCCTACAGGAAGGTGGTTGGGACAGAGAAGGGAGAGGAACAGCAGGGAGTGGGAGCCCCTGGGGTGCTGGGCCATCCTGGGACCCCTGATCCTGTAGGCATGAAGGGCTCTGGGTCCAGCGCTGGTGTCAGGGCTCCACTCCCCTGCCCTCAAGCTTTTCCCTCCCGCCCGGTCCCCAGGTTCCTCTGCGGCAAAGAGATCAAGAAGAAGAAATGCATCTTCCGCCTGCGTATCCGTGTGCCCCCCAACCCTCCGGGGAAGCTGCTGCCTGACAAGGGCCTGCTGCCCCCTGACAGCCGTGCCGCCGCCTCGGAGCTGAGGAAGAGAGGAAAGAGCAAGCCTGGGTCAGTGCTCAGGGACTCGGCACCCGGCCCTAGCCTGGGGTTGAGCGAGCCAGGATGAGCCACACAGCTAGCTGCATCTGGGGCGCCCTGTGAGCCATTGGGGCTCAGGGGGACTGGAGCCCGCACCCCGGATTCCTCCCAGCACAGCCCCTTGCTGCCTTGTGGAGAAAAAAGTCGTATCAAGTGACCTGCTTTGGCTGAGTTAGGGCTCAGGCGAAGAAAGAAGTCACTGTGGAAGGCCCCCCCCCCCATCCCTAGCCATCCTGGCTGAGCTGAGCCCCCCCCCCCCAACCCACCCCAGGTGTCTCTAGTTGGATATTCCCAGGTGGACACTGTCTCTACCCACCATGCTTCCCTCCCTTTCCCCCCCGCCCCCCACCCCACTGCTGAAACTTCAGCCTACACCCCTTCCCCAGGCCTTCAGTCTCCGACTGGGCCCCCCTCTCTCCCTTTTCTGTCTCCACAGTTTGTTGCTTCAGGAATTCCCGCAGCAGAAAAGGCGAGTCTATAGAAGAAGATCAAAGTTCTTGCTGGAAGATGCTATTCCCAGTGTTAGTTTCTTGTTTTCTTTCTCTGTGCAATCACACCAGGGTCAGTCCCCCCCAGCCCAGGGTCGCCCCCACGGCCCTGAAAGGGGAAGTTAGGAAAAGCCAGACACTGCAAGGCCACTTCTTTATCACTCCAAGTTCTCCCAAGACCCCTCAAGAGGGAGGAGGGCCAGGTTAGGTGATAACCTCCCCAACCCCTCAACGGGTAGGGAAACTGGATCAGAGAGGGCAAGGTCACGCCTGAGACTGCAGGGTCCTGAGTGCACGCTCCTGACCCCACTCCATTCCCAGACCCTGGTCGCCACTGCCCAAGAGGTGCTCAGAGGCTTTTGTCCATGTTCTGCCGTGGAGGCAGTGGAGGATGGAAGTGGGAGGGTTCGACAGAGACTTTAAGGCAGGAACTCTGCTCATGGTCAGGACTGGGAGGGGACAGAGATGTGATGGGCCTGTCCCTGGAAAAGAAAAGCTAGAAAAGAGTGAGGGGGCTTGTGGCTTTGATGCTCCCTGAACCCCCATCTCTGCTCCTTCCTGTGTCCACAGAGTGACTTTACCTCAGCCTGGAGCACCAACCACCATCTGGCCAGCATTTTTGACTTCACGCTGGATGAAATCCAGAGTTTAAAGAGGTAGCTGTGTGGGACCGGAGCGATAGTACAGCGGGTAGGGCGTTTACCTTGCATGCGACTGACCCGGGTTCAATCCCCGGCATCCCATAGGGTCCCCCCCAAGCACCACCAGGAGAAATTCCTGAGTGCAGAGCCAGGAGTGATCCCTGAGCATCGCTGGGTGTAACCCAAAAAAGAAAATTTTAAAAAATGAAGAGGGAGCTGTGGGGTGCCAGGAGAGACCCTTAATGCTCGGAGGCCAGGGTGGAGCCCAGCAGGTGAGGCGATAGGTGGAGGGCATGGCTGATACCCACCTCAGGATCATCCCAATGTGGGGGACCCATCCTGGATTCCTCTGCCTATCTCTACCCCACGCCTGACACCAGTTGGTTGGCAGTGGTTATCCCTAAGCCCCATTCCTGCCAGCGTCCTGACTCATTCTCCCTGGAATTTCTGTAACTAAGAAAATAAGAGACCTTTCCTGCCTTTCTGGGGTATAGAGAGAGGAACAAGGGCTTCCAGTGGCATCTAGCATCAGCCCCCAGGCGGGTCTTTGGCTGATTATTTTTGGGCTGTGCTCGGGGGACCCTGTGGTGCCAGGATGCAATCCAAAGCTGCCCCCCACTAACCATGTGCTCGGCCTGAGGGGTGCTCTCTGGCCAGGGAGGTTCTGGCTCCTGGGACTTTGAAGGCTGGATGGGAAGAAAATGGGCAGGTGCAGGGACAGGAAGCCAAGCAGCGGGAAGGTCGGTCTCTGCTTGGATGAGGGATGTGCGTGAGGGACGAGATGCCATGGGGGTTCTAAGGGACAGCGGCAGGCTCACCCTGTCCTCCCTCAGTGCCAGCTCAGGCCAGACCTTCTTCTCCGACGTGGACTCCACGGATGCAGCCAGCACCTCCGGCTCCGCCTCCACCAGCCTCTCCTACGATTCCAGGTGAGATCTCCAGCATGATGGATGCTCTGAATCGGCCCCACGGCCCCACCCCCTTCCATGGCTGGGACCAGCAACTCATTCTGTGCCCCAGGTCTTGGGCTCATAGGCCTGGCATGCAGTTGTGATTTGGGGGACCTTGACCGTCTCGCCTTGAGTTGGTGGCTGGGCACAGGGATTCCTCTCACTCCTTTCGCCAGTTCCAGAGCCAACGTGCCTGAGCATGCTAGCTTTCCCATGTCTGTGCCCCTCAGACTGTGAGCCCCCCTTCCCTGGGTTCTGGGCTCTCTGAACCTGGTGCCTACCAGACCTCCAAGGAAAAGAAAGCAGTCATTTGGAAAGCCCATGGAAGGAGACTGCAGGGAGAGGGCCTCGCAATCCTGGGATCTGTCTCACTGCTGGTAGCTGGTCCTACAAAAGTGAAGTTGAAAGTCTTGGACTATTCCTCTCCAGACAACTGTTAGTGCTATCATGTTTCCATTTCCTTTTCATTTTTTGTGGGTTTTTTTCCTTTTTTTTTTCCTTGCTCCTTCATTTAAAAAATATTTATTATCCTTTTCATTTTTTTGGTTCTTGGTTCCTATTTCTAAACTTCTGTGAATGAATGGCTGCCTCTTCTGTGCTTCTAATTCTACCATTGCTGCTGCCATCTTTCGTCCGTTTGTGTGCATGTGTGCTGTCTGTCTGTGTAGGGGTACAAGACACTGTGTCAGATTTATAGCTGCACGTGAGTTCCGGTGATGACTGGGCATGACAACCAAGGTCTCCATTGCACCACCTGGAGGCAGAGAAGGGAGCCGCAGGGCAATGCAGAACCTGCTGAAATCTGGCTCTGTCCTTTCTCTCTCTCTCTCTCTCTCTCTCTCTCTTTTTTTTTTTTTTTTTTTTTTTTTTTGCTTTTTGGGTCACACCCGGCAATGCAGAGGGTTACACCTGCTCCTGGCTCTGCACTCAGGAATTACTCCTGGTGGTGCTCATATGGCCATATGGGATGCTGGGAATTGAACCCGGGTCGGCCGTGTGTAAGGCAAACGCCCTACCCGCTGTGCTATCGCTCCAGCCCCCCTCTGCCCTTTCTCGCTGGTGTACTGAGAGAACCTAGGCTGGGCCGGGACAGGCACGGGTTAGGATTATTCCAGCTGATTTCCCCCCGGCTCTTCCCTCCTGATGTAGACGAACCGTGGGCAGCCGAAAAAGGAAGCTGGCGGCCAAAGCGTACGTGCCACTGCGGGCAAAGCGGCGCGCGGCAGAGTTGGGTGGACGCTGCCCCTCGGACAGCAGCGCTGAAGGGGCTTCAGGCCCTGAGCGGCCAGATGAAGGCATCGACAGCCACACGTTCGAAAGCATCAGCGAGGATGACTCATCCCTGTCCCACCTCAAGTCGTCTATCACCAACTACTTCGGGGCAGCGGGGCGGTTGGCCTGTGGGGAGAAGTACCAGGTGCTGGCCCGGAGGGTCACCCCGGAGGGCAAGGTCCAGTACCTGGTGGAGTGGGAAGGAACCACCCCTTACTGACTAGCCCCCCCCCAAACCAAAGGAGGGGGAGGGGAGGGGAAGCAAGACTGAGCTACAGATGCCCAAAGGCCCGTCTTGCCTGCCCGCTTGCCCTCCAGGAAGCCAGTGCCTCGCCCTCCCCTCCATCCTTTGTGCCTCCAAGGTTCCAGCCCACACACAGGCTCTTCTTATGTCCCCCACCCAGCCTGTCCCCTTCCATCATTCTCTGCTCCCCTGACTTTCCTGAGACCTGAATCTTGTCTCTGCCCTTGTCCCTCGCCCGGTGCCTCTTTGCTTCTCCCTCTCTGCAGGACGGTTTCTACCCTTCTCTGTGCGTGGCTGGCCTCCCCCAGGGGTCACGTGCACCCGGCCCACGGGCAGCCAGTCATGCCGGGAGCCTTAACCAGTGCTGGTGGAGACAAGGATGCACCCATGAGAGCCCTTCGGGATCTGAGGAGTGAAGGGGCTTCTCTCCCTCCAGCTCAGGGTGAAGGCTTCGGGTACTGGCTTCCAGGGCTGCAGCTTTTCTTTCTAGCTACATGCCCTAGTGGACATGAAACTGAGCTGGCCTTGCAAAGGGGAGGGCAGGGAGAGGAGGTGAGAGGAAAGGAAGCTGTTGGACTAAGCCTGTTTCTTCTGTCTCCCGTCCCCAGACCCGACACAGTGACCCATGCACACTCGGTCACACATAAGCTTCTCTGCATGTGTCCTTCCCTCCAGTGTGCAGTGTGCATCTCCCCCACCTCCCATTCCCCCCTCACATGTGCCTCACATTCTCCCCACTGTGGCTCTTGCTCTTCCCTGGCCCTCCTCTTCCTCGTGCTGCAACTGTGAAAAAAATCCACCTCCCGTCCCCTTCTTGCAGTCCACAGACCAACCTGGACCCGCCAGAGAGGAGCGGTGGGCTCCAACCCTCTTTCTAATCCCCGACCCTGTCCTCAAGTTGACGATTTTTTCTTTTGCAATAGGGTGGCATCATTTTCTCATTCTGCCCCCTCAAAGGGAAGCCTTTATCCCTGGTAGTAGGGATAGAACTTCTTGAACTGACTGGTACTCAACGCATGTACCCATCTGAAAGGAAACCAAAAATGGGAGGGGGGGCGCACCCTCATTTTGCTGCTTCCAGAGAGGCAGGGATGTTAGAGACTGCCTCACTTGATTGGACAGGGGAAGAAGTGCCTTAGCTGCAGGCGGTGAGCCACTACAGCACCCAGGGACCAGTCTTGTCAACTGCTGCTCTGGCCTCTTGCTTTGCTGGTTGTGCAAGCTGCCAGCCACCAGCCGAGGTGCCAATGCAGAGGGGGTGACAACAGCAGGCCTGAGGAGCTGGGTTTTGTAGGACTAGGTTGGCTCCCCCCTCCACCTGAAAGCACACAGGGTCTCTGGGGTAATCCAGGCACCCCACTTGCCTCCGATCTCATTTCCCACAGTGCCTTTCCAATGGGACCTTCACCTGTTTGCAGCCCACCCATTGCCTCTGCTTCCTGGCAGGGACTGGCTGGGACTGGGCTCGGTTTACTCCTGTACCCTCTTCCCCCATTCTCAGCCCCTAGCTGCTGCCACTTCAGAGACCCCAACCGGGGTTAGTGGGAAAGGGAACTGAGAAGCTGGCCCCCAGCCCAGCAGAGGGGTCCCATCTGGCTTCCAGCCCGCGAGCATCACAGTGGCTGGGAGAGTTGGTCACAGCCGGGCTCTGTAGGGGCTCTGTACTTGGGAAGGAAGCCTAAGGCCTGGCAAGGTCAACCAGACTTTGCACCCTGGCATTTCATTCGTACCAGATCATAGCTGTATTACTGCCAACTGACCTTATAACCTTGTGCACCTTCAAAAAGATTTATGGTTTTGAATTGCTGCTTTTAATAACATTTGTTATATTAAAGTTATAATTAATATGTGTCCATTTTAGAAGTATGTGGGGAAAGCCACCAGTTTTATTTCCATAAGCTGCTTATTTCCATAGCAGCCATCAGCTGTTGGGTGACAAAAAGGGATTGGCTCTGGTTTCGCGTCATGGTCTTCTGGAGGCAGAGGGTGATTGGTTATTCTTCCACTGCCTGCAACCCCCTCAGCGGTATCCTCACTCTCATTATCAAAAGGATGGACAGTGCCTTTCTTCTACTGGGAGTATCTGACTAAGGAGGGCCAAGAATATTAGCTGAGGACCATAAAGAAGTCAAAGATGGGAGGTGAACTCAGACTCACTGCATTAAAAATCCCTAAGTTTAGGGGCCAGAGCAATAGTACAGCTGGTATAGGGCACTTGCCTTACACACAGCTGACTCAGGCTTGATCCCCAGTACCCCATATGGTCCCCTGAGCCTGCTAGAAGTGAGTCCTGAGTGCAGTCAGGTATGGACCCCAAGCAAAACGCATAAGTTTAGGGACTATAAATATGCAAGTTCACAATCCTAGATATCTAAACTGAGGTTCAGGCCTGACTGACTTGGGTAGTTCTGACCTGCCTCACTTGGGTGGAGGAACCCTTGCTTCAGTTTGTCAGAAAAGCCCTGGTGTTGGCGGGAAACCCTTAATGTGTCAGCGTGAAACATCGCTACAGGTGAGAGTTCTCCTAAGTTTTTAGGGCAGTTTGGAGGAGAACAAAAAGTGAACCGATAGGGGAAAGTTAACCGAGAGGTCAGGGACATGTGGGTAGGGCACTTGCTTTGCATGCAGCTGAGCCCAGCACCCCATGTGATACCTTAAATCCTGCCATGAGTGATCCCCGAGCACCACAGAGCGTGGCCCAAAGTCCAAAATAAAATAAGGTAGCAATAAGGAAGTGACCCACGGACTTAATCCTGTTATTCCGGGGGTGGGGGGGGGGGAGTATAGCCTGTAATTACCAAGTGTTTGGTGATAAACATCCTTGCTGACTGGGAATGGAGCTCCACGCTCTGCACTTTCAGGCCCTAGGTGTGGGGGAGGGGGGGGTCTCTCACACATACTTATATACTCCTCACTATCTTGGCTCTCACCTTACTTGGCCACTTCTGCCAGAAATTTTTTTTTTTAATTTTTATTAGTGAAACACCATGAGGTACAGTTGTAAGACTTACAAATTTTTGTGCTTGGGTTTCAGTTATACAATGATTGAGTACCCATCCCTCCACCGGTGCCCATTCCCCACTTCCAATGTTCCCAGGATCCCTCCCATCCCCCATACCCCCCATCCCACCCCACTCCTGTGGCAGGGCATTCCCTTTTGTTCTCTCTCTTCTTTTGGGTGCTGTGGTTTGCAAAAGAGGCATTGAGCAGCTATCATGTTCGGTCTCCAACACCCTTTACTTGGTGCTCCCCTCTCTATCTGAGCTGCCTTCTCCCTCAGCAGCTGGCCTCCAAGCCATGGAGTGAACCTCCTGGTACTTATCTCAGCTTTTCTTGGGTGTTAGTCTCCCAATTTGTTCCTTTATATTCCCCAGATGAATGCAATCTTTCTATGTCTGTCCCTCTCTTTCTGACTCATTTCGCTTAGCATGATACTTTCCATGTAGTACCACTTGTATGTAAATTTCATGACTTCATCTTTTCTAACAGCTGCATAGTACTCCATTGTGTAGATGTACCAAAGTTTCTTTAACCAGTCATCTGTTCTCGGGCACTCGGGTTTTTTCCAGATTTTGGCTATTGTAAAGAGTGCTGCAATGAACAAACAAGTGCAGATGTTACTCTGACTATACTTTTTTGCCTCGCCGGGATATATTCCCGGGAGTGGTGTTGCTGAGTCAAGTGGGAGCTCAATTTCTAATTTTTGGAGACTCATCCATACTGTTTTCCAAAAGGGCTGAACCAGTCGGCATTCCCACCAGTCAGCAGTCCCTTTATCGCCACATCCATGCCAACACCAGTTGCTTTTGTTCTTTTGGATGTGGGCCAGTCAGAACTTTTAAATATCATTGTTTGATTGTATTTGGAGAAAGGTGGGGAATTGGGGCCACACCTGGTGGTCCTCAGTGTGAGGGGTGGGTGTGGGCATATGCAGTGCTAGGTATCAAGCCAGGGTTGGCAAGGTGAAAAGCAAGTACTTTAACCCTGTACTCTCTCTGCCCCTTCCCACTGGAACGCGTAGACTTGATTATTGTCTGGGATGGCATCTATGGGATGAAAAGTGAGTGACCCCAGATATCAAAAGACCTGAGTTCCAGTCCCAATTCTACAATTAGCTATAATGGCCCTCCTCCATACAGGAGGGCCCAGTTCTTTGTCAACTAGGGAGATTTAAAAATTCATAATAAATATTTACCTTCAGAATTTTGGACCAAGAAACTTTCTATCTCAGAAATTTCTTGTGATAAATTATTTCTTGTCATAAAAACTTCAAATTTTCTTCAAACGCCTTCCTCATTATTAAAGATAGCTGGAAATGTCTAGACAAACAGAATATTAAAACTTCATGGCCTTGACAAAGAGCTGTAGCTTACCAGGAATATTTAAACATAGGAAAAGACCAGAGAACATTACTTGATAGGATTCAGATAGCCAATCAAGGCTAAAATTATACCACCATGTGTCAAAGTTGCCAATTAAAATTTTGCTTCCAAAACTTCTTTCAACAGACTTGCGGGATTTAACGTATCTAATTTTTATTTCTAAGAATGACTCGAGTTTGCCTCAGCCAGGCAATGCACTTACGGTCTGGCCACGGTTACAGGCAAGACAGAGCTGGTAACCACTTCTATCCTCCATGCTCCTGTCCCATGTCCCTTAATTCTGCGTATTGGTGTTTCTCGCTCATTTTCTATTTCATAAAAATGGAAAACCAGTGACTCCAAGTTACTGCTTTTAAGCTTTATCATTGACAAAGGCAGTGCTTTTTCTCATTTCCTCAGATTATTTTTCCAAGAATCCTAATTTTTTTTTAAAACAAGAGCGATCTATTTATTAAGAAGTCTTTGGGGAAGGAGTTTCCGCATCCTCGGGGGGGCGGGGTCTTCCTCTGAGCCCCTGCAGCATCATTCTGGGATGGACAATGTTCTGGGAGGACAGTGGGGCACAGGAGCCCAATCATGGATCCAAAATCCATGGCCTTAAGGTCAAAATCCTGACCTTAAAAATAATTTCCCTCATCTATAGAATGAAGATAGTTTTGCTAACCTACAGATGTGTGGGGAGAAGTAAATATTACACAGTACAAGGCATCTGAGCGCTGGACCTACTTTTAGGACAGAGATCGCCTCTTTGAAAGAGGCAATAACATTAAACTTGGATTCAGAGCCAACTCTGTCACCTACTGTCCTACGCTCTTTGATCTCAGGTTTCATCTGCAAAATGAGTACAGAACTAAGAAGAATAAATATTTAGACAGAATAAAGCTAGAATAGCACCTGGCAGGAAGAACAGGCATTTGGTCCCTCTTTCTTCCAATTTGTGACATTGAGGCAAAAAAGGTCACCAAGAAACAGTTTTCAGTGCAACAATCAGCACCAAAAATTACTCAGTGAAGGCTACAAATGGAAAGGGGAAAAAATCTGGATTTCATCCCCATTAAGAAAGTCATAGGAAAAGTTTAATGAGTCAGGATTTTATTTTAAAAGCAAAGGACAGGGGGCTGGAGCAATAGCACAGTGGGTAGGATGTTTGCCTTGCACTTGGCCAACCTGGGTTCAATTCCCAGCATCCCATATGGTCCCCTGAGCACTGCCAGGGGTAATTAAAAAAAAAAAGTAAAGGACAGGGAAACATTAATATCTACTTAGGAGAGGTAGAATTTTGGGTAGAACTTAAAAAAATTTCAAATGTCAACACATAAATGAATAAAAGAGCACAGGCTCATTAAAAGAAAGTTTAAGAAAAAGCTGGGGAGATGGTACAGGGATTAAGGCGCTTGCCTTGCACTCTAGATCTAGCCCTGGTACTGCATATGCCCTGGATGCTGCCAAGAGTGTCCGGAGCACTGCTGGGTGTGGCCTCCAAATCCCCTTACCCCCCAAAGCAAACTTAAGGTAAAACTATTGGGTTTTGCCAACTCCATAACTTAGGAAGTACCTTGAGAACTGTAGACTCTATAGAGAGCTTCAGTTATTCAAATCCTTGAAACATCAATTGGGAAATACATGGGGAAACCCTAGAAGAAATGAAACAGGTGCAGAGGAGGCCTGGCCTTGAGAACTTACCATCTACAATGGAGGCTGGCGTGAGGCACAAGGGTAGTGGACACCAGCAAGGGGGAGTCCTTCCAAGGGAGACAGCCAGCCTGGCAAAGAACAGCTGGGTTTCACAAGCATTCATGCACTGGAGGACGTCAGGCAGAGAGCCGGCATAAACGAAGGATTAACGTCACACAGCTTCCTGGAACCAGTCACTCGGGAGGGCAGGCAGAAGGTAATGTTGGAAAAGCATGAGACAAGGCAGGGCTGGGAATGAGGCAAGGCATGTGCGAGGCCCTGGGTTCACCTGAGCACTGCTCATGTGTGTGCCCTGGCAGCCCCCGAGCACTGCAGAGTGTGGCCCCTACAATAATGACACAGTTAAAGCTTTACAAAGGGTCTTGAGAGCCAAACCAAGAAATAGAATTCTATCCTAAAAAGTGACAGGGACAGTCCATTTGGCGTCTCCAGTACATGTCAGAAACCCGTATTTCAAAAGAAAGATCACTATTTCTGTTCTTTTTGTTCTCCGCTGGCTGTCAAACACAGATCCCATGAACCATGGAAAGGTCTTTGCCAGGTCTTCAAAGAAGGGTCCTTGAAGATCCTCCCTGGGTTATAGTTAGTAATTTTTTTTTGCATTTTTATTTACTTTATTTATTTATTTATTTATTTATTTTTTATTAGTGAAACACCATGAGGTACAGTTGCAGACTTACAAATTTTTGTGCTTGGGTTTCAGTTATACAAAGCTCAAGTACCCGTCCCTCCACCAGTGCCCACTTATTTTATTTCTTAAAGGTTTTATTATTGAATCACTGTGATATAGACCCTTACAAAGCTGTTCATAACTAGGTTTCAGTCAGTGTCCCAACCCTTGGCAGCCTGCCTCTATGGCTCTCTCTCTCTCTCTCTCTCTCTCTCTCTCTCTCTCTCTTTCTCTCTCTCTCTCTGTGTCTCTCATACTGAAAGTTTATCCAGTAGTTTATATCTAGTATTGACTAATGTCTGAGAACCATGGCAGGTATCAGAAGTAGAGGCTTGACATGACCCCTCCCAGACACCCCTTCCACCGGAAATAAAGACCCAGGCTACCCATCCACAGGACCCCTCCATACTCAACCCTCTTCTCCCTGGTGTGGAGCTCCTTATGACACTCATGGGCCAAGGAGCTGGGGGCACTAGATCAAGTTTCTGTTCCCATTCCACACACCCCGCCTTCCCAGCACTGTTCCACTTGAGTGCCATGGAGGAAAAACGAAGAGCAGGCATGACTGTACTCTTTATAGCATAACCCATCAACCCATTCCCGGACCGCAGAGCAGTTTGAGGTCTATAAAGACCAAGACTACAATCTATAAAAAAGAGACTGGCTTTGATTACTGGTTTATAAATTTTTAAGAAATAATACTTCTTAAAAGTCCTTTAAGGACATGAAGAATGCAATGAAGGCACAGCAGACTAGTTGCAGTGTGGTAGGCGGTGGGGGGGTGGCATATTTTTACCACCATCATGCAAGCAGCCCCAGGGCATCTTTTGTCAGCCTGGAGTTTGGTGGGACAGAGAACATGTGTTCTAGAAATGTTCTAGAAACAGTGAACCTGCAAATCCCTAGGGTTCTGCCTTCTTCAAGGCTCAGGTTCAATGCCCAGTGGAAAGGTTATTGTGTGTGTTCAAAGTCTACATTTCCACCAAGCAAAGTACCAGAACATCTTGATGTCTGTCATATTTGGACGAGAGAAGAGTCAAGACTTAGCCCCAACCCATGAGGCTATATTTAAGCCTTAACATTCCCCTCATCCTTCTCACACTCAGGTGAGTCTATTCCCTGTCTCAACCTCCTTAGGACTCAGGAATTACAAACACTGCTCCTTAGCTAGGTGAAATCGTGCTTGTCACCGAAATTATACCATCAGTTAATCCATTTGGGTAAAGTACTTGCCAGTTCCCCAAAAAGGCAGCATTCACCCTACACATTCATGGGTTAGCAGACCCGATCCTCCTCATGACAAGCAGGAAAAAAAATTACACAGTTGGGGCCAGAGCAATAGTACAGCAGGTAAGGCATTTGCCTTGCATGTGGCCGACCCAGATTTGATTCTCAGCATTCCACATGCTCCCCAGAGCACCGCCAGAAGTAATTCATGAGTGCAGAGCTAGGAGTTACCCCTGAGCATTGCTGGGTGTGACCCAAAAAAAAAAGTTACATTGTTGGTACCAGAGGTAGATGCAGTAACTTCAGCAGAAGATGACAATCCCCATCCTCACTGCCACCTTCCCTTGATCGCTACCTATGTCCATCTTTGCCCTCCCATCCCCAGGCCACCTTTAATCATGAAGCAGAGTCCCATTGGGATCCCAACTGGCCCAAATGGCTCAGTCTCCTCTTTAGGCACCAGGAAGCTTGGCTCTTCATCCCTCGCAAGTTATTTAGGTCCTCTGTACTGACAAAACCCCGCAGTTCTGAGCCATAAGGAAGCACAAAGAGCCTCTCCTTCCCTGGAATGCAGCTGATTAAGGCTGGGGGCAGCCTGCGGGCACGTCAGTCCTTTGCCAAGCCTTCCTCCAGCCACTTTAAATAGCGCTCATCTCCTTGGTCCATGGTAAGACTGAAGACTTCTGGGATTTCAAAAGGATGCACCAACCTTTGGAAAGAACGCAGGATCTTAGGAGTGACTATGATTTGAATCAGTCCAGGCAGTTAAAACTCAACTGGCCAGTCTCAGTTGAGGCCTTCTGCAATCTGCTGTAGCCATCTGCCCAGCCTCCTGGCACACCATCCCCATCAGCCAACAATTGGGGAGTTGGGCCAGATGGCTGAAGGGTCTCACAAACTTGGGGTTTAAGTCTACCTCTTAATATTCTACAACCCTGACCAACTCACTAAATTTCTCCAAAGGCCTACAAAAGAAGAGATAAAAGCCCTCCTACCTGATAAAGTTGTGGATAATTAAAGGAGGCACGGTATATAAAACGGAGTGCATTGACAAATGTTCCTTTCTCTAGAACTATGCTATTTCCATCACTGTGTGTTTCCCCAGACAGCTTCCTTCCTCCGCAGTAACTCTCAGTTCTCACTACCTAGAAAGATCTACCTGCTCCTGGTGTTGAAAATCCAAAGCCAATATGAACCTCGAGGCCCAGCTCAATCACTGAACTTGTCCAAAGGGCTTTCCTTCCGCGCACTTAGGAATCTCTTCCTTTTCTTCTCTATTCCTTTCACCTGGAGCTCAGCATACAACAGAAGTTATCATCACTTTCTATGCTGAGGAAAGAAATACGAAGCCTTGGGCTCACTTTGCTTTTGTGCTATTGCTCTAGCCCCAAGACAAGCATCTTAACCCCTGTACTATCTCTCGACCCAGAAAACACCATTTTAACTTACAAATCTAAGTAACCACAATTTGTCATTTTTACAAATTATGGTCATGAAAGTTTATTATTAGGGGTATGTGGTTCCTCAAATACAAATAGTGTGTCCCTCACTCAAGATAATTCACGTGATTTGTTACCAATTTAAAACTTATGTTTTTGAGCAAAACATTAAAACTTGACTTTATCACAGCACAAGCTTAAAAGTGTTCCAAAACTTAGAGATAATTTTGAAGATATCTAGTACTTTTATTGAGCCATATTTTGCAAAAACATAAATAACAAAAACCAAAACCAAAAAACCACCATTATCCTCACAATATTTTTTGTAATTTTTGGAAGTTATTATTTATCCTAATACATAATGGCTTTTATTGTTATTTTAAATAAACTGGAATATTAAAAAATTTTAACATACTAAATAGAATGCAATACAATATACTAATGTAACATACAAAAGTTTAATACAGCAAAAAAACCCACAAAGCTCTCTGGGTCCTTAATAATCTTTAAATGTGTTTGTGTGTCTGAGGTACTGGGTTCAGTTCCTAAGCCTACATGCACCACCTACCCCAAAGCACCCCCCTCATCTTCCCTAACCCTGAAGCATCGCAGAATGAAATGCCTATCTCTGGAGCATCACTGGGTGTGGCCCCTGCATACCAGGGCATCAACAAAAGTGTAAAGGGAGCCTGAGTCCAAAATTTTGAGGACTGGCTTAAATGAACTTGCCTCTCGTTCTACAGATAGAGATGAAGGGACAAGGACAGACCCAGGTCTCTTGGTTTCCAAGCTCTCTTAGCTCCCCTCGGGATGGATGCCAGCATTACCTGATGTAGTCGGACAGCGTGTGAACCTTGGAAGTCTTTGTCTTTATTAACTGGAAAAAGAAAATCACTGCTTTAGGAACTCAGCCCCACTTCTACAGATGCTTACTCATCTGGACACTAAGCTGGCATTCCTTCCACATCATCAGCCATGATAAAAACTCATAAATGAACGAAGCACACCTATGTGGGGCAAGAACCTTAATCAGTTGATATTTGTTCATTTTTGGTTTTGTTTTTGTTTATTTGGGGGGGGTGGAGGGCCACACTCAGCAGAGCTCAGGGGCTACTCTTGGCTCTGCACTAAGGGATCACTCCTAATGAAGCTCGAGGAACCATATGTGGTGCTGGGGATCGAAACTGGGTTGGCTGCATGCAAGGCAAGCACCCTACCTACTGTACTATCTCTCCAGTATAATGTTTGCTCATTTTCATTTGGGACTGGAAAAAAAGACTGCTTGGTCTCACTCTCTCCCTATCAAGACCCCCTCCCCCATGCCCTCACTTACCAGCAGATTCTCAGTGGATTCTTCTATCTCTCCATTCCAAAAGTACCTGGTGAAGAGAAAATCAAATTACAATCCCTTCACAAGACAAACCCAGTAAAATGCCAAACCTGGCTCAACTTGGTGACTGTCCTGAGGTAGGAACTAAAACCTTTCTAAGTCAGAGTCCAGAGATGGCCAAGGCCTCACAAGCCATCCATCCAACAACTCTACTGCATGCTAACATTTCTGGAGGTCAGAGGCTCACCATCTCCCAACAGCCACAGGAAGACTCAGCCCCAGGGCAGCCCTGGGGAAATGCCTCGGTCTCCTCTCTTCTGAACTGGGCATCGCCGATTCTTTCATTGCTCGCTGTAAACTTATGGTTTTCAGGCCTTTCCCCATCCTTTCAACTGGTCCTACAGAAACACATGCATTTTTAAAGCACAAGAAGGGCCAAAGAGAGTACATGAAATACTCATGAAATACTTGCCTTGCGTGCAACCCAGGGAACTATAAACCTTGCTCCGATTCTTGGCACCACACGATGCTTTGAGTCCTGCCAGGGGTCAGTCCTCAGCACAGTCAGAAATAGCCCCTGAGCACCACTGGGTGTGTACCCAACAAGTCTACCCTCGCCCCCACTCCCCTCCCCATGACAGGAAAATAAGGACAGGAAGCCTCAGAGAAGAAATGGTTGGCATTAGAAGACATGAAACAGGTACAAAAGATACAAACAAAGCCAGCAGGTAGAGCTCAAAGGGCTAAAGTGCAAGCTTTGTATGTGGAACCATAAATTCAAATCTCTGGTGCCATCTGGTCCTCAAAGTAGTGCTGGAAATGGACCCTGAGCTCGATTATGTATGGATTTCTCCCTCCCCCACAAAAAAAAAAATAGGGGAAAAAAAATCACACAAGTGATTGCTCCTTCACTCTCAAGTAATAAAAGGTGCCGGAGAGATAGCACAGTGGCTAGGGCACTTGCCTAGCAGATCCAGTCCCCAGCATCCCATACGGTCCTTTGAGCACTGCTAGGAGTGATTACTGAGTGCAGAGCCAGGAATGACACCTGAGCATTGCTGGGTGTGGCCCCAAAACCAAAATAAGCAAATAGCACAGCGGTAGGGCGTTCGCCTTACAAGTGGCCAACATGGCCGACCCAAGTTCGATTCCTCCGCCCCTCTCGGAGAGCCCGGCAAGCTACCGAGAGTATCTCGCCCGCACGGCAGAGCCCGGCAAGCTCCCCGTGATGTATTCGATATGCCAAACACAGTAACAACAAAGTCTCCAATGGAGACGTTACTGGGCCCGCTCGAGCAAAGCAAATAATTAAAAAAGAATAAAACAACAAAAATGCAAATCCAGTGATAATACTCAGCAAAGAACATGAATATGAGAACAGTATCATGGGAATGGAAAGAAATTTGGCTTGAGAATATTTATCTACAGTGATCCAGGACTATGGTTAAAAAAAAAATCTATTGTAAGGAAAGATGGACACATAAGTTGAAATTCTATTTTAGTGTCCAAGCACTGGTTCCCAGACTGGCTTCATGGGAGTCACCTATGAAAACTGAAAAATTCAGAGACCCATGAAACTGAACCCGCCCAGGGACTGAAGAGATTGAGAATGGAGCTCAGGCATCCAATGCACTGTTAGACTGGGGAGCCACAGCTACAGACCATGTGAAGTCATTGAGGGAATGACAGCATGGGTGGAGGGGAGGAAGCGTTCATCTACAGCACTTGGATGTTTTGAACTCTAGAGTCGAACTTATTGACTTTCTTTAAATATAAGTCAACAATGAACAGTTGATTCAGTAAAGGCCATTGAGATGTTCACAATTGCACATGAGCTCACCGTTCTTTCTTAGTGCTAGACCGGCCCCAGTACTCTTACTTTAGCATGTAAAACTCACAGTGAGGCTGTCTTGGGCAGGATGTTCACAGAGGTAGCCAGCTTCTTATCCAGGACAGCCCTAAGGTGGAGAGAGAGTAATAATCACGGAGGCCAGTATTTTGGCTCTAAAGAGAAGGGACAGAGAGCAGGGGCTCCTCAGGAGTTACCAGAAAATATCTGAGTTCAAGTAGATAACCATTAGAGTACTCATCCCCTACTTAACCCAATATATCCCAAAACATTCATCCAGTGAGAAGGTTAAGACAGAACTTTTTCTGGGCAAAAATGAAGACCTGAATCCCTCTCCCAGTCTTACAGAATGGTAGAGTAACTGTATGTGAGTTTTTTTCATTGCTGAGTAATTGTTTAAGCATCTCTCTAGGAGAGGCATAGCACTACCCTCTCTCAGCCTGACTGGTCTTCTATACAAAAGAGGGCTTGTTGAATCAGTGATTTTCAACCCCTTTTACCTTTTATTACACCACTTTTTCCTGCTTTTTGTTGTTATTGTTCTTTTGGGGGTGGAGGGCACACCCGGTGGTGCTCAGGGCTTACTCATAGCTCTGCACTCAGGGATCATTCCTGGCAGTACTATGGGATGCCAGGAATTGAACCCAGGTTGGCCATGTGTATGGTTTGTTACACATTGTATTATAACTCTAGCCTCCAACTTTCTCCTGCTTTTATGATTCAACTATATATATCTGATTATCAGTACTTCTGATCTCCAGATAGCTACCCACAGAACTGATAGTTCTGACCACAGAACTGATCTAATGCAAGTAAAAAAAATAATAAATATATAAACAGCAACATACCCTGTGTTTGTCTTTGGCAAATATAGAATCATTCACCCTTTATTTCCATAAAGATTTCTAATCAGGCCCTAGAGCAAAATGATTAGATTTGCAGGGCTAGGAACTTTTATGACATACCACTGGCTGGATTTCCTACACTGTCACTGATTTCTTATGCAGTACACTGATGAACACAAATTACCTTTTACCTTTTAGTATAAGTGTCACAGAAACAAAAGTACCAAGCCATAGATGCAAAAAATGTATTCCAAAGCATCAAACTGGAAGCCCTCAGCATCATGCAGACAAACCTTTTCCAGGTCTCAGACAGTCAAAGCAGCCACGCTCTATTCTTTGAAGTGCTTGAACCTGCCAAATGAAGTCCTGCTCCTGGACCCTCCCGACCTCAACTGCTGCCAAGAGGACTGACCTACTTTCCCTCCCCTTAAGTCCCAAGCTGAACAGAGCCCTATTTAAGGCTCCACATTAATGTGGCATTACCACCACCCTCATTCCTTTGGAAAATTCCAGGAGCAAAACAAATCCCTGATTGTAAGAAGGAGCACATGGCACAAATTTGTTTAAACAACTGCTACTAATTTTGCTCATTTAATCACCCACTGAGAAATCACATTTTCTGATTCTGAAGGTGAATACAAACATATGGAATGAATTAGACTCTAGGAAAAACATGATCCCAAGGGCGAGGAATATGGTGTGAGTGGTAGAGCACATGCCTTCGAAATGCTCAGCCCTAGGTTCATCCCCCAGCTCCACATGGCCCACCCATCACCACCCACAATAGAAAATGATAGAAATTCCATGGCCTCGGGAGGACTGGTCAGTGGTTGGAAGCTTGCCACAAGTGTTGGGGGGCAATGGGCAATGAGGATAGAAAAGTGACCAGTATGACAAATAACAGTTATAAATGATCACTCTGGACAAGGCCTGGGTGCTTAAAGTAGGTAAAGGAATATATATGATAACCTTTCAGTATCTGTATTGCATACCATAATGCCCAAAAGGGGCAAGGGAGAGGGAGAGAGGGGAGAGAAAGGGGGAGAGAAAAAAGAGGGAGAGAGGGAGGGGGGCAAGAGAGAGAGATTTGTTTTTCTGGCCACATATCTGGTGGTGCTCAGAGGCCAGACCTGGCAGACCATGCTTAAGGCTGAAGCAATAGTGCAGGGGGTAATGTGCCTTGCCTTCGTTAGATCCTTTGCACTGCAGTTGGTCCCCTGAGAAATATCAGGATGATCCCTGGGCACAGAGCTAGAAGTAAGCCCTGAGCACAGCTGGCTGTGACCTAAAAGTTCAAACACTTCTCCCCTCGCCCCCAAAACAAAAGATACAACCTAGATGGAGGAAGGAAAGAGGGGTCAAATACAGATTACCCTGAAACCAATCATTTGGTGGCCTTGAGCTCGCAGAGGCCAGTTTCAACAAATGTCGGGGGCTGGAGTGATAGCACAACAGGTAGGGCATTTGCCTTGCATGTGGCCAACCCAGGTTCCCAGCATCCCACATGGTCCCCTGAGCACCGCCAGGAGTAATTCCTGAGTGCAGAGCCAGGTGTAACCCATGTGCATCGCCGGGTATGACCCCCCCCAAAAAAAATACTATCAACTAGGATTTCAAAAGTACTGAATTGTAGGGCAAAGGGAGGAAGGAGCTAAGTCCAATTACCCTTTAGTCCCAATAACCTTTTTCAGTGTGGCTTCTATAAAGTGCAGAGGGAAGGGGAAATCCAGGCACATGTATTGAGGACTTATGGTCTGTAACTCATCTACATATGAGTTTCTAAGGTAAATTCATCCTCACAATACTGTAAGGTAGGTAGTATTATCCACTTTCATAGTTCAGAAAACTAATGCTTAAAGAAGAAAAGCAATGTTCCCTGGGTCACACAGTAATTAAATAGCACAGCCAAGATTCTTCCTGGTCTGATCCAAGGCCAAAGTTCTTTCTATCATACTATAGCTTTCCAAAATTTGCCAAACAATGGCTTTAACTTCCTCACTTGTCATAGTGAGTACCTCTAGAACTGAACAAAGGAAGTGGTAGCTGAGTGAGGAATTAGGAGACTTAAATTCTCAACCTACAAGGTTCACCGTAGCACCTTCATGTGCTAAGTCACCTATTTCTCTGTCTCATTTCCTTCCATGCCCCTGATGCATCTTCAACACTTGCAGACCCAGCAGCAGGACCTGTTGGGACTGTCCCATCAACCCCAGCACAGTTGTGTAGTTTATTTCTTAGTGGATCTGGTTGTCAGAAGCAAGAGAGGACCTGCAAGTGGTACCCCCAACCCCCCTGCCATTACCCTTTGAGCCTCCTGGAGGAGCATCTGGGCTCCTTCACCATACCTTGCCATATCTCTAGCAATTTGCTCATTGGGACAGTTGACGAAGACGATGGAGTAAGTGCTGGATATATGGGTGCCAGTGAAAGCTGAATGGAGCTTCAGGCTAAGGGTCCTGAGTATGGGGTATGTCAGGAAAAAAGCTGCCATGATCTAAAAAGTAGAAAAAGAAAAACACAGGTCAGCAGAGATATTTCCAATTCACTTGGCAGACTGGGACAAGACTGGGCATAGTTTTTCCATCCCCAATACCCAACCACAAAACAATTCCTGGGTGTTCTCTCTCTCTCTCTCTCTCTCTCTCTCTCTCTCTCTCTCTCTCTCTCCTCTCTCCCTCTCTCTCTCTTTCTCCTCTCCCTCTCTCTCTCTCTTTCTCCTCTCTCCCTCTCTCTCTCTCCTCTCTCTCCCCCCCCCCGCCCTCTCTCTTAAAGGAAATAAAGAAATGGAAAAAAAAAGAAAAGAATTCCTGGGATCTGTCTGTATTGTGTTTAAATAAAATCTTCATACCTTGCTATTTTCCTCTGCATTTTGCAGATGATTTTTGTTTTAAAGGAGACTAAGAAATAAATTAAGAAACTTATTCAAAATTACATTAGGTTTTAGTCGGAAAAGCCAGGATTAGGTCTGGAGTCTGAATAGCAGAAATTCATTCTTTGTTGTTGGGCCACAGGAGTGGTGCTGGGGGCTATTTCTAGTGCAGTTTCTGGTGCTCAGGGGACCATGTGGTGTTTGGGATAAAATCCTGGGTTCCTACATGCAAAATATGCACTATAGATTTTTGAGCCTTCCCCCAGTCTTTGAAATCCAATATTCCTGTATAAAACCTGCTATACAAGGGCCAGGGATGCAGTTTAGTGTGAGACACTTGCCTTGCATATGTGAAGCACCACAAAACAAAACAAAACAAAAATCCAAAACAAACTGTTATGGGAGGTAGAGCTAATCACTATCCATTGAGCTGTTGAGATCCTGTGGAGATTATTATGGGTGATACACGAATATTTATTAAAGGGTAAGGGAGTATTTTCATGTTCATTCATTTGTATATATGCCATATACAATGGGTACAAGTTTAGGGACAAGTCTCCAAATTCTAAAGCTATTCAACCTGTGCTACTGAAACTAAGAGCTGATGGGGCCATGAGAAGGGCTCAACCAGGGAACAAGAAGGTATAACCTAAACTGGATCTCAACTAATAAGTAGGATACAAGAG
Organism: Sorex fumeus; assembly: GCF_029834395.1. Classification (NCBI taxonomy): domain Eukaryota; kingdom Metazoa; phylum Chordata; class Mammalia; order Eulipotyphla; family Soricidae; genus Sorex; species Sorex fumeus. The sequence continues at coordinate 10,130,473 of NW_026606186.1, forward strand.
TAAAGGCAGGTACTCTAAACAAAGGGTAACCCATACAGATTATGAGGCTGTAAGGACAGACGTGACATTCAGTCTACATAATGATCTTTATGTGCATGGCAACAAGAAAAAAGGAAAAGGAGATGAACTGGGTAGAATCATTAACAAGGGGTGCAGGGACCTGAGTAATGTCTTTATGTCTCCAGCTTCAATTTGACTTGGAGGCCTGTCTGATTTGAGATTCTCTTCCCTCCCACTACCTTCAGCAGTACTTCCGACTCAATATGCTAATCCTCTGAAGTAGACCAGTGCCCATGAAAGAAAAGGAAAGGAAAAAAAGACATATATATCTATATATACACATAGACACATATTTATATACATATATATAAATAACCAGGCTTTCCAATGTGCGTGCATGTGGTTTTGTCACAATTCACTTCTGAAAAAATAAAATCACTATAGAAATTAGGGTTTAAGTCGTGGTGCCAGTCCAACCCCATCAAAAAATGGGGCAACGAAATGAACAGAAAATTTCTCAAAGAAGAAATCCGAATGGCAAAAAAGCACATGAGAAAATGCTCTATATCATTAATCATCAGAGAGATGCAGATCAAAACCACAATGAGATACCATCTCACACCTCAGAGACTGGCCCACATCCAAAAGAACAAACGCAACCGATGCTGGCGCGGATGTGGCGAGAAAGGGACACTCCTTCACTGTTGGTGGGAATGTCGACTGGTTCAGCCCTTCTGGACAACAGTATGGACGATTCTCAAAAAATTAGAAATTGAACTCCCATTTGACCCAGCAATACCACTCCTGGGAATATATCCCAGAGAGGCAAAAATGTATAGTCGAAGTGACATCTGCACTTGTTTGTCACTGCAGCACTCTTTACAATAGCCAGAAACTGGAAGAAACCTGAGTGCCCAAGAACAGATGACTGGTTAAAGAAACTTTGGTACATCTACACAGTAGAGTACTATGTAGCTGTTAGAAAAGATGAAGTCATGAAATTTACATACAAGTGGTACAACATGGAAAGTATCATGCTAAGTGAAATGAGTCAGAAAGAGAGGGATAGACATAGAAAGATTGCATTCATCTGGGGGATATAAAGTAACAAAATATGAGATTAATACCCAAGAATAGCTGAGATCAGCACCAGGAGGATTACTCCATAGCTTAGAGGCCAGCCGGGCATTCTAGGGGAAAGGGCAGCTCAGATAGAGAAGGGAGCACCAAATAAAGGGTGTTTGGAGGATCCTCCCAGGAGGGGAGATGCATGTTGAAAGTAGACTATGGACTGAACATGTTTGCCACTCAATGCCTCTTTTGCAACAACACCCAAAAGGAGAGAGAGAACAGAAGGGAATGCCCTGCTTCAGAGGCAGGGTGGGATGGGGGGGATGGGGGTGAGAGGGATACTGGGATCCATGGTGGTGGGAAATGGGCACTGGTGGAGGGATGGGTATTTGATCATTGTATAATCGAAACCCAAGCACAAAAAATTGTAAATCTACAACTGTACCTCATGGTGTTTCACTAATAAAAATTTAAAAAAACCTGCCCTGAAGAGCTGAGGCCAATGAAGAGGCAAACTCAATCCCCTGTGTCTCCCCACATGCTGGGGTGCAATTAAATGTGCAACCTCTGCTCACCACAAGTCCCAAAACTAAAGAAAGCACCCACTGGCAAGTGTGGACAATCTCCTGTCATTAAAACAAGCAAGGGAAAGAAAGAAGAGGGGCACAAAGATACATACTTTTTAAAAAAAAAAAAAAAGAAGAGAGATAGTACAGTGAGTAGGGTGTTTGCCTTTGCATGTGGTCAACCTAGGTTCGATCCTCAGCACCCCATATGGTCCCCGAGTCCTTCAGGAGTGATCCCTGAGTACAGAACCAGGAGTAAGTCCTGAGCACCGCCAGATGTGGCCAAAAGAAAAAAAAAAAGGAAAAAGCAAAAGAAAACAAAATCTTTGAAGTAAGCAGGACTTTTGGGTCATGGGCCATCAGTGGTGCTTTAAGCAGGGAACTGAATACACTTGGACTAAACAAAGGAGCAGGGACCTTTCCTGCAACCAATTAAGCTATTCCTAGGCAAGCTCTGGGACATTTCAGCCAGCGGCTACTACTGGAACACAGAGTTAATGAGATTAAACGTAAATCCACCTAAAGCATACTGAAACTCTTAAATGAACTCACTTCCCTCCACCGTTGCCCCGTCCCATTTGCCTCCCTACCACCTGTCTGCTTCAATGGAATATATTTATTCATAGGTAACACTTTACCATCTTTTGTGTTCCCAAATTTAAGTCGTCTATTTGATTCTTTAATAAACTCAACAAAATCCAAGTTTGTTTTCAGTTAACAGTCGTGGCTAGAGACCAGGATTACTGCTAAACAAGCTTCTGTTATAATCCCTGAACACTTTTAAATATAGGCAGTTGCTTCTATATGGACATGAGTTGCCTCAATGGACATGAGTTCTTTGGTCTCACTCATTTCTCTAATTCCCAGCACTTTCCATTCCCCTGGACTTGATGCTGTTAGTTTTTCAGACCATAATCTGTGGCACTCAGGGGCAACTCCTGGCATAGTGCTCAGAGATCAAACCTGGGTCTCCAGCATGCAAAGCATGTGCTCAGTCCATTGAGCTATCTCTTCGGCCCTTCTGGCTTGAGAAGAGTTTATGTCAACAAAGTACCAGCAGCAGAAAGGGCTGATATGGAGGCAAAGGTGAATTGTACTAAACGAGGAAGTATTCTTTTATGAATGCATAATCAACAGGAAATGTACATGATCCCTATATCAAACATCATAAAGGGAAGTGTGTACAATAATTTTAAAAACTCTTTACCACATTTTTGTTATATTTCTTTTACTATATATATATATGCCTTTTCTAATTTTATATTCTTCTAAAATATTTTGGGGACTGGGGGGATATTTCAGAGAGCTGGAGCACATGTTTTGCATGCAGGAGCCCTAGTTTGATCTCTGGCACTGCATGGATCTGTGAGGATCATACAGCTCCCGCCACAAATATGTTTTTAATCCTTTCATCTTGTTCAGAACTTACTCTGCTTTTATCTATTTTTTTAACCTTGGAATATTTGCACAGCCTTTGTGGGTTTTGGTTGACTTTACAGTGTGTTAAGGCAGAAAGGGACTCAAAAAAATCACCCAGTTTTTCTTAATTTGTCATCTGGTTTTAAGGAATCTGAACTCTCTGAAATTTTGAGTCTGTCCACACATTTTTCCTTGATGGGTGGAAAACCAGAACTTTCAAAAAAGTTTATAATCCCCAAAAGATTAAAAGTCACTAATTTGTGCCAATTACCACCCAAGGGGGAAAGTAAGGACTAGAGAAGGAAATAAATGCCCAGCAGGTGATCAGTGAGCCCCTGGGTTTCTGAACACACTCCCACCTTTCCCTTTCCACCTACTACAAGTGGAAGCACCCCGTGTAGTCACTTCCAACCTTCGCATTTCAGAAATCAGAACAAAAAAATCTCAGAGAACACAGAAAAAAAGGAGATGATATCTGCAATAGGAAGAGGGGAAAGTATTCATTACGCGGTTCTTTTTAGATGAGAACTCCCCAGCTGATACGGCTCCCCACTTCTGGCAAGGAAACAAAGGCTGTTAACCCCTTCTCATATGACCAGGATAGATTTCAAATCTTGAGAATCACCGCACACAATAACCACAGGGACTTAAGGGATCATCCTCTACCTGCCTGCCCCGGCTCAAATTCTCAGAGCCAGTAAAGAGAAAGGTCCCTTCTGCCTTCAGCCCCCAGGTTGGAGGTTTTAGGGTCAAGGCGGTCGCAGGTATAGAGAATGGGGCACTCACCAAAAGGCACGTAAGGACACCCGGCCTCGGGTAGCCTGGCAGAGAGCACCGTGAGCTCCTCCTGTCCATAGCGTTGCCGGCAACTGAGCAGGGCAAACTCAGCAGCAGCCCAGGAAGACTTGCCGGATAGTGGGCGGGCACTAAGGGACTAAACTGTTCTCTCCCACAACCACCTGCTGCCGACCGCACAGTCCAGCCCGGTTGGCGAATTATAATGTAGGGGGCGGGGAAAGAGGCGGGAATTTTCACTGAGCACACCCCCCTCCCTGTGTAACATTCCCCCCCCCTCCCCCGGCACCACGTGCATCTTTAAAGTAATACTCTTTCTCTAGGACGATCCTATCAACTAGTGAAGCACTAGATTCTGGGCTGCCTCCCCTTCCTGTGCCAATCAACATCCCTTTCTCCCAGTCTCCTTTCTAACCTTCTTGGCTCAGAATGCTTCTTCCTGACTGCTCTTCCAGCCAACTAACTCATCCCTTTTTCAGGCCAACTGCTCTATTTAGTTCTCTGTTCCCCTAAAGTACCCTACACTCTTCTGTTGAACACCAATTGTTCCAATTGGTTAAGAAAATCAAATCATTTGCTTGCAGCAAATAAGAAAAGCAGCAGTGACTTGCACTTTGGGAAAGTCACCAAGGTTTCCAGCTTTGAAATTGGAAATATCCTGATTTTTATTTTTGTTTTTGGGCCACACCCAGCGATGTTCAGGAGCTACTCTTGGCTCCGCACTGCGGAATCACTCCTGGTAGTCTCTGGGAACTATATGGAATCCTTGGGATCAAACTTCATGGACCACATGCAAGGCAAGCACCTCACCTGCCATACTACTGCTCCGGACCCACAAAATATCCTGATTCTTAAATAACATTCCTGGGACAGGGTAAGAGATTGAATGCACTAAGATGCTAAACAAACTTTTTAAAAAATAGTAATTGTTCTATATTTTGATTGTGGTGTTGGTTATACAAGTGTTTAAAAAAATATTTAAAAGGCTATAAATTAGCAGATAGTACCTTAAAAGGGGAAGGGGAACACTGGATAACAATCAAAATGATTTTAAAGGATTTGGATCAAACAAAACACATGTTTGCTTGCTCTGGCCTTCAGGTTGCAAGTTAATGGCCTCTAAGTTCAATTACCCGTTTACCTGTTTGTCTTACTACCTGGGATAATAAATTCTTAAAAACCTGATGTAGTTCCTTGCAAAGTGTCTTGCAAAGTGTTCGTAAGTCAGTTACAGCCCCTTATAGCACTAGACACAAGCAAATTATTCTGAGCTTTAGGGAGATTTTGATCAAGGACATGCTAATAGCTCCTTCATAGGTATAAAAAGCATTAACAGATTAATATGAGTGCTTTATGAAATAGAGAACAATGTCAGCATTTCAACACCAAAAACAGAGATTATCCAGAGAATATCCATTTGTGACTGAAAAGCTATTAATTTAAAAAAAAGACAACAGGGCTAAAGAAAATGGTGCTGAGTGATCCCAGGGAAACCTTTACATTCAAAGTCCACTAAAACAGTTATTTTACATACCTTACCTTAGATCCTGAGGTTTCCTCAAGTTTAGCATAGGCCACCAGTTTAAGCTCAGAAAATGCTGAATGAGTACATATCAGTCCGTGGGAATGATTATAAGGATAATCTAGGGAGGAGATGTTGGGCAACATAAAGATGGCAAGAGATAAACTGTGATTTGCAAGAAAATATGTCTAAAATCTCATTTAACTCAGAAACCTCTCCCCTCTCCAGATCTATTTCCATGGTTATATCCAAATGCCCAATTCTGCATTTATAACTGGTGGAAGCATCAGCTATAAAATCTCTGTAACCTTGCTTGAGAGTCTAGAGTCTTTTAGAAGCTAGCTTCGCCATTTTCAGTATCTTCTCTTCACAGTCAGACTCAGACTTTATTGACTTCTTCTTCACCCACATTTGTTACCTTCTGTTTAGGGCCACACCTGGCAGTGCTCAGCATTGAACCCTAATGCCATGGGGGACTTGAACTCGGGTTAGTCACACTGTAAGACAATCTCTTTACCTCCTGTTTTATCTCTCCAGTCACTTCTTTATTTTCTTTGCTTTACTTACTTTGAAGTGCATCTTTTGCACCTCTATAAATTACACAACTATTTAATTATTGTTTGGAGGTCATATTTGGTGGTGCTCAGGACTTACTTCTGGTTGGCCCAAGGGACCGACCAAATGGGGTGCCAGGATCTGACTTAGTCAGCTGCATTCCAGGCAAGCACACTATCCACTGTTCTATCTCTCCAACTTTGGCAACCACTTATTATAATCTTTTTTCAAAGGCCAAATCCTTTGATCCAGAAAAGGATCTCTATCAGATCACCAATGAAGTCAGAGGTCTAACTTAACAAAGCATTCAATTTCCTTAAATTAATTTTTTTTGCCTTTTTTTGGGTCTAACCCAGCAGTGCTCAGGAGTTACTCGTGGCTCACGCACTCAGGAATTACTCCTGGCAGTGCTTGGGGGACCATATGGGATGCCGGGGATCGAACCTGGGTTGGCTGTGTGCAAGGCAAACGCTCTACCTGCTGTACTATCACTCCGGTCCCTTAAATTCATTTTTAACTCTAATTCTGACTACTTTTAGTCTTCACCTATACACTTGTTATTCCCAAACATGAAAACTGGAGTGGCTCAGTGATTTCATTTTTAAGAATGTAAATGAATGGATCTTCCCAGGTAGCCTAGTCCCGGCTGAGAACTCTGAGGCCTTCTCAGAATAGGGGCAGGAAACATCGCCTTCCTGTTTAAAGGCAGAGCAACCCACAGTCATACCCAATACTCTCCAAAGCAGAAATGGCCCACCTTCACATCTAATCTAAAAAAAAAAAAAAAAAAAAAGACAAGCAGCTAAATCTTCCTAGGTGGGACCAGTCTACAGGCTGAAAACTCTGGGGTATTCTTAGAATGGGGGAGGGACAAAATCCCTAAACTGCAACCCCTCACCCACCACCCCCAAAATCCAGCAGCCCCAACTAAATCCAACAGCTTGTCTCAGAGAACTGGTCCAGTGTCTTATCTCAAAGAAACACAATACCACCAAACCTTCCCAGATAGACTGGTCTGGCTGAGAACTCTGGGGCCTACTCAGAATGGGGGAAGGAAGACCCCCCTTTCTGCCTGAAGGCACAGCAGCCCACATCCATAGGAGATACCCATGGACATAGAATTGCCCAGCTCCACAAACTGCCAAGCCACCAAATTGTTCCAGAGCTACAGTTTCTAAAAATTTCATAATATTGTCAACCCAATAGGATCAGAGAAAATCCAACTAGAAAGTTGCACAGAAGACCACCAAGCTCAATGAGCCTAAACAATAACACAGAAGACTCAACTAGCACTAAACAGCACAGATTCTCAATGACTTTCGTAACATCATTTTGGGATTTGACAATTATCATGAATTAACTCTTATTGATCTATGTTTTGATAATTCCATTTCCCTTTGTGTTATAACGAACAACATGAAGTAAATTTATTTGAGCCTGCCAGCTGGGTGGAAAGTCGAAAACTGGGAACATTAGTGGAGAAAATGGCACACCAGTGGTGGAATTGGTATTGGAACATTTAATGCCTGAAAAAACTATATTATAAATAACTTGGTAAATCGCAGTGTTCTATTTTTTTCTTTAAGACTGTAAAACCCCTCTGGTTTTTCAATTTCATGTTATCTTTAGGGTAACATAGATAATTGTTCACATTATCATCCCAAACTCTTCACCAGGTTTTCCAGCTGGATTTATATCATCTGTCATCTCTTTTATCATAACAAAAGAATTATAGATGCTTTAATGTTCTTTTGAAGAAAGGTTAGGCTTTTTTCAATAGTATGCTTTTCAACATACGCGTGGTATAATACTTCCTGGATATTACTTCCTGGATGCTTGTTATATCCTGGTCCATGGGCTAAAGCCAGTAAACTTCCCGAGGAAGAATTGCAATACCCAAGTTAGATTGAGCAAAAAATTATGAGTATGGGAAATAAGTCTGTCCAAAATCAGCAACACTCTAAAGTCAACGTTTTCCCCGTTAAATAAATCCTGGCTTAACGAATAAATCATGAAACCAATGCAAAGAGAGACATTCTTAAAGATAAGCTCTATCTTATTTCAAAAATACAAGTGGCATTAGGGTCTTTACTAAAAACAGTTTAATGGCTTTTATCATTTTGCCACTGGTGACACTGACACACGCAAAATGAGGGCAATACTGTCTTTATAGACCCTCTTTACAATTTTTGTCTTTTCACCCCCAAGTACTTCGCAAAAGTTTACTTTCAAAGTAGGATCATTTCCAAAATTTGTTAAGATACAGTCTCTTGCTCTGATCAGTTTCTGGAGTGACTTGAGGCATCTGGTTGCAACTTGGTATTTAACGGTTTTTATTCACCGCAATGGTGGTAGTGATTCCTAACGCTCTCAAAGCATCCTACCTTGCTTGTAACTTAGTGGGGTTGTCCCTGGGAGGGCGGCTGGATTTGGGTTTACACTCATTGCTTGTAAACACTTTTGGTCTGACTTGTAAGAGGCCTACCGCCTCAGAGAAGAGAGCTCCCTCGTTTCATCGTGGACCCCAAGTCCACCTCATCTCTGCCCCTTAGAGAGGAGGTGCCTGAGGAGGCTGTTTGCACCTCAGGGAGAGCAGACCTCGGGCCAGGTGGGGATTGGCGGGCCGTTTCTTGCCAGTCCCCCGTGGTCTTCTCAGTTTTTTTAGCTTGCGCATGGCTGAGTACTGGACAGTCCCAGTTTTGATTTCATCCTCCGGAGACAGGACCATCACTTCCACTTTTTTTTAAAAAAAGATAGCACAGGGCTGGAGCGATAGCACAGCGGGTAGGGCGTTTGCCTTACAAGCGGCCAACATGGCCGACCCGAGTTCGATTCCTCCGCCCCTCTCGGAGAGCCCGGCAAGCTACCGAGAGTATTCGATATGCCAGACACAGTAACAACAAAGTCTCCAATGGAGACGTTACTGGGCCCGCTGGAGCAAATCGACGATCAACGGGAGGGCCTTTATTGAATCACTGAGATAGTTACAAGCTTTCATATTTGGGTTAGGTTACAATCACACAATGATCAAACACCCATCCCTTCACCAGTGCACATTCCCCACCACCAATATCCCCGGTATACCCTGTCCCTTTCCCACCCTCCCCCCTGCCTCCAAGGCAGACAATATTTCCCATACTCTGGAGCCATAGCACAGCGGTAGGGCGGTTGCCTTGCGCACAACCGGCCAGGCTGATCTGGGTTCAATTCCTCCGCCCCTCTCAGAGAGCCCTGCAAGCTACCGAGAGTATCTCCCCCACACACAGCAAAGCCTGGCAAGCTACCATTGACGGATTCCATATGCCAAACACAGTAACAACAAGTCTCAGGGCTGGAGAGATAGCACAGCGGGTAGGGCATTTGCCTTGCACGCGGATGACCCAGGTTCGATTCCCAGCATCCCATATGGTCCCCTGAGCACCGCCAGGAGTAATTCCTGAGTGCAGAGCCAAGAGTAACCCCTGTGCATCGCCAGGTGTGACCCAAAAAGCAAAAAGCAAAAAAAAACCAATTTTCACTATGGAGACGTGACTGGGCCCACTTGAGCAAATCGAATAACGGAAGGACCATGACCGTGACTCTCTCTCTACTCTGGGGCATTATGGTTTGCAATGCAGATCCTGAGAGGTTATCCTGTGTGGTCCATTTTCTACTTTCAGCACACATCTCCCATGGCGACCTGTTCCTCCAGCCATCATTTTCTTAGTCACTTCCACTTTAAAACTGCCCCGCCCGGAAAGCAGGGCATCCAGCGCCTCCAGTGGCTCAGGCAGGTCTCCGCGCCGTCCCGCCACTCCTCTCGCGGGACACTGGCACCCACAGCTCGTCTGTGAGGGCGAATCCCGCTACGGAAGAAGCGCAGGACGACCCGCGCGACGACAGCCAAAGCGCAGCCACCCAGGGAGCCGCGACCCGCCAGTCTCGCGAGGCTTGAGCACGCCCGCCCGCTCGCGCGCACGCGCAAGCCCGCCTGGCTGGGGGAGGGGAGGGGGGGCGGTGCCGGAGGCGGGCCGCAGTCTCGCCGGAAAAAAAAAAAAACCGGCTCCCAGCAGGTCTCGCGAGGCTTGGGGGCGCGCGCCCCGGCCCGCGCCTCTCTCGGGCAGCCCGTGGCGGGAGGGCGCACGATGGCGGCGCAGGTGCTGGCCCTGCTGAGGGAGGTGTCGCGGCTGGAGGCGCCGCTGGAGGAGCTGCGCGCGCTCCACTCGGTGCTGCAGGCCGTGCCGCTCGGCGAGCTCCGCGAGCGGGCGGCCGACATGCGCCTGGGCCCGCTCTTCTCGCTGCTCAACGAGAACCACCGGTGAGTGGCCCCTGAACGGGGTGAACGGGGAGGCGGGGAAGGGCCGGACAGACACCCGACAGACGGACAGATACCCGACAGACGGGACAGAACACCCCCCAGCCGGACAGACCCCCCCCCAGCCTGACAGACACCCGACAGACGGACACCCCCCCCAGCCGGACAAACACCTCCCCAGCCTGACAGACACCCGACAGACGGACACCCCCCCCCCCGAGCCGGACAGGCACCCCCCCAGCCTGACAGACACCCGACAGACGGACACCCCCCCCCAAGCCGGACAGGCACCCCCCCAGCCTGACAGACACCCGACAGACGGACACCCCCCCCCGAGCCAGACAGACACCCCCCCAACCTGACAGACACCCCCCAGCCGGACAGACACCCGCCAGACGGACACCCCCCCAGCCGGACATACAACCCCCAGCCGGACAGACCCCCCCCAGCGGGACAGACACCCCCCTAGCCGGACAGACACCCCCCCAGCCTGACAGACACCCCCCAGCCGGACAGACACCCGCCAGACGGACAGACACCCCCAGGCCAGACAGACAGACACACCGGCCAGACGGACAGACAGCCTCCAGCCGCATAGACAGACACCCGCCAGACAGACACCCCCAGCCTGACAGACAGCCGCCAACGGGACAGACACCCCCAAGCATGGGATTCGAAGCACCCTGGGCTGAGACCCGAGACCGGGGTTCAAGCCCAGCCCCGTGGGCTGTGTCCCTGCTACCGCCCCCCCCCCCCCCACCTCGCCGCCCTCACCCCTAGGGTCAGAAGCGGGCAGCGGGGTCGCTCCCCTGCCGGTGGACAGATCTGTCCCGAGCGCCTTCTAGCCCGGCTACTACTCGTTTTAAAACTAACCCCGTGGGGCCTGGCGATTCCTGCTCCAAAGAGTTGATCCTGCTGGTTTGTACTCAAGAAACGCCCGACGATGACAAGGCATTTACTTACAAGGAAACTAGAAAGAACCAAACTATCCACCCAAGAAGAAAAAAAAAAAACAAACTACAGTGTCCTACCATGCAGCTTGCTTAACAAATGGAGGTAGAGTTCTGTGTGGAGGTGGAACGCCCTCAAGTATTTATTGAGAAAAGGGAAAGGTCGTCGGAGTTGAGGAGCCTATTAGGTGTAACTTTTAAAAGGATTTCAGCGCACCTCAGGGCTAGCGTGACACGGATTAGTGCAACCAGGCTGGAGGAGATAGTACAGTGGGCAGGGCTCTTGCCTGGCACATAGCTGGTGCCGGTTCCATCTCCAGCACCACTTAGGACCTCCGAGCCCCACCAGGAGTGATTCCTGAGCACATGGGCTGGGCACCCTCCAAAAAAAAGCTGTATTAACTTTTGCAGTAAATTATTCATGTGGATGTTAGAATGGAAGTAAGTGTGTGTGTTGTGTGTCTAGAATTGAATCCAGGGGACAACATGTGTGAGATGTGTCAGTGTGTGTGTGTGTGTCCAGAATTGAGCCCAGGGGACAACATGTGTGAGATGTACCAGAACTGAACCCAGGGTTTCACACATGTAAGATGCCTGCCTGCCCTTCATCTACATTCCCATCGCAACCCTACAACTTTTTGTTTTTTATGCACATCTTTAGGATTTCTTAAAAAAATTTTTTTTTCCTTGTTTTGGGGCCACAGTTGGCAGTGCTCAGTAACTCCTACTCAGGAGTTACTCCAGGTGGGGTGTCTGGAATCGAACCCCTGTTTACTGTTTGCAAGGCCTTAGCCACTGGACTATCTCTCCGGTCCCATATCCATAGGGTTTGAATAGGAAAAACTTCCATTTTGTTTATTTGGAGCGATAGCACAGTGGTAGGGCGTTTGCCTTGCACACAGCCAAGATGGCCAACCCGAGTTCGATTCCTCCGCCCCTCTCGGAGAGCCCTGCAAGCTACCGAGAGTATCTCGCCCGCACGGCAGAGCCTGGCAAGCTCACGTGACGTATTCGATATGCCAGACACAGTAACAACAAAGTCTCCAATGGAGACGTTACTGGGCCCGCTCGAGCAAATTGATGATCAATGGGAGGGCCTTTACTTACTTTACTTTGTTTATTTGGTAATTTTGAAGAGTTTAAAAGGGTTTGTGATGCAGAAATTTAAAAATGACCTTTCTACTTGAAATAGTCATGAATGTGGGTCAATATTGAGTGATCTCTAAGGGCCTTCTTGACTCTGACCCTTTTAAGATTTCTCCCTTTTGAGGGCCAGAAGGTAGCTGACCCAGGTTTGATCCCCGACACCTGTTTGGTCCCCTGTGCCTGCCAGGAGTGATCTCTGAGTACAAAGGCAGAAATAAGCTTTGAACACTACAGGGAGTAACCACAAAAAAATTATTTTTCTCTTTCATATTTGCTTTCCCTGCATTACTTAACATTACTTAGGTGTACCTGTGAAGTATATAAATTTGTCTCTTTATTTTCAGGTCCTCATTTTCTTTCTTGAATAAATCCATTGCATTATTCTGTCTTCTCATTATTAAAAAAAGGGGCTTGGGGGAGGCAGCACTATCTCTCATCCAAGGAGGTTTCTTTCAGCCACTTGATAATTCCACCGCACTTAAGCCAGGCTACTACCCAGCTGTTTTCTATCACTAGAAATGTTTTCTTTTTTCTTTTTTTTTTTTGGGGGGGGGGGGCTGCCCAGCTCTACTCAGGATTTACTCCTAGCTTTGGTGGCCTGGCAGGGGTGGGGGTGTGGGTGGGTGTTTGGAGTTTTGGTGTTTGCTGGGGATGAACCCTGGCTGAACAAGGCAACTGCCCTACCCCTGTACTATCTCTCCAGCCCTAAGTTTGCCTTTTTTCTTTTTCTTTTAAAGGGTTTTATATAGCCAAATACAAAAAATTTTTTTGTTGGCTCATTTCATATAATTATTTTAAGATTTATCTATGTGGTATGATTGGATACTTCATTTCTTGTTATTGCTAAGTCATTGTCTGTTGTATGGACATACCACTGTTTATCAACTCACGCATTGATGAGCATTTGTTTTTGTGGACTTTTGGGGGGAGGGGGAGCACATCTGGCAGTACCCAGGGCTTACTCCTGGCTCTACAGTCAGGGATCAAACCTCAGTTGGCCACACACAAGGCAAGCTCCCTTATTGCTATACTATCTCTCCAGCACTGGTTTGTACAATTATAGTCTTAAACAAAATCTTTTGGAGCCGAAGGATAGTATTCTGAGTAAAGTGGTTGCCTTGCTTGTGGCTGACCTGGATTCAATCCCTGGCATCCCATATGGTCCCCCAAGCCCAGTGATCCCTGAGTCATAGCATGGAGTAAGCCCTGAACACTGCCGGGTGTGGTCCCCCAAGCCCAGAAGCATGATCCTTGAGTCATAGCCAAGAGTAAGCCTGGAGCACTGCCGGGTGTATTCCCAAAACAAAACAAAAAATCAAAAATCTTAAAATAATTTCTCTAGTCTCCCTTTCTTCCCCAGACCCTGACAGGCAGAAATTTGCTTTCTGTCTCAATGAATTTGTCAGCTTTGAACATTTCATATGAGGTGAATCATTGTCATAAAAAGGAATGCTTATGTATCTCCTTCCTTTTATTTGGCTTTTTTTTCCCCCCTGTATTGGGCATTGAACTCATTCTCACTAATGCAGAACAGGTGTTCTGTTACTGCGCTGTATCCTTGTCCCTTAATTTACAGGATATTTTGTGTCTTTATTTTTGTTTTATGGCCCACACTCTTTGTTTTGGTGAAATTCACGATCACGATCATCCTGTTGTTCATGGATTGCCTCGTGCAGGCACCAGTAATGTCTCCTTCGTCCTAGACCTGAGATTTTAAAAAGTGCCATATTCAAGGCTCTTTCAGGATTAGAAGAATGAGGCCCATCATTGTTACTGGTATTTGGCATATTGGGTACGCCACAGGGAGTTTGCCAGACTCTGCTGTGTGGGCAGGTTACATTCGGTAGCCTGCCAGGTTGTCCAAAGTAATAATGAGATAGTAAGATGTCACGCGGCCGCAAATGCGACCGCGCACTTCTAGGAGCTGCATTTTAATCCTGAAATATCTTCTGTATCTACAGCTGTAACTGAAGGATTAATTTACCTTTTGAATCTTTTCTCTCTTCATCCTCTCTGCTACTCCCCTTTCTCATTCTTTTACCTTTCACCGTCATTTCGCTTATTTGTGGGGAAGGGGGCAGACACATTGTAGAATGGGCCACACCCAGAGGTGCTTAGAGCTATACCTAGTTTTGTGCTTAGGAGTCACCCCTGAGTGCTCAGGGGACCATCTGTGGTGCTGGGAATTTGATCCAGCATTGGTGGGATGTAAGGCAAGCACCTTAACCCTGTACTATCTCTCTAGTCTTCATTTGCCTTTTAATTTGAAATTCTTTCTCCAATACTAATACAGTGATTTTTATATTACTTCTCTGCTTTAAATCTCTTCATTGGTTTACTCTTATGAGAAAAATCTAAATTCCATAGTATGATATACTGTACACATCGGGGCCTGGGTTCTGTTCAACTTTTTCATTTCTTGCCATTCATCACCCATTTTTGTCTTCTCTCCATTTATACAAGTTACTTTTGGTTCTTTAAATGAGCTGCTGTATCATTTGAATGTACCTTTTCATTTGATAACTCTCTCTCTTCCTAAAAAATTTTCTTTTAGATAATTTTCACTTTTTCACAAAATTTAGCTTAGGAGTCAAATAAAGAGCAGGCTGTATGGGTTGGAGTGTATTTTTGTATTCAGGAGGTCCAGGTTTGATTCCTGATACTTCATGGTTCCCCCAGCACTTCCAGGAGCAGCCCCTCAAACATTGAGTTGGAAATAGTCTTTGAGCACCACCAGGTATGGTGCAAAAGCTTTAAATCATTTGGCTCAGGTTATTACCTCTGATTGCTTTTCCCTGTACTTTATTCTTTTCTAAGCTCCAACAGGTCCAAGCTTAACTATAATGTTTTTCTATCTTTATTGTAGTTAATTTTCTTGTTTCCTATTTGTTCCATAGATCAGAGCTTCTTGAGGTTAGTCAATATATATCTCCTGAGGCTGGAGAGATAGTACAATAGGTAGTGTGCACTTGCTTTGCAAATGGCCAACCTGGGTGTGATTCCTGACATCCCATATGATCTCCTGAGCCAACCAGGAGTGATTCCTGAGTGCAAAGCTAGAAGTAACCCCTAAGAATCTCCAGAAGTGGCAAATCCCTCCTCCACCGAAAGGGCAGGACACAAACTAATGAGGTCTGTTCTCTTTTAGGGAACAAATCACGTTGTGTGTGTCCATTCTGGAGAGATTGCTCCAAGCTGTGGAACCAGTTGATGTGGCCCGGGACCTCAGGGTTGATCTGCAAAAGGGACTGGCTCATCCCAATGATTCTGTAAAAATCCTCACTCTGTCACAGGTATGAATTTTTACCATAGTAAAGGAACATCATTTAGTGATAATGCATTCTGGTCCTGACTTTATGTGGGTACCAAAAATGAGAGATGAAGCAACATGATTTTTTATATCCCTATGAAGTATCTAGTCTATTTCTATTGTACATAGCTAACTATAATCAGGAGAGTACAAGTAAAGCAACAAAAGCCACTAAGTGCCATCTGAATCATTCATCCAGCCATATTGCTGAGTTCCTTTTAATAGAACCATATGCCAACTGAACTGCTAAGGAAAATAAACCCATTTCTTTCCATGAAGTGGCCTCTTATTCTTGAGAAAAAGGTTGCCATGTTAGATCATATTATATGAATGAAGTGCTATTGTAAAGTGTCTGAATCAACAAATTAATGTAGTATCTCATATTGGCCTGCTAGCAAAAACCAAAATAAATTCTATTATTTGGGTGAAGAGCTGCTGCTTGCTGAATTTCTTGTTGAAATGTTAAGACCTGAGCAGATATTACCCAAAAGGTATTTACTGTTTTTCCTTTTCTCCTCTAATGTCTTTACCAAAAAGAGGGAAAGTATCAGTTTATTTGAGCCATTTATGTGCCAGGCACTATAGTATGTACTTTACCTGTTAAATCTCACATAAGTTTCTTAACAGGATTATATCACCTTATAAATAAGGAATTATGTTCACAGAAATTATATAATTTTCCCACAGTCAGTCCTCCCGGTGTTCATCGATTTGCTCAAGCGGGCCCAGTAACATCTCCATCGTGAGACTTGTTGTTACTGTGTTTGGCATATCAAATATATGATATATCGAATACGTCATGGGTAGGTTGCCAGGCTTTGCCGTGCGGGCGAGATACTCTCAGTAGCTTGCCTGGCTCTCGGAGAGGGGCGGAGGAATTGAACCCGGCTCCCCCGGGCTGGCTGCGCGCAAGGCAAACACCCTACCGCTGTGCTATCGCTCCAACCCCTCCTACAGTCAGTATAGGTGAAAATGATAGAAATAGAGTTTGTTTTCACTGAGTTTCATTCTTTCTCAACTCTTCATCTATTGTTTATTTTTTCAAAGATATGACAGTATCACATATAATTTAGCTATAATGAATGTGTCTTGGGGCCGGGGTGATGGTACAGTGGGTTGGCCATTTATCTTGCATACAGACAACCTGGGTTTGATCCCTGGCACCCCATATGGTCCCCTGAGCACTGCCAGGAGTGATCCCTGAGCTGGGTATGACCCTAAAACTAAAAAAGAAAAATAAAATGTGCTAGTTAGATTTTTATTTTTTCTTTCCCATTTGTTGTTCCAGTGTCTAGGAGTCAAAAACTTGTTATAGTGCTAGGGTTTACATACTTAGTTGTGTGTGACATTTTGCTCACATGTGATTCTGGTGCGCTGGGAGACTGCAACTTGTGGCACCAGGGATCACAGCAGCAGTACCAAAAGTTGCACTCAACAATGTGGATTGGTGCCAGTGATCAAATTTGCAACTCCACACATGCAAGGCGAGTAATCTATCACTGAGTCTCATTCCCAGGGCTTGACATTTATAATGATGCCTTATTACTGTAATCAGCTCCTAAAATAACTGGCCATCATGTGGTCAAATCTTATTCTACCTTGGAAGAATGTTTCTGATTTTTTTTTTTCTTTCAGGTTGGAAGAATTGTTGAAAATTCTGATGCTGTTACTGAGATTCTAAATAATGCTGAATTACTAAAACAAATTGTTTATTGTATTGGTGGAGAAAATCTCTCTGTAGCTAAAGCGGTAAGTTAGAACCCAGTGTTCACTCAGGGACAAAGAAAGACTTTCTGTTTTTGACGAGGTAAAGTAAGTAAAGTAAAGTAAAGGCCCTCCCGTTGATCATCGATTTGCTCGAGCGGGCCCAGTAACGTCTCCATTGGAGACTTTGTTGTTACTGTGTCTGGCATATTGAATACTCTCGGTAGCTTGCCGGGCTCTCCAAGAGGGGCGGAGGAATCGAACTCGGGTCGGCCATGTTGGCTGCGTGCAAGGCAAACGCCCTCCCCACTGTGCTATCGCTCCAGCCCATTTTGACGAGGTAAAGGTTTACAATTATTTGTGTTGCTGAGTGTATAGCCTCTTATACATGATAGCACTGTAGCACTGTCCTCCCATTGTTCATCAGTTTGCTAAAGCAAGCACTAATAAAGTCTCTATTGTGAGACTTGTTACTGTTTTTGGCATATGGAATACACCACAGGGAGCTTGCCAGGCTCTGCTGTGCGGGCGGGGTACTCTCGGTAGCTTGCAGGGCTCTCCTAGAGGGACAGAGGAATTGAACCCAGGTCGGCTGTGTGCAAGGCAAACACTCTACCCGCTGTGCTCCTGCCCATACATGATATCAGATAAATAAATGGTTGTTAAATAATAAATCCCTTCTGTTTTTTAGATCACAATCCATTGGGTTGTTTGATAAGACACAAAGCATAATTTTTTTGTGGGTGGGTGGCCACAATCAGCATTGCTCAGGAATTACTCCTGGCTCTTAAGAATTATCCTGGTAGTGCTCAGGGACCCATATAGAATACTGGGGTTTTAAACCCAGGTCACTTCTAATTCTAAATGACAGTTAAAATGTAGTGAATTCTCATAGGGCCATATGTATTCTACACAACAGATAATATAGTCTGTATTTTTATAACTTACGAGGTGTTTTCTTTCCTTCTAAGGCCATTAAATCCTTATCAAGAATATCACTAACCCAAGCTGGACTGGAGGCTTTATTTGAAAGTAATCTGCTAGATGATTTGAAAAACGTAATGAAAACAAATGACATTGTCCGATACAGAGTGTATGAGGTAAGTGAAATCGCACTTTTTGCTGTACAATTCAGAACACAGTGTATCAAAGATTCAAAAAAGATGTTTCATTTAGCACGTATTTATTAAGAATATGGTCGGTACTAGGCCCTACTAGTTGTTTTGACTATAGGAATAAAGTGTCAGCCTAATGTATGAGATATTCATACGTGTAACTACTAGTTGTTTTGACTATAGGAGTAAACTGTCAGCCTAATGTATGAGATATTCATATGTATAATATGTATAGTGCACCATATAAATTATTCTAAGAAAGGAGAAAATGTTGAATTAGACCTACAAAAAATTCATAGTACTAGCAGTAGCAGCAGAAGTAGCAAATGAGAAGAAATAGTTGTCATTTCTGCCAGTTTTGTACTGAGTACTTGCTGGATCTTCATATGCATTGTGTTCACTTCTCACTATATGTTGTTGTTAGTCTCACTTTTGATTGATACCCTCCCACACAGTTAATACGTTGTATATTCAAAGTAGAACACTCTGTAGTTTAATTCCCTCTTCAGATATCATATCATGATACATAGTATCATTGTTTTCCTTCTGCCTCTAGCTGTTCTCAATATCCTGGCTGTGTTGGGCTTTTCTTTCTTTTTTTAAAAAAAAATTAATTTTTTTATAAAGTTGTTCATAATATTTGATTACATTTAATATTTGAACACCAATCCCACAACCATATTTCAGATGTTTCCATCCTGAGGCCTAAACCCTGCCCTCAAAGCAGAACTGAAATAATTTATATGGCGATTCCTCCACCTCTCCCGGAGAGTCCGACAAGCTACCGAGAGTATCTCACCCGCGCGGCAAAGCCTGGCAAGCTCCCCATGATGTATTTGATATACCAAACACAATAACAAATGTCACAATGGAGACATTACTGAGCCCACTTGAGCAAATCAATGAACAACGGGAGGACAGTGACAGTGACAGTATGGCTTGTTATGAATAATCCACAAATGATCCAAAAAAGGTTTCTTAGAGGAAAGTGTGTGAAGATTGTTGTATTTCACCCAGGAGCCATTAAGCCCTTCTATAAGAGATTAGTACCATGTTGTTAAAGGTTGATCTTGTATACATGTATTTCCCCCTAAGATTGATTGCCTTCTAATTTAAACCCCATCAAATGTAGGGTTGCCCTGAATGAAACAGCTTGGCGTAGAGTCTGGAGGCATGTCTATAGCATAACTGTGTTGAACTTTCCATTTTTGGATTTCACACAATACTGTATCATTCTTTCCCAGCCACTTCTATTCATCTTGTGGTTTCACTTCCCACCTAGGTGGTAATTATACTCCATAGACCTACAACCCACATCTCTCTTGGGTGCTCAGACCTTCATGTCTGTTTATTCATTCTCTCTTAGGCATATTATAGTCTCCTCACTCATGCCTAAACTAAACTAATCATAATCCACTCACCCATGCAGGTCCCAGTAGGAAAGCACCAAACGTTCAGGCCCACACTGCCCTCTGAACAGCCACAGAAATAGCCCTGGGCACTTGCCTCCAGAACTAGGAACAATTGGTGGGGCGCCTTATAAGCAACAACAGGAAAAAAGGAAAAAGAGCAAACTGGTGTTCACTTACATATTTGATTATTAGAGCGTATTCACTGTGAAGACCTTGTTCTCCTGCCATGTATCTATTCATTCAATTATTATGTCCTGTCAGTTTTACTGAAATTGCGTTCTTCCTTTATCTGGTCACTGCCAGCTTAGTCTAAGCTGCCAGTGTGTCAGTCTCCTGTGACCTACTGCTTTTGCATCCAAACTCATCTCTTCTTATTCATTTTTGTTAGCACTAATCTTTTATCATCATGTGCAACAAGAATGATCCTTGAGAAATCCCAGTATAAGTCTGTCTTTGCTCTGCTTAAAGTTCTTCAGTGCCCTCCAGTATTTCTCAGCCCTAAGAACATACTTGATTGACGTAGGGAATGAATTAATGATAGAATTTTGGTGGTTTTTTTTTTCACTTCGTGATTTTTTTTTTTGTTTTAAATGAATCGCGGTGAGATAGTTACAAACTTTCATGCTTATGTTTCAGTCGTACAGTGAGAGTGATAGAATTTTTCAAATAATCAATGATGTTTATAATTATTGTTGCCGATACATGCTTTTATATCCTGGTCTTTGCTTTTAAAAAAAACTGCAGCAGCATCCAGATAGAAAGAAAAGTTCCTGTGTCAAAGAGTTTCCTGCTTGTGAAAACATAATGGACTTAACAAATTTAATTTTGTTGAGCTGGAAAGAAAACTCAGTAGACTAGAACATGTTCAATCTCTAGCACTGTACATGATTCCCTGAGCAACACCAGGTGTGACTCCTAAAAAAACAAACCAGGAGTAGCTTCTAAGCACTGTGAGGCAGGGTCCCAAAACAAAAAACAAACAGATAGCAAACAACAAAGGAAGATGTGCAGGTCTGGCCTGGATATGGAAATAAGAGCTATTAGAAATTGAGACTCATTACATTCCCTCCTTCTTGACTATTCTAAGATCTTCCTCCTTCCTTTGTGGATTGTTTCTTCTATCTTCTGGCTCAATTCTTGTCATGGCCTATAGGAAATGTTTAAAAAGAATCCTGTGCACTTAGCATAATTTTGTTTGTTTGTTTCTTTCTTTTTTTGTCTTTTTGGGTCAAACCATGGGATGCTCAGGGGTTATTCCTGGCTCTGCACTCATGTAGTCAGGAATTACTCCACTTGGTGCTCAGGGGCCCATATGGGATTCTGGGGATTGAACCCTGGTCATCAGTTTACAAGGCAAACGCTCTGCCTGCTATACTATCACTCTGGCCCCTTGGCATAATTTTCTGTTGACTCATTGAATGAGAGGAAACCATTTATAAGTCACCCCGTCCCAATCAATCTTAATCTCTAGTTCAATCAGTGGCAAAGCAAGTATAACAGCCTGATGTGTTTTTACTAAGCAGACTTTTTTTTTTTCTCTTTTGCTTTTTGGGTCACACCCGGTGATACTCAGGGGTTACTCCTGGGTCTGCACTCAGGAATTACTCCTGGTGGTGCTCGGGGGACCATTGGGGATGCTGGGAATCGAACCCCAGTTAGCCGTGTGCAAGGCAAACGCCCTACCTGCTGTGTTATCACTCCAGCCCTAAGCAGACATTTTTCATTAAAGTACTTTCTAATAAAAAGACAAGTTGTGCAGACGTGTTCTACATATACCATTTGTCGTGTCCTTTCATACCTTCCTAGCATTCATTCTGTAGGTATTTATTTTGTATCATTTGCCTACACTGTTGGAGGGGTTGAGGATACAGCAATAAAAAAAGAACAAAATTTTTAGTTACATAAAGTACCTAGACTTATGCTTACCTTAAAATGAGAGCTAAGGGGCTGGAGCAATAGCACAGCGGGTTGGGTGTTTGCCTTGCATGCGGTCGACCAGGGTTCGATTCCCAGCATCCCATATGGTCCCCTGAACATTGCCAGGAGTAGCCCCTGTGCATCGCCGGGTGTGACCCAAAAACCAAAAAAAAAAAAAAAAGAGAGCTAAGCTTTTACTTTTCTGATTTTTTTCCCTATTCTTTCAGTTAATTGTGGAGATTTCTTCTGCGTCACCAGAATCTTTAAACTACTGTACCACCAGTGGATTGATAACTCAGCTTCTCAGAGAGCTTACTGGTGAGGATGTGCTGGTAAGGTACGTAGGCTACAAGAGTTCTCAAAGTGAAATCTATTGTGAATGACCATGAACGAACCTTCAGTTTTATTGTGATCTTTCCAAAATAGACCTGGCCCTACCTTGTTATGTTATAACTCACCTGAACTTTACAAAGCCTCGTGTTAACTGTGTTCCCATTTTTTAGTAGGCATGTATGCACTTAAGAAATGCTAGTACTGGGGCTGGAGAGATAGTACAGTGAGTGCTGCACTTGGCCTTGCAGAAGCTGACTCAGATTCGGTCCCTGGGACTCCTTGTGGTCCCCCTAGTCCTGCCAGGAGTTATCCTTGAGCACATAGCCAGGAGTAAGCCTTGAGCACTTCTGGGTGTGGCCCAGAAACCAAAAAGATTTTTCAGTCCCAAGGTGGCTACCATTTTGTTTTTACTGTATGTGTGTTATGCACATTTAACCCATATATATGTTATCATAGCTTTTTTTGGTGTTATTTACTTAGGCAATAGCATTATGATATGTAGGATAGTAAAAACATTGGCTATTGAAACTGAACAAGACTAGGTTTGCATGCATCTCTCCTATTCACTAGCCATTTTTGACCTTATATGTATTCTGCACCTAAGTTTCTTCATCTCCCAAATGCAACAAAAACAACTTTTTTTTCCTTTTTGGGTCATACCCAGAAATGTTCAAGGATTAGTCCTGGCTCTGCACTCAAGAATTATTTCTGGCAGTACACAGGGACCATATGGGATGCCAGGGATTGAGCCTAGGTTGGCAGTGTGCAAGGCAAACACCCTACCCGCTGTATTATTGCTCTGGCCCCAATAGCTTTTAAAGATACCATGAGTTAAATAACTTGGCTAATACAATGGCTTATATAATTCCTCAAAAAAATGTAATTTCAATCTTCTTGTTCTGTACTCCCTAATTTCTTAAGCTTTAATTTCCGCCTTGATATTCCACAGTTGATTAATAGATTCTTGCTGTTGATCATTTGTTATGCTTCAAGTGTTTTGCTGTTAACAATATGGTTAAATTTCTATATACCAGTTTTGTTTTTTTCTTAAGTGACTTTCTGATTTCCGCTATTAAAAAATTTTTTTTTGATCTTTGGGCCAACCTAGCAGTGTTCAAGGGCTACTCCCACTTTCTCCCACTTTGGTGCTTGGGAGTTACACCTGACCAAGTTTGGCTGCTTGCATGGCAGGTGCTCTACCAACTCAGAACATTAATTTTGTTAACTTTTTTTTGGGGGGGGGGGGAGGTGTGTGTTTCCAGAAGTTAGACATGCAAGTATGCAAGGCATCCCCTTTGCTTCTGAGTCACATTCTTTAGCCCATTTTTTTTTAAACTTGTATCAATTTTTGAAATAAAATAAGCCTACAGATATTAATAATAGGTTCAAACATCTTAAGGTCAACTATAAAAAGTATTTATCTCAGTTGATTGGCAAATTTTGATTATAGTTTTATTGTTAGATACCAAAGAATTATTAGCATTAGTTTTTTAATATTAATGTTTTTAATGTGTGGTAGTTGTAGCATAATTGTGACAGGAAATGTTTGTGTGACTTGCTCATGTTTGAAAGGGTAAATGATACAGTCATTGGAATTTACCTTAAAGTAATTTATTAAAAATGGGGAGAAAGGAGATAATATAAGGCAAAATCATAATCAGGATTAAGGTTTATGGGAACTTTGCTATTCTCATTTGCATGTATGTGCCATTTCAAAGCTTAAGACAATCACTTAGGAAAGCATCTGTATCTTAATGGAAACAATAGGCAAGATTTAAATTTAAAGGTTTCCTTGTGATAGTGCATGACCATGGACCAGTCACTGCAGTTTTCTCATCCTGTATGCTTATCTAATTGATAAAGCCAGGATTATTGACCTTGCGTAGTTGATGGGAAGAAATAAAATAATGCATATGATAGTATTTTGTAAAATATTTTCATCTAATAGAAATCTTTGGTATTTCAGAGCCACATGTATAGAAATGGTGACATCACTGGCTTATACTCTCCATGGACGACAATACCTTGCTCAAGAGGGAGTAATTGATCAGATTTCCAATATAATTGTTGGGGCAGATGCAGACCCTTTCTCTAGCTTCTATTTGCCAGGTAAGAAATATTCATGCCACTATATATGATGAAACTTGTTTTATTTCTGTGATAGGTCATGGGTTGTTTCCTTTTTACCTGTTTTTCTTTGAAGTTTTGTTTATTTTATGTTTGTGTTTATTTATTTATTTATGTAGGAATGCTGCTATTCATTCAGCCACTGATTAGCTGATTGAATTGGGCATGAACTCCACCTTACTGTATTTTTTTCATTTTTTATAATTTTATATATTGAATCACCGTGAGAGCAGTTACAAAGCTTTCGGGTTTAAGTTTCGGTCATACAATGAAACACCTGTACCTTCACCAGTGCCCATTCTCCACCACCAAAAACCCCAGTATACCCCATCCCACACACTCCCCCACCTGTGGGGCAGATGATTTCCACATTACTCTCTATTTTGATTACATTCAATATTTTGACACCAGACCCACCATTATTATTTGGGATTTTACCCCAGCACTTAGATCTGCTGATAAGACAACAGTAGACAATTTGTTTTCTATAGCTGGTTATGAATAACATATGATATCATGTGGCTGCAGTAGTGGCCACACGATTTTGAAATTCTGAAATTTTAACACTTAAATCTGGAGGGATTTCTGTCAAAACGTGCTGGGTTCCGAGATTTGTTCCTGAGTCTCTGGGATCATGGCCGTTAAGCAGCTTGATCAGGAGCCAGAAAGGCCGTTTATGGGCGGCGACTCAGGGTCTTTTTGGGATGGGGAGGAAAGGGCCGGCTCCACCCCCGTCCCATGAGGCCCCACGTGTCTCATCACTTAGGGCCCAAACCTGACTGTCCAATGGCCTCTGGAGGATGGCGGTCACTGAGCCTCCTAGGGGGAGCAGGCGGAGGGACAGCGTCCTTTTCCCCCTGGAATGGCCTGGCGACAGTAACCTACTGTGGGGTCTGGACGCATTTCTGCCAAAAGCTGCTGGGTTTGAAGATTTGTTTCTGAGTCTCTGGGATCATGGCCATTAAGCAGCTTGATCGGGAGCCAGAGAGGCCGTTCATGGGCGGCAACTAGGGGTCTCGTTGGGACGGGGAGGAAAGGGCCGACTCCACCCCCATCCTGTGAGGCCCTGCTTGTCTTATCATTGCAGGCCCAAACCTGACTGTCCAGTAGTCTCTGGAGGATGGTGGCCACCAGACCTCCAGGAGGAATAGGCCAAGGCATGAAACCTATTCCCACCTGGGCTGACCCAGTGCCAGTAACCTACTACAGGGACTGGATGCATTTCTGCCAAAAGCTGCTGGGTTCCGTGATTTTTTTCTGAGTCTCTCGGATCATGACCATTAAAAGCCTTGATCAGGAGCCAGAGAGGCTGTTTGTTGGTGGCGACTTGGGGTCTCGTTGGGGTGGGAGAGAAAGGGCCAGCTCCACCCCCACCCCCATCCCATGAGGCCCTGTGTGTCTTGTCACTGTGGGCCCAAACCTGACTGTCCAGTGGCCTCTGGAGGATGGCAGCCACTGAGCCGCCAAGGGGGAGCAGTTGGAGGGACAGCACCCTTTCCCCCCTGGGGTGGCCTGGCGACAGTAACCTACTGCGCGGTCTGCATGCATTTCTGCCAAAAGCCGCTGGGTTTGAAGATTTGTTTCTGAGTCTCTGGGATCATGGCCGTTAAATAGCTTGATCAGGAGCCAAAGGCCATTCGTGGGCAGCAACTCGAGATCTCCTTGGGACGGGGAGGAAAGGGCCGGCTCCACCCCCATCCCGTGAGGCCCCACGTGTCTCGTCACTGTGGGCCCAAACCTGACTATCCAGTGGCCTCTGGAGGATGACGGCCACTGGGCCGCCAGGGGGAACAGGCCAAGGCACGAAACCTATTCCCACTTGTTGTGGCCCAGCACCAGTAAGCTACTGCAGGGACTGGACACATTTCTGCCAAAAGCCACTGGGTTTTGAGATTTGTTTCTGAGTCTCTGGGATCATGGCCATTAAGCAGTTCAATCAGGAACCAGAGAGGCCATGCCTCCAATCATATAGCTGAGCCGGAGGTGGTTTGTGGGTGTGTCTCTCACATGCCTAACTTTTGGCCATTTACTTTCTTGGTAAACTTTGCCCCAAGTTTTTGTGGTCTGACCAAAGGCACAGCAGCAATTTTGGGGTATCTGGATGTCTGAAGGTGCCATCAGGCTGCTGATGCACCCGCCTCACAGGTACAGATTGATCTGCTGGCGGCACCATACCCCCTTATTTGTGTTTATTTTGGATTATGCTCGGTGGTCACTGTCACTGTCCTCCCATTGTTCATTGATTTGCTCGAGCATGCCCAGTAACATCTCCATTGTGACACTTGTTACTTTGTTTGGCATATCGAATACATCACGGGTAGCTTGCCAGGCTTTGCCGTGCGGGCGATATACTCTCCGTAGTTTGCTGAGTTCTCCAAGAGGGGCGGAGGAATACTCCCAATACTCAGGGCCACTCCCAGTAATGTAGGGGAACCAATCATGCAGGAGGTATATTCGGGGGTCTCACATGCAAAACTTGTGCTCTAGCATTGAGCCATCTGTCTATCCCTGTAGGTGATTCCCTGTAGAGTAATGGCTCTTGTAAGCTAGGGATGTGACTCAGTGGAACAGCAGGTACCCCTGGGAGCCATGTGCTATTAATTCTCAGAAACAGTATTCCTAGTTAAGAGCATAAGGACAGTTTCCTTTGAACCTCAGTCAAAAGAAATGTAAGTAAAAATAAGAGGAATTACGTATACAGTATAGTTCAGAGATTTGTCAGATTTTGTGAGTTGGAAGCTTTCATATAGGTTTTACTTCGACCTTTTTGTTTTAGGACTTGGTTGATTAGTTCTTCTTGACTCCTTCCAGAAATTGGACTTACTCCTTCCTCAGGTAGCCTACTTAATTTTACTCTTAAAAAAAACTTTTGGAACTAGAGAGATTGTACAGGATATAAGATGCTTGCCTTACAATGTAGCTGACCCTGGTTTGATCCCATGTCTACATATGGTGCCTCAAGCACTGCTAGAAGTTACTCCTGGGCACAAAACCAGGAATAACCCTTGAGCATTTCTAGGTGTGACCCAGTATCTTTAACTCCCCTCCGCCCTCCAGTTTTGTGTTTTGGTTTGGGTTGGGTTGGGTTGGGTTGGGGTTTTATTTATTTATTTATTTATTTATTGGTTGTAGCTTAGTGGTGCAGTGCCGCAGATTTGATTCCTGGTACTGGGAAAACAAAGAAACAAAAGTCCTCCTAATAATAATTTTAAACTTGTCTTCCTATAATTTGTATCCATTGGTCCTTATTCTTTGTTCTCACTCTTGCATAGTATAGCAATGTTTGTATCTGCTGTATTGACATGGGGTTTCTTGATTGCTTCACATCATTGAATCCTTCACAATCTCTTTACCACTTCCTGATGTCCAGGCAGCACAGTACTCAATCTTTTTCTTCTCTCTGGCCTATAATTGATCAGTGATTAGTGGTGCTCTGAAAATATAGGACCCACAATTTTTTTTAATGTGACTTTTTAAAAAAACTTTTATTAGTGAGACACCATGAGGTACAGTTGTAGACTTACAAATTTTGTGCTTGGGTTTCAATTATACAATGATCAAATACCCATCCCTCCACCAGTGCCCATTTCCCACCACCATGAATTCCAGTATCCCTCCCACCCCCCCATCCCCCTATCCCACCCTGCCTCTGTGACAGGGCATTCCCCTCTGTTCTCTCTCTCCTTTTGGGTGTTGTAGAACCCACAATTTTTGCTTCCTTTGTTGCTTACTAAAGTTTTGGGGTTTGTTTTGTTTTGTTTTTAATAAATGTCTTTAGGATTTGTCAAGTTTTTTGGAAACCTAGCTATCATGGATAGTCCTCAACAGATCTGTGAGCGTTACCCTGTTTTTGTGGAAAAAGTCTTTGAAATGACAGAGAGTCAGGACCCCACCATGATTGGAGTAGCAGTGGACACAGTTGGAATCCTGGGATCTAATGTTGAAGGAAAGCAAGTTTTACATAAAACAGGTTGGTATGATTGTTTGACTTTCTTTAGAAATACTTCAACTATAACAAGGACCAAATGTATTAATTTGCTGTTATATTAACCGTATTGTAGAACTATTAAATTGATAATTTGTTATAATGATGTTGAGCACATCCATAAAAGATTCCTAATTGTACTTTACTGTATTATTTTTTTTAAACTTTACCTATTGTTTCTCCTGTATATTGTCATGAGTATTATTTGTGGCACAAAGACCACAGGCTAGAGTTAGAAATCCTGGATTCGTTTCTCAGTTCTAACAATTAAACTCCATTTACTCACTTTTCCTCTCTAGGGTTTATTTTTCTCTTTTATGAAAACAGCAGACTAACTGCTGTAATGAATCTTTAATAGAAGGATATGTTACATGTTTAAATGTTAAGGAAAATAATTCATTATAAGATTTTATGTAAAGAATGATACTTCTGTGATATGTTCATGCTCTGACTTCTGTTCGTGATGGGGCACTTCCTTAGGACTCACTCACCCAGCTGGGTGGGAGGCAATGCTCAGTGTCCTCTAGGGCCATATCCAGTGATGCTTGGGAGTCGCTAAGGGCTATTCCTGGTGACGCTTGAGTTGGGAGATCTTGTGTTGTTGTTGCTTAAAGCAGGGTAGAGCACATGCAAGGCACTGCACTATGGAGAATTTGGAACCCTTATACATATCTACTAGGATTATAAAATGGTATAGTCACTATTGAAAAGAGTTTGGTGACTCCTCAAAAGCTTAAACATAGAATTACTGTATGATGCAGCAATTGCTCTTCTGTATATACCCCAAAGAACTAAAATAGGGACTCAGATATTTGTACACCTGTGTTCATAACAGCAATATTCATAATAGCCCCAAAGGGTGAAAATCACTTACATATTCATTGATGGATGGAAATACTGTGTATCAATGTACAGTTGAATTGAGCCTTAAAAAGGAAGACAGTTGTCATTTATGCTACAATATGGAGAAACTTTGAGCATGTGCTGTATGAAATAAGCCATTCACAAAAGGACAACTATTGTATGATTCCACATATATAAGGTACCAAGTCAAATGCATAAAGACAAAAGAAGAATAGTGGTTGTTAGGGGAAGGGGCTCGAGTATAATGGAAGATTAGTGTGTTGGACTTAAGTAGTTTTTGATGATAAAAAAGTTCCAGAACTAGATAGTGATGATGGTTGCATAACAGAGTGAATATATTAATGCCATTGAGCTGTATGCTTAAAATGGTTGATTTTATGTTTTATATGTATGTTTCCCCCATAATTAAGAAAAAAAAATCATTGTCCTTCAAAGGAACTCGCTTTGAACGCTTGCTCATGAAAATAGGATATCAAGCAAAGAATGCATCGACAGAGCTCAAAATTAGGTGTTTGGATGCAATTTCATCTCTTCTTTATTTGCCAGTAAGTAATTGGGAAATTAATGTAGTTCAGTGGGGTATATCAGAAGAATAAAATTGCCAGAATAACACCAACTTACTATAAATGGTGACCAAATCAATGCCATTGTTCTTTGTAAAAGAAGATAATTCTCATTGTAGGGTTAGTGGGTGGGTGGGGGGTCACATCCAGCAGTATTGGCTTTGTGCTCAGTGCTCAGGAGTGACCCCTAACAGTGCTAGGAGGACTATATGTGGTCCTAGAGATTTGTGTTGGGATTTTCACAGCAAGGAAAGTGCCTTACCTCCTGTGTTCTCTCTCCCCTTATAGCCCCTAGTAACATGTTGTTTTTTATTTTGGCTGTGTTCAGGACTTATTCTTGGTTCTGTGCTCCAGGATAATGCCAGGTGGTGCTCAGGAGACCATATGGAGTGCCGGAGATTGAATCTGGGTTAACTGTGTGAAAGGCAAATGCCCTACCCACTTGTACTATTGCTCTGGCTCCTCTAGTAACATTTTTAAAGCTAACATGGAATCATAGAATATTGAAATTAAAAAGAAGAGAGAACCTCAGAGATAGTTTCATCCATTCCATCAAAAAACAAAACTTGGCAAGTCTGTAGCAGGTTTGGGAAGAGTGATCCAGACTTAGCACAGGTTACTCAAAATGAATAAAAGGGTGCCATCAGAACCCAGGTTTCTTGACTTTCAAATGTCTTGAGGTTTTCCTTTTCTCTCCTATAGCCTGAACAGGAGACTGAAGACCTCCTGAGGATGACAGAATCCTGGTTTTCTTCTTTATCTCGGGACTCATTGGAGCTCTTCCGGGGCATCAGTAATCAGCCTTTCCCTGAACTACGCTGTGCAGCCTTAAAAGTGTTCACGGTAAGGTGTGTGTGTGTCTGGGGCGGGGGGAGGGAGGTGCAGGGGCTGGGGTTTGGGGTTGAAAGTGGGAACGTTGTATGCCTGAAACCTTATTAGGAACAACTTGATAAATCACTGTGTCTACATAAAAACTAGATTCAAAAAATATGTTTTTTTTTTTTCATGTGTTCCCAGTGAGTATGCTCTTTCAGGAACTTGGCCACTTGAATGCACAAGCATTTACAGAGAGCCAGTCCCTATGCCATGCCCTGGGATCTACAAGTACACTATCTAGTATAGTTTTTGTTCTCTGGTACCTTGAGGGAGATTAATGTGTAATGACAGGCAAGATGTATAAACAGCCTGTTTCTATAAAGAATTGTTCATGTTATAGCAGAGGCTGAAACAGATTCTATGGCATTAGAGGTTATTTCTGAATTCCTTCTCTACCATAACACTCTAGCCTAACCACTTGCTTCTTATCTCTGGAACTTTCTGGTACCTACTCTTTACTCATTTTCTTTGTTAACCTCTTACTCATTTTTCAAGGACTACGTCAGGTATCTTTCCAACAGTCTTTGACCAAACCTACTGGTTGAATGAAAAAATGTCAGATTTCATAATTCACATTTATTCATTTAATAAATATTGTTGAACTTGTTTTGTGCTCTATACTACTATACTAGCGATATGACAGTAAATAAAATGTGCAAAGAACTTCCTTTCATGTAGTTTACTAGCTGATAGGGTACCCAGGCAGTAAAGATAGTTGTGAAATAATAACATAATTACAGTTGTGGTAAGGATTATTTTTGTGTTCTAATTTATGTTGAAAATGTGTATTTATTGAGCTGTCATATTGGTTAATTGGTTTCCCAAAATTAGGAACAATATTAGATGTATCTTTACTGATTGGAATGGGTTTTTGAGGGCAGGGAACATACTTTGTGGTGTTCAGGGCTTACTCCTACCTCTGTGCTCTGGGGTCACTCCTGGCAGTGCCTGGAGGACTGTATGTGGTGCTGAGGATCAAGCCAGGATTGGCTCAGTGCATGACAAGTACTTTAACCCCCTGCCTTGGGATAGTTATTTTATTTCAGCCAGCCTGTCATCCTTACCCACTGTTAATTTGATATATTTTGACCTTAAATCTTAAGAGTTCTTATTCAAATGTAGATTCTGACCATTTTTAATTTTTCATTGCTATATACCATAATTTACTTATCTCTGCTCCTATTGGATATTGATATCATCATTCACAGTGATAAACATTATTGTATACAAAGCTTTTTACATTTTAGATTCTCTTTCTTTTTGTTTGTTTTTTGGACTACACAGCTGCTCAGGGCTTATTCCTGGCCCTGCACTCAGGGATCACATCTGGTGGGGGACGGGTGTCATATGTGGTGCTCGATATCCAATTTGGGAAGGCCTATGTAAGGCAAGTGCCCTAGCCATTGTATTATCACTCTGGCCCCATATTTTAGAATTTGTTAAATTAGATTCCCAAAAAGGGGATAAACTTTTATAAAACAAAAGGTTTTATGTTGCTAACGTTTAAAAAATTGTGTCATCCCATTAACATTATTTCTTAGGACTCAGTTATGTTCTTTTTCTCTTTTTTTTCAGGCCATAGCGAACCAACCCTGGGCTCAAAAACTTATGATTAACAGTCCAGGTTTTGTTGAATATGTGATGGACCGATCTGTGGAGCGCGACAAAGCTTCAAAGGATGCAAAATATGAACTGGTGAAAGCACTTGCCACTTCCAAGACCATTGCAGAAATCTTTGGGAATCCAAACTACTTGAGGCTCCGAACTTACCTGAGTGAAGGTCCATACTATGTGAAACCTGTCTCCGTGACGGCCGTGGAAGGAGCTGAATGATTTCTTTTGCAGCCTTGACCATTTTTAACTAATACTTCCAAGGCACTTTACTCCATGTGTTTCACAAAACAGACTTCCTTCCCTGAAAACTGTCTAATTTAATTACCAGCTTTTTTTTTCCTACAGTGAAATACAATGTAGAACCTGGAAAGCAAACAAAATTTGGTTATGATTGACCTAGATGTTTTCCAGATTCCTTTGACTGCCTTAATCTTCGTAGAAAGAAAACTTTACTCTCCTGTCAAAAAATTTCTATGGACTTATTTTAGTCTTATTTAAATGTTAATTTCAAATAAAATGGAACCAAATTGAGTCTGAATTTTCATCACCTATTTTCTTTTCTGTTCTTTCTGTTTAGTCTGTGGGGCATTGAACCCCAAGTCTCACACACGTAAGGTAAGTATTCTACTGGTGAGCTACATCCCTAGCCCTTTTTTTCTTATTGTTCCTATTCTTCCTAATTTCACTTTCAGTGTCTTGGATGTAAATTTTCTCTGAAAAACAAGTGACATGGAATTTTAAGTTTATGCTCATTGAGAATAAATACTTTTAATAAGGTTTTCTCATTTTTTTTTTCGATTCTTTTCCTTAGAGAAATAGTAAATCTTTTAAAAAATAGTTTTTAGTTTTTTCTTATGCTGCTGCTTTTTGTCAGTGAATTTTACTCTAGTTTGGGTCAAAATGAGCAATAACTTGCTAAACCAGAAAGGCCAATTGGTTTATGTATTGGCAGTCACTGTTGTTGAGTTTTGCTTTTGATTTTTCAGATCAGTATTAAGTGGATGAAATGAGGACACTGATTCCTAATAACTTTTGGGGGTATGGGGTGGGCTATACCCGTGGTGCTCAGGGCCTACTGGCTCTATGCTCAGGGATCACCCCTGGCAGGACTTGGGGAACCATATGTGGTGTCAGGTTGGCCACATGTAAGCACCCTGGCGCCTTACTCCTAGTAACTCGAATCAGAATAGAGAGGGTACTATGAGTAAACCAGAATACCATCTCATTTTTCCAACAAAGCATCTTGCTTTTCATTGACCAAAGAAGAAATCCCGCTGTTTCCCAGCATCCTGTTTTCTTTTGTTTTTGTTTTGCTTTTTGGGTCACACCCGGCAATGCACAGGGGTTACTCCTGGCTCTGCACTCAGGAATTACTCCTGGCGGTGCTCAGGGGACCATATGGGATGCTGGGAATTGAACCTGAGTCAGCCTCGTGCAAGGCAAATGCCCTACCCTCTGTGCTATCGCTCCAGCCCCGCATCCTGTTTTCTAAATGGCAAGGTCATTACCTGTCCAGAGGTTTCTTCCCAGGCATGCAGACTTCAGAATCTAGGGACAGATGTCTTAAACCATGGTGACACTGATCACCTTTCTTGCTCTGTAGCAAAATGAGTCTTCACTGACTAGAATTCTTATGTCCATCATCTCTCTCGGCATTTCTGGCCACTAACCATTCTTGCGTTCCTGTGTCTCCTTTTTACATGCATGTTTTGAAATTGGCCATTTCCCTATTACTGATACTGCTAATTAAGCTATGACCAGGTCTGGGAACATTCTGGTTTTTGTTTGTTTTGACTTTTGAGTCATACCCAACAGTACCTGGGGGTCACTCTGGAGGACCATGCAGTGCCAGGTCAAGCCCATGACTCCAACATACAAAGCATTAGCCCTGATTCCCTTAGCCATGTCCTTTGCCCACTTACATTTTCTTAAGGTTATTTTTGTTTAATATTCTCATGAAGTTTATTTTATTAATATCAGTGTTCAAAGAGTTGTCTTCTTTCCTGTGTATGACCTACATATGCATTCTGTATTTTTGTGCCGGAAACTTTATTTTTAAGTAAAATGTACAAGTTATTTTGTATTTAATAAATTCTGTGGTTGGCTTTTGTTTTGTCCTAAATGTTAAGTTCATCTCACTTAATTTTATACTTCTCTTTCACAGATGCAGAAACCAAGGCATATAGCAAGTGACTAAAAGTAGAGGAAATTAGGCCAAAGGAAATTAGTGTATAAGACAAGAGAAAAAAGAAAATTGGGGCTGGAGAGATAGTTCAGGTATTAAGATGTTTACCTTGCTCGTAGCTTATCCAGATTTGATCCCTGGCACCAGATAATGGCCTGAATCCTGTCAGGAGTGAACTGAGCACCACCAGTAGTAAACCCTGAGCACAACTGGATGTGGCTCAAAACAAGAAGAGGATTACTGTATAGTAAAGTACAATAATAGAGGGAAAGATAAAACACCTAATTTATTTGTTTTTGGTTTGGGTTTGTTTGCTCTGTGATCTCAATTGCTCCTGGTGGGCTTGGAGGACCGTATGAAATGCCAAACCTGGGTTGGCTATATGCAAGGCAAGCACCTTCCCTTCTATATTATCTCCCTGGCTCCCCCACCTATTTTAGTCTCAGGGAAAGAATCCCCTGAATTCTCACGACCCTGTATAATCTAGTGAAGAGAATTAAGAGAAGTAGCAAAGGTACTGATACCAAATCAAAAGCATTCGAAGTGGTACAGTGTTTTAAAGGGAAAAATTGCATGATTCTCTAGTATTACTAATAAAATTACTCAACATCTACTTTATGAGAGGCACTTTTCTGCATTTTTATCAAAACACAAACACATAAAACCATGCAAAATATTTTGTAGAAAAAGACACAATTTTAGACTCACAGTTCAGTATCTTGTTCAGACCACAGCCCAGAGCCAGAGTATACACCTGTTTCTGAGGGTTAGGCACATGTGTTTCCCTTCTATTACTTAGTATATTTTAAGGATAAGAGCAGTTACTGTATCAGACTGTTCTAAATGCTTTCCATGTATGGGGCTGGAGCAATCATGGATAGGGCCTTTGCCTTGCATGCGGCTAACCCGGGTTCAATTCCCATACCCCTGAGCACCACCAGGAGTGATTCCTGAGTGCAGAGCCAGGAGTAACCCCTGAGCATCACTGGGTATGACCCAAAAAGAAAAATGTCCTGTTCATCGATTTGCTCAAGCAGGCACCATTAACGTCTCCATTGTGAGACTTGTTACCGTTTTTGGCATATTGAGTATGCCATGGGGAGTTTAAAGTTTTAAATGTAGTCCCAACAGATTACCAAAATATGTTTTGCATGCAGATAAAATGGATGTTTTGTTAAATTCCTTTACTGCAGTGTTTTTAATTCTGAGCATTTTGAAAAATCAGTCCCCACTGTCATAACTGAGTCATGGCAACCTGATAAAAAGATTTTTTTAAAAAAAAATGACCAGTTATAAGGAGAAACAACACTTGGCTATAAATGTTCTTTTTTTCTGAATGAAAGATTTTATTTTGAAAAGAACCAGGCCACACAAATTTAAATTTCTTCATTGTGTTCTCAATCTGCTGTATTACATCAGATCACTAAATATTTTGCATCTTGCTAAATATGAGTAAAGATTTAGGCACACACACACACACAAGAGAGATAGTTCAAAACACATGCTTTGCATGCAGGAGACTTGGTTTAATTCCCAGAAACACATGGTCCCTCTTCCCCCAAACACACAGGCAGTAGTGAGCCCTGATCACTGCCTAGTGAGGCCCATAAAAAAAAAAAAACTAAAAACCCACACATGAAGTAAGTATACTTTCTATCACAAGGTAGGTGGTAACTGAAAAGAACTACACAAGGAAAAAAAAAAGTCAGAAAATTAGCTCAAAGGGCTGAGCACATTCTTTGCATAGGGGAAGTCCAGGTTTGATCCACGTGGTACCCTGAACACTACCAAGAGCAGCCCCTCCTCCTCCAAACACTACTGGGTATGGCCCAAAAACCAAAAGAAAGAAAAAATCCTAGTCACCAAAATACATGGGATTATCTTTTATAGGACCCATATGAAAACGTTTAAAGTTATCAAGGTATGTCAGAAGTTTGCAGGAAATGAGCCCATAGTAAGTCTCAAACAGTGTACATTCCTTTCCACTGTTAATTTCCTTCCATGCCAGGGACATTTCAGCATCTGTAGTTTCTGAGGACGTGAAAATAAATTTATAGCAACATCTATTGTAAGTGATGTGCTTTCTCCCAGAAAACCTTGAACTATGGATGGGTACAAGGCCAATGGACTTGGCACAAATCCCTACAAACACATCAGCAGGCACCATAACGGGTACTTCTTTGAAAACTATATACATCATGCGAGCCACATCTTGGGACATAATAAAGGCTTCACCACTGCAGTAATCTGGGTAGTACTTTCCTGGATACTTGCTAAGGGGAACAAATGCATGGCTCTTAGGGTCTCTGTTGGGTGTCTCTTGACGGATAACTCTTCCCACATAGATATCTTCCAGGTGTTCTTTTAGATTGAGAAGATAGTCTACCAAGCTTGGAAGATTGACAAACATCTCTTCATCAATCTTGAGTATAAACAGGGCATTAGGGCAGAAAGTCACAGCCCACTGTGTCATCGCGATGATCTTCAGGGTTTGATTTTCAGCACTGTCCAGGAAGAGGCCTTCAATTATATCCTTGTTTTTATGAGACTCTTTGTCTATTTCTGGCTGGGCAGTTACCAAAACAGGCATTCCCAGGGCAAACAGTGAAAGAACTCGGTGCTCTTGTACACTGGTCAGGTTACCCCAGGTTTTCCTGATGAGGTCACGCCTTGTTCCATTCCCTGGGTGACTGAAGATAAGAGAAAGCAAAAATACGTTTTTCCCTTTACAGATCTCTGGCTGGTTCAGGATATAATATTTGGAAAGATTGCTTCTTAGCGGTTCCATGTTCAACTTTCTGGCTTTATCTTTAATTTCAAGAGCTTTCATGTCGACATAGGGCAAAGTATGTAGAAAGTATTCTTCCACAAAATCAGCCCCAAAAAACAAGGCATGAAATAAGATAGCATTAAATAGAATGAAGCACCACTGGTGAGTTCGAAGTCTGCAAAATGTCACCTAAATATGAAAAGAGCACATGTTCATTTCAAGTGTCATCAACATTCCTGGTTTTGTCCTGTTTTTGTGCTTATCTGTTCACAGCCCTTAGCATTTAGTTATTTCTGGTTTGGGTGCTACACACAGTGATGCTCAGGTGCTACTCCTGGTTCAGTGGTTAGGGGTCACTGCTAGCTGTTCTTCAGAGATCATGTATCAGGGATGGATGGATGGATGGATGGATGGATGGATGGATGGATGGATGGATGGATGGAAACTTGGCCTATGGTGCTCAGGGCTTACTCCTGGCTCTGAGCTCAGGGATCATTCCTGGCAGGGCAGGCCTCAGCTCCTGGGGATCAAACCTGGGTTTTCCATGTGCAGGGGAAGTGCCTTCCCCATTATACTATTGTTCTGGCTCTGGAGCCTGGCCTCATGCATGCAATGCATATGCTCTAGCTGTTTGAGCTATTCCCCATCCCAAGTGTTTATTTTTGTTAGCTGTCTGTCCTACACAGTGGCCTTCTGGACAGCAGGCATCCTGTTTCTCTTGAGCACTTCTGGTTCCATCATTTGGCACAAAGTAAACACTGAATAAAGTGTTAGCTGGTTATTTTCTTGTTTGTTCGGAGGAAAGCTTACTAACATATATAAGGAAAGCTTACTTACTATATAAAGCTTACTTACTATATATATATATTAGACAAGGGAAACGAAGAGGGACACATGGGTATTTTGCAACAAGTGACACCTTTGTGTTAAAGCCTATGGCAAAATATATGGTGTTCTTTTTGGATCTGATCACTTGGATCAGTTTCTTCTCTTGTTACAAAGGTGAAGGGCTGATTTTCCATGAAGCAGTAGCTTTTGTTGGCCGCTGCTCAATGGCTACTATCAAACAATGCATCCTTCTTGTATGACTTTACAGCTTAATACAGAATTTGGATATTGTCAGTCTGGTCCCCTAATCCACCTGACACATTTGTTGAGATGAGCAGATTCACTCTCTGTGTCGCACCCTTTGGGAGATTTAGAATGGACCTATGCCAGGTTTCCTCCACCTCACCAGAGAAGATGGCACCAGTCCATCTGGAAAGACATATGCACTATTGGAAAAAGGCAGAGGAAGGGAACATTAAAGGAATTAATTCTCTATTCATTGGAGTGTCCGTCAACAAAGCCTTCCAGCAAAGAAATACCTCTTACTAAACTTTTCCCACGTGCTATGAGCTTTATATACTTTATATACTTTCCTTTAGCACTTGGTAATGTCTCTGTGATAGGTTAACATAACTTTTTAGGTAAATTTTCTTCCTCCCTTCCTTCAGTTTAATATTGGCCTACAACGCTGCTTTAGAAATAGTTTTTTCCTCTTCAAAAGTATGTTCCCATGCCATATCCACCACCAAAGACCCAATGTCCCTCCATTGTAGTTTACTGGATTCATGTCTATCTTTGCCCTTCCCCTTAGGATACATTGTCTTTGGAATTAAGGTGGACACTAGTTTATAAATTGTCCAAGATCACTCAGTAAGGGGATAAAGTAGGGCCATGATTTGAACAAAAACCTGTCAGATTCCAAAAAGCTCACACTTTTGGGAGAAGGTTTTGGGGGATTTGACCATACCAAGAAGTGTTCAGGGCTTATTCCTGGCTCTCTGTTCAGGGATCATTCCTGGTGGTACCATGGGATGCCAGGGAATGAACCCAGGTTGGCAGTATGCAAGACAAGCACCCTACCTGTTATCCTATCACTCTAGCCCTCCAAAGTTCATTCTTAATTACAATAGAATTATGATTCCCATCTCTTACTTTCCCATAGCTATTCAATAGGAAGAAAAAGACAAAAACAAATTACTGCCATTGTATTCTGAACTCTTTCCCATTTTATCAGTGATTTTCATAGAAGAAACTTCAGCTTCCTCAAGTCTATTTCAGTAGATAGCAAATGATTCAAAAATGATAAGAAACTTACCTGCATGCCGTCTGTGAAAAACTTCAGGACTTCGGAAATTATTGAACCCAGGTGCCAATTACTGCCCAAATGTATTTCAGGATCACTTCAGTCTAATAGCAGTGGAAGTGGTTGAGACTTTATGGATAAGGTTTCTTGTCAACCAACCTGAGCTTTTGTCCCATAATACCTGCAGTCTCCATGGGAGAATAAGTGCTGATCATGTTACAGCTGGAGTGAATCTACAACTGAGAAAATAAAAAGCAAGCCTCTTCAAAAATCCTTCCAATCTGTGTACCTCTTGGGACTGACCCTTTGTCTTTACGCTAAGTTCCTGGGTAAGTATATGTGGGTGTTGAAAGAAAGGTTAATGCTCTCCACAGAAGTATTATTACACTATAAGAGTCACACAAGTATGTTTTGAAGTGCATCACACATAAGAAATGTTGTAGACATCAAGAAATACTTAGAGGTCCATTGTTTTCTCCCCCCCAAAAACATCATATAGTGTGATTTGAGACATGTCTCTGTGGGATGATTTTGAATTCCTAGTATAAGCCATTTAGTAAGACCTTAACTAAACCAGTTGTATCCCATTCAAACCACCTTTTCCGGGCAACTTTATCCAAAAATGGAAAACAACATGTGTTTTATTTTGGCCTGAATGAAAGAAACTAAGCATTTGATATTTGCTATTTTTTCTAGCATACAGGGGAATTATCCCTCAAATCACTTGCAGTATAAGTTTAAGAGAACAATAGTATAATGCTCGTGTCATAAGGTAGTGTACTGAATTTCTGTTCTCATGCCAGGCTTTTTACTTTCATTTTTGGGCCTGGTTGTACTTAAGGATCACACCTGGCAGTGCTCAGGGTTCTGAGATGCCAAGGATTGAATTTGGCTATGGCACACACAAGGCAAGTATCTTACCTGCTATACTACCTTCCTGATCCATCATGATAGCCTTTAGTTTACCTTTTTCTTTTCACATGTTGACCATATTTCCTTCTCAGTAGTTTTATTTTTATTGTTTGAATTATTTGGGTAGGAGGCCAGAGCGATAATACATGATAACACAGAAGGTAGGGCATTTGCCTTGCATGCGGGTGTCCTGAGTTCGATCTCCAGTATCCCATATGGTCCTCTGAGTACCACCAGTAGTAATTCCTGAGTGACGACCCAGGAATAACCCCTGAGCATTGTCAGGTGTAACCCAAAAAGCCCCAAAAATTATTTGGCTTGAAATAACTCATTACATTGAAAGTTGGCTATATTTTCTCAACCAGTCATTTGATCTTGGGGATCTTTACAAAAATAGGAAAATAAAACCCAAGCATTTTCAAATGTAGGGAATTTTTGCATGTATTAAATTGACTAATTATGTAGTTTTGTAAAGGATTTCATTAAACAGAAGACTTATTTTGAAATTCTCTTTTTATATTTTTTGAGTCATAAGTTTTGCTCCTGAATCAACTCTGGGATAAATTTAGGCAATTTGGATTCCTCACCTATGAGGTGTTCAAGCAATATAGTCTCTGGGGTAACTCAATTGGAAATTCTCTATTTGATTCATCTATCAAATTCCTACCATAGGCGTTGAGATTGTTTTCTGAAAAAGGAGATGCTTGGTTTCTTTATATGTTGGTATGGCCGTTCCTTCCATTGAAGTTGTCCTGTCTGATGCCTTATCACTTTTGAAAGTACAAACTCAGTCTACAGAGGCTCCCTGTTTCCCACTAATACTTTTTTTTTTTTTGCCTTAAGACCTAACTTTCAGGACAGTATATTTAGTTTACCATTTGTCTCAGACTTCCATTTCCATGTTTCAAGAACAGTTGTTACCTTGGCTGTGACCTACTGGATATTTGAGTGTCTATAGTCCGTTTTATATGCTATGTCTTTATCTCTGGGTCAGCTTGCCTGATATAGTAGCCATCTGGATAGCAAAATGAAATAAAACTAATATATGTTCTTGGATGCTTTAGTCACCTTTTGCTCAATGACCACAAAAATGTTAGTGGCGGCATAGAGACAGCATGGAAAACATAATTACTGAACGTTTTCTAGAATAGTTTTGGTACAAGGTGTGTGTGAGTGTGTGTGTGTGTGTGTGTGTGTGTGTGTGTGTGTGTGTGTGATTAATGAGGCCTTAGGCAAGGAAGAGGGGGTCTGGGTTTTAACCTCATGACAGTCAGCTAGTATGATACTTAGACTTCATGGTAAAAAATGCTTTTGACCTGAATTTTCCTATCCCTAAAAATAAGCGCTAATAATAGTTACTACATTTATTAGGTGAACTGAATTTGATGCCACCTACAAAGCACCGTTAGCTCTTTATGAATCTTTTAGATTCATAAATTTCCTTTCCCTCAGTCCTAAGGATGATCAGATGAGAAAATAACTGCCTCGCAGGTAGGAAAATAAGGTCAGTGATATTAAGTATCCAGGCCATGAGGGCTGACATTCAAAACTACATCATCTCACTCACTTGTTTCACGCTCCACCCCTCTTCTTACCTTTACTGCTTTATTGGCATTTGCTAAAGTTTGCACTAAGCCTTGCTCTGTTATTCTGTCTTCCCTACGCCCCAAGAGATGAGCGATATTTTTCTGAGCGTTTTGTTCACGCTATTCCCCGCCCCGCACTCCCCCGAACGATATCGAAGACATAATAGGTGCAGTTTCTCCTGCTCCTCCTCCTACTTAAAGTAAGGATCACAAAAAGTGCCGCCAAGTCGGCGCAAGATCAGAGGCGAGACCAAACGTGCGTGGCCACGGCGCCTGCACCGCACGCGGGCCACCTGCGCCCCAGCGCCCCGAGCCCCAAGCGAGCGGAACGTCGCGCGCATGCTCCGCCCGCCTCCCGGGGCTCCGCCTCCCCCGCCTCCACCCCGCCCCTCCCGCCCCAGGCCGGGCGGGGGCCGGAAGCGCAGCCGCGTCCGCCGGGCGCCGCGGGCGGAGGGACGCGCGGAGATGACGCAAGCAGCACCGGAAGCCGCTCCCCTGTGAGGCTGCGAACCGGGAGCGGCGGCCGCTGGTCCAGGTCTGTGTGCGAGGCGGGGCCGGGGCTCCGGGCGGCGACTGCCCCGGGCGCCCCGGCTGACCCGCCGCCCCTCGGGCTGTTTGTCTTTGTGTCTCTGCAGGCGCCATGGCTGCGGAGCGGACCCGGCCGCTGCGAGGCTCCGGCGGCCCGAGCGCGCCCAGTCGCTGTGAGCCCGGCGCGAGGTCCCGGGCCCCGGGGCGCTCGCTCAGGTCAGTGCCGCGCGGGACACGGCGGGCCCGGAGGGGCTTCCCGGGGGGGGGGGCGGCGAGCGGGGGCGTGGAGTCGGATCTTGTAGAGGGGTGTGTGTGTGTGTGTGTGTGTGTTGGGGCGGGGGGCGTCTGTCTCCCGCGCCGCCGCGTCGAATGAGTTAACAATGCTGTCCCGGGCTGGCCCCGACCGACCTAGGGCGCCGAGAGCCGGTGCGGGGTGACGGCGCCGAGCGCGCTGTCGCGAGTGCCAGGGCCGGCCCCGGCTTTGTGGGTGTGCCGCCGCGGGAACAGGTGTGTGTGTGTGTGCGTGTGTGTGTGTGCGTGCGCGCGTGTATGTGCGTGGTGTGTGCGTGCGTGTGTGTGTGGCGGGGAGGCGCGTCTGGCGCACGCGTGTGCCGAGCCCCCGCGTGTGTGTGCGTGTATGTGCGTGTGGCGGGGAGGTGCCTCAGACGCACGCGTGTGCCGAAGCCTTCTCGTGTGTATGCGTGCTTGTGTGTGTGCGTGTGTCTGTGTATGCGTGTGTCTGTGTGTGGCGGGGTGGCGCCTCAGACGCACGCGTGTGCCGAGCCCCCTCGTGTGTGTGTGTGCGTGTGTGTGTGTGTGACGGGGAGGAACCTCAGATGCACGCGTGTGCCTCCTGCCGAGCCTCCTCGTGTGTGTGTATGTGTGCATGTGTGTGTGACGGGGAGAAAACTAAAATGCACGCGTGTGCTTCCTGCAGAGCCCCCTCGTGTGTCTGTGTTCTGTGTCTGTGTGTGTGTGTGGCGGGGGAGGCACCTCAGATGCACGCATGTGTCTCCTGCCGAGCCCCCTCGTGTGTGTGTGTGTGGGGCTGCGTGTGGGGGGGGGCGGGGAGGCGCCTCAGACGCACGCGTGTGCCGAGTCCCCTCGTGTGTATGCGTGCCTGTGTGTGTGTGTGTGTGTGTGTGTGTGTGTGAGACGGGGAGGTGCCTCAGATGCACGCTTGTGCCTCCTGCGGAGCCCCCCCCCTCTCCGGGCAGCGCCCCGCTTCATCCTCCCCCCAGGTGGCAGTCCCGGGGCTTGAAGGATGAAGCGCGGCTGCCCAGGGCCGCCCTGCCACCCCGCGGAGCTGCTGCCCGAACTGGGCGCTGCCGGGATTTTGTCTTCTTTCAAAGCCGTGCTGGCCTGTCGGAAAACGCCAGGAAAACGCCAGGCGGCTTTTAAGTCTGAAACGTCTGCGCGTGGTTTTACATTTGAAAAAGAGGCTCTTCCCTGCCACTGTTCTCCGCGGGCAGCCAGCGCCTTGAATATTCCAAAGCTGTCTGACGCTTAAACAAGAGAGAGTGAGAGAGAGAGAGAGTGAGAGTGAGTTTGTGTGTGTATGTGTATGCGCGTGTGCACGATGTTTTAAAAAATCTATTGTCAAGGCCTTTGTATTCCTTAACCACTGCTGGACTTGATAAAAGAGGCGGGTGATGAAACCCCTCCCTTCCTCGGTAACAAATGCCAGCTTGCACTCTCAGGCTAGGCCACGGAGGAGAGGAAAAGGTGATTGGTGTTTTATTCACAGTGCCCTATCCCTCTTAAGGACCTAGCTGGAT
Source organism: Sorex fumeus (assembly GCF_029834395.1). Lineage (NCBI taxonomy): Eukaryota > Metazoa > Chordata > Mammalia > Eulipotyphla > Soricidae > Sorex > Sorex fumeus. Next base: position 10,174,501 of record NW_026606186.1, read on the forward strand.
GTAGGTTTTGTTTTGTTTGGGAAGGATGAAGGACAGAGCAAGGTTTGAGCCGTCTGTTTCCTGTGGATCTTTTCAATCCACCTCTGAGGCAGTAATTGATCAACTCGGTGCTATCTGGTCCTTTGCAAGCCAAGATTTTCCCTGCAGTAGATGGATATGCTTCAGTGACACTGCTAGGCAGGATGATCCTGGGACTTAGTAACTCAGGGCCAGGTGTAATAGGTCACCCATTTCCGTTTGTTAGGGGCACTTACATTATCTTCAGTGAGGTGGTGAAAATCAAATGGGATAATACGTGCAACATGTGAGTCTTCAGAACTCACACTAATTTGAGAGTTGTCCAACATAGAGAGTTAATGGCAGAACCAGATACCATACCCAGATTTCTCGTGTCCTAAATTAGGAGTCTTTTCATCTCCCCTACCTGTTTCTTCAGAACTTTTTGATTGTTAATATTGAGGGCAGGAGGGCAAGTATAAAGTTCTGTCTGAAGTTAGACAACCAAGACAGCTTGGACTATACAGAGAAAAACGCAACAAGTGGAAAATTGCAGCCTCCTGTCAGTAATGGTCCTTAACTGTAAAATTAAACTCCAGTCATTTGAACTCTTGAGTTTTTTCTCCCAGATAAGCCAATAGAATCTTTATAGAAAGATCAGCGTTAGAAAGAGAGGTTAGTGATCTCTCTTTTTCAGCCTTTTAGTACCACCAACTGCTCTCCTGTTAGATACTCATAGCAGTGCCAGTTGAGTTACCTCGAGTTACCCTAGATTGGGCTGTATGCTCAGCATGTTACTGTTCTATTTGTGATTTTCACCGCCCTCCAAGTGATGACCTTCCCTTTTTCAGATGAGGAGACTGAAGCCTACATGTTAGTTGAGCAAGCCTGTGATCCCATAGGAAGTGGCTGAATTAGTTGGAGATCTGAACTATTTGCATTTACCTCACTCTGCCTTTGTATCCACTGTCCTTGACTGTTTCCAGTAATGGGAAGCTTACTACTCTGGAAGTAGCTAGCTGTTCCATTATTGGAAAGCGCTGACAGTTTCAAAGCGCCTCCTCATGTTGAATTGAAATCCCACTTCCTGAAGTTTTTCCCGAGGGACCTTGTGCTGCCAGTACATGATATTCCTAGAGACTGGAAGAGTTCAGTTTAGACCTGTGACCTTAATTAAGAAAATTTCCTCTAAAGTCTGTTAATTTTAGCAAAGGGAAAACTTTTTTGTTGGTTTGTAGCGCTGGGGCTTGAATTTCGGACCTTGAATATGATAGGCATATGCTCTATCACTGGGCCAGATCATGCCCCCCAAAGTTTTTTTTTTTTTTTAAGCATGCAACAGCATTACTGGATGCCTCTTTTATTTTGAAAGTATGTTTCTTTTCATGACTTTAACTTTCTGTGAAAAAATGGAAAACAGATCTTCCCCAGAGGATTTAGCAGTTTATAGGGTAATATAATGTAACTTTTTTTTAAAAAAAACTAATTCAGAATGGATATTTTGTTGTTTTAAGGTGCTTATCCAATAAGCTTGTAGTTTGTTCATAATCCTTAGTAGTGTCATAGGATACATTAAGATTGCCTGGTGTAGGATTTCGCTTTTCTCTTTTGTGAATGATGGAAACGTGACATTGTATTCAGAGTGTATCAGATTTGTTGTCATTTATTTAGCTGTAGGGATAGTGATGAATGTCCACAGAAAAGGGTTGCTTTCTTCTTGCTTTGAATGTATGTTTTTAATTTTAAAGTGAAAATTGTTGTAATAGAAGGTGGTTAGGAGTTAGAAAACAGAAGAGGTTTGTTTTTAGTGATAAAACCTTTGGTGGACAGAACACTTTTGGTAACCATGAAGATCTTTTAAGTAAACAAAATTTTGGACTGAAGAGATGGCTCAGGGCTGAAGCACTTGCTTTGCGTTCAGGTTTGATCCCAGCAACCCTGAACTCTGCCAGGTGTGGCCCCAAACAAAAATCAATAAATTCTACCTGGTCTAAGTCCTAAGACTTCAGAATTATTATTTTAAAGGCCGTTGTTCAAAAATCACAACTTGGGGTCCAGTTTAAAAGGCTGGAGCACATGCTTTGTAGTCAGGATCCCTGAGTTTGGTAGATCCCTTGACACTGCATGGTACCCTAAGCATCTCTGGGAACACTATACTTGGAGTAGCCTCAGGCCCCACAAGATGTGGCACCCTCCTTTCCCCATCACTCCCCTCTTCCCCCTCTCTCCCCAAATGACTATTAGATGGTGAGATGAGAAATGGTAACCTTCTCACCACATTTGATATTGATAAATGATAATTTTCATTGAAACTAACTAAGTGGGAGATGAGACCTGTCTTTTTTAAAAACATAGGTCTGATCAGGGTGACATATATAGAAAGAAATCTATATTCCTCTTCTATGTTATTTTAAGAAAAACAATATCATCTGGAGGTAAACTGACCATATTGGAAGATTTATTATTATTTTTTTAATCATGAAATGTTAAAACCTATGAAAATTAAGAGAATAACAAACTTGCCTGTATCTCCTGCAGTGACTTGTCACCAGATGACCAACCTTGGGAGAGTTGGTCTTTTTAGCTTTGCTTTATTTCTTTTTTTTTTTTTTTCATTAGTTTAGTCCCCATTGTCTGATATCATTTCCCACCCTGACACTCTTTGTAATGCTGGGTACTTGGGAAAAACTATCTGTATGTTCCATTTAGCTCTGGAGTAATTTGCCATTCTCTTGAAGGGTGATGGGAGGGAGGTAAAGGTGATATTGTCAGTTAGGCATGGTTTTCCTGACCTTGTCACCTGGTTGTGATCCTGCTGATTGCAGCCAGCTTCTGCAAGAGGTACTGACCTGAGGGCCCTTGGGTCTATCCCGCTGCTGTTTTAAACGCTCTGTTGACATAGGCAAATATCTTGACTTTTTTGACCTCTAGCTTTTTTTGCAAAGTGTAGATGAGGATGTCTGTTTCTTGATGTTTCATAAGCATCAGGATTATTAATTATTCTTACTTGTGCAGGCTCCCAGAATCATTATGGCTCCATTGGGGCATTTGGTTGAGCTCTTATGGGGCTTATTAAACAGACTAACACCAGATAAGGCCTTTGATAATTCATGTACCAACAGGCAGTGCCATAGAGGAAGTGGAAGAACCAGAATACCTGAGCCACATAATTATTACATATACTTATTTTTTTCCTCAGACTATTTTGCCTGTACATCTGTTGCAATAGTCACAAGTCAGTCAGTTCCGTGAACTTGGTAATAGGTCACGTTGTGCCAAGTATGATAAGTAAATGTCTCGGGTTATTGCTTGTGTACTTGCTTTCTTTTTGTTACATCCTGTTGGGGTGTGTGTGTGCGTGTGCGTGCGTGTGTATGTGTGTATGTATGTATGTATGTATATATGTATGTGAGTTTAGTGCCCAAATAGAATGTATTAAAACAGTGGAGTTAATGATGGTTTTGATGAGGGGCATACTAATTAAAATACAAAGTTTAATGATGAATAAATACTTCGTCAATCTTTTACTGTGAAGATAGTGCAGCATGTGCTACAATAAAAGAAAGAGCAGGTGCACATATGCACATAAGTTCCAATGAAGTAGTTTCCGAACTAGTGATATGTTGAAGTATGTTTTCTCAGATGTACTTTCTTCTTTGTGCCTGGAAAACTTTTAGATAAATAGTGTTTTTTACTGTGAAGTTAAAGTGTAGTACGTTTAAGCATAAATTGTAATGTTAAGTTTGTTGCTCTAAATTTTAATGCTTCATTTATTAGCAGTCTTGTTTGAATGGTCTTTACTGAACAGAACTAATACAATATTTTGATGTGTCACAGGTAAATTTTTCCATAACCTTATGGAGAGAAAGGACTTTGAGACATGGCTTGATAACATTTCTGTTACATTTCTTTCTCTGACGGACTTGCAGAAAAATGAAACTCTGGATCACCTGATTAGTCTGAGTGGGGCAGTCCAGCTCAGGCATCTCTCCAATAACCTGGAGACCCTCCTCAAGCGGGACTTCCTCAAACTCCTCCCCCTGGAGCTCAGTTTTTATTTGTTAAAATGGCTCGATCCTCAGACTTTACTCACATGCTGCCTCGTCTCTAAGCAGTGGAATAAGGTGATAAGTGCCTGTACAGAGGTGTGGCAGACTGCATGTAAAAATTTGGGCTGGCAGATAGATGATTCTGTTCAGGACGCTTTGCACTGGAAGAAGGTTTATTTGAAGGCTATTTTGAGAATGAAGCAACTGGAAGATCATGAAGCCTTCGAGACCTCATCGCTAATTGGACACAGTGCCAGGGTGTATGCACTTTACTACAAAGATGGACTTCTCTGTACAGGTGAGAGACCATGGAACTGTTTTTATTTTTGCATTTCATAGAGTATGAACAAACTCGTCCTTTTGGAGAATGGCTTGGTTGGAGAATAGCAGGTGTTAATTAATGAGATAACCTATAGTGGCATAACCTGTAATTATATGAGATAAATGGTAATGACATTTCCTCCTCCCCCCGCCCCCCACCCCGCCGAATCCTTTTTTTCTCTAGAGAAGACAATAATTCTATTTTATTTGTCTGGAGCCTCCAAACAAGGGCCCAAGAGACCTTGGACTCCTCTTGGTGATTCTCAGTCAACTAGGCCAACTCTTTAACGTTAGGGCCAAGGATATGGCACTGTTCAGTTTCTTGATGCTGGGTATTACCTAGGCCACCCTGGTAGCATCTGAAGGCCTTCAGAGCCATACTTGGCAGTGCTTAGGAAGCATCCAGGGCTTCACCCTGCAGTGCTTGGGGTAAGGACTCTTGTGCCGGGAATCAAACCATGTCAGCTTCATGCATGGGATATCCCTTGACTGCCTGTACTGTCCATCTCTGGGAAGATAATCATTTTAATACAATTTTCCTAGAAGAAAGCTCCACATTTTTCCACATTTTTAAAGCATGATGTTTATCAGAACTATCTTTTCCTATGCTCTTCTTGTTGGTTAATTTTTTTCTACAAGTAGTGAATTTATTTACTTAGTTTTTAAAAAAATTTTATTTTTATTTTTCAATAGTGAATTTAGTTAAAAAAAAATACTGTGGCAGAGGTTTGCAGTTATTAGACTACTGTCTACTTTCCAGAAAAAAGATGCTGAGCATTCCTGGTAACTCCACTTTCTTTAAGCAAACAGAAAGCACCCTTCAGGAGCCTTTTTTGTTTGTTTTTGGACTGCCACATCATGCGGGCTCAGAGGTGCTAGGGATTGAATCCAGTTCAGCTGCATGCAAGTCAGGCACCCTACTCACTGTTATTGCTCCAGCCCCAAGGAAGCACTCCTCAGTTGCACGCCAAGTCTACCACTGCAGCTGAGGGTCATTTCAGAGCTCTCCCTGGGCTGCAAGATTGCTCACTTTGGGAAGCATTGTTGTAGAGGATTCATGCATGTTGAGTGTGTGCACTGGAGGGAGATGTCTTCTCACACTCATCTCCTCAGGCCCCAGATGCCCCTGGTTCCCTGGGATCTAGTGCAGCTAGATCTCAGGCAGATCTATTGGCAGCTTGGTCTCCCAGACGCCTTAGCACCAGGTGGGGCAGGAGTGCTGGGTGATGAAGACCAGCTGAAACACAGGGGAAGGCTCTAGCCTCAGCCCTAGAGTGCTGATTGCTCGGGCCAATGAATCAGTTGTACTGGAGTCCACCTCAGCTCAAGTTGATGCCCAGAGCCTTCTGCTTCCACACATACTACACAATGGCTAGTCCAGCTCTTCTACAAGTCTTTCCTCACTCTGGATCTTCAGTCTCAAGATCTTCAGCGAGGAGGTAGCCATAATTATTCGTTAGTTCCTTTCTTCAGAAGGGGAGTTTCCAATGGCTGAAGCTGAGGTTCCCCCCCCCCCCCCCCCCCCCCCCGATATAACTCTGTTGAAACTGTCTCCTGAGTCAGTACCATACATAACAAGAAACCCTTTCCTGCAATGTCATGAGAGGCATAAAAAAGGGGTACTTTGAAGGAAAAAGCCAAAACTTACAATGAGCAGAGAGCTTAGGGTTTTTGGTTTAGTTTTGGGGGGCTACACACAGCAGTGCTCAGAACTTAACTCCTCTGTGCTCAGGGATCACTTCTGGCATTACTTCAGGGAACATATCTAGGATCAGTTGCTTGCAAGATAAAAACCCCTGTACTGACTCCAGCTCCAGATTGGAAACTGAATATCTAAACTAAAGTACCCTAAACTAAGGGTAATGTTGCAATTGGAAATCAGTTTAGGTTCAGAGTATCTATTTCTCATAATAGAAAAATAAAAGTTGTCACAAATAAATACAAACTCATGTGTTACTTAAAATTTTTTTTGGTGTGACCAGGATGTGGTGCAGTGGTAAAGTGCATGCCTTGCCTGAATGAGACTTGGCCTTCCAGGTCAAAATACCTCCCCCCATCCCCACACTCTGCTGCCTCCCATACTCAATTTGTGTCTAGACCTAGCAAGTAGATTATTTTAGAAGAGTTAAACTGTCAATAAAAGTTGGGAACAAAAAACTTTCTCTAAAATTTTGTAAATTTTAAAAAGAAACTAGAAGTTGAGCTTGGGCATGGTGCCCCAGGGAGCTAGAGGGTTGGAGCATATGCTTTGTAGGAGCCCTTAGTTTGAATCCCGGCACTACAGGGTACCCCTAAGCACCTTCAGGAATGGAACAGTTCAAGGTGACTTCTGGTCGCCACTAAGATATTAACCTAAACTATGTAGTCGTCATTTTTTGTTTGTTTTTGTTTTGAGACCACTCCCAGCCATGCTTAGGGGTTACTCCTGGTTCTGCACTCAGGGATCACTTTTGCTCAGAGAACCATATGGGGTGCCAGGGATCGAACCAGATTGGCCTCATTCAAGGCAAGCACCCTACCCACTGTACTGTCTCTCTGGCTCTTGTGGTTGTCATTTTTAATAGTATATGCTGTACCTTTGTGTGTATACATCATGTTTATCTGTTCTTGAAGTTTTATCAGGATTTGGGGGTGGGGGTGGGCAAAGGGGGGCTCCTGGAGATACTCATGGCTTACTCCTGGCTCTGTGCTCAGGGATAACTCCTGCTGGTGCTTAGGGACCATATGTGGAGCCGAGGATTGAACCTGGGTTGGCTGCATACAAGGCAGGAACCCTACCTGCTGTAAAATTTCTTCGGACCAGTTTTATAAAAGGCATTTTGTGTCTGAAGTTATGTCATTCTTACATTATTTTCCTGAAGTTATTTTATTCTGGTGTTATTTTCTGTGTCCTATAATCCTATGACTGAAATGTCATCTGTTCTCAGTACTTGGTCGTACTTTCTCCAAGGTGCTTTTTCCTTTCCTTGTTCTTTGCACCTCATACTCAAGAAGATAAAGCTAACATCTTAAAGATTAAGATGCAGTGTTGTCTTCCAGGGTGGTGATCATTTCCACTTACATAAATACTGGCAGTTGACTCATTTTAAGAACCACTTCAGGGGCTGGAGAGATAACACAGCAGGTAGGGTGTTTGCCTTGCACACTGCTGACCCGGGTTCAATTCCCAGCATCCCATATGGTCCCCTGAGAATCACCAGGAGTAACTCCTGAGTGAAGAGCCAGGGGTAACCCCTGTGCATCGCCAGGCGTGACCCAAAAAGCAAAACAAGAAACACTTCAGTGTTTTAAAAACATCTTGGCAGGGGTGTGGGTGGGAGGCTGGAGAGATAGTGCAACAGGTAGGGCCCTTGACTTGCATGTGGCTGACTCTGGTTTGATCCCCGGCGTCCCTTATTACTGCTGGGTGTAATTCCTGAGCATTGCTAGGTGTGACCCCAAACCCCAAATAAATAAAACATCTCTCATCCTACATTTAAAATGAAATAATAATACCTCAGTTTCTTGGAATGTAAGAGAATTGGACATTTCATTGAATTCTCTATCTCCCTGGAAAGTTAATACCTACAATAGCCGTGCATGTTTTTTTGTCCTCCCCCCCCCTTTTGAAGTGCTAGGGATCAAATCTGGGTTCTCACACATACAAGCCAAGTGCTCTCTGAGCTTTGTCCTGATATCCTGCTCTGCATTTTTTAGGTTATTCTCAAAGTGGGATTATATGCTATGTTATTTTTATTCCAGTTAATCTCATCAGATTTTCAGCTGAAAGTTATGGAAGTTGACAGACATGAAAGTTATGTCTGTTTATTGAAAATGATCTAAAGAATTAGTTTAATTTTTCTAATAGCATTCTGGGACCATTACTGTTGAGAAGTATTTATTAGAAAATTAAAGACATGTTTATGCCATCTTGTTAATCAGCGAGCAGAGTCAGTCAGAAACAACCTGTGATTAAATTGTGGCATTCTAGATTTGATAGTAAAAAAAATTACAAGTAATTATCATATTAGCTTCTTGAGGAAACAGGTAATAAATGCCAAAAAGAATTGATGGGTAATGGGTTGGAATGATAGTACAGAGAGTAGGGTTCTTATCTTGCATAAGGCAATCCAGGTTGGTCCCTACTACCCTGTGCAGTCTTCTGAACCCTGCCAAGTGATCCTTGGGCACAGAGGCAGGAGTAAGCTCTGTGGCCCTCTGGTGTGGCCCAAACCAAAACAGAACAAGAAGAATGGGTGGGTAATGATAGAAATGAACATGGTATAGATTGAAGGAGATAGCCTTCTGTTGATTTCTGAAATGGTAAGAAGGAAACTTGTGCTTTATCTTGTTCGGTACATTTTTATTGATTAAATACCTACTGCATGAAAGGCAATATGAGGACATCTATAGATGAATTAAAGCTAGTCTGTCCTCAGAGAACATACTGGGATCAGCTAGGAAACTTGATCAAATAATGATGGTCATCTTGTAGACTATCGCTGACTGGACAATACTTGCCCGTTCTCACCGTCAGGAATCTGCTCTCTTGGATTCAGGTTCAGAGTTGTCAGATCTGGCTAAGAGAAACCCAAACTCGAGAATTTTGTGAAATGTCTTGACGCTTTGGTTTTATTTTGGGGCCCACATCTTGAAGAGTTTTGGGACTATTCCTAGCTTATTGCTTGGAGGTTGTTTGTGACTGACTCTGCTCGTGGGACCCTATGGTCCAGAGGATTGAACCCAGGCCTCCTGCATGCAAAGCATACAAAGCTCCTTCTCTCGTTCTGTCCTCATGCCCCTCCTCCCCTCCAAGTACTGAACAGAAATATGTCCAGGTTTAGAGATTTCTGATTAAAGTAGACCAATGTTCCTTATTTGTTAGTCCAAGGTCATCTTATAGCATATTTTATAGTATTTCTTGAGGTAAACTCATAGAAATGGCTTATCTGCACATTCACATTTAAAAGTCAAAATAAAGCCTATTCACTGAGAATGAAGGGAAGAGTGCTCTAGTTTACCTATTATATATGCTAGATACAGTAATTAGATGTTCATACCAATTCATCATGAGCGTGTCAAATCTAAAGCAGAATGCTATGACACAAATGCCATCTGTAGGGCCTTTGCTATGTATGTGGCTGATTTGGGTTTGATCTGTGGCATCTCTTATTATTGTATTCATTGGTTGTTTAAGTTGGGTGTTTAAGGGGAGATTCCCACAAGTATTTGAACATACAGGGTCAGAGCTTTGGAGAGTATCAGTGCCTAGATTGAACCTTTGAGGAGTCAACTTGGAGAAGGAGGTGAGGAGAGGTAAAGAAACAGAATGGTACAGGCCTCCGAGGAGAGCGAAAATTGCCTGTCTTACTGAGACATGTCTTTAAAATGAATGTTTATTAGGTTAGTAGACAGAATTAGATGACTCACAGAAGCCTGGAGAGCCAAGATCTTATTCTACACTTAAATATTTTCAGCTTCATAATGTACAGCTTAACCTAATGAGATAGTTGATTCCTTTTGCTTTATAGTTCAGTTTTCTGCTCACTTTGTTAAATGCCTCTCCCTCTGGTTTTCTGTCAAAGTTTTATTTTCATTCTGTTATGAATTGGTAAGGCTATAATGTTTGTTTTCTTATTAACCTTTCTTTTCTCTTGAAGGGTCAGATGACTTGTCTGCAAAATTGTGGGATGTGAGCACAGGGCAGTGTGTTTATGGCATCCAGACCCACACTTGTGCAGCGGTGAAGTTTGATGAGCAGAAGCTTGTGACAGGCTCCTTTGACAACACTGTGGCCTGCTGGGAGTGGAGTTCCGGAGCCAGGACCCAGCACTTCCGGGGGCACACGGGGGCGGGTGGGTTGCTCTTTTTCAAGGGTTTCTACAGTTACTTGAACCTCTTTCCTTAATGCCAGGAGCCAAAATATGATTCCTTTTTTGTTCCGTTTGTTAATCTCTCAGTGCTCCTAACCCCTGTTTCTGTCACTGTACCTTTTCTTATTTTGGAATTTCCCCTCTGACTGACCTATTTGAAAACTCTTCTATGTTTCCTTGTATCCTTCGGCTGGAGGGAGGTAGTTCTCTCTCTCTCTGTTTTATTTGTATCCTATCGGGCAGTTTGTTTCCTTAGCTTTTATCACATTCCATGTCTCCCAAAGTCCTATGCTATAAATTCAGTCCACTTTATTTTCAGAATTAGGGCTGAAAATATTTTTGGAGTGACAGTGGTTCCTAGATTATGTGATATCTATACAGATTGCATCAGTTTGAAGCTTGGTTGAATATTGATTAAAATGAGCCACTACCTAGAGATGCAAAAGAAGCAGGTAACTGAATATTTCCTCATAGTTTTATAGCAGCATTTGTGTACCAGAAACAGTCATTTGATTATAAATTTGAGACTTGAGCTCATTTCAAGCCTCTTTTGAAGCAGGAAATTTTCTCTCTCTCTTGCCTCTGAGAGTTTCAGTCTGTGCTCTAAGGCATCATGTTTTATGGGCAGTCTTTGTAGACTCCCTATATAGGTTGAGTATCTCTGCTGTAGGTTTTCCAGTAACATATATTCTCATAACCCTCACCACATATAAATAAGTACGATAATTCATCGCCCTACCATGTGAAAACTCCAAAAGGAGAGATCTTGCCTGTCTTATTTGCCCTTCAGTTTCGAGTGTCTTGCTCAGTAATAACTCTTTGAAGTAAACCTAGTTGTTTTGTTGCCACTGTTGGTTTTTCCATGTCTTTCACCATTCTGTAAAAATTTTCTTGAGTTTGCTGTTATCACATGTAGAAGTTAATATTTGAAGATAAATGACTTACAATGGAATTCATGTGTTAAACTGATTAGTATTCCATGACATTTGAGATACACATGACGTCAGGTGATTTTATACCTGATGAAGTTTGAGGGCCCTGCATTAGAACGGTTTCTCCTATTCCCTTGATATTACTGTGGCTTTTCCTCACTTCATACCTTGGCTCTTAGTTCCCTCTGCCTGCAATATTCTTTCTTTACTTGATAAGCTGTAAGTGTCCTTCATTCGTCTTTTTTTCTGATGTCCTTCCTGAAACTCTTGGGCAGAGTTAATTGTTTTTACAGGTATTTGTCTAACAAGAAGTAATTAAAAGGAAAAAATTTTTTTTCTTGCTGTTTGGGTCACACCCAGCGATGCAGAGGGCTTACTCCTGGCTCTGAACTCAGGAGTTACTCCTGGAGGTGCTCAGGGGACCATATGGGATGTTGGGAATCGAACCCGGGTCAGCAGTGTGCAAGGCAAACACCCTATTGCTATTGCTCCAACCCCCAAAACATTTTTTTTTACTTCCGCCTCTTCCCCTCACTTAGAGAAAAGACCGGTGAGTTCATCCCTGATTTCCCAGTGTTCTTTAAAAGTATGACATATTTTTAAAACAAATATTTTAGGGGCCAGAATGATAATACAGTGGGCAGGGCACTTGCCTTGCACAAAGCCTCATAGCCTATCTGGTTTTGATCCTGGCACCCCATATGGTGCCTCAGTCCTGCTAGGAGTGATGCTTGTGTACAAATGCAGGAACAAGTCCTGAGCACCACTGGGTGTGGCCTAAAAACTAAACTAAAAAAAAAATTGATTACTTGATAAACTGGCACCATTTTGAGTGCTGCTGGCATGGTTGTGAAGAAATCTAGACACTGGATGGAATGACTGGGATTCCTTGTTTTTGTTTCTCCTTACATTGGCCTTTTCTGACCCCAGGCAATGATTAGCAGCTTAGACTCTTGATTTTTATTTTTGGTCCAGCTTAGACTCTTGATTTTTATTTTTGGTCTCACTTCAGTAAACAGTGTCATCTAGTTAGCGTTTTGGTTTTCCTTTATAAGCTTGGAAAGATTTGTGAAGCATCAGGCAGACAACTGCCATTATCTCCAGCACTGGTTTTATCTTTGACTTTGAAGCTAGCACAGATAGGCGCTTGTATTCCTCCAGAGGCTTTCCAACCTTCGAATAATAAGCTGCAATAATAACAGTTCTATTGAAATGAATGTTTATAATAAAATTGCTAGCTGCTTATGGTAACTGTGGTTGCCAACAATGTAATTTGGCATACGTTTAGTGAATAAATGTTTTTGATCTCTTTAAGATCCTTTGTCAGAGACATATTTTTAACTTTGTATATGTTATATGCACCAGTGTTTAGCGTTGACTACAATGATGAACTGGATATCTTGGTCAGTGGCTCTGCAGACTTCACTGTGAAAGTGTGGGCTTTATCTGCTGGGACTTGCCTGAACACACTCACCGGGCACACGGAATGGGTGACCAAGGTAGGTAAATGTCTAGAGGAAATCTTGGTGACATCTGCCTTTGGGGAGGGGGTGGCAGTCTGGGAGAGCTGGAGGTGGATGGAAGGTGGTAGATGGTTTGTAAGTGGGAGAAATATATGCTTTCACAAAGTGTGCTGGTATACAGCAATGACTAGCTTGGCAGTGATATTTGGAATCACCATAGTTAAACAATGAGTGGCTAATGGACATGGAAAGATGCTCACAATGTGTTTGTTGTGTAATGGAGGCAAAAATAGGTTACCCATATGCCAATCATTTAGAGGATATCAATTTCTATGAGTGTCAGGCACTAAAGCAGAGGTTCCCAGACTTACATGACCTGCCATCCCCTTTCAGGAAAAAAAAAATCACTCAGTCCCACGATGGTAAAAATTACTCAGTACTACTCAGCCTACCTTTCTTAGTGGAGAGGATTTGGGGGCTGTACCTGGGGGTACTTTGGCTATTCCACGTAGCTCTGTGCTCAGGGGTTGTTTCCCGGAAGTGCTTAGAGGATTGTTCATGGTTTTGAGGATTGAACCAGGATTGAACTATTTTTCTAGCCTTGGAGTCTGTCACTGTCACCGTCCTCCCATTGTTCATCGATTTGCTTGAGCGGGCCCAGTAATATTGTGAGACTTGATGCTGTGTTTGGCATATCTGTCATGGGTAGCTTGCCAGGTTTTGCTGGGCAGGTGAGACACTCAGTAGCTTGCCGGGCTCTCTGAGAGGGGTGGGGGAATTGTACTCCAGTCGGCAATGCCCTATCCGCTGTGCTATCACTCCAGCCCAGCCTTGGAGTCTACCTTTAAATGATTAAACAGAAAGTGCCCTTAAGTTGCACCCGAGGCTCCTACTGCTCCCTGTGTCTTTCCAGTGCTCCCCAGGCAGTGTGTTGCCTTTTTGATTGATGTAAGGCTCAAATCCAGTATTAATAATGGAAAGGCCTTGCAGAAGTATTTTTATTTTCCTTTTTCTTTGATCACAATTCAGGCAGTGCTAAGGCCTTACTCCTGGCTCTGTGCTCAGGTATCATCCCTGGCAGGGCTCAGGAGGCCATATATAGGGTGCTGGGGATTGAACCCGATTGGCCATGTGTAAGGTAGGCACCTTCCCTGCTATCTATCTCTCCTGCCACCTCGTTTTGCTTCTTAAATTGGGGCACCCCCAGTGCTGTTTGAGGCCAATGCTAGAAATTGAACTCGTGCATGGTTTCACAGATGCTAGGCAGACACTATATATCATTTAGGGGACATCCCTAGACCTCAAAAACACTTTTCAAGACCTAACCACAATATTCTATCAGTGGCTGAGGAGGGTAATAAGAGGGACCATAACAGAACCAAGCCTTTACCCTTATGAATATTAGTCTAGTAGGAGATCACGATCACGATCCTCCCGTTGTTCATCGATTTGCTTGAGCGGGCTCAGTAATGTCTTCATCATGAGACTTGTTGTTACTGTGTTTGGCATATCGAATACGTCACGGGTAGCTTGCCAGGCTCTGCCGTGTGGGCGAGATACTCTCGGTAGCTTGCCGGGCTCTCCGAGGGGGGCAAAAGAATTGAACTCGGGTCGGCCATGTTGGCCGCTTGTAAGGCAAATGCCCTACCACTGTGCTATCGCTCCAGCCCTAGTAAGAGAAATAGTTACTAAATAGCAATTTCAGAAGTAATTACAAATTGTGGCAAGTGCTAGGGAGGATGACTACATTGTTCTTTGAGAAAGTCTTCAGAAGATACTGATATTTTTTCAGGGGAAGATTTTGAGAAAGGACAACATGTGAGAATAAATTGGAAGTATCTGTTTGAAAAGTAGAGGTTTTGAGGATCTGATGTATATAAAGGCTGTGGGAGAAAAAGGAATCTAGAACAGTTGATGACCTAGAAGAAGACCAGTGAGAAATAGCTATTCTGTGCTCTTCTCAGTCATATAGAGTGTAGATAAGGGGTATCGGAAGTGGAAAGGAAGCAGAGGGAAAATTTGTGTGTGTTTAACAATTGATGAATTTATTCCTTTGTGTTGGTTTTGGGGCCATATCCAATATATGCTTAGGGCTTACTCCTGGCTTAGTGCTCAGGGATCATTCCTGGCGGTGCTGGGGGCCTTATGTGGTGCTGAAGATCGAACTGAGGTGGACAAGTTCAGTGCCTTAACTCCTGTACTATTTCTCTGGCCCAGAGTTTACTGTGTTGTTTTTTTTTTTTCTTCTTTTTTGGCTTAAGGAGGGAGATGGTACCCAATGATGCTCAGGGCTCACTCTTGGCTCTGTGCTTAGACACCACTCCTATGGGCTTGGGGGACGATATTGGGTGTTTGGGTTGTACCCGGTTGGCTGCTTGCAAAGCAGTCACCCTCACCGCTGCACTGTCACTCCCTCCCCAACTGACAGTGATGTTAACGGACAAGTTCTAAGTGAGGATCTGGTGTGATGTGTATTTAGAAAGTAACTTCTGAGTTATCCTCTAAGAAAAATGGCAGACAGCTTGCACTGGAACGCATGCAGACAGGGAAGGCAGTCAGCAATGTGGCAGTAGTTAGGAAAGGTGTTTTTGGCTTGCACTGAGAGAACGATAGAGAAACTGAAGGGCACACATGAAGGACATGTCTTTAAGGCAAAACCAATTGCAGTTAGTGATCTTGGGACACAGAAAGAGTTAGAAATGGCTGATGGGTTTTAGATTGTGTGGGTGATTGTGTTTTCCTAAATAGGCAGGTAGAACAGTTTGTGAGGGCTGCTGAGATAGAGGGCTGAAGGAGCTTGTCTTACATGCAGCTCCTTGAGTCACCACCCTGGTTTGATCCCCAGCACCCCACAGAGGCCCCTTCGCACTGCCAGGTTTGTGCCCTGTTCCCTAAATAATGATAAAAGCAGTTGTGAGAGAACAATAATACTGCTGAATTGTATACTTGAATTTATTTAGATAGCACATATTTTGTTTGATTTTGGGTTACACTTGGCAGTGCTCTGGCCATACCCTTGGCTTTGTACTCAGGGATCGCTCCTGGCAGGTTTGGGGGCGGGGGGGAGGGTTGGTCTCTAGGGATCGAACATGGTTGACCACATACCAGGCAAGCACCCTACCTGCTGTACAATCTCCAAGATAGTACATCTTATATTCTGTGTATTTTGCCACAATAAAAGGTGTTTTGTTTTGTTTTGAAAATTCCTTATTGGATGCCCTGAGTATTTAAGTGGAAAAGTTATGTAAAATGAGTTCGTGTTAAAAACATGGCCTTGGGGGCAGTACACTGTCAGATCATGGACACATTACTCAGCCATCAGGGCCTGAGATTCATCCGCTAAATGTTCCTGTGAAAATGAAATGATACGATAAGACAGTGTCCTGAAATATACCAGACACTTAGTGGTGAGTCTGTCAGGTTTGGTTGAATCTGTAGTCCTGGCTTGGCAAAGAATGAACCTGACCTCCCCATTAAGTTTATATGGATTTACTGTAAAAACAACTAAAGCCTAAGTGTTTATAGGTTATCCCAAGTGCTAATAGAATGATAGTTTGTTACATTACTGTTTGCATTGCTCTATTTCATTCTTTCTGCAGTGATATAAGCTAATAGGTGCCTCTATAGCACTGTAGCACTATCCTCCCGTTGTTCATCGTTTGCTCGAGCCGTCCCAGTAACATCTCCATTATGAGACTTATTGTTACTGTGTTTGGCATATTGAATATGTCACGGGTAGCTTGCCAGGCTTTGCCGTGCGGGCGAGATACTCTTGGTAGCTTGCTGGGCTCTCCAAGAGGGGCGGAGGAATCGAATCCGGGTCAGCGGTGCCAGCCGCGTGCATGGTAAAAGCCCTACTGCTGTGCTGTTATTGCTCCAGCCCACATAGGTATCTCATTCCCTGTAATCGGGATAAGGAAACAGAAGCAAAGATAGTTTTCCCAGGGTTGCAGAATCAAAATATAGTAGATTTTGGTTCCAGAATTTTTCCTATATGACATATGCACATGCTTTTGAAAAATCAGAATGTCTGCAGCTTTGGATTCATTTCTGCCTAACATTTAAAATTACTCAGTTGCACATATTACTAAGTCTTTGGACCTTTTTTCTTTGTTTTTCATATCTTTCTATGCTCGAGCAAATATCTTTCTATGCTCGAGCAAATATCTTTCTATAAAGTCATAATTTTAAAAATAAAAAATTTAGTGTTAACTTCCCGCTGAAACTAGGATTAAATGTCAACATCTGACAGTTGTAGATCCTACTGATTAAATATTTAGAGAATCTAGATTTAGAAAAACTCGTAAGAGAGGTTAACTTTGTCATAGCCTAGAAAGTCTAGTGGGCCGTATAATTTTTAAACCTTTATTTTAAAAAGGGAAAAAGGCAGGTCAGAGAGATGGTACAAGTTTAGGCACAGGCCTGGCTTGCAGCTGACCCTTGCCTGGTCCTCAGCACCTCTGTGACTGCCTGCTTCCTGAACATTGCCAGGTGTGGCTGCAGAGGCTCCTGGGCTTTGGGGTTATTCCAGGAATGCAGAGACTGACCAGCAATTTCATCCTTGTTGAACCTCTGACCTGCTCCTGAGCTCTGCTTAAGCCCTCTATGCCTCCCCCTCCACCCCCCAGTTCTTAGTTTAAAAATAACTTATAAGAAAAGGAGAAAAGGACAATATAGGAACAACATTAAAAAGGCTGTTCTGTAATGTGGATGTTTATATTTTTATGTTTCTAGGTGGTTTTGCAGAAGTGCAAGGTTAAGTCTCTCCTGCACAGCCCTGGTGACTATATCCTCCTAAGTGCAGACAAATATGAGATCAAGGTAAGGTCTTACCTCAAAGAAAAGCCGACAAATACTAGAAAATCAAAATGGTTTGACAAAGGGAAATAGGAGTGTCTCAGTCTAAACTGTCTTAGCCCAGTGCAGAAAATTTATAACAACCATTCTGGAACTTTATAACTGAAATTTTAAAAATTCAGCTTATTTTTATTTAGTGAACACAGTATTTAATATTTGACAGTTTACTTTAAAATACCAATAGATACAGAATATTTCTTTATGCAAGTTGTGGGGATGCTGAATAAGAAACCCAGTAACTAACACTTCAGAAATACTAACAAACACTACAGAAATCACTGTGTGTAAGTGTATATATCTATTTATCTGTATATATACACACATATGTGTATTACTCATTAACTATTTACTGTAAATAGAAATCTTTTCTCTTTTTGGTTTTGTTTTGTTTTTTTGGCCACACCTGGCAGTGCTCAGGGTTTACACATGGCTTTGTACTCAGGAATCACTCTTGGAGGTGCTAGGGGGCCCATATGGGATGCCGGAGATCTAACTTGGCTCAGCTGAGTGCAAGGCAAGCGCCTTACTCATTGTACTGCCTCTCCAGCCCCAAATAGAAATGTTTTTTAAGAAAAAAGACAGTAAGAAATTATGACATGTGACCAACCTTAGCAACGCACACCTAATGGACATCAGACAAGTCTTCACGGTGCCTAGTGCCTCTGCTGACAGTGGGAGCTCTGTCTGTCCATTAGGATAGCTGCTGACAGTCCTGCTGACCCAGGCAGGGACTGCCCACGAAACTGCGCACATTTCCTGGGTGAAGGAACTGCAGTCTTTCTCCATTTTCGAAGAAAGCTTACCTTTGCCTAGAGTTAAATTGCTAATCAAGCACTGAGCTTAGTTAACATGCGGGCAGAGGATCACCAGGAACGTGAGATTTAGGGAGCAGAACAAGTGTCCCCCACTGTCCTTAATCCAGAGGATTCTGTACTAGGCCTGCCGGAGGGTAGTTGGGGGGCGATATTTACATATTTACATAGTGGTAACTCTGCCTGTTGTGGTAGTACTGTCAGCAGGACAAAATCTGGAATATCTTCAAGTTGAGCACCATGGCTGTCTGCATTGTCCCTCTCTGGGTGACAGCAGATGAGACTCTCGCAGGCAACCAGAGAAACAGGTCTTTTCCCAGCGCCATTCTGAGGCCAGACTCTGAACACAGCCCTATATCCCCATTGGCCTTCCTGGGTCAGAGAGAGAGAGAGAGAGGGAGGGAGGGAGGGAGGGAGGGAGGGAGGGAAGGGAGGGGGGAGAGACTTTCCCAGTGTTTGGTTTGGTGGTTCAGGCATTGGGTTTCCATAGAAGACTGGAGAGCAGTGTGACATACAGAGTGGACACCTCAAGAATGCCAACCTGCCTTACTCAGACACCAAAGATTCAAATTCGAGGTATCAGTGTAGTAGCAAAGCCTCAAATTTTAGATTGAACCAGAAGTTACTTTGATGTGTCTGCAAGTGGGTGAGACTGTTTTGTGGTCTAATGTGACTGGAGGCCCGGGTTGGTCTGCAGCGTTGGTTTCAGCGTCAAGCCCATTCATAGCAGGAGTCAATGCCTGTGGCTTTTATCACCTGCCTGCGTGCCTTCTGACCGCGCTTTCCTTTTGTAGATTCAACTTTGCGCAGGGAATATGGAGGCTAAAGACCAGCAAAGATGCAGATTCAGAAGGCAGGGCAGGAAGGATCTGAGCCCACACACCACCAGAACAGTTCACATGGGCAGGGGTCCTGTGCACCGGTAGTGGGGGCCTGGTGGTAGAAAGAAAGTGCCCAGTGAAAAAAGGAGCACCTTCCTGCGAGCCCAGAGGCATCTCATCTGAATCCCCCTGCCTGGCCCCTGCACTCTCCATCTGGCCTAGAGTAGCTGGGCTCAGTCTTCCTTTGGCAAAAGCATGAGAACACCCCACCCCCCTTGCCCTCCCCAAACTGCCCCTTTTAGACAAAAAAAAAAAATATTTTAATGTGAACTTTCACTAAATTTACAGAATTCTGTTGCTTACGTTCTCCCCTAGGCCCCGTTCCCTCTCTTCTGTCAAAGTTTTGATGACCAGGGATTGAGCACAGGCTTGGTTGTGCTGCCATATGAAGTTGCATTGTTATGTTGGGGGGGCGGGGGGGGGGCGACACTGCACATCAAGTTTCAGTGCTCACACACTCGGCCAGGGTGTTGAGCAGAGTCTCATCCTGGAGCTGTGGTGCTGATGGTGCCCAGTTCTCTTCAGTGTGCCCAGAAATCACGTAGTATGCCAGGGATCTTGGACAACAGTGCTTCCAGGGCCAGGGCCATCTGTGGTGCATGTGGTGGCACCAAGAATCAGACTCACAGGCTCATGCAGTCACTTTCGCCACTGAGCCCTCCCCTAGCACCTCTTACCCACATGCTTGTATCCACCCCTTTCTCTCCCTTGCTTCCCCTCCTCCCCTTCCCCCCCTTCTCTCTTCTCTTCTCTCTCTCTCTCTCTCTCTCTCTCTCTCCTTTTTCTTTCCTTCTCCTCTCCTCCCACATTTGAGGTGTGCATTCTACCACTTAGCCACATTCTCAGCTTTTTTTTATAGGGTTTTTTTTTTTTTTGGAGTCACACCTGGTAATGCACGGGGTTACTCCTGGCTCATGCACTCAGGAATTATTCCTGGTGGTGCTTGGGAGACCATATGGGATGCTAGTAATTGAACCCGGGTCGGCCGCGTGCAAGGCAAATGCCCTACCTGCTAAGCTATCACTCCAGCTCCCACTTTCTCACCTTGAACCATTTCCTGTGTTGACATTGTTGTCATCAATAACCTAGCTTTTACTCACTTATTTATTTTTAATTTGTATAAAATTGTTCACAATTTATTGCATTCTAAATTCTAATACCAATCCCACCACTATCACACCTTCCCAACACCATTATTCCATATTTTCCCACCACCACCCAAGCCTGCCCCAAAGGCTTTTACAATTATTTTGTATTGCTTGTTATGAATAAAATGCTAAAAATTATCAAAAAGATTACTAACGTTTTGTTACAGGTTGAGCCTTGTGTTCTTTTATATATATACATATACATATGTATATATATATATTTTTTTTTTTTTAACCAAGATTGGTTGCCTTTTACTTCACACACCATCAAATATGGTGTGCTACTCTTGGTACATCAGTGTCTTAGAGAATTTGTCGCCACACAGTCCAGAAATTCTCAAATTTTAAATAGAGTGGAGTTAAATTTTCAACTGGATGGTGACTTTGTGGTCTGGAGGCATCTCTGCAGCTTGTGGCTCTGTTTCGAGATTTGTGAGTTTCTGGGTCATGACTGTTAATGAGCTTATATGGTGTCAGAAGCAGTTTCTGCCAGACTCTCAGAAGAACAGGGAGATGTGGGGAAGTTACCCATTCCCAACTTCGTGAGAGCTTGAGATATCGGTCACAAATCCCACATACCTGTTTTTTTCAGCAGATTCATTCTCATGCGTGAGTGTCCTCCTGAGTGTGTGAAGATTGGCCATCAGCATGGCGGTGATTGGGTTCTGGAGGTTTTCAGCTGCTGGGGCTCTGTTGAGGCAGTGGTGGGCACAGCTGCCCTCTTCTGGGGCTCCTTGGATGAGATGGTAACTGAGGTTTTTAGAGGGTCAGTAGTTTACTCAAGATTTCATGACAGAAAGAATCAGAACTTGCACCAGTGCTTCTGTAAAGGGTCTTTCCATTTGCCATCAGTTTGTATGGGACTTCAGCAAAAGTAAACCAGGTCGTGTAAGAACAAGCTTTTCTATAGTGATGTGATCTGTCAGCTTTCCTAATTTTTTGTTCACGCTAGATTTGGCCAATTGGGAGAGAAATCAACTGTAAGTGCTTGAAGACACTGTCCGTCTCTGAGGATCGGAGTATCTGCCTGCAACCAAGACTTCATTTTGACGGCAAATACATCGTCTGTAGTTCAGCACTGGGTCTCTACCAATGGGACTTTGCCAGTTATGATATTCTCAGGTACTTTTTCCTTGAGCAGTTGACCTTTTAAGTCTGTTGTTGTTTAATAGACAAGACTAAGTATGTGGATAAACCAGCAGGTAATTTGCTTTCAGAAATGCTTATGACATCACTTATAAACAGAATTATATATGCTGCAGATATCACAGGAAAACCATTTCAGAGGTAGTAAATGTAGAAGTTAATAATGGTAGATCTGGGTTCTTATCCCTTACTGAGTCACCTTTCCTTTTAGGATTTAACTAGATTTTCTGGACAGTTAGGGCCTTAGATGGAAAGACTGTTCACATATCCTTGGTGTTCTATGTGTATTTTTTTGTCAGCTGGAATTCTTTGTTGATGAATTGAGTGGCTTTCTGTTGACAGTAGAAAGATTGGTACTTTGAGAAAAATTAATGTGTAGGCTTCCTCTCAGAATTAATTGAAAAGAGAAAGTCCAGGGGCAAATAATTTTATGATTCATTGTGCACATGCCATAGATGTCTTGGTGGCTAAGAGTGTCTGTTAGCATGTCCAAGGCTGGTGGAGCCACTGTCATATGATTAAGAGAACATACTGTGGTGGGAACCCTTGGTTTCAGTCCCTGTGCTCTCATTTATGAGTTGCAAAATTTTGTGAGTCTCTTCTTTTCGGGGGTTTTGGGTCACACCTCGCAGTCCTTAGAGGACTTACTCCCAGCTCTATGCTCAGAGATCACAGCTGTCAGTGTTCAGGGAACCATATGGTTTAGTTCCAGGGATTGAACCTGGGTTGGTTGCATGTACAAGTGCCCTACTCCCTGTGCTGTCTTTCCATCCTGTATAATTTTCCTTTTGGGTGGAGGTGGGAGTATGGCAGGCACATCCAGCAAAGTTAGGGGTTAATTGCCAGTCCTGCACTGGGGAATTACTCCTGGGAGTTACTCTTGGGGGACCATATGAGATCTTGGGGATCAAATCCAGGTCAGCCACGTGCAAGGCAAGTTACCTGCTGTACTAGCTCTTCAGCCCCAGGCAGCCCATACAATTTTACGAGTTTCTTCTCTATGCTTTAATTTTTCTCCCTTGTAAAGTTAAATATTAAATGTTATGCCTTACACCTAGCACAGGTCCTGGCAGATGTTTCTTCCTAATAGCTCTGAGATGGCCCTCCTTGGGAAAACCTGTTTGGATTTAATAATTTTCTTAGTTTTTTTTCCCCCCCTTAGGTTTTTTCTAACCTTTTTTAAAGGAACACCTGTTAACGTGAACAGAATCAGTGTCCCATGGCATGGTTTTGGAAATGCTGTCTTGCATAGTACAGAGAATTGAACGTTCTTATCACTGTTTTTATGCATGACTGTATGAGGGCAACTTGTGTGGGATCTGATCTGGATCATTGGGCTTTGATGGTCCTGTTTCTTACAAATGTATTGTAAATTGTAAATTTACAATGCATTTTTGTGTTCCTTCTGAGCTGTCAGAATCATTTCTTGAAATGATGGATGATTATACTTTAAGTGAAAGTATCAGAACACACCTAGAAAACTCTAGTCTAAGCTCTTCTGTCAGTCTCTTTGGTGCCAGTGATTGAACCCAGGCCTCATGCATGCAAATCATGTACTTTATTTCACTGAGCCACATCCCTGGCCCTAAATGCTTCATTTTACATAGCTGCTGAAATGAAGTCATGAAAGGGGAAAGGGTCTTGTTCAGCTTCCCAGAACCCACACTAGTTGCATTCATAAATGCATGCATCAATCCATCCGTCCTTTATCCATGACTGGATCATTCAGCAGGCATAAGCTCAAGGTACCAGCAAGCTGTAGAGAAGGAACTGTTGAAAGAACTTGATAGGTAAAAATTTAGATAATCAACATGGGAAAATCATGTCTTTTTTGGTTTAGTATTGTTTTGAGTTAAGATGAGGGGTGTAAAGACAAGGTGGAATAGAGGTATCAGTATTTCTAGTGCTTTCAGTCTCCATAGGTTTAGCTTGATTTCCCTCCCTCCCTCCCTCCCTCCCTGCCTCCCTCCCTCCCTCCCTCCCTCACCTCCCACATCCAGCTGTGCTCAGGAATCATTCCTGCCAAGCTTGGGGGACCATATGGGGTGCTGGGGATTCAGCCTGAATCATCCATGGCAAGGCTTGTGCCTTACTCATTGAACTTTTTCTCCAGCCCTTCTTTCTGGCATTCTTACTCAGAATGACAGACAGGGTCCCAGCATCCCAGATGAAAACTCTGTTTACAGTGTTTGGTATTTGGATGCGTTAATAAACCTGCAAGAGTATTTGTTGGTAGGAAGAACCATTTTCCTATTTTTCTCTGGCAAAGGACTATTTTATCTTCTGCATTTTTTCCCTCCCAAAGACAAATAAACCGATCTTTTTTGAAGATTTCCTGTATCCTCAGTTACTAGGACCAGGTAGGGGATCTTAAGCTTTGAAGTCATTGAAAAGAAGCCAAGCGCAAATGGCAACATGTTGTTGCTCTGTAGGTCTAAGATGTGATACAATCAAGTCAGCGAGGTTAACTGGGAACAGCAGGCAGTGTGACCTAGGGTGGATGCCCAGATTGCAGAGCAGGCACTCTGTTTACAGCTGTAGGGAGCAAGGTAAAAAAAAGGGCCAGAGGCCTGTCAGGACCTGTATTCTGTTCCATAGTACATTGTGTTTTAGTGTTTGGTGTCCTCATCAAGTTTAACCCTTATCTCCAAGCCACACAACTTTCTGTTTCTGATTCTTTTTTTCTTTGCATGAACGATACGGGACTTACTAGACTTTTTGCTGTTTTTTCTTGGTTTCCTTTGAATCTCTTGTCCGAAGTTTTATTTGCCTGTGTTCATGGCACTGGTGCTTTATATTTTGTCGGGTATTTATCAAGCACCTACTTGTTGTTAGACATTGTGATAACCAGCAGAAATATTTAACAAATTCGTCACACATGTACTGCCCTCACCCATGTGCTGCTGGCAGCTACGTTTTGCCCAAGCACATGCCACCACATCTTGCCTCTTGAGATGTGGACTTTCCTACTTTAGCTCTGTGATGTGTACCGATTCTCTCCACTTTGGAGAAGCTTGTGTTCTCTTGAGCACGTTTTTTTTACCTTGCCTCTCTTTTCACTTCCCTTTATTTCCTAATAAACTTGTTGTACTTCTTTCTCTGTCTCTCTCTGTGTTTCTCTCTCTCTCTCTCTTACACACACACACATACACACACACGCGCGCGCGCGCACGCACACATGCACGCATGCACACAAATACGTGGAAACCAGTAACCACCATTTAGGGGACTTCCTCAGCAGTGCCAGAGGCCTGGAGGCTGTTTCCATCACTCGAGCCTAGCAGTGCTTGTAGCTCTGCCCTCCCAGCCCCAGACATTGTTAATGACTGTGAAAAGAGCAGCATAGTATGGGGTAGAAAGCCTGTCTGGTTTGGTTCAGGGAAAGGGCTTTGAGGAAAAGCTTTGGACTGAGCTGCTCTGAGTAGCTTGTGGTCAGTAAGTGCTGGGTGATTTGGGCAGTGAAGGTCTTCATAGATTCAAAGGCTGTTCTCTTCCTAGGCCCTGAGACTGACAAGAGCTGGTGCATAGCTGAGATAAGAGTGCACTGGAGAGCCAACAAAGGGTTAAAATATTTAAGTGACTGGATAGCAAGATCAAATTTTGTTTGTTTCTGGCCCCCACCACTGGCAGTGCTCAGGACATCCTTCTTGCTCTGCATTCAGGAATCACTCCTAGCAGGACTTGGGGGATCATATCGGGGCACTGAGGATTGATCCCGGGGCAGCCGCGTGCAAGGCAGATACCATGCTATCGCTCAAGCCCTGATAAGATCAGATTTGAATGTAGAGCTAATGGAAGGGGGCCAGGAGTAGATGCGGGGATATTACTGAAAAATCGTTCGCAGTAGTGCAGACAGGAGATGTCTTTAATTAGAGTCATGTCAGTTCAGATAGGGAATAAATCAGAGAAACAGGTAGAAGGTCAAGTCAGTAGATCTTGAAGTTTGGATTTTTAGTTTGCGGGAGGAGAAGGATTGGCTGGTTGCCATGTTTCCTAGCTTGAGCGATTGGTTGAACGAGTAAGCAAACGGATTCGGTTTAGTAAGTTTGCTTTTGGCCAGGTTGAGTGTGAGGACCAGGTGGCTCTCAGTCGTCCCCTCCCTGACCTGGACTGGCAATTGCTTCTCTGCAGCTCTTTCCCTTTGACTCTCCTCCAGAGCTCTAGAGTTCTCTTCTGGAGACTTCATGATGCCGGCCTTTCCCTCATCTTCACTATTGAAAAGATGGTCAAGTACCAGTTCTGAACAGGTTCTCCTGTCCCTGCTGGTTGTTTTTCTTTCCCTCACAGCTCATATTCTTTGTACTGTTTCTTGTTTGTCCTGGTTTCCAGATTGTGCCCAGTTCTCTGGACCTCTTGGACACATTGATAGTACATCAGTTGGTAGTTTTAGCCTTACTAAAGCATAAACTAGACTCAACTCTCCCAGGAGCCAACCAGCAGATTTTGTATATCCTTGGTTTTATAACTCTTTTTCCAGTGACTCCAACGAAGATATTAGCTTTTTTCCGCCAGCCTTTTGCCTTCCTTCCTAAGTATGTAGACAACAGAAATGAAGGATATTTTTGTTTTCTTTGTGCTTTTAGCTAGGGCCCCCACGTTTTTTGTGTTTGTTGATGTTTTGGTAACAGCCAGCCTGAGAAACTTAAGCCTGTCCTCCCAACCTCCCCAGGATTCACTAGCAGCTTCATGTGACTCTTTCATTAATGTTTTGGAATTATTGGGGAAACTTGTAATATTTTCAGCCTCTGCCATTTGTTTAGAGAGGGGCCAGTGTGTTTGCCACCAGAATGAAAGAGTTGCACTTGACACTGTGACTTCCATCTTTTAGCCTGCATAGGTTCCCCAGGCCAGTCCTGAGGAACTGATCAGTGCACCTTTCCACCTGGTGCTTAAACGTAGAGCCTTGCCTACGTCTGGCTCTAACTGGCTACTATCAATCCCGACCCAGAGTGTTCACTCTTGCTCTGGTTGGATTTTAGCTTTCAGCTCATAGAAAAGAGGATGTCAGTGAGATAATCAGTAAGAGCCTTTCCAGCCATTTAGACTTTTATCAGTGTTCATCTAACTTCACCTTTGCCCTTAAATGCCTGTGATGTTACATCATTGTGAAGTATTGCTTACCCTTTAAATAGACTCATTGTCTTTGTATTTTGCCTCCTTGACATTAAATTTCTCCAGAGAAAATCACAGTAGCATAAACAAATCTCTCTCTCTTCCCCCCTCTTTCTCCCTCCCTCTTCCCCTCTCCCCCTTTCCCCTTTCCCTCCCTCCTTCTTGGTTTCTTGGGCCATAACCAGTGATGCTCAGGGCTTTCTCCTGCTCTATGCATAGGGATCGCTCCTGGTGGGGCTCAGGAGACCTTATGTGTTGCCAGGTTGACTGTGTGCAAGGCAAGTGCCTTCCTCGCTGTACTACTGCTCCGGCCTCACAGAAGCAAATGTCTGATTCATGTTTCCTAACGCTCATCCTTGTAGGGTCATCAAGACTCCTGAGATAGCAAACTTGGCCTTGCTTGGCTTTGGAGATGTCTTTGCCCTGCTGTTTGACAACCGCTACCTGTACATCATGGACTTGCGGACAGAGAGCCTGATTAGTCGCTGGCCTCTGCCAGAGTACAGGAAATCAAAGAGAGGCTCCAGCTTCCTGGCAGGCGAAGCATCCTGGCTGAACGGACTGGATGGGCACAATGACACGGGATTGGTCTTTGCCACCAGCATGCCTGACCACAGTATTCACCTGGTGTTGTGGAAGGAACACGGCTGACACCACAAGCTACCACCACCGACTGACTTTGGGTGCCGGGGCTGCGGGTTTTGAGTGCAACTTCTGTGGCAGCCAACTGCATGAACCAAAGTTCTCACCTAATGGTATCATCACGCAGTGCACAATCATTTATCTATGTTTGCCAGGGGTGGCTGGGGCGGGGGCGGGCTTCTTTTATTGACATACAACGCAGCATGCTGGTGGGGTTCACCATTGACTTCATTTGTACTTAGTTATGTTGGTCAGTATAAGAGGACGCATTTCGGGTTCATCTTTCTTGAATATTGGTTTTAAGTAAACAGAGTTAAATGGTTCATTAATCTGCTAATTGGTTGCCTATAAAAACACATGCAGTCTATCATTAAAGCTTTTACCATTGCCCTTTTATTTCTGTTGAAGTTGAAGCCAAGGTGCTATGATGTTACAGCAGCTTCTCTCGTGTGGGGCTTTATGTAACAGCCAGTGTTCCAAAGACCACCAAGTCCTGCGACATTCAGCTCCCCGCCAAATACCGTTCTAAAGAAAGCCTGTCTTCCTGTGCAAATCCAGCTCTGTGTGATGACTGTTCAGAAGGCATTCTCGGCCCTCATTCTTGGCAGAATCAAGATTGGTCGTGTCTGAGACAGGAGGGACTTCTGTACTTTGGTTTTTTTTCTCTTCCCACATGTAGTAGTCTGGTCCGTGGTCCCCCGCAGCCTCAGTGACTGCACAAAAGCTTCAGGGTGGAGAGGAAGGAGCACTGAGGCAGAAGATTGAAGACTGGAAGCTCTGTGGCCTCACATCTTGCTTCTTGGGGCCCCGTGTCCCCTGTGTGACCAGGTGTTGGGCTCAGTTACTTTTTCTGGTCCTGTGATTGTTGGACTATATAGAAATTGGTATTTCAATTTTGTCTGATTCCTGGCTCATTATTTCTTTGGGGTTAGAGATGATATTTAAAGGAAAGAATGAGTTTATAAAGAAATAAAATACTAGATGGATAAAAGGAATGTTAAATAGAGAACAGGTTATAGATCCCTTTTATGAAATGCAAGTAATTGGTGGGAGAAATGCTGTTGAGTGTTTTGGTTCTTGAGCGTCTTGTTCTTAAACATGGGGTTGTATGACAATGTGGAAGCCAAAAAAATTTTGGCAACAGTAAAAGGTTTCTGAATAACTGATGATCAAAAATTAATTCAAAATCAACCGTGTAATGAATACAAGGTATTTCTGGCTGTATTTACTCCTGTTGCATTTCTTGGGTGACAAGAGGTCACAAGTGGAAAAAATTTAAGAAAGCCTGTTTTTTTTTTTTTTGTAGAAACAGTGTGAACTATTAGCAAGAAAGAGTTTTCTTCATCTTTGCCTCTGACTTGCAGCCTGGGGCAGGTTAGCTTCGTGTCCTAGGGCCTTTGTTTTCTCCATCTTAGGATGAAGGAATAGCTTAAGACTGGCTTCACAAATTCAAAGACTTCAGGGAACAAAGCAAGTAATATAAATGATTGAAGTTATTGAGCAGAGTTGGGCTGAGCTACGGAAAGCTTATCTGATGGATGAGTTAACTCTGACCTAAGTATTAGGCAGAAATGAGTGTGGTCCTGGCAGTTCTCCTGTCCTTGTGTGTGGGAGAAGCAGGGGAGGTGTGTTTGGGTCATGCAGCTGTGAGGAGCTACTTTCAGCTCTGCTTGGGGGACCTCTGGTGCCTGGGGTTATACCAGGATCTACTCTATCAAAGCAAGCATCTTAAACCCTTGATTTTTCAGGATGAAGTAGAAATCTACATTTTTGTTTATTTGTTTGTTTTGGGGCCTCACCTGGCACTGCTCAGGGGTTTCTCCTGGCTCTGCAATCAGGAATTATTCCTGGTGGTGCTTGGGGGACCATACAAGATGCCAAGGACTGAACCTGGGTGAACCGTGTGCGAGGCAGACAACCTACCTGTTGCATTGCTCCAGTCCTGAGAAACTTGTATTTTTATTTGAAACCTAATTTTTAAAATGTTGGCAACCAAGGGAAGACAATTTAAAATCCAGTGGGCTAATAAGCAAAATCTGTCTTAAGGCTGCCAGTTCGTCTCCTCCCTTTCTCTCCTCCACCCTTTCATTCCTGCAAAGTTAGGTCATTCTGTGATTCAGCAGTGGAAATATGTTAACAGAATTGTCACAAGCATTATTAGAAAGTAGAGGAATCAGGCAGGAGGGAAAAGTTATGCCCTCCGTTCTTTCCTTCCCTTGGTGTTACAAGGGAGCAAGGGGGTGCCTGTTTTATTTACAGACCAAGGGAAAAGTAGCTTGAAGATGAATGTAGTAATTGAAACCTCAGTTCCAGTTTTGCCTGGGAATAGGAGTTGTTCATTCTTGCTGACTCTTAACATGCAGTAGGAAAAAGTTGCTGGTAGAGCTCGAAAAGATGCAGATTCCTGAGGGAACCCAGCTCTTCCCTGTTTCCCTTTAGCGGAGAGACTGACAGCTTTTGAATGCCACAACATTTGTATTTTAGAGAATTCATAGTTTCAAGGACATGGTTTTAATATCTAGGGTGACACACCAAAGCACTGGTCACTTGACATCCTGTTACTCATTGATTTGCTCGAGCGGGCGCCAGTAACATCTCCGTTCATCCCTGTCTTGTGCCACTGAAGCCCAATGGCATCTGCTTGCTCCAGGAACACGAAGAGCCTCAAACCGTTCATTCAGGGTCTTGACGAAGAAGACTGACCATCTCGTAGATGGGCGGCCACGCGTTCTTTTGACATCCCGTGGAATCCAGTCGGTAATGGCTCTAGTCCAGCGGTCGTCTTCAAGTCACATTATGTGTCCGGCCCATCTGATTTTTGATGCCTTTGGCGAACGAGACAGCGTCCCTGATTCTCAAGCGTCGAAGGAGGTTGGAACTCCAGATTCCTTCTCTCACTTGAGTGAAGCGTGATACTCTGAGCATAGCTCTTTCGATTCCTCTTTGGGTGACCCGAATAGCGTTCTCATCCTATTTTCATAGGGCCCAGGTCTCTGAGGCATATGTTGAGGCAGGAAGAATGGTGGAGTCGAAGAGAGGTGCCCAAGGCCGAAGCTTCTTCGTCCTCTTAGCTATTTCTTCGACGCTCTTGAAGGCATTCCATGCCGCTCTCTTCCTCCTGCGCAACTCAGGTGCCAGATCATTCGTCATGTTGAGTTCTCGACCTCGGTACACATAACTGTTGCATGCGGAGATGTTCATTCCATTGAGAGCAAATGGAACGTCAGGAACGAGTCCGTTTCTCATGAACATTGTCTGTGAGATTCAGCTACAATCTGACCTTTCACACTCACGGTCAAAGTTGGCCAGCATTTGTGCTGCGTGGCTAATGTTTGGTGTTATTAGAACGCCTGTGTCGGGGTTAGAGGTTACATTTAAAGTGGAACTTTGCCAAGTTACTTTTCAGCTGTCTTCTGCTTCCTTAGATCAGATGAAGGGACTCTCTTTGCCTCTTTAGTAAATGTCCTCATTTCTGGAATATTCTTAAATCAGGAGCAGGGAGGCTTCATCCTATTCCAAGAGTGTTGGGTTTCTTGGGTTGCTTAGGGCCACACCCAGCAGTGCTCAGGGCTTATCCCTGCTTCTCTGCTCAGGGACCATTCCTGGTGCTGGTCAGGGGAACAAATACGGTGCTTGGGATCGAACCCAGGTCAACTGAACAAGGTGAGTGTCTCCTGCTCTACCATCTCTCTACCCCATGGAGCGCTCTCGACACGATACTTACGTGAAGGGCTTCTCTCAATTCATGAAGGTGCAGCTGTGTGGGCTCCAGGGCAGGGGTCCAGGAGAGCCCCCACAGGAGACTCAGACAATGTTCCCAATCCATAGGAAAATCATCTCCAGCTTTGTTAGCTGAAGCAGGGAAGTGTTGCCAAAACATCCTCACCTGACCTAGACCCATTAGAGAAGTAGGAAAAAAGACTTCCTCGAGGGGGCCAGAGAGATAGTACAGAGAGTAGGGCGTTTGCATTGCACGTGGCTGAGCTGGATTTGATCCGCAGCATCCCATATGGTTCCCCAGCACCGCCAGGAGTAATTCCTGAGTGCAGAGCCAGGAGTAACCCCTGAGTATCACTGGGTGTGGCCCAAGAAACTAAAAACTAGGGAAAAAAATACAGACTTCCTCTAGGGGAGGGCTAGGTTTGAAGACCCTCCACGGGAGGGTACATGTTGGCTTAACTTTCATGGGTAGACGGTGTCCCCTTTTTCAGTTTGAACCAGTGTTGCTCAGCCAGGAGCGAGTCCCCAGGGCATTCCAAGAGAGCCACAGTGAAAAGTACATAAATGAGTGGCCATGAGAATAGTGGGCCAAATAGATCAGGGTGGTGGGTAGGGATGGAGGGTGGGCACAGGAGCCCACAAAGGTCAGAAGCAGGCCACAGTTGGAAAAACAGAACCATTGGTTTAAACTACTCTGCAGGGCCCTTGAAAATGCTTGCTAAAGTTGGACGAGGATTATGTCATTCTAGTATTTGCTCACAAAGAGCTACTGCCCTGCTTTTGTTGAGCATAGTAGGGAGAAAAATACTTTCTGCCACAGTAGACTTGGAGACATAAAGAAACTTTTAGATACGGTGTTTTAAAGAGAAGAACCGTGAAATGTGGCTTTGCTCTTTGCTTCCAGAGGCAGCCTGTGCCAGGGAGCTGTGCTGTGCCTCGGCTTCTCGGGGCTCTTGCCACTGTCTCTCCCTTTCCTCCTCCTCTGGTGTTGAATAACCCGCCTTTCTCTGTAGGAAAGGCAGAATCAGGAACCTGCTCTGGGATACCATCTGGGACAGGCTCACTTCCCGATGCCCCTTCCCTGTTAGGGGCACAGTTATCAGGGTAAGGCAAAGCCTGTTGAGGCGGTCCCTTCAACAGTTTCCTACATGCTTCTGCTGCTCCTTGCTGAGATGCCTAAAGCCTAGATGCACTGAGGATTCTATAGATAGAAGACAGGGTTTCTGATGGAAGAAGATTAGCATTCTTTTTTTCCTTTTTTTTTTTTTGCTTTTGGGTCACACCCAGAGATGCTTGGGGGTTACTCCTGGCTCTGCACGCAGGAATTATTATTTCTGGCGGTGCTTGGGGGAACCATATGGCATGCCGGGAATCGAACCCAGGTTAGCCGGGTGCAAGGCAAACGCTCTACCCTCTGTACAATCACTCTGGCCCTGAAGGTTAGCATTCTTTTTTTTTTTAAATTTTTATTAGTGAAACACCATGAGGTACAGTTGCAGACTTACAAATTTTTGTGCTTGATCAAGTGCCCATCCCTCCACCAGTGCCCATTCTCCACCACCAGTGATCCCAGTAGTCCTCCCACCTCCCCGCCCTGCCCCCCATCCCACTCTGCCTCTGTTGGAGGGCATTCCCTTTTGTTCTCTTTCTCCTTTTGGGTGCTGTGGTTTGCAAAAGAGGCATTGAGTGTCAGTCATGTTCGGTCTATAGTCAACTTTCTTGATAGTGTCCCTGAGAGAGGTCCCCTGTGCCTGCTCCAGGGAATTGAATTTTTTCCAGAACAAAATCTCAAGGGAGGGCTGGAGAGATTGTACGGAGGGCAGGGCGCTTGCCTTGCATGTGTCCAATCTGGATTCAATCCCTGGCACCTGATAGGGTTCCCCAAGCACTGTCAGGAGTGCGCTCTGAGCATAGAGCCAGGGACCCTGGGCACCATCAGCTGCGACCCTGAAACAAAATCTCAAGGGCTGGGCAGATGGCTCAAAGGGCTGGAGTCTGCGGTTTGATCTCTGACATCACATGGTCCTCCCAAGCACTTCCAGACCTGTAAGCTGGGAGTAGCCCTAGAGCCATGCAGGTGTGACCCCAAAACGGAAGCCCCAAACCCCAAATTCTCCAGTGAATATCTGGAGTGTTTGTACCCCTCCTGTGATTCCAATCAGATTGAATGATGGAACTCAGTGCAAATAGATGCTGCTCTCAAGTTGTTTCAAAGAATTTCCACTCTTCAAAGAACAGTTTGGTTGCTTCAAATTACTGTTACATTCCTGGCTAATGTCAGCCCATTGAATTGTTACGGTTTAAGGAATTCTAGCAACTCCTGCTCTTCCTGAATGTGCTCAAATAAAAATGGGTTTGGGGGTGTCAGGGGGACAGCTCAAGTTGCAGAGCGCATGCCTAGCATGTGGCAGACCCTGAATGTGATCCTCAGCACCAATCGCCTGGCCCTGCCAAATATGGCCTTACCCCAACGCACCGGACCACCGCCAGATGTAGCCGCTACTTCAAAATTTGTGTATATTTAAACCTGGTAGATGGTTAACTGATATAACTAAAATTTGGGATCTGGGGGATGAGGTGTGGGGTGGGTGGAGAAACGGTGGCTTATGCAGCTATTGGTGCGGCTGTAGAATGTTCTACAGATGAGACGTTTGTCAGATGAGAAGTTATTTTCATCATCCTAGGAGCAGTCGTTCCCCAGGAACTAACTGGAAGTTATCTCTCTTAAAGTAGCTTCCCTCAATTAGGTAACATAGGCTTAGCCAAGGCCAGGTGGCCGTCCTTAGAATAAAGCTGCGTTTCATTCCAAATCCATTCTGCAGTGAAGACCATTTTTCCCTTTCCAGCCTCCCTCCGCCCACCCACACTGACACCTAACTCAGTTGGGGCTTTGCAGTGGAAATGTGTTTTAGATGGAATTTTTTTAGGGAAACCTCTTACGATGTGATCTAAAGTAAAGTAGCTCTTCTCGTTCACTGTGACTGCATGGTCTGGAGGGTCAGCCCCACGTAGAACATTTCTGAATGAGATTCAAGAGGAAAACCAACTTCAAAGTGAAGGGCAGGGCTGGAGCAATAGCACAGCGGGTAGGGCGTTTACCTTGCACAAGGCCGACCCCAGTTGGATTTCCAGTATCCCATATGGTCCCCCAAGCACTGCCAGGAATAATTCCTGAATGCAGAGCCAGGAGTAATCTCTGTGCATTGCTGGGTGTGACCCCCTCCCTCCCCCCAAAAAAGTGAAGGGCAAGGAAGGAATTTTGGTGGCCTGCATGAGGAGGTGCCTGTGGGGCGGGGCAGGGCCATTATGAAGTGCCTCATCTTGGGATCACCTTCCTCTCTTCTCCACTTCTCACATCCCCTTGCAATCTGGTCATTCTTCACACGTGGTCTCATGCTCTTTTTTTTTTTCTTTCTCTTTTTTGGACACACTCGGAGGTGTACAGGAGTTCTTCCTGGCTCATGCACTCAGGAATTACTCCTGGTGGTGCTCGGGGGACCATATGGGATGCTGGGATTCAAACCCGGGTCGGCTGCGTGCAAGGCAAATGCCCTACTCTCTATGCTATCGCTCCAGCCCCTGGTCTTGTACACTTGAACCCAACACCATAAGGACAGATAGTTACTCTTGTCATGTAGAGATGGCAACTGTTTAGAAGAGTTAGGGTGTTGCTGAGATGCTGGGCTTCTGATTCCTAGTGGCTACAGACTTGCTTTTTTTAAAAAAAAAATCTTTCTTTCATCCCTTCCCATTCTCTCTTCATTGCTGCCTTTCCCTTTGACACTTGACCCCTCCATCTTACATGCCCTTTCAGAGGTATCTTCCCTCGAATCACTCTGGGCACGTGCTCCTCTGTTTAAACCTCCTCAGTGACTCCATAAAGGGCATCACAATGGTTCCTTCCTGTCCCTTAGTTGTCGCTGTTAGCTGTAGGACTCGCATACTTTGGTTGTGGCGTTCCCCAGTGATCACACACTTCGCCACTCTCCTCTTACCTGGTTGTCCTGCTCTGGCCACGGTCCAGTTGGTGGTGGTGCTGGGATTCCTCATGGCTGGGTTGCCAGCACTGTGGGCTGTTCTTGGGATCGAATCATCAGCTCCGTGCATGTACAGAAGCCCCTCGCTCACTGAGGGACTCCGCCTATAATAACTGAGTCCCAGTTCATGCTTTCAGCCAGTTCTTTGGGGAGGGGATTAGTATTGGGGCCATGCCTGGTGGTGCTTGAGAGCTACTCTTAGAAATGCCGAGGGACTCTGAGGTGCCAGGGATTGGACGACGGGGGTCAGCTGCCAGGCGACTCCCTTAATCCCTGTACTGTTTCTCTGGCCCTAACATTTTTTTGTGTGTTTAATTTTTTTTCTCTTTTGCAGTTCCCTCACATGTACACTGAACCGTGTCCCCAGATGTGGAACAGTTGTAGCTCATTGCTAAGCCTTTGGTTTTGGGTCTTCTCTCATCCTCGAGTTCCTCTCCCTAAGTCCTGGGACTACTGGCCTTCAGGAATTGTAAATTGTAAATTCCTTTGTGGGCTCTCTTGCAGTGCTCAAAAAGTCACTCCAGTACTCGGGCAGTTCAAGGAGAGGGCCTGAGGATGTAGAATTTCTTGGACCCTGAAGTGCTAGGGACCACGAGGGCCACTTGGTAGTGACTCCAGTGCCACGCCTAGTGGTGTTCACATGATACAAGGGCTTGAACTTAGGTCCTCACACGCCCCTGACTACTGAGCTGTTTCCCAAGCTTGACTCTTTTTATGTGAGGGAGTTGTGCAGTTCACTTAGCAGTTTATCACGTAGTACCTCATGCAGCTGACTTTCACCTTTGACCCGCGCATTTTCAAAACTCTGGTGAATACCTTGTCTCCCCAACAGCTCTGTAAAATTGTAGATAAAGACTTCCTGATGCTTCATATATTATTTATTTAGTTTTGGTGTTTGGGGTAATACCTGTCTGTGCTCAGGGCTTATCCCTGGCAATGCTAAGGGCACCATATGTAATGCTGGGGATTGAACCTGGGTAAACTATATACAAAGTAGTGCTTTATTCTCTGTACTATCTTATCTGTCCCCTTAATAGGTTAAGGTAAAGGTAAAGGCCCTCCCGTTGATCATTGATTTGCTCGAGCGGGCCCAGTAACGTCTCCATTGGAGACTTTTGTTGTTACTGTGTTTGGCATATCGAATACGTCACGGGGTGCTTGCCAGGCTCTGCCGTGCAGGCGAGATACTCTCGGTAGCTTGTCGGGCTCTCTGAGAGTGGCGGAGGAATCGAACTTGGGTCGGCCATGTTGGCTGCGTGCAAGGCAAACGCCCTACTGCTGTGCTATCACTCCAGCCCTTAATAAGTTCTTGGTAAGATCTTAGATATTTCATGGCCTGCCTGCCTGCCTGCCTGCCTGCCTTCCTTCCTTCCTTCCTTCCTTCCTTCCTTCCTTCCTTCCTTCCTTCCTCCCCCCTTCCTCCCCCTTCCTGCCTCTCCCCTCTTTTCCTCTCCCCTCCCCTCTACACTCAGCAGCCATGCTCAGGGCTCATTCTTGGCTCTGTACTCAGGGATCACCCCTGGCAGGGCTCAGGAACCATAGGAGGTTTCAGGGATTGAACTTGGGTCGGCCACATGTAAGGCAAGCACTCTACTCACTGTACTATTGTTTTGACTCTAATTTCAAGGATGTTCTTAGTGACTCCATGATCTGGAAGAAAAATAACTTTTCAGAATATCAGAGAATTGAAGCCAAGTGGAAAATCAATGACACAGATTGACAAAATCTTTCCTCTCAGGTTGCCCTTCTGCGAGCTCCTGTGAACATCCAGCGGATAGTGAGCACATTCGGACAGTGTTTGATGATCGCTGTGATTAGACATGGGTCATCTTTGCCAGTGTCCTTTGTAACCGCATGCTCTGTTCTCTCCCTGGAAGAGATGATCTAATGATAATCTGGAGAACAGTCCCTGGAGCTCCTTTATCATGGCAATTTAATTTACTCTTCTTATTCTTATGCAGATATGTCTTTACTTGTGTGATTGCAAATCATTGTTTTCTGTTGTGCTGTCAGAAAAATGGTTTAATTTTTCAAAATCACCATAATACTTCATAATCTTTGATTACTATAATTTTCTGACTCATTTCTGATAGGATAATTGGGTGGTTCCCTATATTTCTTTTTAGGTAATGCTTCAGAGGACACCTTTCAGTTTATTTTTCTAGAGCAAGTTCCTTATAGATAGCTCTTAATAAATAATAGTTTTTAAAACTACAGACACAGAAGAGTCATAAATATGTAGATTATTGAATAACATGAGCAGTCAGCTAACTTGGGTAAAGGCCAACTCGAGAAAGAACTTTTTGGGGTCAGACAGCACAGGATCAAGGTATTTGCTTTGCAGGCATTCAACCCCTGTTCATTCGCCACAGTACCACCTGGTTTCCTGAGCACTGCCGGGAGCATTCCCTAAGCACTGTGCCAGGAGTAGCCCCAGAACTCTGCCAGGTAGGGCCAAAAACCTAATAAGATGAAGTATTAAAAAAAAAAGCCAGAGTGAGAGTATCGGGGTTAAGCTTGCCTTGCATGCGGCCAACTCTGGTTTGATCTTGACATTACATAATGGTTCCCGGCACACCATTGGGCATAGTTCAAACTGGGACTGGAGAAAGTACAAGAGTTAAAGCATTTGCCTTCCTTGGGACTATGGCAGCTGAAACCCTGGTTTGATTCTCCAGGGCACCACGTATGGTCACTTCTGAGCCCAGCGTCAGCAATAACCCCTGAGCACTGCTGGGTTTGACTCCCTCTCCTCTCCAAAATTCTGGCTCCGCAGAACCTCCTCTGTGACTAGGAAGAAACCCTTTGTGACTTTTGCTTCATATTGATTATGTGATTTTCTAGATGGGTTAAAGATTTACAGCTCCCCTTTGTTGTGTTGGATATATTTGTTTCAACATTATTGGATTTGAGTGATTACTTTCAGTGTTGGCCAATTTAGTATGTTTAAAGGTAACACAAGATTATTTTTGTTGACATTTCTCCAACACACGAAGACATACTTTTGTGTGCACTTATTTGTATTTTTTAAAAAATTCAGCCTGCCCATTTTACCTATTTTTATTACATGTTCAGATACTTAGGAAATAGTACGTTAGATGAATTATGGTTTTAAACAAGGTTTTACTAATCTACATTTAGATTTAGAAGTAAATTCTAATTTAGAATTTTGGGCTGGAGCGATAGCACAGTGGTAGGGCGTTTGCCTTGCACGCAGCCAACATGGCCGACCCGAGTTCGATTCCTCCGCCCCTCTCGGAGAGCCCGGCAAGTTACCGAGAGTATCTCGCCCGCAGGGCCAGAGCCTGGCAAGCACCCTGTGACGTATTCGATATGCCAAACACAGAAACAACAAAGTCTCCAATGGAGACGTTACTGGGCCCGCTCGAGCAAATCGATGAACAACGGGAGGGCTTTCACCTTTACCTTTACCTTTAGAATTTTAATTTTTGGTAAATGTTTTTTTGGCCACACCTAGTGGTGCTCAGAGTTTACACCTGGCTCTGTGCTCAGGGGACAATGTGCCGTGTTGGGGATTGAACTCAAGCCAGTCATATGCAAAGCAAGCACCTTACCCGCTGTATTATTGCGCTGGCCTCTAATTTAAAATTTACTTAGAAATTTAGAAATAAATTCACCAATGTAGAATTTACTTAGAAATTTAGAAGTAAGTTCACCAATTTAGAATAAATTCATCAATTTAGAAATAAATTCATCCCAGAGCATGAACTGAATAAAAATAATTATCAAGCAAATCTATCCACAATCACTATAGACATCCTAGTAAATGATGTGAGATGTCACGAATTGTATGTTTTCTGTTCAAGTAGGTGTAATCAGACCTCCTTAAGAATGAGAGCTTGCCAGCAGCACTGCATATAGTAGAACTGGATTTAAAAAATTACTATTTTGGTTTTGGAGCCACATCGAGTGATGTTGAGGGTCTGACTCCTGACTTTGTGCTCAGGAG
The DNA here is from genome assembly GCF_029834395.1 of Sorex fumeus. Lineage (NCBI taxonomy): Eukaryota > Metazoa > Chordata > Mammalia > Eulipotyphla > Soricidae > Sorex > Sorex fumeus. Next base: position 10,213,440 of record NW_026606186.1, read on the forward strand.
TGGCCTCTGGTTGTGCTCAGGGGTCGTAGGTGGTGCTGGGGCTCTAACTAGGGTTGGCCACATGCAAGGCAAGTGCTTTCCTCCCTCTGGCCCCGAGCTGCATTTTATTTTATTTTTTTGCTTTTTGGATCACACCTGGCCATGCACAGAGGTTACTCCTGGCTCTGCACTCAGAAATTACCCCTGGCAGTGCTCGGGGGACCATATGGGATGCTGGGAATCAAACCCGGGTCGGCCGCGTGCAAGGCAAACGCCCCACCCACTGTGCTATCTCTCCAGCCCCTGAGCTGCATTTTAAATGTAAACTCCTAATGTAGTACAGGTGATTGAGACTCTCTAAAGCAAAGCAGGGACAGGGATGCATTAAACATTTTTTCCTCCCAAGATGAACTGCAATATGTGTTGAAATTTAAAATAAGGAATGAAATCAGACTGTCACTTGTGCCGATTCCAAGAACATAGCCAACCAGTGCTTTATTTTTACCCATTAATGCAGAGTCGCAGAGGGCGGTACCTCGTGTGCTTTTTTTCTATGTCAGCCCACTGTGAGTTCAGGGAGGAAATTTTCCATCTGTGAGCGTTTTTACAGAAGAGCAAACATTCCTGAATTGTTGGTTCCGCAGATTTAGCCATGTAAGGCCACTCTTGAGCCAGCTGACTGTTCAAGCCTTAAGGACACAAAGCTTGAACTCTGGAGAGAGGGTCAGAAAACAAATTAAAAATCACTTATGGAGCCTGTGTGTCCGGAAGAGGAAATGGGGGTGTAGTAAACCAAGCGTTGTTTCCTTCATTTCTCTTTTTCTGCCCCTCAAGACTCCCGTCTCTAGAGGAGAAACTTCTTTGCCCATCTCACCTCGAACTGGTACAGAGGAACAGAAGGAGGGCGTGAATGGTTGGTCTACATGAGGGATTCTTGTTCTGTTATTTATTTTGGGGCCACATCCAGTGTTGCCAGAAACACCCAGAGTCATTTGGTGGTTGATTTTGAATTCATTTTTGGTCAGTTGCAGGTTCAGAAACCTTTTACTGTTGCCAATTTTTTCTCAACCCCCACAATTATGTGACCCCACATGGGATGGAAACATTGACTTCCTATAATCTGATGTTCTAAGAGTTATTTTCTCCCCTGCCAGACTCCCCCCCACCCTGCGCCCAACACACACACACACACACACACACACACACACACACACACACACACACACACACATACACACACACTCACACACCAGAGTCTCTTGGGAATTTGTTAGAAAACTAAAACTATGGACTCCACTTAAAACCTAAGGAATCAGGAAGGTTCTCCAGGTGGAGCTTCTCAGGTAAGAGGCCCTTGAAGCCCGAGACCCATCATCATTCTTGCGTCTCTTCTGCCACCCAGTGGAACTTTAGGGACTAGCAGCCAGTAATAAGTCCCCTGGATTCTGTTGCTGTTGAAATATACTTATTATACTAAGGACTTTCTTGCCCTTGGGTTTGTGGCCTCTCTGAATATGTTCTAGAACTTGTGTTGCATTATTCTCTATTTACAATTATTATAGAGCAAGTCGTGTCAAAATATATGCAGGCAGTCTATGTAAACACGTCCTTATTGTGTCTTTAATTGGACCCGAAATTGCTCTTATCATGCTCTAGAATAACAGACAGCTATGAAGTAACGTTCTGAAGGATAACACATGGGGTACTGCAAAAACATAAGTGGAGAATGAGTAAAACTGGCATGCAGCATCATCCTAATTAAATAGTTTATGCATAGAAACAAAATAAAACACACCAGGAGGCAATCTGTGTTTCTCCTGGGGGATGAGATTAGGAGTAAATATTTTCTATATGTTTTAAAAATATTTTATGAGTTTTCTACAAGAAAGATAAATTATTTTAAAGGACAGTTGAAAAGAGTCTCAATTTCATATGGTTGCGAGCATTGTTTGACTCCGTTTCCTTCTTTTCTGCAAGTAGAGGTAAGTGGGTCTCACTTTGATACCAGGCATTGTACTAGGGCCTGCAGATTCAGAGACAAATTGTGCTTGGCCCCTACTTCTGGCAACTCCCAGTTTTCTGGGTAATACGCACCACCAATCCCAGGAAGTTCAGTGAATGCAGGAAGCAAGGAGAGATCTATATGGGAGTGAGAACCTCGGTTTCACTGAGGAACCAATCCAGCTCTCCAGAACCCTGGGATCCTACAAGCAGACATTCTGGGAAACAACAGCCCCTGTTGTAGATGGTCAGCAGGACTGTAGCTCCGGGGGTCTGGAGGGCCAGTCTAGGATGTACAGGCTGTTGGCAGTATTTGAAGACGAAGTCATTAAGAAGCTGAAACTGAACACTAGAGGAGCGGGTTCTTGGTGGCGCTAGCATGGCTTTTTATTTATTTATTTATTTAAAAAAATTTTTTTTATTAGTGAAGCACCATGAGGTACAGTTGTAGATTTACAAATCTTTGTGCTTGGGTTTCGGTCATACAATGCTCAAATACCCATCCCTCCACCAGTGCCTATTTTCCACCACCATGGATAATATCCCCCCCATCCCCCCTCCCACCCTGACTCTGTGGCAGGGCATTCCCTTTTGTTCTCTCTCTCCTTTTGGGTGTTGTGGTCTGCAAAAGAGGCATTGAGTGGCAAACATGTTCAGTCCATAGTCTACTTTCAACATCCATCTCCCCTCCTGGGAGGATCCTCCAAACACCCTTTATTTGGTGCTCCCTTCTCTATCTGAGCTGCCCTTTCCCCTAGAATACCCGGCTGGCCTCTAAGCTATGGAGTAATCCTCTTGGTGTTGATCTCAGCTATTCTTGGGTATTAATCTCATATTTTGTTACTTTATATCCCCCAGATGAATGCAATCTTTCTATGTCTATCCCTCTCTTTCTGACTCATTTTGCTTAGCATGATACTTTCCATGTTGTACCACTTGTTTGTAAATTTAATGACTTCATCTTTTCTAAGAGCTACATAGTACTCCATTGTGTAGATGTACCAAAGTTTCTTTAACCAGTCATTTGTTCTTGGGCACTCAGGTTTCTTCCAATTTCTGGCTATTGTAAAGAGTGCTGCAGTGATGTTCAAGTCTACAAGTGCAGATGTCAGTTTGACTACACATTTTTGCCTCTCTGGGATATATTCCCAGGAGTGGTATTGCTGGGTCAAATGGGAGCTCAATTTCTAATTTTTGAGAATCGTCCATATTGTTTTCCAAAAGGGTTGGACCTGTCGGCGTTCCCACCAGCAGTGAAGTAGGGTCCCTTTCTTGCCACATCTGCGCCAGCATCGGTTGCGTTTGTTCTTTTGAATGTGGGCCAGTCTCTGAGGTGTGAGATGGTATCTCATTGTGGTTTTGATCAGCATCTCCCTGATGATTAATGATGTAGAGCATTTTCTCATGTGCTTTTTTGCCATTCGGATTTCTTCTTTGAGAAAGTTTCTGTTCATTTCATTGCCCCATTTTTTGATGGGGTTGGATGTTTTCTTCTTGTGGAGTTCAACCAGTACTTTGTATATCCTTGATATCAACCCCTTGTCAGACCCAAGTCCCCGCTCTGCAAGGAGCAGCTGAAACCTGCTCCAGGCCCACCCCCAAGGATGAGGGTGAGGTCCAGGTGGTTTAAGGACATCACAATTGCCCACAAATTGGGCTGGCAGTACAGGTGGTCAGAGAAGTCCATCTCTATCTGGTGGGTGCGGCAGAAGAAGGTTAACTACCCATGTAGGCATCTGCCCCAGTGAGGTGGTCAGCACCAGGCTAAAACTGGACAAATAACAAGAAAACATTGTTTTGGTCTTGAGGCCACTACTGGCAGTGCTCAGGGCTTACTCCTGGCTTTGCATGCAGGGACCACTCCTGGCAGTGCTCAGGGGACCATGTGGGGTGCTGGGGATTGAACCCAGGTTGGCCTCGTACAAGGCAAATGCCCCATCTGCTGTACTGTCTCACCGGCCCCAGGATAAAGTTCTAGAATGCAAAGGCAAATCTAGACAAGTTGGAAAAAAAACACATGGAAGAATTTCCTGAGAAAATGCAGGAGTGAGCATGTTCAGCCATCACTTCGCTCCGTTTTGAGCCAGTTTGAACCTTTTCAAGGTGGCTCTCAAACACTTTTTTTTTTCCCTTTTTGGGTCACACCCGGCAATGCACAGAGGTTACTCGTGGCTTTGCACTCAGGAATTGCTCCTGGCGGTGCTCAGGGGACCATATGGGATGCTGGGAATCGAACCTAGGTCAGCCGTATGAAAGGCAAATGCCCTACCCGCTGTACTATATCTCCAGCCCTTCAAACTCTTTTCAGCTTTGGTATTGACTGTGTTCCTGTCAATGGACTTTATCTCTTTGCCTGAATTTTATGAATAAAAATGGGAACATTTCTTTAAAAGAATCCCAGATAAACTTTTACAAAAGGAGACAAGGGAACCCCCTTGAGTTCCCAAGTACAAGTGGTCGGGGGCAGTCCATAGAATAGAGGACCCGTTGGTTTTCATGATTACTATACAATTTATTACATTTTGGGTAATGTATTTAGAATGACGTTGACATATGGTCCTGGTGTTTAATTCAATAACTGTTTAATTCAATAAATAGATGGCGAGCGTTAAGTTTCATTGGCCACAAAAGAGACACAAAGGCACACGTTTCTCAAGCTGTCTTGCCAGAGCATGCAGACCTGACCATGAACCGTTCTCTGAGTCTAGCTTCCAGCTGCAGGAAGTCCATAGCAAGAAGATCATGTGGAGCTGTCATGAGCATTCTATGTTGCAATGAGGGTGTGCCGTCAGCAAGAGCCAGACTTCGGGGGGCTTCAGACGACGTGAGTCTCCAGCAGAGCCATTCCATATGGAAATGGAGGGAGGGAAACAGAATCTATAGACTGAAATTAAAAGGCTTAGGGGTTGGAGTGATAGTACAGTAGGTAGGAAACTTGCCTTGTATGCTGCTGCCCTGGGTTTGATCCCTGGCATCCCATATGGTCCCTCAAGCACCAACATCAGGAGTAATTCCTGAGTGCAGAGCTAGGAGGAAGCCCTGAGAATTGTCAGGTAGCACTGTAGCACTGTCCTTTCATTGTTCACTGATTTGTTCAAGTGGGCCCAGTAACATCTCCATTGTGAGACTTATTGTTACTGTGTTTGGTATATCGAATACATCATGGGTAGCTTGCCAGGCTTTGCCATGCAGGCAAAATACTCTCAGTAGCTTGCTAGGCTCTCCGAGAGGGACAGAGGAATGGAATCCGGGTCGACTGGGTCGGTCACGTGCAAGGCAAATGTCCTATCCGCTGTGCTATCGCTCCAGCCCCATTGTCAGGTATGACCCAAAAATCAAGTAATAAGTACAAGTCTTAAAAGATGTGATTAAAAGGTAGATAAGGCTAAACTCAGGATAGTGAAGCACTAATGGGTAATCTAGAAAAAGGCGAAAAGGAAAGTTGTGATTGTTGGGATGTCATGTGTGTTACCTGTGACACGAGGGGGGGGGGGGTCCACACCTGGAAACAGCTTTTGGGGTGGCCAGCAAAGTTCTGTTTCTTGGTATGGGAGGTGGTCACCTTTTCTTCATGAAAGGCACTGATTGATTCATACAGTTGCTATGCATGGCATTTCTGATTTGTGTTTTAATTTATACAATTATAGATTTTTTTTTGGGGGGGTGTCTCACCAGAAAATGCTCAGGGCTTATTCCGACTTCTGTGCTCAGGAATCAGTTCTGGCAGGGCTCAGGGGACCACCCTACAGGATGCCTGGAATCGACCACAGGTCAGCTGTGAGTATGGCGAGTGCCCTACTATGCTTTTGCTTATGGAGTATTTTTGAAAGAAGTATGATGGTAACCAGAGGGAGGGGGAGAAAATGGAGGGAGAGACCCCTTTAATCATGGGAATGGCCCTCGAACCTTGGTGACAGCTACATAGAGATGTGTGTAGTTGTACTCCCAGAATGCATAGCCAGTTATTAACCAAGGGCGAATCAGATTTTATTTTTATTTATTTATTTTTGCTTTTTGGGTCATACCTGGCAATGCACAGGGGTTACTCCTGGCTCTGCACTCAGGAATTACCCCTGGAAGTGCTCAAGGGACCATATGGGATACTGGGAATCGAACCCGGGTTGGCCGCATGCAAGGCAAACGCCATACCTGCTGTGCTATTGCTCAGTCCCCGAATCAGATTTTAATAGAAAAAAAAAAACCAACCTGAAGATGTGGGATAGTGTGTCGTATCTTGCCATTTAGTCTCTGGACCCTAGAGGTGCAGAGTCCAGAGGCTCCCCAAACCATCGAAAAGAAATTTTTGGGAAGTGGGCAGCGGGCGCTATACCACAGCCAGCAGTCACTCCTGGCAGTGTTGGAGGGTAATTTGGTGGCAGGGATTAAACCCTATCATCTTGCATGCAGAGCCAGTGCCCCAGCCCTGAGCTTTCTCTCTGGCCTGAGAACTTAATTTTTAGCAATATCCCGAATAACTCAGAGGCACTTGAAAGTCAGAGGTGCTGTGATACAGAAAACCTGGCCTTGCCACAACTGCTGGGCTTCTGACAGCTAGACGAGCCTACTTGCTGCTGCTATTGTGTGTGTGTGTGTGTGTGTGTGTGTGTGTGTGTGTGTGTGTGTGGTGGGGGGAGGTTGTTCCTAAAGCTGTGCTTAGAGGACCTGGGGGACTTGGAGAGCTACCGAGCCAGCCAGGCCATTGGTTCAGTGCTGAGGACATGGTACTGCTCAGGCCCTGCAGTGCTGGGGACCACCGGGGACACTCTGGTAATGCTTGGAATCCTCCAAGGCTGTGTGCAGTGATGCTTCAGGGGCTCCATGGTGCCAGGGATTCAATCCAGGGTGGGTGTCTGCAAGGCCTGTGTCCTGTCCTATCTCCTGGCATCTAGGCACTGACTCTCAAACTGTGTGTCACCACCCTATTTGAGCTCAGGCAACTGAACATGGGGGTCTGTGGAAAATGTGGCAACAATGGAACATTTCTGAATACACAACCACCACAAATGATTCAAAATCAACTGCATCGCACTATTCACAATAGCCAGAATCTGGAAACAACCTGAGTACCCTGAGTAACCTGAGATGAATGGATAAAGAAACTCTGGTACATCCACACAGTGGAGTACTACACAGCTGTTAGGAATAATGAGATGAAATTTGCCTATAAATGAATGGACTTGGGAAGTATCATGCTGATTGAAATGAGTCAGAAGGAGAGGGACAGATATAGAATGACTGAATTTATTTGTGGGATATAAAAAAGTAACAGTCTGAAACTAATATCCAAGGCCAGGGAAAATGGGCCAGGAGGACTGGTCAATGGTTGGAAATTACCACAAGGGTGTGGGGGGTGGGGGGTAGTTAAGTTAGAGGAGGATCCATGATAACCTTTCAGCATCTGTATTGCAAACCATAATGCCTAAATGAGAGAGAAAGAGACAGAGACAGAGAGGTGCCTACCATAGAGGCAGGTGGGGATGCGGGGGTGGCTTGAAGGGGTGGAAGGGAAATGGGGCACTGAAACTGGGAAATCACACTGGTGGAGGGATGGGAGTTGGAACATTATAAGACTGAAACCCAATCATGAACAGCTTTGTAATGCTCTATCTCATGGTGAGATGCAATTAAAAAAATATATATCAACTGCATCAGGAGCGCAAGGTGCTCCTAGCAGCACTTGACTGGGTTGCCTTTCTCAAGCCAAAACATGGCCAGGAGAGGGGGAAAAAAAAAGAGCATTAGAAGTTTGGGACTAGATGAGTTCATTGGACCTGACAGAGCCGCATGGAAATTGTTTCCATCTGCTGCCCGTCGCGGGCTGTGAGCCCCTTCAGGCCAGGGCCTGCCCTTCTGCCTCATGTCTCCGTTCCAAGCGCCTGCTTGGCCCAGCGCCCTCCTCACGGGCTTTCCCACTGTAGACAGTGGCAGGATCTGACCCAGCTAGTTTAGATCTTGCCTTCAGGTGAGGAAGGCCAGAACTGCCGGAAATGCACAAGGCGTCTCTTCCCCACTGCCCACTGCCCCCAGGAAGCAATACTGTCTCCCTGGAGAAGTAGCATAAAGCCCTTAACAGGGAAAACCCATTCTGGTAAAGGATGTAGCTCCAGGGATGGCCATGGCGGTGGCTTTCAGTTCACTGCACTCCAGGTTTTCATGCTCAGAGTCTTTCCACCATAGAAACGGCCACAGAAGGAAGCAAAGGGGGAGCGTCCTGGGTGGAAGCCACAATGGCTCACGGATCTGTTTACAGCCACTGTCTTAAAGCAGCCAAGAATCGGGATGAAAGGGATTGGAGAAGTTCTTTATTAATAAGGACCCCATTCTAGACAAGTATTTCATGCGCTTAGTCTTAAATATAAGACTTCCATTTTCAATAAAATGATTTGACAAACAAAAGGAAGGGAAATAGGAAGCACTAATTTTCTTTCTTTTCTTTTTTTTTTCTTTTTCTTTTTGGGTCACACCCAGTGATGCTCAGGTGTTAATTCCTGGCTCTACACTCAGGAATTATTCCTGGCGGTGCTTGGGGGACCATATGGGATTGAACCCAAGTCGGCTGCATGCAAGGCAAACGCCCAACTCGCTGTGCTATTGCCCCTGCCCCAGCACTAGTTTTCTTTCCTAGGAGATAGGTCCAGTGAAGCTCTGGGGTACTGGGGCCCCTTCGTGTGAGGCTCTGTGTTTGCAAGGCACATGTGGGCCATGCTGTTTGCTGCATCAGCCCAGTGCCACGGCAGTGTGGGGGTGGGGCAGGGGACCAACCCCCTGCACTGGGGCCCCAACTGGCAGTATTCCAGGGAGCATGTGGTGCCTGGGATTGAACTCAGCGTGTGCTCTTCCACCTGAGCTATCTCCCTGGCCCAGGGAACACTTTTAATTAAATGTCTTCAGAAAAGAGTGTCCTTAGACTATCCACAGGTAATTATGTATGTTCCTGGGATCACTTCTTTCCCGTCTCTTCCCAAGCTAACGGATGTTTCTGCCAGGGAATGGCTCACGTTGCTTTCTCTGCTCTTCTAGGGAGTTTTCCACTCAGCAGTGATGAGAGTGGAAAGTTTCTCTGGGGGTTGGCTTAGTTTGGTTAGAGGACACAGAATCACTCAGCTTTTGAAGCATGTGGACCTGGCTTTGGGCCTCTCGTCAAAACTCACTGAAAGTTCTCTCTCCTTTTATTTGATAATAGTAATTTATTTTTGGGTCTCCAAAGCACAACTTGGGGGGCTGGAGTGATAGCACAGCGGGTAGGACATTTGTCTTGCATGCAGCCAACCCGGGTTCGATCCCTAGCATTCCATATGGTCCCCGAGCACTGCCAGGAGTGATTCCTGAGTGTAGAGTCAGGAGTAACCCCTGAGCATCACCAGGTGTGACCCAAAAAAGAAAAAAAAAACAGAGCACAACTTGGGATACTTGGCCAATTGGGCTGGATGGTTCAGTACTGGGTCCTGAACTGCATGAGCCCTGAGGAGCTGGGGATCCTCTGCCATGCTGGAAGTGCTGAGGGCCACCAGGGTCACATCCAGCCATGCTCGGGAGCCTCAAGGGATATATACCCAGTGGTGTTTGGACCATGGCAGTGCCAGGGATTGAATGTGAACTAAGGAGGTGATTGTGAGCTATGGCTCGAACCCTTCCTTTCAAAGGGAACCAAAGAATTATTTTATTGAGCATCATTTACTCTACAATTTTTGTCCACGTTTTCATAAAGGACAGCTTCCCGCATGCTGAGGAAGCCACATCTGGATCCAGGCCATTCAACGGGGCTGCATCTCTCCAGGATGGTGTGTGCTAAAGTCTCAATTTACTTTGGCTCAGACAATATTTCTTTGGGTTTCAGTGACCTTCAGCTGATGGTGTTCTTTGTAAGTAAGTACTGGACATTTTCCCCAAGAGATGCTTCCATGGAGACCTGCAAATCTTGGGGCTTATGTGGGAACCTATGGGGAAGACCATTTATTTAATTTAGTTTAATTTATTTCTTATTTTGGGGCCACACCCAGTGGTGCTTAGGGGTTATCCTGATTCTGCACTCAGGAATCACTATTGGCAGGCTTTGGGACCATATGGGATGCCGGAGATCTAACCCAGGTTGGCTACATGTAAGGCAAGTGCCCTACCCACTATGCTACCACTCCAGTCCCTTACTTTTATTTCTTTTTATTATTAGTTTTTTGGATTTTGGGTTACATCTGGCAATGCTCAGGGCTTACTCCTAACTCTGTGCTCAGGGCTCACTCCTGGGGGTGGGGGTGTCTGGGAATCATATGGGCTGCTGGATATCCAACCCTGGTTGGCAGCATGGGCAAGTGCTATACCCACTGTAGTATTACTTCAGCCCCTGGGGAAGACCGTCTTATTTTTTATTTAATAATTTTTTTTGGGGGGGCAAGACCATTTTAAAGGAAAACACCCTCCTCTGGATATGAGCACCTAAGGAACTTTATCATGACCTTCTGGCCCTGAACTGGACTCCCAGCACCTCTTTTATTTCTTTATTTTTAAAATTTATTTATTTATTTATTAAACCCACCACCTGTTTTATTTTTATTTTATTTTATTTTTTTATTGAATCACCGTGAGGTACAGTTACAAAGCTTTCATGTTTGAGTTTCAGTCATACAATGATTGAACATCCATCCCTCCACCAGTGCACGTTCTCTACCACCAGTGTCCCCAGCATACGCCACTCCATCCCACCCCTCCCCCTGCCTCTGTGGCAGACAATTTTCCTCATACTCTCTCTCTACTTTTGGGTATTATGGTTTGCAACACAGATACTGAGAGGTTATCACGTTTGGTCCTTTATCTACTTTCAGCACACATCTCCCATCCAGAGCGATTTCTTCAACCATCATTGACTTAGTGATTCCATCTCTATTCCAGCTGCCTTCTCCCCCAGCTCATGAGACAGGCTTCCAACTATGGGGCAATATTCCTGGCCCTTGTGCCTACTGTCCTTGGGAGCCAGTCTCATATTATTTTATATTCCACAAATGAGTGCAGTCCTTCTATGTCTTTCCCTCTCTTTCTGACTCATTTCACTTAGCATGATACTCTCCATGTCCATCCACTTATAAGCAAATCTCATGACTTCATCTCTCCTAACAGCTGTGTAGTATTCCATTGTCTAGATGTACCAAAGTTCCTTTAGCCAGTTGTCTGTTCTTGAACACTCTGTTCTTGGTTGTTTCCAGATTCTGGCTATTGTGAACAGTCCCAGCACCTCTCATCCGTGTCACCAATCAGCCTGCGACTCCACAGTTGGGCTCATCAAGGGCTGCCCCCTGGTGGCAGGAGAGTGGCCCTTGTAGCTTTTCTTCAAGAAATGCCAGGAAGGAGCTGTGAGGAACATGGGCACCATTTATCTCTAATGCCCCTTTAGCTGTGCAGCACTGTAAGACTTTTCCCAGAGATCTGCCAGTTCTGGTTCTGGAGATCATTAGGTCTGAACAGACTGAAATTTACACCTTCCTGTGTTTGGGGGAAATTGTGGAAGGTCCTTGTAATTCCCTGGGATCCATAGGCCTTGGGTGTTGTATGATTTTAATCCTCAGTCCTGGCTTAATCCAGTGACTTGACACATCTCTGAACAACAGTTTTGTGGAATCCCATGTAGGACATGAGTGATGGGGCAAAGAGTGCATTTCTAGCATCGTGGTGCTCTGGCTCCATTCTTAGCACAAAACTGCACCTTGCAGGCAGATAGCAAGAAAACAAATAGCACAGCTCTTGAGCTTCTCCTTGCTCTTGAACTTCTCCTTACTTTTTTTTTCTTTTTGGATTACACCTCCAGCAGCCGAAGACCTCCAGAACCAGCCACCACCATGCTGAGACCACTTTCCACATGCATGAAGGTACCGGCAGAGGAACAAAGGCATGCAGGTTCTGGGGTTGAGATCTCCAAGCCTGCTCGGATCGGGGCTGAGCATCCTCCACCCAGATCCTCCATCTTCCAGTAGATGGGGGTCACACCCACCAACTGACCCCCCCGGTGCCGTATAATCCCATCAACGGCCAAGACTCAGAGACTATAAAACCCAGCTCCTGGAAGCGCACGGCCGCAAATGCGGCCGCATGACACCTTATTATGACATCTTATTATCTCATTCCTACTTTGGACAAACTGGCAGGCTACCGAATATAACCTGCCCACATGGCAGAGTCTGGCAAACTCCCCGTGGCGTACCCAATATGCCAAATACCAGTAACAATGATGGGTCTCATTCTCCTAACCCTGAAAGAGCCTTGAATATGGCACTTTTTAAAAAATCTCAGGGCTAGGACGAAGGAGATGTTACTGGGGCCTGCTCGAGGCAATCGATGATCACACCTGGCGATGCTCAGGGGTTACTCCTGGCTCTGCACTCAGGAATCACTCCTGGCAGTGTTCAGGGGATACTGGGATATCGAACTTGGGTCGGCGGCAAGACAAATGCCCTACCCACTGTACTATCACTCCAGCCCCCAGCTTGCTCTAGAACTTCTCCACGTTCTTGAACTTCTCCATATTCCCGAACTTCTGCATGCTTTTTGTTGAGTCTCCCTGGTGAACGACTGCAGTAATAGCATGAATGGGATCTGGTAGTGATCAATGAAAACAGAGAGTGTCTCAGTCCTTTAATATCCTAGTGGTGTTCTGTGCATTTGGCAATTTCCCCTCTGTCAGACACAGAGTTTGTTTTTCTATAATTCCCTTCTGATGTTACCTATAGAACTACAAGATGTACAGGATCAAAATGGAAGATGTGGTCCCAAGTAAAATTCGTAGCAAAATATTAGGAGCATCCTGATTTCAAGGGTAAATATCAAATGCAAGACAGAAAGAACTGAAGAGAATTAATTGGCACAGTTAAAAAGTCATTTCTGGGATCAGAGAGATAGTCCAGCTGGTAGGGTACTTGCTTTGCACACAGCTGTGCTCTGAGCATTGCCAGGAATTATCCCCGAGCACAGAGCCAGGAGTAACCCCTGAGCATCACCAGGTATGGCCTCCGAAACAAAGACAAATAAATAAAAATTCATTTCTCTTTCCAACAAATACCAGTGTAGCCACTTCAAAATGCAGCCGAGAACAGTCATTTCGGAGGTGGGTACTAATAAATGTATATTTATTTATTTTAAAATGTATTTTGGTTTGGGGACCATACCTAGCAATGTTCAGGGCATACTCCTGGCTCTGTACTCAATGATTATTCCTGGTGGTACTCAGGGAACCACATGTGATGCCAGGAATCAATCCAGGATTAGCTGAGCTGAGTGTAAGGCAAAATCTTGCCCCCTCTACTGTCTCACTGGACCCTCAGTGAATTTTTGTTCAATAAACGAATGAACTAGAACAATGCCTTCAAAACCTTTTTGTTGTTCAAGTGCCCACCTTACAATTTTTCATTTTATTTTATGTAATAAAATTAATCTTATTCATTTTATTATAAATTTATTATATAAATTATAGAAATCTTATTATTTTATTATATAAATTTTTAAAATCCTGAATATTTAATATATTTATTTGAAATTACTGTTGTTCTCCTCTGAATTTATTTTTGAAAAGAACTATCATAGATCATAAATAAAGCGATATTTCTAAGAGTCAGTTCAGGGCCCTTTCAAGTATTTTACTCATCCTGACATCAGCATCTATTTAATAATGTTCTCCCATTTCTCAGAGGAAAGGTAGCCATAAATTGTGACAGTTATTAGTTCACATCAGAATATATATGCACCTTTCTCAGAAAAAAAGTTTTACAACATTGCAACTAATAAAACATAGAGTGTTTGCAAAACTTCTGTTAGTAATTTTAGTCCAAAGATAATGTCTTTTTTTGTTTTGTTTTGTTCACAATAATTTATTGCAGGAATTCTAAAATTTTAAGTAGGGTGATACAACTGGAGGTGACTTTGAGTCCAGAGGCATCTCTGCACCTTGGGGTCTTCTTCTGAGATTTATTTGTGAGTCTCTGGATCATGGCCATTAATGAGCTTATATGGCACCAGAGGCAGTTCATGGGTGTGACTGCTAGGCTACTGGAAGAACAGGGAGACTGGGGGGGGGGGGGGAACAGTCTATAAGAGCCTGGACTCTATAAGAGCCTGGAGTTTTTGGTCACAAAAGCCACATACCTGAGTTTTTCAGCAGATTCATTCTCATGGATGAGGCTCATCCAGAGCCTGTGGAGGTCAGCTTGTAAGCATGATGGCAATTGGGTTCTGGAGGTTTTTGGCTGCCAGGACTCTGTTGGGTCAGGGACAAAGTTGGGGAGCTCACCTGCCTCTCTCTGGGCTTCCCTGGATCAGACTCAGCCTGGTGCGGTGTCTGGAGGCATCTCTGCAGCTTGTGGCTCTCTTCTGAGAGATTTATCCGAAGGTGATGTCTTATAGTTTGAGAAGGCTTAGGATCAGAGAAAGACCTGTCCATAATACCAGCCAAAATGAAATAAAGAAATCATATTTGGGATTTTATTCCTGCCTTATGCATCTGGGGACCAAAGAGATAGTTAACAGCAGATAAGGTGCTTTCCTTGTGGGGGGTTAACCCAGGTTCAATTCCTGGCACCTCATTTGGTCCCCTGAGTGTGCCAGGAATTATTCCTGAGTACAGAGCTAGGAGTAAGCTCTGACCACCATAGGGTGTGACTTCCCAAAGAACATTTATGCATGATATTCATAGCATAGTTGTAATAGCCCTCAAACTGGAAACACCCAAGTGTTTATTTATAAATGAAAAAAATGACTGTAAATGAATAAAGAAAGAAAGCAAGGGATATACATAGAATGAATTATTATTCTGAAAAACAAAACAAAACAAAAAAAAACCAGAAAAACAAAGCCAAACCCCAAACCCCAAACAACAAATCCTAAAAAATGGGGTCAGAAGAGATGGTACAGCAGGGAGGGCACTTGTCTTGCATGAAGCCAACCTGGGTTCAATTCCCAGTATCCCATATGGCACAGAGCCAGGAGTAATCCCTGAGCACCACCAAGTGCTCAAAAGAGAAAACGAACAAGAAAGCTACCATCATATACAGTGATTGAATGAACTTCAAAACTTCTGTGCAGTGTGAAAGCAGTCATACAAGAAGTATGACGAACCACATGATTCTATTTATACCCAGTTAATCTATATAAAACCAACCTCTGGAGACAGAAATCACATCTGTGAGTACAGATACAGATATTCCTGGCTCTGTACTTAGAAATCATTCCTGGCACACTCAGGAGACCAAATGAGGTGCCAGGAATTGAACCTGGGTTAACCTCCTGCAAGGCAAGCCCCTTGCCTGCTGTTTACTCTCTCTGGTCCCCAGATGCATAAATCTTTGTGTGGGTATTATCATTACTTTTGGGTAAAGAAGCTGGAGGGGAAGATGGATAACAGGGGGCTGGAGGGACTTCTGCAGGCGATGGGGAGGCTCATTATCTTAATCATGGGGACTGTTTCACAGGTGCATATTTGCGTCAAAACACTTCCAATCGAACACATTCAGTGTGAGCAGCTTACTGAGTGCTGGGTATGCATTCTTAGAGCTGGAAAAACTAAAAAAAAAAAAAAAAAAAAAAAAAAAAAGTCCCACCCTTGCTTGCAATTCGAAAACACCTTTTCCTAAGCATGTGGATGACACTTATTCCAGAGGAGTCTATCCAGGGCCTTGGCTGCAGACAGGAGATGTTTGTTCTGGTAGGAGTTCATCCTTTTGGGCTCTATTTCTCAGGTGGCTTATTACTTTGGTCTCTGAGCTCACGTCCCCCTGGGTCCCGCTCTCGCTCTATGAGAGTGTTTGTTGGTGGATGGGGCGGGGGTGAGTGTATGTGTGTGCTGAGGACCAGGCGTTATTCTCTGACCTTCCTGCTGGGTGGAAGTTGAGAGGTGGGGATATAAGCCGTAGGTCGCAGAACCTTGGGGCCCAAGGAATTACTCATGATCCCTTGATGCATGCTGCCTTAGGATGACCCCATGCCCAGAGATGAGTCTTTATGTTTATCTTGAGCGGGAACCTGCAGTTTCTCTGGGCTGTGAGCTTGAGCACTATTTTTTTTAGCATCTCCTGGGGCCTATACATTTCCCTGGGACCTGGACCTGGAGGTTCAGCCTGTGCTGCTGGGGCCCAGTGGGCAGGGCCGGCGGTAACCATCAGGACCCTTGAAGCCTGGGGCCCTATCCCCTTCTCACGCCCGGCCTCTCTGTTCCCTCCACCAACCCCTCCTCCAGGAGCTGCCCACTTTTCTGCATCCGGCTCTACACCCCATTTTACCACAAACCTCTGTCTCCCCAGGTTGCCTTTTTTGTTTTGTTTTGATTTGGGGGCACCTCCTGCTGTGCTCCTTCCTTCTGGCTCTGTGCTCTGGGATCACTCCTGGTGGGCTCAGGGGGCCATTTATGGATTGAATTCAGGGTTAGCTGCATGCAAGGCAAGAGCCCTACTTGCTGTACTCTCTCTCATTCTGGCCCCTTCCCAGGTTGCTTTTTTTTTTAAAAATATATTTTTTAGTGAATCACTTTGCAATACAGTTACAGACTTACAAACATTCATGATTATGTTTCAGTCAAGCAGCGTTCAAGTACCATCCCTCCATCAGTGCCCATTCTCCACCACTAATGTTCCCAGTATCCCCTCCCACCACTCCTAACCTGTTCCCCGCTCTGTGGCAGGCACATTCCCTTTTACTCTCTCTCTCTCTCTCCTTTTGGGTGTTATGGTTTGAAATACAGGTAGTGAGTGGCCGTCATGTTTGGTCTCTAGTCTACTTTCAGCACACATCTCCCATCCCAGGTGGAACAGGCCTTGCTTTTCATGTGTTATTTGGCAAGTTCCTCAACTCCATCCTCCATTTCACCAAATGACCTCTCCAGAGAAGATTCTGAGGGGAGACAGCAACCCCCAGAGTGGGTTTATGGTGTTTGTTTTTGGGCTACATCCGGTTGTGCTCAGGGCTTACTCCTGGCTCTATACTTGGATTTTACTGTCGTCAGTGTTTGGGGGGACTACATATTATGGATGGGGATAAGAACCTGGATCAGCAGCAATGCAGGCACCTTACTGACTGTACCATCTCTCTGGCTAGTTTACTGGGTCTTACTGGGGATACCATGGTTAATTTTATCTGTTTTAAATCCATTTAAGAAGGGGTAGTCCAGAGCTGGAGCGACAGCACAGCAGGCAGGGCATTTACCTTGCACGCGGCTGACCCGGGTCCGATTCCTCCGCCTCTCTCAGAGAGCCTGGCAAGCTACCGAGAGTATCTTGTGCACAGGGCAGAGCCTGGCAAGCTCCCCATGGTGTATTCGATATGCCAAAAACAGTAACAAGTCTCACAATGGAGATGTTACTGGTGCCCGCTTGAACAAATTAGGAGGACAGTGCTACAGGGCAGTCCAGAGCTAAAATCCACTGCTTAGCATTTGAAGAGAACGTTAAATGCAGTTAAGAACTACAGAAAAATGGATAAGCACTTGCTGATTCAAAAACCAGAAAAATAAAGAACTTTGAATGCAAACTGTGAGAAATACTTTGGAGTTACATACATCCGTTTGAGTTGGTATTTAGTGAAAGTGAGTGACTGACCTTGTCCTGTTCTGAGCACAGAGAAAAGCGGGAAATACTCAGAATCTCGAGTAAGACCATTCTCTTCAACTAGTGTATCCTGCGTTTAATAATCTCTCTGCCTTGGGGCCGTATTCAGAGTGAGCTGAAATTTATCCTATTTGTTAGTCATTGTATTGGCCATTGGGCACACATTCTCCTAGATTTCCAGAGGTCTTGCTTCTTCTCAGTATCCAGGACTATCCCCAGATTTCATCTGTCTAGAGTGTTCCACGATCTCTCTGTCCCTGGAACCTCAGGGTGGTTTTTTGTTTTTTTTGTTTTTTTTGCTTTTTGGGTCACACCCGGCGATGCTCAGGGGTTCCTCCTGGCTCTGCACTCAGGATTTACTCCTGGTGGTACTCGGGGGACCATATGGGATGCTGGGAATTGAACCCAGGTCGGCCACATGCAAGGCAAATGCCCTACCCGCTGTGCTATTGCTCCAGCCTCTCCAGCTCCAGGTTTGCTGTGTTTCCAGCACTCCTCTCCACAGGCAATTCTATGGCTAACGGCTTCTTATTTATTGTCTGTCTTCTCCCACACTAAGGTGGGGTTTCTCCTTTTTGGTTCAGCTGGGTCCAGCTTCCCCATACCTGGGATAGCATAAAACTTCGCACGAATAGGCTCTCGGCAGACAGTTTGCTGAATAAGTGAATAATCCCTGGAGCGTTGCTGCTTCTGGCGCTCACCCATGACTGTGTCGTTAGCATCCTGCCCTGAGACACAGTGGCTTAGCACAACAGCGCTTTATTGTTTCTCACAGTTCACTGGAATGACTGGCTCTGCTGGGCTCACGCAGGCAGCTGCCGTCAGCTGGTGACTGCTGCTGGGAAAAACGCCCCGAGGTCCCCACCCCCACTCGTCTGGGACCTCAGTGGGGCAGCTGGAGCTCTCTGCAATGTGAACCCCGACTTCTGTACTCCAGGGCAGAAGGCAAAGGTGGGGGCAGCAAGGCCTTGAGATCTGCCCCGTCCCGGAGAATGCCCCCAAGACACTTCCCTCCTTCTCCTCCTCCTCCTCCTCCTCCTCCTCCTCCTCCTCCTCCTCCTCTTCCTCTTCCTCTTTTTTTTTTTTTTTTTTTTTGCTTTTTGCATCACACCCGGGGATGCACAGGGGTTACCACAGGGGTTACTCCTGGCTCATGCACTAAGGAATTACTCCTGGTGATGCTCAGGTCACCATATGGGATACTGGGAATCGAACTCGGGTTGGCCGCGTGCAAGGCAAATGCCCTACCCGCTGTGCTATCCCTCCAGCCCCTCTTCTTCTTTAAAAGAACATGTTTTATTTATTTGGGCTGGAGCGATAGCACAGCTGGTAGGGCGTCTGCCTTGCACGCAGCCAACATGGGCGACCCAAGTTCGATTCCTCAGCCCCTCTCGGAGAGAGCCCGACAAGCTACCAAGAGTATCTTGCCCACACAGCAAGGCCTAGCAAGGCCTGGTAAGGCCTGGCAAGCTACCCGTGACGTATTCGATATGCCAAACACAGTAACAAGTCTCACAGTGTTACTGGGCCTGCTCGAGCAAATTGATGAACAACGGGAGGACAGTGACAGTGACAGTTTTATTTATTTATTTATTTATTTATATTTTTAAAAAAGTTTTGCTGTTTTTTTTTTCTTGGGGGGGGGGGTTGCATCCAGCATTGCTCAGAGGTTACTACTGGCTCTGCACTCAGGAATTACTGCTGGCGGTGCTTGAGGACCATATGGGATTCTGGGGATTGAACCCAGGTCGGTCATGTGCAAGGCAAATGCCCGCTGTCCTATTGCTCCGGCCCCTCTCATGTTCTTTTAGTCAAAGCCAGTCATGGGTCAGACAGAATCAAGAGATGGAGAAATAGAGTCCACCTCAAAAGATGTGATCCTGTGTTTCAGTCTGCCACTCTCTCCAGAGCAGCCTGTCTAGTTCGAAAGCACCAGCAGAATTACAGAAGCCATCCACATTATGCGGCAATGGTGCCTGTCACTCACTCACTGGGAATCAGTGAATGAGTGGAAGGCATGGTGGTTTCCACACTCTGTAGTTTACCACTTTCCTTTACTGTCTTCCAGTGGACTCTGAGGATTGGTAGTTCTAGCCTGGGGCCAGAAAATCTGATGCCTGGGTCAAGTTTAGGTCAGTAGACCCTTGGCTTTATATAGGTACTAAGTAGACAGGGAACATGCAGATTCCTGGAGTGAGGGATTTTCAGGTCCCAGACCAGTAAATTTAGTAAATCTGGATAGAAACAAATTCACTGACTTCTAGCCTTTGACCAGGGCACTGTAGTAAGCTGCAATGGAGGAGTAGAACCCAAGGGCTAAGAGATAAGCTTTGGGAAACAGCTCTGCCCTATCTGTGTTTCCTTGGGAAATTCACTTAATCTCTTTGACTCTTAGTTCTTTCATCTGTAAAGCAGGTTAAAGATAGCGATCTTCTTGGGTTGCTTTGAGATTAGTATCTCCTTATAGTGCATGAAAAGTTAAGCCCAAACTCAATAAATGGGAGTTGAAGCTACTGGGGTATTATAATAGACAAAGTCTGTGATGATGAATAGGGTGTAATAGGTGATCAGCAACTTTCGGCAGAACTTAAATGCCATGAGTACAAGAAGAGCAAGGATTATTATCTGTTTATCATGTTATCAGGATCTAAGGTATTGACAATGGTATGTAGTGGGTGCTGAACGTTTTTTTTTTTTTAAGACTTTTTTTTTTGAAAGGAAGTTCTCTTATCTTGTCTCTAGTAATATGAATGTTTGTTTTCACAATGCATATTTCTTTGTCAAGTATTGGTTATACCAGAAGCTTAGAGAGAATGAGTGTGTGCATGCATGTGCATGTGTGTATGTTCAGTTATTTTATTTTAAATCCCCCAAAGACTTAGAGAAATATTTAAAAATCTTTATATCAAGGCGCTGTGATTTAGAAATTTATTCATAGTAGAATTTCAGACACACAATGTTCCAGCACTGATTCCACCACCAGTATCAACCTCCCTTTACCCTGTGTCTCCCGGTTTCATCCCATCCCCTAGCCAGCCTCTTTGACAGAAAAATTTTGGTAGGGGTAGGGAGTTGGGACTATATCTGACAGTGCTCAGGCTTTAGTCCTGGTTCTGCACTCAGGGCTCACTCCTGGCGGGGCTCAGGGGACAATATAGGGTGCCAAGAATTGAACCAGGGTCAGCTCTATGCGAGGTAAATGCCCTACCCGCTGTCCTATCTCTCTGGCCCCTGAAAGGCACATTTTTAAATTTGGTTGTTGTGGTTTGGATCTCATGCTTTGGACTTCCCATGTTGACTCTGTGGCTTGTAGGTGTGTGTATATAGCAATACCACTTCTATATACCACTGTTGTACCCTGGGTGGCCCTGGACCTCTGGCTCCTGTTACTTCCTATCTGCTTCTTCTTACTCTCTGGGCCGTTTTAGGCACATTTTGTTAATTTGTGTCTTATTAAGCCTAGAAGACTCAAATTGTTACAGAAAGGATCTATCCTGTTTTAGTTGATCAGGACTCTTTCAAACTCAATGTTTTCAACAACTCCTTTATTATGTAAGTCATTTATTTATTGCAAAAATATGAGGACAATAAGAAGGTAAGAATCACTGCTAATCCAGAAGAACCTGAGTTAACATCTTGGCAACTAGCCTTCAGATCTTTTTTATATATCTAAGATTCTTCCAAGCAAAACAACAATGATTACAACAATGACAAAAGCAAACTAGAATCAAAAGTTTTATACTATGTTAAATTTGCTAAGCTTATTAATGTATTATTGGAATTTTCATGTCATTGTTCTTCAAGACCGTAAGACTCAACAGTATGGTGTTTCCTTTAATAAATATAAATGAAAATGTGATATTATCCAGGATACCATGCTAAGACATTTATAAAAACACTAATTTAGAAAAATATTTGCATACTTATATTTACAACAGCAGTATTTACAAGAATCAAAATACAGAATCAGGGGCTGGAGCAATAGCACAGCGGGAGGGCGTTTGCCTTGCACGAGACCGACCTGAGTTCGATTTCCAGCATCCCATATAGTACCCTGGGCACCGCCAGGAGTAATTTCGGAGTGCAGAGCCAGGAATAAGCCCTGTGCATTGCCGGGTGTGACCCAAAAAGAAAAAAAAATACAGAATCAGCCTAAAAGCTCAACAACAGAAACCAGGTAAAGAAGCTGTGGTGTAGATGATCAGTGGAATGCTCTTCTATTGTTAAAAAAGATGAGAGCCAGAGAGCTAGCACAAGGGTTAACGTGCTTGCCTTCCTTGCAGCTGACCCAGTTTGATCGCTGGCACTGCATATAATCCTCTGAGCACCTCCTGGTATGGCCCAAAAAATCCAAACAAAGCAAACATGAAAAAGAAGAAATTGCGCCGTTTGAAAGAAAATGCAGACTTGAGGTACTGTACGAGGAGAAGTAACAGACAATTGTAGCGTAGTTTCATTTGTGTGGAATATAAATTACAAAAGCAAACAGACTGGCAAAGAACATTGGAATTAACTGATAAAGTCAGTTAAAGTGTTATGTGGAAGGTGGGAGGAATTGTTAGAGGGAATTTTTTGTGAAGGACAAAATTCCTGGCCTTGGGTAGTGCATGTGATGAATTCTATTATCGAGTGTTAATAAAAACACAGAGGGGCTGAAGAGATAGTACAGGAAATGCAGTTGTTTGCCTTGCATGCTTCCAGCCCAGTTCCAATCCCATATATGGTACCCTGAGCACGGCCAGAGATCACTTGGGAGAACAGAGCCAAAATAGTTTCTGAGCATCTCTGGTATGGAGCCCCCAATCACCCCAAAACATAAGATTGAATTGAATTGAATAAGAGAGTCAAGAACACAGAAAGCGATGTTACATAGAACACACAGACTATGTAAAATGAGTATGAAAACATAATTTTCATATAGGAAATACCATATGGGTGGATGTATCACAGTTTATTTAACAATCCTTCCATGTTGGATATTTAGGTTGCTTCCATAAGCAATGCAAATAAGACCTGCATGGTTAACTTCTAATTCAAATCTGAGTCTATAGCCCTACATTTCCCCACTTAGGTTACATTTGTAAATCATTTGAAATGTATTACCAAACATTGCCCTCCAGAAATGTTGTAGAAATTTACATCCTCATTGTAACATTTGAAAATTTCATATTTCCTCAGTCTTTCCTCATTGTTCGTTACTGTATTTGAAAAATAATCTTTGGCATGTCACAGTAAAAACCAGTACATTATTTAAAAATATTGGAGGCTGGAGTGATAGTACAGTGGGTAGGGCGTTTGCCTTGCACTGTGACCAACCTGGGTTTGATTCTCAGCATCCCATATGGTCCCCGAGCACTTCTAGGAGTGATTCCTGAGTGCTTGAGCCAGGAGAAATCCCTGTGTATCGCCGGGTGTAACTCAAAAAGAAAAAAAAGTTATGTGCTTATTTTTTTAATGGAGGTATGCTTGACATATGTTTCAGCTTGTCGAAGCTGCTTTTTTTTTTTTTCATCTTTATCCCTTGTCTTTTACCCTAACTTAGAAAGACTCTCTGGGGTTAGGAAAAGTTCAAAATACTGATTCAAGCCTTGTAGTTTGGAGGGTGTGACAACATGTCCCCTCCTTACGTTCTCTTGGTTCTAATTGAGTCAAGACAGAGCTTTAAGAATTCTCTGGTGTTCATAAGAACCTCAGACCCCTTGGCTGGATAGCACCTGCTGGTGAAGACTTACCCTGTAGCCCTTCTTGACCTCCACTCACCTTCCTCTTCATGATCAGACTGAAAATCACACTCCAAGGACATTCTCTTGGTGCCTTCTGTACATGCCATTTAAGTTCATAGTATGTTCCGCAGTTGGGCAGATTCACCCATCTACCTTATGAATATACATATGATTCCTAAAAAACTAGTAGAATATATATAAGCTGTTACATTCTACTATCTCTGCTGGGCTTAAAACCAGACCCCCCACTTTCTTTCTTTGGTGCTTTTTTCTAGCCCATGCTGGTCGATAGCCTTCCCAACCTAAGTTGTTTTCATGCCAATAAAGCCTTCTTTTCTATTCAGTGGTTTCTTTGCTTTTTTGTACAAAGCACACAATGGAGTGATAGGATATGTGTATATATTCAAAATGTTCTCCACAATGTCTTGTTAACATTCATCACCACACAAGGTTGTATAGAATGTTTTCTTGTAGTGAAATTCTTTTAGATCTACTCTCTTAGCAACATTTAGGCATGTAATATGGTGTTATTATATATAATCATCAGATTGATCATTACATGCCTTGGCTTATTTACTTTATAACGGGGAGTGTGTACCTTCCATTCATTTTGATCCACTCTTAGCATCCTTTGGCAGCCACCAATCTTTTCTTTGCATTTATGAGATTTTCCTTTTGTTTTTTGTTTTATTTGTTTTTGTTTCCACATAAAAGTTACAATATACAATATTTGCCTTTCTCCTATTTTCTTATTTATTTATTTAGAACTGTAATGGGAAGTTTTCAGGATCTACTCCTGGCTCTGTGCTCAGGGATCACTCCTTGCCAACTCAGGGGATCTTATGAGGTACTGGGGATCAAACGCAGGTCTGCCAGATGCAAGGCAAGTACCTTACCCCTCTCTGGCCCCCATCTAATTTATTTACCACAAATTTTCCATGATGCTCCCAAGTTTCACCCATGTTACTGTAAAATGGCAGGATTCTCTTCTTTTAGTGTCTGAATAATATTCAATTGTACACACACACACACACAAACACACACACACACATATATATACCACACCCTTATGTATTAATTCATTGATTGGCAGATTGTTTCCATATCTTGGCTATTATAAATAGATACAGTGCAAGTGCCATAATATATAAAGTGTGGTGTGAATGTCTCCTTTCAAGTACTTGGGCTTTTTTTTTTTTTTTTGGTCCACTGATAAATACCCTGAAGAGGAATTGTTATGAGGTAGGCAGTCAAGTAGTGGGATCTATTGGCAGTAAAATTCAGGAAGCCAGAGCTCCAAAAAATGTTTGGAGAGACAAAAATATAAGTCCAAGGAATGTTTGATGAGACAAAAAGGAGTCATCTGCTACCATGTGTAAGCGAGGACAAGGCCCTGTTGGGAGGTGATTTGCAGGCAGGAAAAATGCCTGATCCACAGAGAGAATAAGCATCCGTAAGGGTTAAAGATCCTTTGCCCTGACATCCTAAGCAGGACCCTTATCCCTTAGGCAGCTTAGAAATGACCCATATATAATCAGCTGTGTGTTCTATTTAGAAGATGCCCACACCCCTACTTTGCATGGTAATCTCCTTCTTTCACTTGATGATTCTCTCTTCTCTCATGGAGAAAAGTTTTTTGATTTGTTGCCACACCCAGCAGTGCTCAGTGCTCACCCCTGGCGCTATGATCAGGGCTCACTTCCGGTGGGGATTGAGAGACCTTCTAAGGTGCCAGGGATAGAACGTGAGTTGGATGCATGCAAGGCAATCGCCCTACCAGCTGTACAGTCTCTCTAGCCCTCTCTGGGACCCTTCCCCGCCTTAATACAACTTCTATTTATGAAAATATTTTTATTTTCTTTTTGGGTCACACCCAGTGATGCCCAGGGATTACTCTTGGCTCTGCACTCAGGAATTACTTCTGGTGGTGCTCGGGGGACAATATGGGATGCTGAGAATTGAACCCGGGTCGGCCACGTGCAAGGCAAACACCCTACCCACTGTGCTATTGCTCCAGCTTATGAAAATCTTTTCTGTGACAAAAGATGAGGATCTGGACCCTGTGAGGAGCCTAGAACTGACTTCTCCCTCTCCTGTGAAGAGCATCAGCTCCCATCAGGCTGGTAACCATAGTTCCCTCCAAATCCAGGGATAAGTTTCCCAGGCCTTGTGATCAAGTGGGCCTCGGGTGCAGCCTGACAGCAGACTTAAAGACTTAGCAAGATTTGGTGCCAGAGAGATAGTACAGCGGATAGGGCATTTGCCTTGCACACGACCGACCCAGGTTTGATCCCTGGCATCCCATATTGTCCCTCAAGCACCGCCAGGAGTAATTGCTGAGTGCAGAGCCAGGAGTAACCCCTGGGCATTGCTGGGTGTGACCCAAAAAACAAAAAAAAATAGACTTGGCAAGATTTAATGTCCATGTCGTGCGAAAGCTCATTCTGATGTTGCGAGTCCTCGTGTTTGGCACATATGCCAAACATCAGGAGTAAGGTGACTCTCCACCGCAGCCACCACTTCTACTTTATGGCTCCCCTTGGCACTCTCCCCGCACGCTTTCCTGGTAGCAGTTGGGTCGTGTGATAATACACGTCTAGTTTTTCAGGTCCTTCCATACTCTTTTGTGCAATGACTATGACAATTTACACTCTCAGCACAGTTCTTTTTGTTTTCAGCTTTTGATAATCGCCATTCTAGCAGCCGTGCGATGATCTCTCATTGTGGTTTTGATGTGCATCTCCCTGATAATGGGTGACAGTGAGCATCTTTCCACGTGCCTGTCGGCCATCTGTATGTCTCCTTTAGTTCTTCTGCCTAGTTTTCAATGAGACATTTTCCCCCCCTGTTGAGTCCTATAATTACTGTTTCTGTCTAATATTATTTTTATCACTTTGTTTTATTCTCAGAGAATGCAAGATTACATATACGCTAATTTCACAACTTGACAAAAATTACATCTACCTATTAAGAGTGGGAGAACCATAAAAAGATATCAATAAGGCTATGATAAATTGATATGATTCTATTTCTGTTTTTTTTTTAGTTTTAAAAAAATGCCTTTAGCATATCTACTTGTATCCCAAATTCTTCCTCTCTCTCTTCCTAAGAGAGCAAAAACTCTCATCTCTGTGCCTCGCTTGCAGCTGAATCTGGCTGTGGCATGCCACTTAAGTGACTAGGATGTTAAAGGAGGTGTTGTGTACTTTTCTGGACAATCTCTAAATCAAGCTCCTTTTCTTTGCTCTTTCCTCTCTCCCAAGAGGAGCAGCCCTGCTCTGATGAAGTAAACGAAGACACCTCATGGATGGCAGAACAATAAGGAAGCTGCTACTTATTCATCAGTAAGTCACCTCAGCTTGGAGAAATCAATCCGACCATGTTTGAGTCATTCTGTTTTAGAGTTTCGCTGTAACAGCAGCTTAGTTATGACTCTCAAAACACAACCGACTTGGGAGTAATAGTACAGCACGGAAGGCATTTGCCTCGCATGCAGCCAGATTTGATCCCTGGCTTTCCATCTGGTCCCCCAAACATTGCTAGGACTAATTCCTTAGTGCAGAGCCAGGAGTAACCCCTGAGCATCACTGGGTGTGACCCAAAAAGCAACAAAACAAG
Organism: Sorex fumeus; assembly: GCF_029834395.1. NCBI lineage: Eukaryota > Metazoa > Chordata > Mammalia > Eulipotyphla > Soricidae > Sorex > Sorex fumeus. The sequence continues at coordinate 10,240,330 of NW_026606186.1, forward strand.
ACAAAACGAACAAAAAAAAACCCAACCCCCCTAAAAAACAAAACAACCCCCCACCCCCACAACATTAGGATGACCATTTTACAGTTCACAGAGCTGATGAGAGGCTGGTTGTGAAGCCAGCTTGAGGTATGGAGGAGGCTTTAAGTCTGCTACTTAAGGGTGAGCTCAGAGTTGGATAATCCATCCCACCGCTGCCCTTGATCTTCTACTTATAGTCTCTTAAATTTTTTTCCCTGTCTACCTGCCCACCCATCTCCTCTGCTTACCACCATAAGAGGAAGGACAGAAGCTTAATAGCCCTGTGGAGTAGATATCCAAGGAATCAGGTGTATGTGTGTGTGTGTGTGTGTGTGTGTGTGTGTGTGTGTGGTGCTGGGGGCAGGGGGAAGATGGGGAGGTGGAGAGGGTTTGGGAGCCTCTGACTGGAGACAGGGGAGTTCACAGAAGAAACGGAAGTAAGCAAGCTCATGCCAAGACAGACCTTTGTGCTATCCTCCCAGTGCCATGCCCCCTCATGTTAATATTCATGAAGTATGAGTGGAAGGGCAGGGCACTGGGTGAATTGAGTTGGTCCCTTTAAATCTTTTCAATTGAACAGGCAGCCAATCAAAACAGATAATGGGATTGCAGGGAGTGGGAGATGGCAGCAGATAAAAGGAGGCCCCCAGCTCCGCTCTCCCTCTCTCTCGTCTCCCCGCACTCCTCTCTCTTTGCCGAGGCCCAGGCAGACTGCGGGATCAGGTAAGGCTGGTACACCCAGACAGATGGCCAAGTATGGGCAGGCCCCAGAGGCCCAGATGGGCAAGTCACAGGCAGGGCTCGGATGGCCAGGAAAGCTCAGATTCAGGCAGGGACAGATATTGAGCACAGGGGTCTCACCTACAGACATCAGAGACCAAGCAAAGCTGGGACAGGACAACAAGAAGCACTGGGGTACAGTTTTTTTTTTTTTTTGCTTTTTGGGTCACACCTGGCGATGCACTCAGGAATTACTCCTGGCAGTGCTCAGGGGATCATACGGGATGCTGGGAATCAAACCCGAGTCAGCTGCGTGCAAGGCAAACGCCCTACCCGTTGTACTATCGCTCCAGCCCCTGGGGTACAGTTTGAGAGAGACCCACTTTCAGGTTCAGAGCACAGGGATCTCACTCACAAAGCATGTGGCAGCAGGTTGGAGACTACGAAAACCAGGACAAGATGTCAAGGGACCATGGGACACAGTCTGGGAAAGGCCCAGGGACACAATTTCAGACCAGAGAAGCATGCGTGGACAGAGAGAAGCTCATTCTCAGTAATGGGTGACAGTGATGGCCCACCCTCAGGGGGGACTCTCATCTTCTCTTCGTCAGACGGATGTGGCAGAGCCACTGAGACTCCCAGTCCCGCCTTTGACTATTGTGAGAAGCATCGCAACAAGATGCCCTTTGGCTTTATTTTCACTGAAGATCATTGTTAACTATTCACAGTGTCGATACATTGCCTTCAAAAGAGTCATTTTTCATGGCTGGAGAGATAGTGCAGAGGGTAGGGTGTTTGCCTTGCACCAGGCCAACCCAGGTTCGATTTCTGACATCCCATATGGTCCCTTAAGCATCACCAGGAGTTCTAGCTGAGTGCAGAGACAGAAGAAACCCCTGAGCATTGCTGGGTGTGGCCCCCAAACAAACAAAACCCTCCAAATCCCCCAGATGATCGTTTTTTTTTCGTGCATTAAATCAAACACCACACCCATCATGATTAAAAGTATTGTAAACCACAGAATTTCAATCAATAAAAAAATTTCAAAACACTGTTTTAAGCATAACAATATACAATTCCCCAAAGATTTTAAGCCATAAAATTAGAGCAATGTTTTACATGTAAACTCAAAGATTTACTGATTCTATAATAGAATTATTTGCATGTGAGAATAAACTATTCTAATTCTAATTAGTTTACAGTTCTAATTAGTTTACAGAAAAAATACTTTTAAATAAGTCTAGATACTAATATGTAATTTTGTACAATAATTTGCTGGCACAATGAAAAGGTTACAACACTTAAAAAAAAGCAAAATGGTCAGTTTTTACTAACAGCATATTATTTCATTAATAAAAGAACTGCTCAAATGTCCACCTATGGTGAACTCTGAATAGCTCCTATCTTCTGTAACAGTAAAAATTGCTGCAACTAATAGCTTTGGTAATGTAATTTTTGGCTTCCATTGGATAACTTCCTCAGGAAATGGGTATAGTGTTGACTACCTCTTTTGGAAGACTATTGTAGCAACATCAATTTCTCACATTTGCATTTTGTATTAGTAATAAAAAAATGGAAGAGGCTTAAAAGTACCCTTTAGTAGAATTACTTCAATAAACCATGCTGCATTTAATCTGCTTCAAGCTGCTGTTGAAAAGAAAGAGAAGTCTGCATAATAGCTGGAACGCAGAAGCAGTCCAAAGATTCATCAGCTAATGAATAAGCAAAATGTGGTAAACTGTTTATACAATAGAAGGCTTTTCAGCCAGAGAAAGGAATGATGTTCTGTACACTTCGACACGAATCAACTGCAAAAACCCAATGTAAGTGTTAGCTTAGAACCAGTGGGCCACATATCACACGATTCTATCTATACGAAATGTCTAGAAGAGGCAAATCCACAGAGATAGAAAAGATCAGAGTTTGGTAAGAGGTGGGATGAGGTGTGATTTCTGAGAGGCACAAGGGTTGTTTTTAAGGTTATTTTTTTTAAGTGATAAAATTGTTCTGGAATGAAATAGTAATGATGGCTGCACAATCTTGTAAATATATATATATATTTCATATAATATAAATATATATGTATATATATATAAACCAGCCCTCTGATTTGTGCATTTTAAATCACTCAACTTGTTGGCATGTGAATTATATTTCCATTAAATAAAGAATAAAGACCTATTTTGACATGATCTATTTTTCTTAAAAAAAAAAAGCGAAGCGCAGAGCAATATCTAGAGCATAGTATTTGGGGGGAGTCTTTGACTCTTGTTGGTGGTTGTGGTCAGGAGTTTCCCCAGGAATAGCCAGCCTGCCCACACTCTGGCACGTTTAGATGGGAGAGCAGTTTCTTTCTCAGAGCTAGGGTGCCTGCTGTGTATGGGGGTGCTGAGTGTTTGATGATTTCTACCTAATGCCCGAGCCTTCCCGCTGTTTCAGAAACCCAGACCGACAGATGAGAGACCAGTGACTTGCCAAGCTTATATACAGCAAGGTTCCACTGGGAATCGAGTCCAAGCCTGAGTAATTCCAAGGAAAGGGAATCTGAGACTCGAGCCTGCGTCCCAGCGCTCTCTCAGCTTCCTTTGTTCTTGTCGGGCCAGCTGGGCTGGCTGTGGAGGCTGCTTCATTTCAGGGAGAGTGCTTGCAAGAATGTTCGTTTCTGAAGTCACTTTGAGAGCTTGCTCATGATCCTTTATTTGAGAGCCATACATCAAGGATTTCGGAAATTCACTTTGTTCCAGGCTAGCCTTCGTGCTAGATGGGAGGGATTTCAATAGCTCTTGAAAAGGACCCACTTATTTTGCCCGAACATTCCATACCTTATCTTTTCATTTCCCTCTTAAAAAATTTGAATCACTGTATAGTTATAAAGGTATTTATCATTTTCAGGTATTTATTGTTCCAACACCAAGCCCTTACCCATTACCCACCAATGTCTCCAGTTCCCCTCCCAGCCCCCAGCCTGCTGCTGTGACAGGACTTTTCCCCTCCCCCGCTGACCTAGTGTTCCCTTCCCTAACTTATCACCCCACCCCTGAGTGCCATAGCTTATCTCTTAATGGGAGTATTTCATTAGTTCCTAACTGGTCCACGTTGGCTGCCAAAACATTCCATGCGCGTTCATAGTTTTCCTGATGATTGCTTTGAACTAGAAAACACTTTCTGCCTAACAACCACTCAAAAAACTCCTACTTACTTGTCAAAACCCAGCTCATAGGTCCCTTCTACTATTTCCTCCTAAACCACACCCTGTATCGATGGTCCCTCTCTAGAACCTGTAGAATAATACTCGTGATGTGGACCCTATAGTGGCTAGTTCATGAACCCCAACTATGTCGTAGGCTATTTTAAGTATTGAGAAACTTGTCCTTTTAATTCCCATGGGAATGAGGCAATGCGGACATCATTATTTGCATTTCGTTCCGATGGAGAAACAACCTAGGGAGGTTAGGCAATTTTCCTAAAGTCGCATAACCAGGATGTGAAGAAACAGGTTTTCCTGACTCCAAAGTTCATGCCTTGCCCCTGACACCACATCTCTGTCCTTGTACCAGTCACCTTGAAATGCAAATGCTGCTTGCTTGTCATTGTATCCCTTCCCCTCCTACTCCCCCCTACCACCCCCCCACACACACACCCCACCGAGTCAGCCAGGGCTCTGGTTTCAGTGTGGTGGGTGCGTCGCTCACTCAGGGGGCTGTATCCAAGATGCTTTCCAAAACCTTTGCCAGGGGTGAGTTGTTCCGTCTGTAGGCGCTCTGCCTGGAAAGTGAGAGCAGCGTGCTTGTCCTGTTCCTGCAGATGGGGCCGTGGTGCTATCACTGCTGGGAAGGCGATAAAGGGGGTAGCCCTTGCCTCCTTGAAGACTTGCAGATGTTTCCTGAAGCCCTGAGAGCGTTTCTGCTCTTAGCACAGTTGCTGGGAAAGGCAAGTTGAGGGCTCGGCCAGTGTGAATGTCAACAACCAACTGGCCAGCCTGACCAAGGCCCTCAAACAGCAGGGTCAGGGGAGGCCCACAGAGGATGGTGTGATGGCCCGGAGCTGGCTTGCTTCAGCCCTCCTGAAGATCCACAGGAGTTTTTGTGTGCAGGCCTGATGACTGAGGCCCCCTGGCTTTTTTTTTTTAAGTTTTTGCTTTTTGGGTCACACACGGTGGTGCACAGGGGTTACTCCTGGCTCTGTACTCAGGAATTACTCCTGGCGGTGCTCAGGGGACCATATGGGATGCTGGGAATCGAACCCGGGTCGGCCTCGTGCAAGGCAAACGCCTTACCTGCTGTGCTATCACTCCAGCACGAAGCCCCCTGGCTTTGCTATCAAAGTTTTGAAACCAAACCACCACTTAATCCATAATTTTGAGGCAAGACTCACAACTGCTCTCAGGCCTCATGACTGCATTTGTGATGGGCAGTCACAGCCTTTTCTAAGTTACAAATAAAAAGATGGGCACAGAAGGTGGGCAGGGGACGTGGAAGGGTCAAATACATGGTGATGGATAGAAACAAAAATGTATACATATATATACGTGGTGATCATGATGTTTTGTTGAACTTTAACGCTGTATGTATATAATACGTGGATTCATTAATTAACATTAGATATTAATACCAATATTTAATAAACATTAATTAATTAGCATTAAGTATAAGTACAGGACTATGTAAGGGTGCTAAGATTAATAAAATTAAGGCTATCTATAAACATTGACATTAATTTTGAACAAAGGGAATAATAAATTTATTAAAAAATTTTAATATATAATATCATCAACACAAAATATGTAATATTATCAACCAAAGTTGTTGCAATAAAATTTTACTTTAAAAGGTAATGCATAGAAAACCCTTACCACCAAACTCAGCACAGAGCCCGAAAACAACAGTGAGAGAATAACATTTTTTTTATTATGAAGTTGCCCCTAGTAGAGTTTTGTGTTTTTTGCAGCCAAGAATCCTCACTGATAACAGTGAATGTTATTACTGCACTGAGTAGAGACATTTTCGAGAAGGAAGGTCCCAGGTGCTGGGGAAGGAATTCCCCTGCAACCAAGCCTTTTTCATTCTCTGTGAGTACCTGTAACCTCTCTTCTGCTCCTTAAGTTCCAGGGGCCCATGAAGGAGATGCTGCTTGGAGTCAATCCCCAGTCCTCTGCATCCCCACGAGCAAACTACCCTCCTCTTCTTCCAACTACGTACAGGTGTTAAATATTAAGATAATATTTAATCACGCAATACCAGTAATTTAATAGCAATAGGTGTTAGTAGTTTTCTATTGATTAACACTAACATTAACATTAGATAGTCATACTAATACTTAGTCAACACTCACTTTTTAATGTTGTGTTAATATTTAATTAACATTAGATATTAATACTAAATACCCATCTTCTGGAATTGTCGTACCATATTTGATAGGGTTCAAATATGGTAACACCTACAAGGGTGATTAGAGGTCACCCCAAAAGCCTCTATACCTCTCGGAAAGACTGGCAAGCTACCGAGAGTATTCCGCCCGCACGGAAGAGCCTGGCAAGCTATCCGCTGTGTATTCGATATGCCAAAACCAGTAACTACAACTGGTCTCATTCACCTGACCCTGAAGGCTTCACCGACATGGCAGCACTGAGAAGGATGAGAAAGGAGAGGCCGACAAAATCTCAAGGCCGACCTAGGCTGCCACAACGAAGGAAGACAAAAATGATCGTCTGTACTTTCAATGCACATACGCTAGCATCAGATGCATCCATCGAGGACCTGATGGTACAAGCGCGAATGATCAAGTACGACATCATTGGTCTGACCGAGACAAGAAGGCACGAATCTCACCATGCCGTTTTCGACACTGGAGAAGAATTGTTCCTCGGAACATGCGATAAAAGAGGTGTTGGAGGCGTCGGTGTCCTTGTCAACACAAACTTGGCCAAGAGCATTGATTCATTCGAATGCCTAACAACCCGAATCGGACGTTTACATTTGAATAGATGTGGCTCACTGCCTGCAGTTTCTATCTTCGTTGTCTACGCACCAACATCTCATTATGATGAAAGAGAAATCGAGAAGTTCTACATGGAGCTAGAGAAGTTCTATAAAGAAGACCACACCTTCTACAAGATCATTGTGGGTGATTTTAATGCCAAGGTAGGACCGAGAAGATCAGCGGAAGAACTTCACATCGGGACCCATGGCCTAGAATGGAACGAACAGGGTGAGAGACTGTCAGAGTTCATCATGTTGACCAAGACCATTCATGGTAACTCACAGTTCCAGAAGGCAGAATCTAAACGATGGACATGGGAGTCTCCCGGTGGACGATTCCACAACGAAATAGACCACATCATATTCAATCGACGGTTTTGCCTGACTGATGTCGCTGTTGTCCCAAAATTTCTAACGGGATCGGACCACCGTCTCCTTCGTGCAAAATTCTACTTCACAGAGCGGGGAGAAAGGGCTGCAAAGTTCAAAAAGAGAACTCCCAGAATGACCACCAACTGGGAACTCTTTGGTACTATTGCGGCAACATGGGAAGATGCCATTGTTGACAACATTGACGAGGAATACGATCGACTGGTTCAGCACCTCCATGAATGTGCGAGGAACGCCAAGAGAGAGATAGCCACAAAAAGTCGCCTATCTTCGAAAACTCTTGAGCTAATTCGCCAGCGTGGTTTGGCGCATGCCTCAGGCAACCGCAAGCTAACGTCCGAGCTTGCAAAGCAGTGCAGAGATGCGATCAAGGAAGACCTCAAAGAGAGAAGAGCAGAAGTACTGGTAGATGCGGCAGAAGCCGGGAAAAGTATTCGTAACGCCCGCCTGTCCTTCGCCAACTATAAGACCAAGATGACTGCCCTCCGACGTCCTGATGGATCCATCACATCCTCCAGAACGGCAATGGAGAAGATCATCCATGACTTCTACTCAAATCTCTTCGATAGCCATGTCCACTTGCCGACATACCAAATTCCACAGGATGGGTATGTCGTTCCTAACGTTCTCCCTTCCGAAATCCGACACGCCATTTCGTTGGTAAAGAAGCAAACAGCACCCGGCCCAGACAAGGTCAGACCTGAACACCTGAAGAACCTGCCGTCAGTACTCATTAATACACTGGCTCGGCTCTTCACTCGCTACCTGTCTGAATGCAAGGTTCCGTCCCAATGGAAAACCAGCAGGACCGTACTACTGTTCAAGAAGGGAGACATCCATGACATTGGCAACTATCGCCCGATCTGCCTATTGTCTGTCATCTACAAGCTGTTCACTCGAGTCATCCTGAATAGGATTGGCAGAACACTAGATGAAGGACAACCATGCGAGCAAGCAGGGTTCCGCAAAGGATTCAGCACCATTGACCATATCCACACGGTAACCAAGCTCATTGAGGTTTCTCGGGAGTTCAAGATGCCGCTCTGCTTAACGTTCATTGATTTAAAGAAGGCCTTTGATTCTGTTGAGACGGAAGTGGTCATTGAAGCCCTAGCCAATCAGGGCATTCAAGCCCAATACATCAGGATCCTCCGTGAGCTCTATTGCGGATTCACTACCAGGATCTCACCATTCTACAAAGAAGTGATCGTTGATGTCAAGAGAGGGGTGCGGCAGGGTGATACCATTTCACCGAAACTCTTCAGTGCCACTCTCGAGAACATCATGCGACGACTGGAATGGGAAGGAATGGGAGTGAAGATAGATGGTCGGCAACTACACCACCTCCGCTTTGCTGATGACATTGTTTTAATAACACCAAACATCAGCCAAGCGGCACAAATGCTGGCCGACTTTGACCGTAAGTGTGGAAAGGTAGGACTACAGCTGAATCTTACGAAGACAATGTTTATGAGAAACAGCCTTGTTCCTGACGCCCCATTCGCTCTCAATGGAATGACCATCTCCGAATGCAACAGCTATGTGTACCTAGGTCGAGAGGTCAACATGAGAAATGACCTGGCACCCGAGCTGCGCAGGAGGAAGAGAGCGGCTTGGAACGCCTTCAAGAACGTCGAAGAAATAGCTAAGAGGACGAAGAACCTCCGGCTCCGGGCACATCTCTTTGATTCCACTGTTCTTCCTGCATTAACATATGCCTCAGAGACCTGGGCCCTACGCAAACAAGATGAGAACGCCATTCAGGTCTCCCAAAGAAGAATAGAAAGAGCTATGCTTGGAATATCACGTTTCACTCAAATGAGAGAACGAATCCGGAGTTCTGACATCCGTCGACGATCAAGGATCAGGGACGCTGTCTCATATGCCAAGGTGTCGAAAATCAGATGGGCTGGTCACGTAATGAGATTTAAAGACGACCGTTGGACTAGAGCTGTTACTGATTGGATTCCACGGGATGTCAAGAGACCGCGTGGCCGCCCACCTACCAGATGGTCAGACTTCTTTGTCAAGATCATGAACGATCGGTTTGAGGCCCTCCATGTTCCCGGAGCGAAGAGATGCCATTGGGCTACACTAGCACGCGACAGGGACAAATGGAGACGTTACTGGCGCCCGCTCGAGCAAATCGACGACTAACGGGAAGTTAAGTGATTAAGTGATTAATATTAGTATTTAATAAGCAATTATTAAATTATATTAAATATAAGTTCAGAACTATGTAGGGGTATTAATAGCAATAAAATTAAGAATATAAAACATTGAAATTTTTTTTGAAGAAGGGGAATTATTTTGTTATACACTTTTTTAAAAATTATTTTTAAATTTTGGCACTGTGATCTACATAGTTATTCAGAGTTGAATTTCAGGTATACAAACCTGTCCTATCACCTAGTGTCAATTTCTGCCCACCAATGCTCTCTTTTTACCTCCCACCCTACCAGCCTGACTCCTTAACAAGCACATTTTAAAATTTGGTTATTGGGGCTGGAGTGATAGCATAGTGGGTAGGGCATTTGCCTTGCATGCAGCTGACCCAGGTTCAATTCCCAGCATCCCATATGGTCCCCTGAGCATCTCCAGGAATAATTCCTGAGTGCAGAGCCAGGAGTAACCCCTGTGCATCGCCGGGTGTGACCCCAAAAAGCAAAAATATAAAATACAACAAATTTAAAAACAAAACTAAATAAAATGTGGTTATTGTAGTTTGGATCTCCTGATTTCCGTTTTGTTGGTTCTGTGGCTCAGCCATGAGTTGACGCCCTTTGCCACCAATGCGGACTTCGGCCTTGCCCCCACCCCCCATTACTTTTTGTCTGCCTCTTCTTAGTTTTCCTCCTTCAGTTTCTTTTCTTCCCTGTCCTCCTCCAGGGTAACCCAGGTATCCCCCTCTTGATGCCTTGCTTTCCCTTGTCCTGTTATTCGACAGACTGCAGATAAGGGAGTTCATCCGAGTTAGAACATGGGCTAGGGAGATTGCGCCATTCACTAGGGCACTTGCTTTGCCTGAAAGGAGCCTGAGTTCCATCCCTGGCATTGCATGGTCCCTATGCCCTGCCAGAGCATTGAGCAACTCTGAGCATTGAGTAGGGAGTAGAACTTGACCACCTTTGAATGTGGCCCCCAAACCATAAATAAATATAGTAGAAAGCATTTCTGCAGGGGATGGGGGGTGGGGAGTGGGAGGGACCACACCAAGAGGCTGGAGTTGCTCTTAGTGGTGCTAGGGGGTCAGGGGGGCCAGGAATTGAATCCATCGCCACCTACATACATAGCAGATACTAGAAAGCATTTTTGCAGGTATAACTTTGGTTACTAATTCTAGGGGGCAGAGCATGTCACATATGGAGGTGTTGGGGGCTGCTTCCAGCAGTGTGCTTAGGGATTGCTCTTGGAAGTGCCCAGGATGGAAGGAACCAGCTCTGCATGCAACTGCTTTTTTGCTTTTTGGGTCATGCTCCGTGATGCAGTGGTTCCTCCTGGCTCTGCACTCAGGAATTACTCCTGGCGGTGCTCAGGGGACCATATGGGATGCTGGGAATCGAACCCGGGTCGGCCTCATGCAAGGCAAACACCCTACCCACTGTGCTATTGCTCTAGCCCCTGCAACTGCTTTAACCTCTTTCTGTACTATCTCCCCAGCTGCTGTTCGTCAAACTTCTGAGGGGTCTCCCAAGCAGTGCTCGAGGGGAATGCGGGCCATTACCAGTGATGTTCGGCCCTGTGATGCTTGGGACTGGCAGTTCTTGGGGCTGCCATGGTAACTCTGGTGGCTTCCGGAGGACCCAGGACTGTGTTGCCCTGGAACCAAACCTGGGACCTCTGAGTACCAGGCATGCGTTGCAGCCCTTTCTGCTCACTCCTCACCCCATGGGGCTTATTTGAGCACACAAATGCTGACTCCCCCAAAGAAGATGGACTTTATGTATGTGAATCTTATTTAGGCCTTTCTTAAAATCTTCTTTAAGCTCTTTCACTTTCACCTCTAGGTCTTGGAAGAAGTTGATTAAATGATAGAGTTTGGGTTTCTTTTATTTCATTTTAAAATTGATCTTATTTTTAAAATGTTTTCCCCTTCCACACCACGCTGTGCTCAGAGATGACTCCTGGTGGGTCTCAGGGGCCCATATGGGGTGCTGGGGATTGAACCCAGGTGAGCAGCATGCAAGGCTAGTGCCCTGCCTGCTGTACTATCACTCTGAACCCCAAGAGCTTAGGTTTCTAATATTTTCTCTGCATTTTCTTTGATACATCATTTCCCCTTGTCACAACAAGATTTATATTTGTCATTTTCCTTTTTATTAATGTGTATTTATTTAAAAACATTTATTGATCGAGGTCCCGTGATTTACCACACTGTCGTGATAAGTTCGTGTTTGCTGATTCTCAGCAGTGATGCAGGGCGTGGCATTCAGTGGTGGGGATCAGACTCAGGGCCTCATGTCGAAGTATCCCTATAGTGAGCCAGACTTTGTTCATCTTCCTGTCATTTGACACCTGGGCCCCTCCAACTTTCTATTCTATACATTTTCAAGTCAATCTTTAGTCAATAAGTATAGAAAACCATCTTGGGAAGTATTTTCTTTTATTTTTACTTTCATTTTTTGCTTTTTGGGTCACACCCAGTGATGCTCAGGGGTTACTCCTGGCTCTGCACTCAGGAATTACTCCTGGCAGTGCTTGTGGGACTACATGGGGTGCCGGGGATTGAATCCAGCTCAGCCACATGCAAAGCAAATGCCCTACCCACTCTACTATTGTTCCAGCTCCCGAAAGTATTTTCATAGGATGAAAATCCTGGGAGAAGAAAGAGGTCTCAAAGAATAGGATGAAGTTTTTCTTGCGGTTGTTATTTAAGGTTATATCATCCCAGAGAGAGAGAGAGAGAGAGAGAGAGAGAAGTCACTTAGCAGAGATTGCCTTCGGGTCTGAAATGGGAGGGAACCAAAAATACAGAGTACCTCCAATAACTTGACAATTCTGGGCAGAGAATTTTCTGGAAAGGGATATACTATTCCTTTCCTAGAGAACATCTTTTACTGGCTGAGCTGAGATTCAATCCCCGGAACCCCATGTAGTCCCACAAGTCCTCTACCAGCTTCTTCAGAGCTACTGTACAATGACTCAACTGCTTTGCAAGAGCAGATACATTGGCAACTAGCGTAGAGCTAAGGTGTCTTCTAGACTCAGTCATGAATTCCCAGGAGTCAGGAATAAATGTTTTACCTGAACAAGACCGCAGGGCTGGTGGACAGGAGTTAGCATGCCTTTTCCAGGCCATGAAAGCCTTCTGACTCCATGGCCATCTTCACCTCCCACTACGTGGAAGAATTCTGAAACTACTCAGTTGGAGATGCATTCCTTTGGCTCAAGACATGGGCTCCCGGGAGAGGGCACGGTGCTGTTCACATCCCAGGTGAACTGTTTCTCAGGCTGAGTCTGCAAACAGGCCTGCTTGGGGAAGGAGGAGCAGAAACCCCTGAGGATTCTGAAAACAGAGGCAGCAGAGAAGGAGGGGAAGCTCAGAGCCCAGCTGCTGGCAGAAATTCTTTCAAACAAAGCTTGTGTGTGTGTGTGTGTGTGTGTGTGTGTGTGTGTATTTCTATATGTTGCTTCTATTCTTTTCTATTCTTTTTTTTTCTTTTTGGGTCACACCCAACGAGGCACAGGGATTACTCCTGGCTCTGCACTCAGGAATTACTCCTAGCGGTGCTCGGGGGACCATATGGGATGCTGGGAATTGAACCTGGGCCAGCCGCGTGCAAGGCAAACGCCCTACCTGCTGTGCTATCGCTCCAACCCCAGTTGTTGCTTCTATTCTAAATGTTTTTCATGTCTCTTTTCTTTTCCTTTTTCAAAAACTCCACCCATCCATCCCCTTCCAGCTGGGCTCCCACCCTCACTCTCTTCTCCTCGGGTCCCCTCACTTTTGTTGTCATTGTCCACTGGTTTATTTTCACGTTGTTTAGTCTCTTTGGCTTTGTTTTTTTTATGTTGCGCACATAGTTGAAATCACACTGTATTTGTCTTCCTCCTTCTGACTTCCTTCCTTCACGCAATCCTCTGGGGTTCCTTCCTTTTTTTTTTTTTCTGAAAGAGGCAAAAGGCAAAGAAAAACATTTTTTTTTTACAGCCAAGTAGTTGAATATTGTGTATATATACCCCATGTCTCCTGGTGTGTGTGTGTGTGTGGTGGGGGAGGGGTGTTTGAGCCTCAGCAGTGCTCAGAGCTGATTCCTGACTCTGTGCTCAAAAGTGTCCCCTGGGAGTTCTTTGGGGAGAACAGATGGTGCCAAGGATTCTAACTGGGGTCAACAACATATATAAAAAAAGTGCCTTAACCCCTGTACTATCTATCTGGCTCCTTGAAACCCCCTCCCCTCCTTCGTTGTTGTAGGTATTGTTGTGGGGTAAACAAACCTGGCTATGGTGCTCACACACTTGATTGTGGAGCTTGCTGGGGAGGACCGAGCATCAGGCCATAGTGCCTGAGCACAAACCTGGGTGCCCACTGCGGTTTGCACTCCTGCAGTTGTGCTGTTTATACACGCGTCTGCCGAGGGCTGCACTCTCAGCTTTGATGCTCATGCCTGATCTTAGTACCTGTCGTGGCTCACTGTGGCACTACACGTGCCCTACACCTCGCACATGTGGTCTCATGGATTGCCCTCCCGACTTTGATGCTTCCACGGCCTTTTTGGTTTTGCACCATGCCGAACAGTGCTCAGGGATAACTCCTGGCTCTGTGCTCAGGTATCACTCCTGGCATGGTCCGGGGGATGCTGCGAAGTGCCAGAAACAAACTAGGTCAACGGTGTGCCAGGCAAGCACTGCTTTGTTCTCTCTCCAGCCCCCTCCTTTTTTGTTTGTTTTTTTTTCAGTGCTCGATGAGTTTTTTTTTTTGGGGGGGGAGAGAGTGGTTTTCTCTCACCCCTCTGTGGTGGCACTAACACACAGCTGGTTGCAGTAAGGTCTGGAACTGATTGAGGTGCCAGGGATCAGAGGCAATAGAGCTACCTGGCTCAAAGAGTAGAGCTGCTGGGATCATCCTCAGTACATGTGGTGACACCAGGGATTGAACTCTCGACCTCACACTTGTAAGGCTAAGTGTGTGCTTAGCTGCTGAGTTATGCCTCTGGCCCCACTCCCTAGATTGTTTCCAGATCTTAGCTAGTGTAAATTAGGCTGCAACAAACATACACACACACACACCTCTCCAAATTAATGCCTACACAGTCTTTGGCTTGATACTGAGAAGAGGGATTTCTGGGTCCTCTGGGGGCTCTATTTTTAGTCTCAGTGGAGGTTGTTTGGCCTAGACAGAAACCCAAGATGCATGCTTCCCCTTGGGTTCGGAACTGAATAGCAGGTCGCAAAGCAGTTGCCCGAGTGACTGCCTCCCCACCGTAAGCGAGTGAGCCCTTGGCCTGCCCAGCTACCCAGGAAGTGGAATGGGCACCATGACTCAGTTCTCAGCTGGCAGCGCGTGGCAGGTGCTGGCTCGGACCTTGCTCAAATGCCATCTCCACCCACTCTTCCCAGCATCTGCCAAGTCCGCCTTGTTCTTGATTTTCTAGCTTGTTCCCAGGGCCTGAGCCCTCTCCTCCCGTCCCCCCTCCCAAAGATGGCCTCCTTATCCACCAGCTGGGGCCCCTGGACATTGCTCCCAAGAACTGCTACCCCGGGTCATCTCTATCCTGTGTTCTCTGCACTGTTGGTACCTTAAATTCTCTTTCTTATTTATTTACCGCGTCTCATCGGATGCCCCAAGCAGAATGTGAGCAACACGAGGGCAGCATCCGGGGCTCTTTCCTTCTGTGTTCTGAGCCAGGGAGTAGGCTGGCACACATGGGGTCAGCCGGCCCAGAACCCCAGGCAGGGCTGCCCTAGTTATGGGTCTGATGGGGTGATGCTCATGGGTCTGCCGGGAGAGAGCCCTGGGTGGGCTGCGTATAGGTAGGGGGTTGCACCTAATTCAGCAGTTTCACCGGGGGCGTCCTCTAAGCCACTTCCTGCCCGACACTAGCGGGCAGAGTATACTGGACCAGATGGCTCCAAGGGACTGAATCCTGTGGGCAGAACTGGGTCAGACTTTGGTTTGACACGAATAGAACTTTGCAACAGAGTTGACAGGAGACAGCTGGGTAATAGTATTGCTGGTGACTATTGCTCTGAATAGCTCTGTCCTGCACCACCCACTCACCAGGCTTGTCTCCATGTGACCTGCCCATCAACCTACAAACAACCCAACAAAAAAGAGGTGAAGAGAGAGCCCTGTGACCTACAACACCAGTGCACCTTCGGGACCACATACATGAGCCCTGTCTGCAATTTCCTTTTGCTCCAGAAGCTAATGTGTTTTGTTTTTTGTTTTTGTTTTGTTTTGTTTTGTTTTTGGGTCACACCCAGCGATGCATAGGGGTTACTCCTGGCTCTGCACTCAGGAATTACTCCTGGCAGTGCTCAAGGGTCCATATGGGATACTGAAAATCGAACCCGGGTCGGCTGCGTGCAAGGCAAACACCCTACCCGCTGATGCTATCGCTCCAGCCCCAAGCTGATGGTTCTGAAGGTGGGAGAATCAGGAGTTCCAGGTCTGGTTCTGCTGCCAAGTTCTGAGCTGTGAGCTTGACAGTCCTCTGCTCCTCTGAGCCTTGCTACTTCTTTCTGTATAGGTGAGAAGATCTGAGTTACACCAAGATGCAGTATATCCCTTCTTAAGCCTGGGCAGAGCATTCTAGAATGAATGCTAGACACAAAATGCTTAGACCTGTGACCCGCCTTGTGACCAGGCTCTCCTGCGTCAGCAGGTCTCTTTCTTAGTTGACAGCCTGGCCAGGAGCCAAGACCCCTGACCTTGGGTGCCAGCAGCTTGAACCTTCTGTGTGTCTGTGTTTCTTCATGGCTCTGGGTGGACGTGAGATCTGTCAGGGGAGACGGAGCCAGAGATGTCCATCACGAGAGGGTGGCGTTGAATCAGAGCGTTCCTAGAGACCAACCCCACCAGCTCTGGCTGGGGGGCAACAAAGGGACTTCTTTTTGCCTTTCTCTGACAGGGACTCAGTGGGCAACGTTTTGGCTAAGACCTCCCTGTGGCAGGGCTGGGCCTCCCTGTGGTCCTGAACCTTGAGGGGAGAAAGGAATGGCATGAGACAGAGGATGGGACCATTTCCTCACGCTCTGTGGTTTCACTCTCCTTTCCTGAAACTGGTCTGAGTTCATCTGAGGTACAACCGCAGGACAGCATGGAGAATGAAGTTGCTAGGCCCTTCTCTGCCCTGGCCAGCTCTCTCTCTCTCTCTCCCTCTCTCTTTTTCTCTCCTCTCTTTCCTCCCTCTCTCTCCCCTCGCTCTCCCCCTCCCCCCAACACACACATTCTATAGGCTTCTGTAGGAAAGAGAGGCCCAGAAAGTCCTCACAGTTGAATACACGTTTCCTGAGATCATCGTCTCTGAACTATCTCCAGGCTGGGAAATGGTGATGGAAAAATGAGCCATTACCTTTGTAATGCTCTGTGCGATATATATATTCCAACATAAACACAGAGCATGAGTCTCACAGGAACAGGATTTTCATGAAGAATAAAGCAGATCACCACAAAAGGGCGGACAGACATTGACCTGAAGGGAATGTACTTCACATGTTAAAAAGAAAAAGATAACTACAAACGTCATTTAATCAGGGGCTAAGGATGTGACCCAGTGTGTGAGGCTCTGGGTTCTGTCCTAAGCACACCCCCCCCCACACACACACTCAGAATCAGGCATAGTTCCTGCTTTGAAGGGATGTGGATAAGTCCTTTCACCTCTCTGAACCCCAGTTCTGCAAAATGGAATTAGTAATCTCTGTCTAGTGTTGCTTAAGTCCCACGCGCTATTTGGGGCATACTTATATTTTTAAAAGTTTGTTATTTATCTGAAATTCACTGTTAACTGGTCTCTTGGTGGTGGTGTCTGGATGCTTTTTTGGGTCACGCTGTTTTTGTTTTGACAGTGCTCAGGAGTTGCTCCCAGCTAAGGGCTCAGGGGGTGTTGTCCGGGGTGCTCAGGGGGTCATTTGGTGCCAGGAATCTAATCCAGGGCCTCAAACAGGCAAGGCAAGTGTTCTGCTCTTAATCCACATCCTTGGCCCCTGACCTCTTGTCTTTTTTCTGGCAACACTCCTCACCTCTCTCCCAACCAGTCCAGAACTGTTATAAGGAGCTCAAGGAAAAGAAGAATATGCGAATTAGTAATGCGCAAAGCACTTCAAGGGTTATAAAGTGTCAGCAAGAAGATTCCAGTGGGGGGCTGGAGCGATAGCACAGTGGGTAGGGCATTGGCCTTGCACGGGACCGACTCAGGTTCGATTCCCAGAATCACATATGGTTCACTGAGCACTGCCAGGAGTAATTCCTGAGTGCATGAGCCAGGAGTAATGCCTGCACATCGCCGAGTATGACCCAAAAAGAAAAAGAAATTTCCAATGGCAATGGGAGGAGAATGATTCTCTTGCAGGCCTTTTAGGAGTGTGTTCTCATGCTGGAGGTGCCATACACCAAGAGAAAGGTGCTTTAATTATTTATCCATTGATTCATTTTTTTCTTTTCTTTTTCCTTCCTGTAACAACAAGTCTCATGATGGAATTGTTACTGGTGCCCACTCAAGCAAATCCATAAACAATGGGACGACAAGTGCTACAGTGCTACAGTGCTTTTTTCTTCCCATTTTTTAAAATCAAGTCACAGTGATAATACACATTTACAAAATTGTTCATGATTGGATTTCAAACATATAATGTTTCAATGCTCATTCCTTCATCAGTGTACTTTTACCACCACCAATGCAATGGTCTCAGTTTCTCTCCTGACAACCCCCCCCACCCTGTCCCACTTCCTGCCACTGCCACTGCCACTTTTCTCTCCCTCCCTCTTCCTCTCCCTCTCCCTCTCTTCTCTCTCTCTCTCTCTCTCTCTCTCTCTCCCCTTTTCTCTCTCTTTCCTCCCTCCCTCCCTCCCTCTCTCCTTCCCTCCCTCCCTCTACCCTCCTTCCCTCTCTATCGCTCTCTTTCTCTCTCTCTCTCTCCCCCCACCTTTCCTTTTGGTCAAACTCCTTTAAAAGAAAATCTTAAATTTAACTAAAGGGCTGTGATTTATAAAGTTATTGATAGTTGAGTTTTAGACACACAGTATTTCGACACCAATCTTCCCACCAGTGTCAACTTCCCTCCACCAGAGAGGAACATTTAAAACCAAATCCCAAGGGTGGAAGATTCCAAACCAGTGACATGGATGGAGAAGCCCCTGGGGATTTGGGTTCAGGAAAATGCTGACCAGTGCAAGAGAGATAGTACAGTGGGTAGGGTGCTGGCCATGCACGTGATTGACCTGGGTTCGATCCCGGCTTCCCTACATGGTCCTTTGAAGTTGCTGGGAGTGACCAAAACACACACACACAAAGACAAAATAGAAAATAGAAAAAAAGATTCTGATCAGAGCCCCTCGGGGCAGCCAGCACCTCAGCTTCTGAGAGTCTCCTGAAGCTCAGTGCTTGAAAGCTAAGTAGGCACCCTTCCTGGAGGATGATGGGAGGAAGGGGGAGATGAAGGGCCCAGGAACCAGTGTCCAGACAGTGGCAGGAGTCTGACTTGGAGACCTGTTGACTCTAAGGACTCAAGCCATAGGGTGTCCCCCCACCCCATCCAACACACACACACACACACACACACACACACACACACACACACACTCCCATTTTCAGGCCAGTGTCTTGCTTTCTCCATCTGCTTTCTACCATCCTGGGTGGCATTTCAGCTTGGTAAAGGCCCATGATCATTCCATGCCAGTCCTTCCCCCATCCCCTGTCGGCCTAGTCAACGACAGAGCCTCTGAAACAGGCACTTGTTGACATGGGAAGGCCAGGGAAGTCCTGGACCTCTCCACACCTCCCGCTGTCCATGTTCCAGATGCGGAAACCCAAGACCAGCTAGAAGCTACTCGCCCCGAACTAGACACCACAGGAAGGGCAGAATCAGGGAGCGTGCCACGACCCAGGTCAGGATTTCATTCTCTTCAGCCTGCTCCCTCTGGATCGGCAGCTTAACCCCTTCTCTCCTCTCCCCTGCACTCCTGGCGGCTGGTAGCCACTAGCCAATAACCCAGAGATGCAGCAGAGTGCCAGGTCTGGGTTTTCTCCCAGGGGAAGAAGCTATTTAATCACAGCCCTGAGCTTCTGCATGGGGGTAGTTCTTGATGGTTTGCAAAATACTTTCCTGCTGTCCACGTCTACACACCCCACACTTACTGCATGCCTGTGCCCTGGGGCTTTCCCAAGGAGGCTGTTTGGTGGTAAAGGCCTGCCCTGGGGAGTGGAATTGCTTGTGAGGGAAACCTCAACATGAGCTGGTGTGACCTTGGGCAGTTTATAAAACAGGGGCTAACTAACTCACCATATCTCCTTGGCAATGAGGATAACAATATTTTTGTCCTTGAGCTTTAAAGAACTTTTTATTTATATTTGTATTTGGGGGCCATACCCAGATGTGCTCAGGGCTGGAGCAATAGCGTAGCGGATAGGGCATTCGCCTTGCTCGCGGCCAACCCGGGTTTGCTTCCTCCGTCCCTCTTGGAGAGACTGGCAAGGTACCGAGAGTATCCCGCCCGCACGGCAGAGCTTGGCAAGCTCCCTGTGGTGTATTCGATATGCCAAAAACAGTAACAACAACTCTGGAGACGTTACTGGTGCCCGCTCGAGCAAATTGATGAACCACAGGAGGACAGTGCTTCAGTGCTACCCAAGAATGCTCAGAGCTGACTTCTGACTCTGCACTCTGGGATCACTCCTTGTGGGGTTCTGGGGACTATAAAGGGATAGTAAAGGGATGCTGGGATTGAACAATATAAAGCGATGCTGGGATTGAACCCTGATCAACCTCGTGCAAAGCAAATGCCCTACCCGCTATACTATTGCTCCAGTTCTTATAGGTAGGCCTAAATGAATTCATTTGTGCTGACAGTACCTCTGCCTGTTGTTAAATGTTTAAGAGAACCTAGTGTGTGGTTAGGGCTCAACAAACACCAGCCCCTCAGCTGATGCTGTCATCAGGGCTGCTGTTTCAGAGATGTATTTGGGGGCTCCCCTTCTGGTCTTTATTTTTGTCCTGTAAGACATGCCTCCAATACTTCTTTCTAGAGACTTCCGGACCTTTTCCCTTGGGAGAGTTATCTGTGCTTTACTGCCCTTAAATTAAATACATACATCTGACTACCTTCTGGAGAATCTCTCTGACTTGGCTGTGATCTTTATTCAACATCTTTCTGTTTTGTTTTGTTTTTTGGGGGGACCACACTTGGTGATGCTCAGGGGTGACTTCTGGCTCTGCATTCGGGAATCACTACTGGTGGTGCTCAGGGGACCATATGGGATGCCGGGGATCAAATCTCGGTCTGACACATGCAAGGCAGGCATCTTATCTGCTTTACTATCTCTCCGGCCCCTTCATTCTCATCTTTTTCTGTAACATCAAACATGGAATCAGACAAACAGATGGGCTGAGTGGATGTTGGTTGAATGATGAGTGAGCCCACTGATTTCCCATTCTAGTTACCATTATGGTGGGTATGCAGCAGTGCTCAGGGCTTACTTCTGGCTCTGTGCCCAGAGGTAACTCCTGGCATCGTTTGGGGGACAATGTGCCATGCCACAGATTGAACTAGGGTCAGCCTCATGCAAGGCAAACACTTTATCCCTCCATGTACTATCTATGCTGCCCCTAGGAATTTTATTAGTTTGATTTTGGGGCCAAATTCAGAAGTTTCCAGGGGCTACTCTCAGCTCTGTGATCAGAGGTTGCTCCCAGTGGTTCTTGGGGGACTATGCAGTGCTGGGGATGGAATCCCGACCTCCTACCTTGCTAAATGTGCACACATCCTATTGAGCTATCTTCCTGGCTCTTCCTGGCCCTGGGAATCTTTTTTTTTTTTTTGGTGAGGGGTAGCCTAGTGATGTTCAGTGCTTACTCCTGGCTCTGTACTCAGGGATCACTCTTGGTGGTCCTCAAGGGGCCATATATAGTGCCAGGGATTGAACCAGGTTGGCTGCAAGGCTGCTGTATTATCTCTCTGGCTCCCTGGCAATCATTATTGATTGATTTCTTTCCACACGCCAGACCTAATCCAATAACAAGTCTGGATCATCCCAAGTGTAAAGCTGCCTCTGGGCCCTGGACAGGTCACTATTTCTACCTCTGGGACAACCCAATGGGTTCTCACAGTTAACTTGCTCCTGCCCTTGTTCCTCTTGCTCCACCTTCATTTCCCTTTGGAAAATGAGCGTCACCTCGGGAAGACTATCCCTCAACTTCTCATCACTCCTAGAAGAAAATCTAATCTGCTTTCATGGCTCTGAGCTCTGCATACCTTGCTCCTGCCTTATCTCGTACCACTCTCTCCTTTGCTTAATACTTTCCATCTGTTCAGTTCTCATTCCCTCTCCTTTCCCAGCTCTTATGATTGGACTTGCAGTTCCTCCTGATTTCTGCAGAGCCAGCCCTTCTGGCTTCTGATTTCAGGTTGAATGTTACATTTTCCAAAGGATTTTCTCTGACCACCCTAAGGGAATGATCTTCCTCCTTATTTTTTCACAATAGCTTGCTTACTTATCCAAACGTTTTGTAATAAATAATCTCACATGTTAAATCACAAGGTCAAAAATGTAGGGTGCTCCCCTTTATTTGTCTCATTCATTGGGCGTTTATCTCTACATCACTTTTGAATGCAGGTTTCCCACACTTCCTTCTCTTCACTGGTGGAGGTGTTCCAATGGCTTGGGGTCACTCATATGCTTAGTAGTGGTGCCTGCACATTTAGTTGTGATCTTCCTAGGGTTTGTGTATTGGTGGTGCACACTTGGCTTTGGTATTCCCAGGGTCACACTGCTTAGTTGTAGCACTTGTGTACATTCTGGGTAGCAGTGCTTGCTGGGAGACCCTTTGGTTGAATTCATGATTACAATATTCACAGATCCTTTTTTAATTTTTATTTATTTATTTATTTGCTTTTTGGGTCATATCCGGCGATGCTCAGGGGTTACTCCTGGCTTATGCACTCAGGAATCACTCCTGGCTGTGCTCAGGGGACCAAATGGGATGCTGGGAATCAAACCTGTGTTGGCCATGTTGGCTGCATGCAAGGCAAACACCCTACCCACTGTGCTATCGCTCCAGCCCCCAACAGATCCTTTTTTTAGATATTTTTATTTTATTTTTTTATTTTTAATATTTTCAAATTGAATCACTGTGATATAGAGCCTTACAAAGCTGTTCATGATTAGTTTTCAGTCATATAGATTCACAGATCTTCTGAGGACGGTTGCACCCTTTACATTGAGTTGCTCACACACTCCGAGTAGTGGTGAAACTAGAAATCATTTTTCATGGGTGGGGACCCCCGACAAAAGAGTTGCCAGGCACAAAGCACAGAACTGACAGGACTGTGCATGGAGTCAAGGCACCAGGCATTGAACTCACAACCCCACACTTACAAGGTAGGCGCTTTAACCCCCGAGTCATCTCTGGGTGCTGAAAACATTTCTGTTGAATGGATGAAACATTCCTCCTAGTCATCCAATGATTTTGATCAGGCATTATAGGCTTGCTTTACAGAGAGCCAAAGCATAGAGAGGTTGATTCCATCACAGAGACTGGAAGTAGAACCATAAGTCCTCTGAATCAAGAACTTTTCCCACTTGGGGATTCCACCTTGCAGGGAGATAGATTCTGGGCTGGGAAACCATATATATATTTTTTCTTTTTGGGTCACACCCGGGCTAGAGCGATAGCACAGCGGGTAGGGTGTTTGCCTTGCATGCAGCCAACATGGCCAACCCGAGTTCTATTCCTCCGCCCCTCTCGGAGAGCCCGGCAAGCTACCAAAAGTATCTCGCCTGCACGGCAAAGCCTGGCAAGCTACCCGTGGTGTATTCGATATTCCAAACACAGTAACAACAAAATCTCAC
Source organism: Sorex fumeus (assembly GCF_029834395.1). Lineage (NCBI taxonomy): Eukaryota > Metazoa > Chordata > Mammalia > Eulipotyphla > Soricidae > Sorex > Sorex fumeus. The sequence goes on from NW_026606186.1 coordinate 10,263,446, forward strand.
AATGAAGACATTACTGGGCCCGCTTAAGCAAATCGATGACAACGGGAGGACAGTGACAGTGACAGGGTCACACCCAGTAATGCACAGGGGTTACTCCTGACTCTGCACTCAGAAATTACTCCTGGTGGTTCTCAGGGGACTATATGGGATGCTGGGAATTGAACCCAGGTCGGCCGCATGCAAGGCAAACGCCCTACCTGCTGTGCTATCACCCCAGCCCCTGGGAAACCATCTTGACTGATCAGAGACTTAAGTCTCTCCATGTAGGAACTGGGTTGGCAGCGATTCCAGAGGATGGTCAGCATGGTACTAAGGATCACACTCAATTCCAAATCCTGCTGTGTGCTTGGAGACTCGCTCACATGCAGTAGACACCCAGTGATCACAAAGGAAGTGCAGAGATCAGCTGGGAAAGAAAAACCAACTCGCAGGCCTGAGAGCTCTCTCAGGACCCTCTCAGAACTGTTCTAATTTAGGCCTGATGGGATGGGAAAGAAGTTGCCTCTAGTTCCTTTATGCCCCTGTGGCCTAATTTGGAAAATTTGGCCATCCCTGCGGTTGCAATTGCTGCTGGAGAGCAGACCCTGATTTTTGCAATTATTTAAAGTACTGCCGCAGTTTTTGGCACACGGCTGCCGGGACACCATCTCTCTGATTCTAAAAGGAAAGTTCCTGGCAAGGGAGTGAGGTGCCATAGAGAGAGTCCTAGATCAGAAGGGCAGTGGTATGGGTGGGAAGCATCTAATCAGTAGATTCTAGGCTGGTGTTTCTCAACCGTTTCTGACCGTTGTGCTGTTCTGACCTCGTTTCCTTCCGGTGGCCTCCCTGGCCTTCTGGCTATCCTCCTAGTCTCATGCCATGGACCCCCATTTATATGATTTTTCACAGTGGCCCCCTTGGATGATCCTGGGGACTAAACAGTTTGAGAAATGTTGCTCTGGACTCCTCACTGTAAGAGATGGTTTGAGGGGCCAGAGCAATAGTACAGCAGGCAGGGCATTTGGCTTGCATGCGGCTGACCTGAATTCAATCCCCGGCATCCCATATGGTCCCCCCAGAACCTCCAGAAGTAATTCTTGAGTGCAGAGCCAGGAGTTACCCCTGAGTAGCTGGGGATGACCCAAAAAAGGAGAGAGAGAGAGAAGAGAGAGAGAGAGAGAGAGAGAGAGAGAGAGAGAGAGAGAGAGAGAGAGATGGTTTGAGTTTCATTGTGGCCTGAGGATCAGTGGGTTTGGATCTGATACTGGCTCACTCCATCAAATGTTTTGGAAGTCTGCCTTCTAAGTCCCCTTCAAGCTATGATGTATGTTATCTGAGCCTTTTTTTTTCTCACACTAGGATGGGTTTCCTTACATCCCGGCCTCAGAAGTCAGCATGAAAAGGGCACACCTCCCTTAGAAGAGTTCAATGTCTTAATCCTCAAGACCTGGATTTTTTTTTTCATTTTCCTTTTTGGGTCATACCTGGAGATGCACAAGGTTTACTCCTGGCTCTGCACTTAGGAATTACTCCTGGCAGTGCTCAAGGGACCATATGGGATGCTGGGAATCAAACCCAGGTTGGCCGTGTGCAAGGCAAACGCCTTACCCACTGTGCTATCGCTCCAGCCCCAAGACCTGAGGGGCCCTGAGGAGCCATTTCTGTGCTTGCGACTAATGCCAATGATAGATCTCATCACAGAGGTTTTTCAAGAGGGCTGAGGTCAGGGAATCAGGTGGGAAGTCAGATTCCTCTGAGCGCTAGAAGTTCCAGTTATTAAACCTCAGGATCTTTGCCCTCTCCCAGCCTTGAGCTGCTAGGTGAGAAGACAACATTTAGGAAAATCAGATCTATCTCAATGTCCGCAAAATCAGATCTATTCACATTCATGTTCATATTTACTCCGGGGAACATTTTTGACCCAGTGCTTTGTGTTTACATGATTTGTTTGACCTTGAGCCTGTGAGATGGAAATTATGATCCTTATTCAATCTTTATTCAAGAGAAGAGGATAGAGTTGAGATAAACAGAAGCAGACCCAGCCCTTTTTATTGCCTTAGGACTGTCTTTCCTACTAGTAACAGAAAAAAAAAGGGGTTCAGCAAGCAGTTGTGGTAATTACTCTGGACCCAAGTTCTAAATAAATGCCTACAAATCCCAGTTCTTCTGTTTACGAGGCAAGTGATCTTGGACAAGTCACTAGACTTCTTCAAGTGATGGCATACTGACTTAGGTGAGGAGATGATCCATCCTTCTAATTCATCGTATGTGATTAAGAGGGATAACACACACGAAATTCTTGACACTGATACCTGGTATATGTTGTGTGTGGTGAATGTTAGTCATTATTAACATTATCACCACCACCACCACCACCATCTTCTCTTCAAAGTGGGTTGCAAAACTCAACTGTGATAAATGATCAGGAAAATTCAACGCATTCTGCACCTGTCAATAATCCCCTTTATCACAATTACAGCAGTCTGAGGGCAAGAATTATTTCTGATGCTTCTATGCTGTTTCTCCCCTAAATGGTTCAAATTCTTTTGCTCTACAGCCAACACAGATGACGCGAGATTTTGACTTGGTGCCCACTGTGAATGACGTCCTTCAGTTCATCTCCAAGAACTGAAACAAATACTTCTCTGAGCTTATTTTAGCATCATCATATTGAAGCAGAATTTCAACTTTTTGCTTCATTGTTCAGGGAAGTTGCTTTTCAATGAAAGTGAGTTTGCAGTTTAGAACATTTATCCATGTATTGTTGTAGAAAATAGTAAGTCATGGTTATGGTTGGTCTCAATATGCCCCCATCCAAATGTGTTCTGTTGTCCGTTATTCCTTTTCACTAAAGTCATATGTGCTCATTGTAAAAAAATTTGGGAAATTCTAAAAAATATGAAGGAGAAAAAAATATAAACACGCCTCAGCTCAGATAGAGAAGGGAGAACCAAATAAAGGGGGTTGGGAGGATCCTCCCAGGATGGAAAATACATGCTGAAAGTAGGCTACAGACGAACATGATTGCTACTCAATGCCTCTTTTGCAAACCACAGCACCCAAAAGGAGAGAAAGAACAAAGGGGAATGCTCAGCCACAGAGGCCGGATGGGATGGAGGGATGGAGGGCTGGGGGTGGGTGGGAGAGATACTGGGATCATTGGTGGTGGAGAATGGGCACTGGTGGAGGGATGGGTGCTCGAACACTGTATAACTGAAACCCAAGCACAAAAATTTGTAAGTCTACAACTGTGCCTCATGGTGTTTCACTAATAAAAATTTAAAAAATATATAAACATGCCTAACACAATTATTCAAAAATTTTTCAATGTTTTAGGAGGATTTTTTCCTTTTCTTCCCCGACACACATTTATATGTTATTTTACATAATTGGGATCATAGAATAGATTCACATCACACTTTTTTTATGTGAGACTTTATTATTTTAAAAAATATATCACATTAATTTATTGGCAGCTTGTAAGAATATGAAATATTCATACAGAAAGTCAGATAATAAAATATTTTCAATGTTTTAATATTGATAATGTAATAACTGTAGCATAATTATAAGCAATCATTGTAACATTTTAAGCACTCCATAGCATAATTACAAGAAAATTATAGCAGTTTCAAGTTCACAGAGGAAAATATGGAGAGTCCCCTATAGTCCTTACTGCAACACATTCAAAGTTACCTCATTGTCAAGGTGCCTCACCGCATACTACATTGGTCGCCACCGCTACATCTCTTCAGCATATCATCATCAACTTAGACCTACAGTTTACAGTTTAAAGTTTACATACAGTTCACTCTTGTTCAGCATCCTATAAGTTTGGACCATTGCATAGCAAACCCATCATTGTAATATTATAGAGTATTTTTTTCTGGCTCTAAGTAGTCTATGCACTATCGATTTATATACCCTGCTCCTTTCCTCATAACCCCTAGCAACCACTGAAAGTGGTTTTTTTCACTGTTGCCATAGTTGTTTTATTTTTTAATATTAATATTATTAGTATTACTTTGATTTTTGGGTCACACCCAGTGATGCACAAGAGTTACTCTTGGCACTCAGGAATTATTCCTTGCGGAGTTCAGAGGGCCATATGGGATGCTGGGAATCAAACCCTGGTTGGTTGCATACAAGGCAAATGCCTTACCTGCTGTGCTATTGCTCCAGCCCCTATTTTTGAATATTAGATAGCTGGAAACATGTTACAGTGTGTAGTCTTTACAGATTGGCTTCTTTCACTTAGAAAGATGCATTTAAGATGACTTCATGTCTTTTTATTGCTTGATACTTTGTTTCTTCTAAGCATGAAGTAGTATTCCACTGTCTGGCTGAGGTATATCCTGACTGCTTCCAAGTTTGGGCAGTTATGAGTAATGGTGCAATAAATATCCATGTGCAAGTTTTTGTGTGGACAAAAGTTTTCAATGCTGTTTGGTGATGACAAGAGTAGTTGCTGGGTCATGTGGTGAGAGTATGTTTAGTTTTTGTTTGTCTATTTCTTGTTGTTGCCTTTTGTTGGGGTAGGGGGTTTGAACTACACTCTGTGTTCTCAGAGCTTACTTCTGGCTCTGTGTTCAGGGATCACTCCTGGAGGTGCTTGGGGAACCATATGTGGTGCCAGGGATCAAAGCAGGGTTGACTGCATGCAAGGCAAGTGCCTTAACCCTTGTGCCATATCTCAGTCTGTTTTTGTGGTGCTAGGGATTGAACCCAAGATCTCACATCTCTAAGGCATGTGCTCTAACCATTGGGAAACACCCCTGGCCCATATTTAGCTTTATAAATTATGAAATAAAATCCCACCAAACTATCTTGCAAAGTGGCTGTACCATTTTGCATTTTCACCAGCAATAAATGGGCTTATCCATTTCTCCACGTCTTTACCAACTTGTGGTGTTGTCAGTATTCTGGATTTTGGCAATTCTAAGAGATTTGTAGTAAGCTCACTTTTCCCACGATTTACATTGCAAGACTTCCCTTAATGGATATTGCTTTGGGGGGGGGGGGGGTCACACCTGAAGATGTTGGAGGGCTGCTCCTGCTGCTTCTCGGGGGGATCATGAAGTGCTGAGGGTCAAACCTAGAACTCCTGCTTGCAAAGTATGTGCTTCAGACATTTGAACTACCTCCCTGACCCATCAGTTTTAGATATATGGGGTGCCAACATAGGGAGGTCATGGAGCACAAAATACCAAATCTATCTCTTATTGGTTTCTGTTTAGTTTTTTCTTATTTTCACGATTACCTAAAATTTCTTTTTTTTTTCTTTTTGGGTCACACCCAGCGACGCTCAGGGGTTACTCCTGGTGGTGCTTGAGAGACCATATGGGATGCCGGGAATCGAACCCAGGTTGGCCTTCACGTTGAAGGCAAACGCCCTACCCGCTGTACTATCACTCCAGCCCCAATTACCTAAAATTCTAAGATGAACATTTTATATATACATCTCTATTTTTATCTGATTATTTACTTTGAATTATGCTGGAGCGATAGCACAGTGGTAGGGCGTTCGCCTTACAAGCGGCCAACATGATCGACCCGAGTTCGATTCCTCCGCCCCTCTCAGAGAGCCCGGCAAGCTACCGAGAGTATTCAATATGCCAGACACAGTAACAACAAAGTCTCCAATGGAGACGTTACTGGGCCCGCTCGAGCAAATCGACGATCAACGGGAGGGCCTTTACCTTACCTTTTACTTTGAATGGAGTCCCTTTTTTCTCTTTTCTTTGGTTTTTGGGCTAAACCCAGCCACGGGCAGGGGTTACTCCCAGAGGGTACTGAAGAGATGCTGGGGATTGAATTGGGGTCGGCCCAGCACAGGTCTTACCTACCTACCTGTACTATCTCTCTGACCTCCCCTAGATGTATTCAAAAAGCGGAAATTACAAGTCAAGGAGTGTAAACACTTTTCAGACTTTCTGAAAAGGCTGAATCACTTCACATTCCTATCATTAGTGTAAGGCATTCCCTCACTCGCAACAAGTATTAACCAGTGTCACGATCACGATCACGACCATCCTGTTATTCGTCGATTGCCTCGAGCAGGCCCCAGTAACGTCTCCTTCATCCTAGCCCTGAGATTTTTTAAAAAGTGCCATATTCAAGGCTCTTTCAGAGTTAGGAGAATGAGACCCATCATTATCTCATTCCTACTTTGGACAAACTGGCAGGCTACCGAATGTAACCTGCCCACACGGCAGAGTCTGGCAAACTCCCCATGGCGTACCCAATATGCCAAATACCAGTAACAATTACCAGTGTATAAAAAAAATCCTTGCCAAATCAACAGGCTAAAGAAATGATAATTCATTGTTTCAACTTGAAAATCTTTGATTACTTCAGGGATAGATAGTATTTTATGTTTTACAGCCATTGTATTTCTCTATGACATGACTATTAGCATCCTTCCCTGGGTGCGTGGTTGCTGTGACTGACTTTCTGCCTCCCCCTCGCACCCCCCCCCCCAAAAGAAAAGTTTCTAGGTGTCTGCAGATGATGCCAACATGTTTATCCAGTCACATCTGATAGGAGGTTGAGCTCCAATGGGATTAGAAAAGTCCATTTCCGTGTTGCTGTTTCAACGAAACCAGAAAAGGGTTGTCCATGTTTTGTTGGAATCTAGGCGATGAAGTTATTTTGCAGGAATCCAGGCGATGAAGCTATTTTGCTGAGCCACATCTATTACAGTTATGGCTCCTCCCCTCCTCTTACTCCCAACACTTCTCTTTTCCTAAATGCTGTTCTAGCAGGAGGGTTAAATTTGGCATGTATATGTCCCTTCTTTCGGGATGCGTTCATTGGTCTCCCACTTATATGAGGCATGCTGGCCCAATCTGTGAATTTCAGAGTCTCAAGAAGACTGGACCTTACCAGGAAATTTACTTCATGGCTTGGAGGCCAGCCACACATGCTAGGGGAAAAGGGAGCTCAGATAGAGAAGGGAGCACAAAATAAAGGGTGTTGGGAGGATCCTCCCAGGATGGGAGAAGCATGCTGAAAGTAGACTATAGAGCAAACATGATTGCCATTCAATGCCTCTTTTGCAAACCACAACACCCAAAAGGAGAGAGAGAACAAAAGGGAATGCCCTGCCAAAGAGGCAGGGTGGGGTGGGGGGATGGGGGGGTGGGAGGGATACTGGGATCCGTGGTGGTAGGAAATGGGCACTGGTGGAGGGATGGGTATTTGATCATTGTATAATTGAAACCCAAGCACAAAAATTTGTAAGTCTACAACTGTACCTCATGGTGTCTCACTAATAAAAATTAAAAAAAAGAAGACTGGACCTAGGAGTTGGGCAGATTTTTTTGGCAAGTCCTTTAACTCCTTTTTAGGTTCTCTGTCTTCCTCTCTCAAGGGGAGTGTGGTGTGATAGTCCCACCTTTGAGAAACTAATGAGTTATACATGCAGAATTCCTAAAGCGGTGTTTGCCACACATCATCAGAGTGCTCACATCCTATCTCTGTGTATTTGACACTGTGTTAGGTCCAAAGTATACACAGAGGAATGAGACTGGGTCCTCAGCTGCATCTCTAGATGATGAAAGTAGAAAGTCCAGATTTCTCAGTGGCTTCGAGAAGGCACTCTCCTCTCTCTTGTTCTGTGGTCCTGGGCATTATATGAGCGGACAAGTCTCTTGAGAGCTCTGGACTTTATATGTAGTTCCGGGACAATAGGGGTCATGCTAAACAATGTTCTGTTCCAAAAAGAGTCTCATGTTTTGTTGGAATCTAGGCAATGAAGTTATTTTGCTGGATTCTAGGCAATGAAGTTATTTTGCTGAGCCACATCTATTATTGTTATGCCTCTTCTATAACTTAACATGACTTCTCTGTTTTTCGTGTTATAACATAAACGTTTTCCCTTTAGAACGTAAGTATTAAAGAACGGAAGCAGTCAGAGCCAGCCAGCCTCAGTTTGATTTCTGCTCTGTTACTTCTGGAGCAATAGCACAGCGGGTAGGGCGTTTGCTTTGCACGCAGCTGACCCGGGTTTGATTCCCAGCATCCCATATGGTCCCCCGAGCACTGCCAGGAGTAATTCCTGAGTGGAGAGCCAGGAGTAACCCCTGTGCATTATTGCTGGGTATGACCCAAAAAGAAAAAAATAAAACAGTACTGCAATGAACACACACGTGCAGATGTCACTTTGACTATACTTTTGGGCTGGAGCGATAGCACAGCGGGTAGGGCGTTCGCCTTACACGCGGCCAACATGGCCGACCCGAGTTCGATTCCTCCGCCCCTCTCGGAGAGCCCGGCAAGCTACTGAGAGTATTCTATATGCCAGACACAGTAACAACAAAGTCTCCAATGGAGACGTTACTGGGCCCGCTCGAGCAAATCGACGATCAACGGGAGGGCCTTTACCTTACCTTTACCTTACTTCTTTAGTGACCTTGGACCAGTTGCTTCACCTCTCTGTGCCCTGGTTTACTTATCTGTAATAGGGTTAATAGTTGGACCTATGTCCTGAGGTTGTGCTTAGGATTATACAAAATAATTCACATTGGGACTGAGATAGTCTCGCATGTGATAGGACCTCAATTCAAATCCCTGGTATCACCTCTGAGCACCACCAGAGGTCCCTCTTGAGCATAGAGTTTGGAATAGCCCCTGAGCACTGCCTGGTGTGGTCCAACTCCCTCCCCTCTCCCCTGAATTTATATGTAGCTTTTGGTATAATGTCCTAGAGTTTAGGGATTAATGACTAATATTTGCTGTATAATCTTCCCAGTCACCCTCACCATGACTCCAGGCGATTAAATGAAACAGATACCATAATACCTTCTGATGTTGGTATGGTAAAACATTCTTAAGACATTTCCTAAAGGTCATACTGCAGTTTAGAATAAAAACCACAGGATCAAATTTAAAAAAAATCAAACGTTGGATGAATCAACATTAATACAGTTATCTTTCAAAACCATACCCCTCCAGTTCCTACCCATAAAGCAGGCATTTTAGAAGCTCCCGTGTGCTAGATCCTTGTCTGAGGCAGAGGGCTGGCCTCCATCATTTTGGCAAGGTCCTCTAATCTTTTCTCTGTGCTTCTCCAGGCGTAGAAGCCGCATCAGCTTTTCTCTCCCACTGCCAGAGACTCTCTGCCATAGCACAGCTTAGGGCTAGCCCAGCATTTTTCGGCTATCACATGGGGCTAGCCAGCAGGGCCGTCGTCTGGCTCTGTCAGCTGATAGTACAGTTGGAGGACAGAGAATTCAGCTGTGGTCCTTCAGCCAACAGGGCTCCAAGTCAGCACTGGTAACGAATAGATGAAACACAAACCCGCACAGACTTTGTGCTTTGTATGTTCCAGTCTGTGTGAGAACATTCTCTTCGATCCTCAGCTCAACCGAGGACCGGTACCTCGGAGAGATGAGGGAATGCAGAGGTGAATGGTTTCCCCTACAGGGCCCCAGCTGGCCCAGTCACGAACCAGATCCATCTGCCTCTAAATAGACACTCTCTTCCAGGGCACCACAGGCTCCTTTTCAGTTGAATTCAAATGAACAGGCTTGATCTAGCGCTTATTTACATCACCCCTTCAAGGCACTTAGTGCAGACAGAGCAGCCAGATGGGAGAAGCAAACATGGAAATGGAAAGTTCTAGATGGCTAATGCGTGCCTATGAGAAATATTAAAGCTGTATGGGTTTATCCTGTTTATAGATTACAAGTTTATCCTGTTGTATGTATTTCTTTTTTACTGGTTTGTTTTGGGGCCACATTTGGCAGTACTCAGGGCTTACTCCTAGCTCTGTGTTCAGGGATCACTCCTGGGTGACCATATGGGATGTCAGGGATCCAACCTGGGTTAGTCAGGTACAAGGCAAATGCCCTACCTGCTCTGGTCCTGCACTGTTGTATATATTTCTGAAAGCCATCCTTCATCCTTTTAAGAAGGGGCAAGAGAGCGACAGATTAATAGGTCAGTGCTGCAATTAATGGATAGGCAAATGACAGTGGGGAGATGGCTGAGATTATTCATTCCCATTCAGAGCTCCAGGAAAGGCTTAAAGGAGCAGGTATTTTGGTTGAACTTGAAGAACTGATAAGGTCAGCAGGAGAATATGGGGGCAGGTCATGACCTATCTTCTTCCTTCCCCAGGAGAAGTCAAAACAGAGCCTTGATTTGGTCTTGCCAGAAGACCCACATACATTCCATTCCCCTCCCCATTACATCAGAGATCTGTCCCGACACACCCATAGATACAAATGCAAAACAGACAAATATACACAAAATACACAGTAGCACAACATGTTTTACACATACAAGTCCCCAAGCTCAGCAGTTCGGACAAATATAATCCTCCTACACACAATCACCAAAAACGTTCGTGCTTTCCTCTCAAGCACATACGTACCCCCTCCTCACCCACTCCTCACGCAAGGCAATGAATGCATGTTTTCATGAGCGCATCCACAAGTTCACACACAGCTCGTCCTGCCCTTCTGGTTGGAGGCCAATGACTAATGGGAAACCTTGCACAAAGGCAAGCATCACGCACGCGGGAGGCCAGGAATGGGTTGGCGGCAGCGGCGGCGGGGCAGGGATGAAGTCTTGTTAACAAGACAAGCCTGCCCCCTTCGGGGTCCCCCAGGAAGCCCCTGAGCCCAGGCTGCAGCGCTGGGCGGTCCCGGGGAGGCCTCGCAGCATCCCCCCCCCCCCCCCTCGGGTCCAGCTTCAGCTAGGCTTCAGGGTTAGCCGGGGTCAGATTGTGCTGTCAGACACGCCCCATTCTCTGCAACAGGCAGGCGGCTCTGGGCACCCAGCAGGCTTGTGGCGGGGAACTTGTCTGGACACAGGACGCAGAGTAGTTAGCACTAATGAGTGTTTATTGCAGGCCCGGCACGGGCTTCAGCCCTTGAAGAACATTGCCTAATTGTCTGCGGGATGGAGCTGGGGGATAGGGGTGCGGGGTGTCTACTACCCGCCCACTCGGGTGAGGAAGCTGCACTCGGGCCACAGGACCCCTTCGGCTCCACCTGTTCTCCGGGGAGGGCGGGGGAGTGTATTTGTGCCGGTCTATCTCCGCTGCTGGCGGGTCTCTAACCCAGGGCCAGGCTAGCCTAGCGACCTGCCCGCAGCAGGTGTCTGGCTCGCGGGCCTCACTTTCCCCATCGCTAAAATGGGCGCGGCAGAGCACAGGTCCAGGCTCTCGGACAGCAGAGAGGAGACAGAGCCCCACATCCATCCTCGCCGCTGCCGCCCTCGCCCAGTCCTGGGGCTCGCAGGCCGGTCCCCACCCGGGTCGGGCAGCAGCGCCGGCGCCCCTTTGTTCTGGAGGGCGGGGAAGCTCCCGAGAGCAGAGTCCCCCCCGTGGCTCGCGCCGGCCGCCCCGTGGGGCAGGAGGCTGGGCCCCGCGCGTCCTTTGTCTGCTCCGCGGCGCCGGGTGCCCGAGGCCCGCGCCCCACTCCCGGGGCAAGACAAAGCCGGCGCCGCCGCCGCCAGCCCGAGCGGCTGCCGCGGGACTCGCACCACCCTGGCCCCGCCTCCGCACCGCCCCCCGCGCCTCGGCGCGCTCGGATTGGCCCGCGGGGCCGCGCAGCGGGGGAGTCACGTGGGCGGGCGTGGCCGCCCATTGGCGCGCGCCGCTGCCGATCGCGGGGGGCGGGCCGTGCGCGCCCGGCCGGCGCGCTCCGTCGGCGCTGGGGCCCGCCCGCGGGGCCGGCCGCCTGTCAGAGGGAGGTGGCGATGCTGCGCCCGGTGGCGGCGGCGGCTCGGCGGGTGCGACTGCAGCGAGGGGGACAGGACGGAGCGAGCGGCCGGCTGAATGAATGAATGGCGGAGCCGAGCGCGCCATGAGGAGCCTGCCGAGCCTGGGCGGCCTCGCCCTGCTGTGCTGCTGCTGCGCCGCCGCCGCCGCCGCCGCCGTCGCCGCCGCGGGGAATGTCACCGGGGCCGCGGGGCAGGTGGACGCGACGCCGGGCCCGGCAGCGAGGAGCGAGCCCAGCGCCCCTTTCTCTGAAGCCACAGCGCCCCCCGGCCTGGGCCCGAGCAGCGCTGCCCCGCGCGACCCCGTGCAGCGACTCCCGGCCGCGTCCTCTTCGCCGCCGTCCCCGGAGACCAGCCCTGCTCGCCCCCCAGCCCGACCCGCGCCCACCACCTTGCAGACGGCGCCCGGCCTCTCGCCCACCACCGCTCGGGGCGAGGAACGCACCCCGAGCACCCCTCGGGCCACCCCCAGAACCGCGCGGACCAGTCCCTCGACGACCACCGGCCCGGCGCCCACTACCCCCGCGGTGACCACCGGCCCGGCGCCCACCAGCCTCGCGGCGCCCACTGTCCCGGCGCCCACCACCCCGCTGACCCCGAGCCCCGCTCTCCCCAGCAGCAGCGGCGGCAACAGCAGCAACAGCAGCAGCAGCGGCGGCAGCGGCGGCAGCAACAGCAGCAGCAGCAGCAGCAGCAGCAGCAGCAGCAGCAGCAGCAGCAGCAGCAGCAGCAGCAGCAGCAGCAACAGCAGCAGCAGCAGCGTCCCGCCCACCGGCCCTGCCACCGAGCCCCCCTCGCCTGCGCCCCCAGGTGAGTCCCAGCGCCTCCACGCCCGCGGCACCCACCGCCCGGGCGGCTGCCCAGCACCACCCCAGCCCCGGGCCTCTCTGGTCTATCGATGATCGTTTCTGGCCCCCCAGTTCTCCCGCTCCCCCCACCCCTCCCCAGGGGAGGTCCAAGCTCGGGCTCGCCTGCCTCCCCAGCACCCCCCCTCCAGCCCCCCAGTTGGCAAAGTCCTTTGTCCGCCTTGAGCTGTGCTTCTTGGGCGCGGGGCGGCTGCTTTGGGGGGTGAGGGGGAGGCGGCATCGCACCCCCTTCCCGGCAGCCTTTGTCAAGACCCTTGGAATCGATGGAAACTTTCGGGTCCGCTCGCCCGGTTGGTCGCCTCGGTTATTGGGCGGGGGTGGGGTGGGGAGTGGGGGGTGGAGGTGGGGGGTTGTTGGAGTTTGAAAGCCAGCACAGGGCATTGGGTCCAAAACGGAGTCGAAAGGGATTCCTAAAGCTCCACCCCTCCTTGTTTATATAAATATCAGACGTACATGTGACAGGTGGAAGAGCTAGGGGAAGGATTTTGTTGAGAAACAGTAGCACATACCTTTTGAAGCAAAAGGAGAGGGGAAAAAAAAAGAATGTAACCCATGTTCTCCCCCGCACACAAATGGCTTCACTAGGTCATTTGGGACAGGTGTGTATCTAGGATGATTTAAATTAGGTTAAATCCTTCCCTGCACCATTTCCCCGCCTTCCTCAATTTCAAGATCAATGTATCTGGATGCTTATGTCCCCCACCCCCAAAAGCTAGAATGCTCCATCTTGCTGATGAATCCAATTTCTGTTGCCGGCTGTGTCGGAAATAAGGCTTTGCGTTCTGCTGGATGAAGTCGTCTAGTAAAGTTAGAGACAACTCCTTTTTATAAACCCATTTTGACCTAACATGGGCCAGATATAAGTAAAACCTACCTTGCCGGGCTATTAGACAGAAGTGTCTGAATTCCTTTGCTTTGAGATTGGGGAGAAGTTTTGTCCCAACTGTTTGTCTGGCTGTAGTTACATGAATGGATCTCTGACCTAATTCTTAGTCTGAAGTCAGGTATGAACTTTGGACTGTAATTGAATTAGCTGAGCATTTGCACACATGATTATGAGTTAATACAGTCTTGAATCTCTGGCTGGGGGTTGGTATTAGCAAAAGCAGGAATGTAGGATGTTCACTCATGAAAAGTTAAGTTTGCCTCTCTTCCAGCCTCAAGGTGTGAATTAACTAGCTGCATTTTGACTGTAACTCTACTTCGTGTTTGTATAGAGATTGCTACATAACTGAAATAAGCATAGGGACTAAGAGTATAAACTCTGGAATTCATTCACTTCTTTTTTCCTTCAAAAAAAAAACAAGAATAAGAGCCACAGCGAAAGAATAGTGGGGAAGGCGCTTGCTTTGCATGAGGCTGACCCAGGTTCGATTCCTGGCATCTCAGATGGTGCCCAGAGCACCAGCAGGAGTAATTCCTGAGTCCAGAGCCAGGAGTAACCCCTGAGCATCACCGAATGTGGCCCCCCAACAAAACAAAACAAAAAAGCAAAAATGCCAGACCCCCAAAACCCAAAAAACCCAAACCCAAAGAAAACCTCCTTACCCTTCAAAATAAAAAAGTAACCTTCCCTCTCTTCCCTCTGTTTATAGTCTGTGTTACCCCAGTTTATAGTCTGTGTCTACTGTGGGGACCATTCTTAAGTTTGAATCTTAGATCTGCCCTTATTAACTGTAATCTTGGGCAGAGCAACTAACCTTTCTCTTCATCTCTAAAATGAAGATAATAATAGAACTAGCCTCAGAGGATTGGCAAGAAGATTGAGTCAGTTAATACATTTGTAGTGATTAGAACAGTTCCTCATGCAGAGTAAGCACCATGTGTTAGTTAGCTAGCCTTGGAACTAGGCCGCTTTCCCGGGATACAAAGTACTGGAGAAGCCTATTAGGAACTTGTGACTTTTATGTGTTTTTGTATAGTAGAAAAAGGGTTGGAAACATATGGTAGCATTTAAGTAGCAAGGTCACTTATTTGAAATGGTTAGTGTTTGATAAACAAGCCAGTATAATTGATGTTGATTTACTTGTATTATTTTTGTATTGTTATTTTTAGTTCTTTTTGACCCCCCTTTGAGTTTTTGGGCCACTCCACGTGGTACCCAGGGCTTACTTTGTCACTGTGCTCAGTGTTTACTCCTGGCGATGTGTGACAAGCAGTATGCCGTGCCAGGAATCCAACCTGGGTCAACCATGTGCAAGATGAGCACCTTCCCTCCTAGGATGTGCAAGATCAGCCTCCCCTCCTGTACTAATTCTTCAGCCCCTGTATTGTTACTTTTAAATCATAAAGGCCCTCCCGTTGATCGTCGATTTGCTCGAGCGGGCCCAGTAACGTCTCCATTGGAGACTTTGTTGTTACTGTGTCTGGCATATCGAATACTCTCGGTAGCTTGCCGGGCTCTCCGAGAGGGGCGGAGGAATCGAACTCGGGTCGGCCATGTTGGCCGCTTGTAAGGCAAACGCCCTACCCGCTGTGCTATCGCTCCATCCCTTTTTAAATCATAGAGATAAATATACTTTACTTCATGAAACACCAATCAAATTGAAGCAATCCCAGACAAACCCTACTACAAAGGAAAAAGTGAAAGTCACTCTTTTAGAATGCCCCCTAGTTCACTCAGTCCCTAGAGGTTAACTACTGTTAATAGTTTTCTCTCTCTTCAGACTCTTTTCTGAGCATATATGAACACATATATGGTTTTAAAAATAGCTATTGATAGTACAGAGGTTAAGATGCCAGCCTTGCCTCCTGCAGTTCAAATCCCTGGCACCATATAAGTTCCTTAAGCCCTCCAGGGGTCACTGCTGAGCAGAGAGCCAGGAATGGTGCCTTTGCACCACTGGGTGTGGCTCAGCCCTATCCCCTTTCCCATAACTAATAAAAAAAAACTCAAAATGAGGGGCTGGAGTGATAGCACAGTGGATAGGGCATTTGCCTTGCACGTGACCGACCTAGATTCGATTCCCAGCATCCTATATGGTCCCCTGAGCTACCGCCAGGAGTAATTCCTGAGTGCAGAGCCAGGAGCAACCCCTGTGCATCACCAGGTGTGATCCAGAAGGCCAAAAACAAAACAAAACAAAACAAAAACCCAAAAAACCTCAAAATGAAATATTTATATACATAGTCTTACAACTTGCTATATTAACTATCACACACACACACACACACACACATCCCATGTTACTATACCTAGCATCTACCTTACTCTTAAAAAAAAAAAAGAATTTGTGGGGGAGAACCAGAAAGATAGTATAGAGGTTAAGGTGCTTTCCCTGCAAGTGGTGAATTTGATCTCTGGCACTGCATGAGTACCTGACCATTGCCAGGAGTCATCCCTGAGAACAGGGCCTTAAGCAATGCCAAGTATGGTCTTGCAAAAACAAAAACAAAAATAAAAACAATTTTTTTCAGAGAATGTTTTCTAGGTGTTGCTCAAGTAGCCCAGGGCTACTCCCTGTAGTACTGGCCAGTGGTTCAGTGCTATGTCAGCAGACTGCTTGGACCCTGTGGTGCTGGGGTGAAGTGCTCTGGGGCCTTCAAGGCCATGGTGATGCTTGGGCCCATGTGATGCCAGGAATTCATGCCCTAGCTCTGATACTGTCCCCGAACCCTCCTTTTCTTAATAGTTGTATGTTTTCAACTTAAAAATATGTCATGCTCTTTATTTAACCAGTCCCTTGTTTATAGACACTTAGGTTACTCTGGGCTTAAAAATGCAGTTTATTTCTTGTTCAGTCCATGATGTACATACTCTCTAATACTTTGGCTAAATTTCCATAGAATCGAATCAGTTTTAAGTGAAGCTGGAATGACTCAAATTGACCCTAAATGCTATTCAATTCTTTTAGTAAGTTCTTTGGCCTAACACATATCAGTATCTCTGGTGGTCTTGGACACCAAAAAGTTTTAAAAGAAAGTCCAACTAGGGTAATCTCTTCTATGTTTTAAATTTCTAGTAGTTGGTATTTTTCTTTGAATTCACTGTGGATCGTCTGTGCCCAATATCCAGCAACCAGACTGTCTGCGGGCACATTGATAGGCAATTTAACTTTATAGTGATATAATCAAGCATAGCCTTTTAATCTGAGCCTAAGTTCTAGTCTACTTCAAAGAGTAAACACATCTCTTTGATGGAAGGAAAACATCTAATTGAATCTGAGAGACCTAGTTTAGCTTGCAAAGTTGGCCCCTAGTATTTGGGAAGAGAGTTGTTCAGGGTGTTCTGTTTTAATGTTTGTGTAAGGACTGTGTGTTGTCGAGGAGGTGAGTTTTCTAGCTGCTCTTTGAATTAATAGGCTTTTTTTTTTTTAACATCTAGTTCTGAGCCCTTGCCTGCCGCTCAGTGAGGTCTCAAGCCCTGATCTGCAAACTGAAACTAATTGCCTGGTAAGCAGGCACTTTCCTCCCACAGACCTGGCAAAACATTGGACTGGTAGAAAACATTGGACTGGTAGACTGGGTAGGATATCTGAAGAAGGTCTAAGGGGAGAGACTGTAATAGAGTTATAGTTATCAGCAGTAAGACGCTAAGGTGAGGACAGATGTTGGACTTAAAAGAAAAAAATAGATCTTTACAAAGCCAGGAGTAGCCCCTGAGTATCGCCAGGTGGTTGTAGGTGACACCTGGCGATACTCAGGGGCTACTCCTGGCTTTGTACTAAGGAATTACTACTGGTGGTGTTTGAGGGACCATATGGGATGCTGGGGATCGAACCTGGATCGGTCGCCTAAAAGGCAAGCTCCCTACCCGCTGTACTATTGCTCCGCCCCACCCCTTAAAAAAAAGTATATATACATTTTTGTTTTGTTTTGGGGCCACACCTGGTAGGACTATTCCTCTCTCTGCTTGGGCATCACTCGCAGCAGTGCCCAGGGAACCATGCATTGCTGGGGATCAAACCTAGGCCTTTTGCATATGTTCTGCCCATTGAACTCTTTCTGGCTACCTTCCAGTATGCATCTGCATTTTAAGGAATCATCCACAGATTGGCTGAACTATTTCTCTCTGTAGATTATACTGGCTCACACTAGTTTTGCCTTTTGGGACCGTGCAGAATAAGCCTTCCCTCTGTGTCATGAACATTCCTCGGGGATTTGGTGACAGTGATCATGTCCCTCCGATCTCTGAACTATGTGACCTCAGCTCCCTTAACTTTGCCTTATCTGATAGATTCTCTCACTCTCCTGGTCCACCCTCTTCAGAACTTTTTCACATTTTACAGAAAGATAAATGTAATGCCCTGAGCTGAACATAATCGTCCAGATGTCCTCAAACTAGATCCCATTAGAGAAGTTAGTTCCCTTTGTTCTTTCTTGATGCTGTACCACTGTTGATGTAATTAGTCCCTAATCACAGTAGCTTTTTTTGGCATCCCACTGTATTTTTGACTTACCGAGTCCATGAAGGTGGCTAAATCAGTTTTTTTTTTTTAAAAAACATGTACTGATGACTTTTTCTCCTTTTCAGACTTGCAGGTTTTTGTTATTTTCTAAAACATAATCTGAGACATTTCGCTAGCATGTAAAATTTATTGTGTTAGATTTAAGTAATCTGTTGAAATCCCAAGTCTGTCAGGGCACCCCACCCAGTTCATTCACATTCGCCTACAGGGTGTCCCTATAGACAGACTCTGAGGACAAGTTAGGGCAGCTGCTTTGTACCTCAGAGGAGAGAGTAAATTTATGGATGATAAAGCAGGTTGGAAGAGAAGGAATAACAATTCAGATTCATTCTCAAGGGTCTTTTGCAGCTCTGAAGTTCTATGATGATGTGGTTTGCTTGATTCAGGGCACATTAGTGCCTCCCTTCCCTTCCCCCCCTCCCCCAAGAGCCTTGATTATTTGTGATTTAAGTTAGGAGAATAGGCTTTGTTGAAGCAAGCCCTAGAAGTTAGAGTTTGGAAACACTGACTGCGAACACATGTAAAGAAAACAATCTGAGTAGATTTTATTTGAAAGGGACATTCTGAGAATAGAGCATTCTCCTGATCTTGTCCCTCCTATCTGAACTATGTGACCTGGGGAAAGGTTTTTTATTTTAATTCTAAAATTATCTAGGTGCAGGATTTTATTTACAGGTGGTTATTTGAGAAACTACCATTCATTTTAAGGACACAGAAATTGTTCTGACTTTGAAGGTAATTTTGGTCACAGTTTTTTAAGTTAAAAACTGGTAAATGGACTTTATCAGGGGGCTGAATGTGTCTCAGAATTTAGAATTTTTCACATTTTAGAAAGTTAAGTATAACCCAGTGAAGTTTTGAACACTGGTTCAAACATTGATTATGTAATCAAATACATGAAACTATATGCAACAAATACATGTGTTTTCACATTGATAGGGACAAATCTATCACTGTCTTTCATTCACAAATTTCACAAAATTCACAAATTTCATCGATTTGCTCGAGCGGGCCCAGTAACATTGTGAGACTTGTTACTGTGTTTAGCATATCAAATACACCATGGGTAGCTTGCTAGGCTTTGCCAAGCGGGCGAGATACTCTCAGTAGCTTGCCAGGCTCTCCGAGAGGAGCAGAGGAATCGAACTCTGGTCGACCGCGTGCAAGGCAAACGCCCTACTCACTGTGCTATCGCTCCAGCCCGAGAGGGATAAATAAAGACAACAAATAGCCATGCGTTTCCTCTGGTTGGGTTTTGGTGCCAAATGACTTACAGAAGAATTTCTGGTGTTTGATCTTGTGGTATTCAGTATCAGATCTGAAGGGCTATGGACCAACTGTAATAATTGCAAACACATATAGAACTTATGATGTTCTAAGCATTGTTCTGAGTATCTTACGTTATTATTTAATCCTCACAAAAAATAGGTACAATCTATTTGGGCAATGCTATTACCTTTATTTTAATAGATAAGTATACCTTGAGGCAGAGAAACCAGCAATAGCAGAACCTGGATACAGAGCAAGTTGTTCTGGTTATAGAATCCATGTTAGGTAAGGTAAAAGGTAAGGTAAAGGCCCTCCCATTGTTCATCGATTTGCTCGAGCAGGCCCAGTAACGTCTCCATTGGAGATTTTGTTGTTACTGTGTTTGGCATATCGAATACATCATGGGTGGCTTGCCAGGCTCTGCCGTGGGGGTGAGATACTCTCGGTAGCTTGCCGGGCTCTCCGAGAGGGGTGGAGGAATCGAACTCAGGTCGAGCCATGTTGGCTGTGTGCAAGGCAAACGCCCTACCGCTGTGCTATCGCTCCAGCGGATGCTAGAATCCATGTTATTGGTACTTAAAGAAATAGTTGCCGAGAAGAGGATAGGAAACTATTTTGTAAAATTATTGGTCCTTAGCACAGCGGTAGGACGTTTGCCTTGCATGTGGCTGACCCGACCCACCCGGGTTCAATTTCTCGGCCCCCTCTGAGTGCCCGGCAAGCTACGAGACTATCTCGCTGCATGGCAAAGACTGGCAAGCTACCCGTGAGGTATTCGATATGCTAAACACAATAACAAGTCTCACAATGGAGACGTTACTAGGCCTGCTCGAGCAAAATGATAAGCAACAGGAGGACAGTGACAGTGACAGATACTAATCTGAAAACATTTCTAGTGTTCTTAAGTTCTTAAGCATTAAGTTCTTCACACCCTTGTGCAATGTTCATTCTCCTCAGGTTTTTCTGTTTTACAACTGTGATTTCCAAAATTATAGTTCTCATTCTTCCCCTGATTAGACTCCAATATGGTCAGCGATAGAGAAGATAAGTTTGTAATTTTTTTAGGGCCAGATGTAGGGGCTTCTTCATTTCCTTGCTAAGTACCTTGCTTACTGTTAAAAAAAACAAAAACTCTTTGGTCTGATTAGTTTCTGGGATAGCATGAATTCCACAACATTATTTTGAAACTTTCTGAATTATATTCACAGGAAGCCTTCTGGCTAGTTGAAAATTCACACATTGAAATCATCTAACTAGGTCTTTGTATCTTGATTAAAAAAAAATAAAGACCCATAAAATTAAAGTGTGCATTACTTTTCATTCGATGTTTCTCTAAGCATGTGAATATTGACTTCCAGACCTTCCAGACGTCCGGGCACCCTTATAAAGAGAATGGAAGAAAAAGTATTCTGCTGCTCTTCTGCACTCTTCTGCTGGGTGAATCACAGGGGAGAGATTACTGCTCTAGGGCACTTAGCAGATCAAAAGATAGAAATCAAGTTTTGCTTAAAGGAAAGACAGTGTTGATATTTTAAGTTACAGATAGCTTTACTTCGTGCTTTTTGTGCTGACCTTGATTTTTGTTTGTTTCCTTTAGATAATATAGACAAATTCTTATTACTCACAATGAGATTTTGTTACAGCCCCCTCTTCTGTAGTACTTAGGCATTTTTTCAAATAGTAATTTTTTTTTTAACCATGCTAGCTGCAGTGGGACTTTGAAAGGCCATTAAAAAAAAAGTTGAATATACATGTGTTTGGATCACAGTAAATATTTGTTCAAAAAATTATCATTTTAGTTATACCTATTTAAGTGTATGTATCTATCAAAATAATCTCTTTGGTAGTATCATTGTTTTGCAGATAATTGTTTGGAGAAATCTTTTCCTGACTTTCCTTCTTACTCCCACCCCCATCTGTCTTCTGTTCTCCTTGCACACTTCTTAAAATGTAAGCTCCTCTATATGTTCCCCTCACTTTAGTCTGTCTTTCTTCCATGTTCTTTAGGAACTAAATTATCCTCTGTATTTAACAATTTACCACTTTGTCCTCCTCCAGTGCCTCCTCAAAGCCCAGTTCTTCTGAGAAGTCTTTCTAGAGAAACAAAAGTCCCTTGCAGAAGCCCTGGTAACAGAGGCACAGAGTTGAACACTCTGTCTGTCTTTGTGACTTTGACTTTTCCCCTATGGATTTGACTTTTATCTGTTTAATTTGGATTATTAAGCCCACTTGATGAGAAAATGCTCTAATTTACCCACTATTCATGACTATTCTTGACTCTCTCTTTTTTGAAGAAACTGAGAGGTAAGATTTTTCTTCTGCACTGGGGTATTGTTATGGCCGAGCTTTATTTTTTTAAATTCTCCTGAGGAATGATACAGAAAAAAATTTCACGGTAGAAATCATCTGTCTTCCAAAGTAATTCCAAAAAGTACATCGAATAAATTGCAGAAAACTCCCCCCCATTTATGAATATTATCAACTGTTTTTTTTTTGTTGTTGTTGTTGGGTAGGTAAATTTGGGTTGATTACCAATATAAAAGATTTGATTTAATTGAGAAATAAGTGTTAGATCTCTTGGATGACAGAATTTCCCCTGTAGGAATCTAATTAAAGTTAATAGTGAACAGAGCTTCTAATAATTAACAAGCGTGCTGTGCTTTATAGTTTATGAGGTTATTCTTAGGCCTCCAAGACTTAACATCCATATTTTGTTGATTTTTGGTTATTATATAAGCAAATAAAGGCCCGCCTCATCCTCTATTGTTACTTTTATTGGTGAATATTGACAAAACCTTTACAGGTTTTCGGTGTGTTTCACATTTGACACTTTTTTGGTAGTTTTGTATTTCAGACTGTTGTCTTCAGGTTTATTTTGTTAAAGGTAAATCTTTGACTAGTTTAGCTGCTCTTATTTTTATATGACAATTTTCCATACTTCAGTATTTCATACTGTTGTCTTGAAGTTTATTTTGTTGCGGAAGAGGATTGCTACTTTATATTTCTTTCCTAAGCAGTGGTGGGTAGAATTTTGTGATAGAGTCCACTATTAATTGAAAAAGTTAAGCAATGGATGTTGGATCATTTTAATTATTTCATGTTTTTTTGAATATCCCAAGTTTTTAATGAATATGTTCTATTTTGACTTTATAGTCATTAAAATATGGATAAAACTTTTAAAAAGGAACAGAAATTCTGGGTATGCTTGGTAAACCTTTACTTATGTGAAACTTCCAGGTGGTATTACTCACGGTCCCTTATTTATAATTTCTGCCATTGACTCAACAGTTTCGAACTATATTTGGGATATTTGCTCAGTCTCAATGATTTACGAAGCTGAGGAAAGGAGATTGTTGAACCAAGGAAAAAAACTATTCCCGATACCTGACAAATCTTACATGTTGTATAGGTATTATTTTATATATATATAAACATACATATATATATATAATTTGCTAACTTTATGGAAGATTAACAGATCTTAACAGAAGCTGAAACCAGAGTTCTTTACTTCATTCTGTGTAGGGAATTTAAAGCATGTAGTTACAGATTAAGGTAGTTTATTGAACCTTATTTAAATTGTGCAAGATTTGAATTCATAGCATTGTTTATAGGCATTGTCAATAGATATATGATGTCTCTTTTCTCAATGATGTAAAGGTTGGTTTCAGTCTGAACATATGTTTTGCAATTAGATCAGATGGAATTGCTTTTGAACTGGTACTAAGACAGCTGTTCTGTATGATAGCCTTAGTAGGGTGATAGTTAAAGTCTGAGAAAGGGGGAAATGTAGTCAGTTGGAAAAAGAAATGTTTTTTGCCTAGTCAGAAGGAAAATGAAATGGGATAGAAATGTTTTCAACCAGATAAAAATGTTAAATAATCTTTATTTAATTTTTAGATAACTGATTTTGAAAGAGTTTGTTTTAGCATTGCATTAAAAAACTGTCATTATTTGGGATGATTTTTTAAAAATTCTTATTATTTTAAAACTAGTGCTTTTATTTGGTATATATGTTCAAAAGCAAGGTGAGAGTAGCATTGTTAGTTGAAAGGATAACATATTTTCTAGTTCCTTTTAATTTTGGGAGTGTTCTTTAGAAAAGAGGAGTGATAAAATTTCTTAAAAACATTCTAGGTAATGCAGGCTGGAGCAATAGCACCGCGGGTAGGGCATTTGCCTTGCACGCGGCCGACCAGGGTTCAGTACCCAGAATCCCATATAGTCCCCAGAGCACCTCCAGCAGTAATTCCTGAGTGCAGAGCCAGGAATAACCCCTTTGCATCTCTGGGTGTGACCCAAAAACCAAAAAAAACAAAACAAAAAAAAAACACCAAAAAAAAACATTCTATGTAAGTTTAGATGTTTTCTTTTCTAATGGAAATTGGATAGACTATGTAGCTTTTAGGTTCTATCTTTAATAGGGATGTGATGATAATTTGATAAGGGCTAATGGGAATAATGGAGGAAAAGAGTATCCTTGGTATTCCATTATAGTTGGTTTGTGTATTGAAATTTTTTGTTTGTTTTCCAGAGCCAGAGATTGAACCCAGGGCTGCAACCATATCCCTGGTCCTTGTGTTTGATTAGAGGAATTGGGCTTCTTCTGTAGATTTCTCATTTGATTTCATATTCACTAGAATCCTATACTATGTTTGGATTTCTCCTTTCTATATTAACCATAATAATGATATAGTCCATCATCCACAACATGTTGTGTGGGTTAATGAATAGTTATAAAGTGAACCAAAGATATAATGCAACCGGCTCGTTGGGTATTATTATACAGAATTGTTGGTGTATTGCCTGCAAACCCATCCTGTTCAACTGGTTTTAGTTTTTAAAGTTAGTTTGTTGCTTCAACTTGTCCACAAAGACGACTGAATGGTCCATCTAATCAGAAGGAAGAGCAGAAGGAAGAACTAAATTCCAGTCTTTCTTTCCATTCACTTGATGGGTTCCTAAGCTTAGTGACTTTGTTTCTCTAACTCTAAAATGAAGCTTGTTACTTACTTTGGTCTTCCAATGTTTCAGAGAAGTAAAATATATAAATTATGAAGGGCTTTTCTCAAACACAAAGGCTGTATAGAATTCAGACTGTCTTCTGATATTCTTTCCCTGTTACATGCTTTATATTAAGCTTAGAATGTAGCTCGAACAGAATAGCTTTTGATTAAGCACAATAACAAAAAATCACATGCATTTTACATGTGGCTTTCTTTATGCAAAAATAATTTATGCTATTTTGTAGTTAGCATATTTATATAACTTATGAGCAGTTTATGCTATGGTGTTTTCTAAAGATTTTGAATCCTTTGGTATTTTCTTCTCACACTACCTTGAAAGAATAAAATAATCTTTGTTTCATACTAAAATAACATGCTATGTTTTTGTAGGTCTTTAATGTTATTTTGGGGATCTGTTTATAGTGGATTCTATTTTTAGTCTTTATGGTCATAAAGTGATATATTCACTTTAGAAAATGTGAGGAAGTATAAAGAAAAAATGCACCCCAAATTAATTGAAATTAGTTTTTTAGCAGTAAATGCAAATTTCTTTTACTACAGTATTTACTTTATCCCCCTTCTCTGCATTGAGATAATTCTGTATAGATGTATTGTTTGCAACTATTCTTTAACATAATATATTTAAAATATTGTAACATTTAAAATGGGATGCTTTTCAAGTGAAATTGAAAGTAATAGTATTTGTGGTGGTACAATAATTTAAATAATCAAATTCTGAGTGCTTACTAAGCTACTATATTAGATATCTTTTATAGTTACAGAGGTAGTTTTTTATCACTGACTCAGTAATATTTTATTACTACATACACTGATGCATTCTCACAGCAATAAATGAGATCACTTATTTCATATGAAAACAAAGGTGTGAGCTGGATGTAGCACTCTTTTGAAGTTACATATGTGATACTTACAGATGTGGGGGAAATCACCATATTAAATTTGTCATTATCATCACAAAAACATAAAGATATTTTGAATGGAGATCTAAGACTTCATGTGATGCTTTACTTGAAATAGGATACTCTATAAGAACCAAATTAGTGATTGTTCTTCTTGTCTTCAGTATGATCATGACTTTTTCTTGGGTTCAGGTGGGCCCTGGGAGCCCAAAGCAGTCTGGACCCAAGCCAGGCATTTGGTATTTTCAATTCTGTGATGAGAGAAGTCAAGGTACCATCTGTCTAGCTTATGCATTGCCAGAAAAAGCCTCAGTGCTGTGCTAACGAATATGCCAAAGAATCGTTCTGGTCTTCAGGAAATGAATTTCTACCTTATATAATGAACAATCAAAATTTGCTTAAATAAGAAGAAAATTGTATAATTTAAAATTTAAAGCAATAGTATTATTGAGAGAATATTAAATTAATATTAATATTAAATATTAACAAAGTAGTGTTGTTTTTGAGAGAATTATAAAATTAATATTAAATTAATGCATATACTCACTAATTTGGCAGTGCTTAATAATAAACCTCTAGACTAATAATCAGCATAGAGGAAACACTCAACATTAGCTATCTTGTTAATTTTGTTCTTTATTACTTATCTCCAGTGTTTAAAAAGCAGCAGAGAAAACTTTGTTAATTATAGATTAACAATTTTACTGGGCTCTGTAACAGTTTGTGAACTGGTAATCAGAACTTACACATGGTCACAATCAATTTATTATTTTTTGAGGAGGGAGGAGGATACAGCCAGTGATGGTCAGGGAACCATTTGGGGATCCAATCCAGGGTTCTTGCATACAAAACATGCACTCCAATTCTTCGAGCTATTTCCCCGGTCTGTAGCTCAACCTTTTTTTACCAAGTAGGTCAAAAGTGCGGGATGGAACTAACTCAGCTGACTTGACCTCTTATCCTGTCGCAGTGTCAAGCCAGGATGCTCCTGTACCAGTTGCCAGATAGAACAGTGATGTACTTCTCAGAACCAGACTAAGTTGAAGTTATTTCAAATGGCAGATGCAAACATAGGACTTGCGGGACTCCCTGAAATAGCTTTTGTCCAGGCCTGGCACATATACCCTCCTCTGGGATCTCTTGTTGGTATCAAGTCAGAGTCACGAATGACCCAATCAAGTGAAAGTGAGACCCGGCCTTACAGAAAGACATGACCACTCAATTTTATATGGCTTGCACATTGATATTTTTGAAATCAGGCCAAAAAATATAACACGCACATGTTCAGTCTAAGTCACATAATCTCCCTGGGTTTCTATACCATCGTCTGTAACCTGAGTATTTTAGTACCAACAGAAAAGGGTTCTTGAATGTTGACCTGGAATTGACAGATCCAGCTCTGTCTGACTAAAAGTCTGTGCCCTTTTTTTCCTTTTGACAAAACTGCTGCATTGCCAAACAGATGGGAGTAGCAGAGAATGAAATAAAGCATTCAGCGATTATAGAGCACATTTTGGGTTCTGTTTTTGTCGCCGTTCCAGCCCTCCCCCAACAAGCCCATACATTGTCCTCCTCAGTACTCAGTTTTGTTTCAGTCGCCACTAAGAAAATCAAAATTACATTGAAGACTATTTCTCAGAGGTAGATATGGCTATGGAGTGGCAGTGGGGAGAGAGGAGAATGATGGAAATTAGATGAAAGCAAACCATGATAAATGTAAAGCAGAACTAAGAAGTATCTGTGAGATTTTAACTCAGTGCCAGAAGGATTGTTGCTAACAGGGACAGTGCAATGCTTATTAAAATTTGGCAAGGAATACCACATACTACAAAGTGGTAGTATTGATTGCTCTTGACAATGCAGTCTTTCATCTTTAACTCACTGTGGACTCTAGGTCAAGAGGCCATTGCCAAACAATATGTTATATGAAGTAACAAATGACACCGTGTTCTATGAAAGCCAGAGAACAAACCCAGACTCACAAATGTGAGTCATATCTGCCAATCCCATAAAGATGCTCTCACCTCCCCTCATTCCTAAAACATGCCTCCTCACTCAAAAACTGATCTCTCGGGTCAATGGAGAAGATCTTATTTCAAGTAGAGACCCAGAACCTTCTGATCCAGTTGCAAGACATATTGGCAGGTGACAGGCACCACTTTAGAAGATTTCTAATTATTACAAAGAAATAGCTTCTGCCTGCCTGAGATCTGGACTCAGCAATAACTGTATATCGTGACATTCTGCCAGTGTATAAATTGAGTGATCAGGCCAATTATACAACCATGATTGTGGAAAACATATCTACAGTGTAAAAACACAATCAGAGTCTCTTAGTGAATAATTTGACATGATATTTATACTTCAGTATAGTTCTTTGTATTTCAGTATAGTTCTTTAATTCCCGTAACCGATGCCCCCCATGATGTTCCAATGTCAGTATGGTTTAAAATTTCTGTCTATGTTCTATGTCTCTATCACCCCTGTCCTTGTGTTTTCAGCTTCGTTAGCATCAAACTGCTTTTATATTTACCCCCAAGTGTCAATGCTTCTTATTGCTGACAGTTATTAATACAGCAGTAATCCGTGGAGGTCTTATCCTATGTCAGAGAATAAGTATTTTAAATGATATATTCTTGATAATTCTCAAAAAGATCTGCTATGAAATGTGTAGAGTCCCCCTATCCCCCCACCCCATATTTTAGAAGGCAGGAATTGAAGCTTTGAAGAGTTCAGGTATGCCGCACAAGTTCTCTTAGCTCGTCAAATGTGGAGCCTTATTTGAGGTCCACAGTGGTCTAGCCTGAGTCCCCGCTCATAATCACCAGGGCTCACTGGCCTCTCATTACTCTGCTTCTGCTGTTTCTTCTGCTTAGAGCACTCTTCTCTCCAGCATTAATAAGAGTCTTCATGGTAGCACAGCAGCACTGTCCTCCTGTTGTTCATCCATTAGCTCGAGTGGGCCCAGTAACGTCTCCATTGTGAGCCTTGTTGTTACTGTGTTTGGCATATCAAATATGTCACATGTAGCTTGCCATGCTCTGCTGTGTGGGCGAGATACTCTTGTTAGCTTGCTGGCCTCTTTGAGAGGGGTGGAGGAATCGAACCCAGGGTAGCCGGGCTGGCTGCGTGTAAGGCAAACGCCCTACCGCTGTGCTATTGCTCCAGCCCTAAGAGAGATTAATGCTTGTTTATTTAATTAGAAGTGAAATTTATTTCAAGGAAGTTGAAGGGTTCACAGAATTTCAGGGGAAGCAAATTCAGGACATGAAGCCTACGATCTACTTTTATAAGCCTAATTTTTATAACCTCAACTAATCGCTTTTAAAAAAAAATCTGCTCCAAAAAGGAACTCATAAAATATAGAAAACTGAGAAACAGAGAAGTTGGAATAGAGGCTGGGCAGCTTGTAAAGAAGCTGTGCTGTGAGGCTGGAGCTGGCACAGGAAGCTCAGAAGCCGGAAGTGGTCTCAGGGCAGGCTGGAGAGTAGGTCAGGGCGTAGGGGTGTGGGCCTCACACATGCCAGGTTCAGAGTTTAGTCTCTGACACTGAAAGTCTTTTGCACTGTGTTAGGGCTGACCTGGTGACCCCCGCCCACCCCAGCACTGCTAGGCTGAGCAGGATGGTATCAACTGACCCAAGCATTAAATCCTCTGGCAAAAAAAAAAAGTTTTACCAACACCCATGTAGCTGGGAGTTTAGTTATCTGGAATTCATACCTGGGACTAGCGTATTTTTAGAAGACTTTTAAAAAGAAATAATTGAAAAATTGCATGTTAAAATTAGACTGTGTTTGACTGATGTGTTTACCGTGTCCTTCTAACTTCTGCTAGTTTTGTTTCCCTGTGTGTGTGTTCCTTTGGTTTTTGTTTTGAGGACAAACCAGGCTGTGCTCAGGATTCACTCCTAGCTCTGCGCTCACATTCTGGTGGACCTTGGTCAGTTGGGTGCATGGCAAGCACTCGACCCCTGTACTATTTTCTGGTCCCTAACCTCTATTAATTTTAGGGCACTTTTTCCCCCTGTTGTCGTCTCTTTTTTTTCTGATTTGTCATTATTGCTTTAATTTCTATACATTTACTTACTGCCATCTTTGATTTTCCTTCTAATTCATAGGATTTGTAGCAGAGAATTTTTCCTTTATAAGAAAAACCAGGACCTATCCTCACATACTACTAACATCATGCCATTTTAGTTTGTTTGTTAACCTTAAGCAACCTGTACAGTGAATTGATTGCCAGAAGAGATGAAATCTATCTTATGAATCAGATGAGTTCTTTTATGCATCAGCCAGGATAACATTTAAGGAAAAACAGCATACGTTCAGCACCATTTCAGCCACTGCTTAAAATGAAACATAAGTTTGTCATAAATGGAGACAATATCAAATAGTGGTATTGAGTTGCTACCAAAGTTTGTAACCTAGTCAAGTACTTAAGTGTGTATTAATCGTTATTTAACTTGTATGTAAAACTTCTTTTGAGAAATCCCAAATGACTCAAGATGTCAGTTGCAAAAGGACAAAGTTTATTTAAACGGTTTATGTTTTGTTTTGTTTTGTTTTGGGGGCCACACATGGTGATACTCAGGGCTTACTTTTGACTGTGCTTAGGGATCACTCCTGATGGGCTTGGGGAACCATATTGAGTTCTAGGGATCTAACCTGGGCCAACCGTGTGCAAGGAAAACACCTTACACTCTATACTATTACTCTATCCCTTTAAATGAATTGTTTTAAAGAATCGTTTTTCTTGCCATGTGATTTTTTTCTAATAGGAACTACACCCAGCAGTGCTTGGGGGTCCAGGATTACTCCTAGCAGTGTTTGAGACCCCTCTGGGGCTACACCTGGCACTGCTTGGGGTCAGGTGGAGCCGGGGATCCTGCTCAGGACCTCAAACATGCCTGGCACGTGCCTTGCCACTGACCCTCATTCATCTTGCTGTATTTATTTCAGGTGTAATATTGTATAATAGATCAGTCATTTAGAAACACAAACTCTTAAAATCAGCAATTAAGTGGCCTTAAAAACAAATGGGGGGCTGGAGCAATAACACAGCAGGTAGGGCGTTTGCCTTGCATGCGGCCAACCTGGGTTCGATTTCCAGCATCCCATATGGTCCCCTGAGCACTCCCAGGGGAGGTTCCTGAGTACAGAGCCAGGAGCAAGCCCTGTGTATTGCCAGGTGGTGACCCCAAAAGCCAAAAAAAATGGGTGGAGGAGAGGGACATACCATCCCAAGAAGGAGCAGCGTGCCAAAAAGTGTTGAAATAATAAATGCACATATGTGGCATGTTCAGGAAACTCAAAGTTCTGAATGGTTCAAGTAGGCGAGGCGAAGGCATGTGATGTTAGAACAGGGTTTGGTGTGACTTGAGACTGGAATGGTCTGCAGTCATCAGATCATGGCGAACTTTCTATGCCATGCTCAGAAACTCATCCTAAAAGCAATGACAACATCTCAGCCATGAAGTGACATGGTTAAGGCTTGTGCTTCACATCTGTCTGGAAGCTGCAGGATGCTCCTGTAAGAGTAAATGATCCCCAACAAAGATAATTAGAGGCCACCGACTTTCTCTAAATTTTTTTCCAGCATTAATTTTGGATTAAAGGGTTTGCATCTAGGATAATGTAATAATAGGAAGGAGACATGAATTAGTTTGTATCCTCTCTTATTAAGCAAAACATTTGAAACGTATTTTGCTTGTTGGTATAACACACAGACGTAGATGACTAAAATTAGAGACTGGCAAATAAAGCTGGCAATTGGTACTGGGCCTCTTGCTGAACTTTGGTTGTAGGTGAACAAATCCTCTGCTAGGAGCAGAGGAAAAACAAGTTTCCTGGTGAGTGACAGGCATTGACAGTGTCAAGAAAGGACAAATGCATGTGCAAAGACTTTAGGATACTTCTGTGTTAGAACTTTTAATACACATTTTTTTCTTTCCATTTTTCCTCAAAATTTCAAAGTTTAGATGAAGAAATCGAGAATAAGAATGTTTCATAACCAACTTTATCAAGGTATAACTGACATATAACATTAAACTTCACGGTTATGGTCACGGTCCTCCCGTTGTTCATTAATTTGCTCCAGTGGGCCCAGTAACGTTTCCATCGTGAGACTTGTTACTGTGTTTGGCATATCGAATACGCCACGGGTAGCTTGCCAGGCTTTGCCATGCGGGCGAGATACTCTCGGTAGCTTGCCGGGCTCTCCCAGAGGGGAGGAGGAATCGAACTCGGGTCGGCCATGTTGGCTGCATGCAAGGCAAACGCCCTACCGCTGTGCTATCGCTCCAGCCCAACATTAAACTTAAAGGTGTATATAATATAGCAGATTGTTGCCCATATATAACAATACATTTCCCACAGTAAGATTAGTTAACAAATCCTTCCCTCACATAATTATCATATTGTTGTTGTTATTATGGCAAGAATATTGGGGGCAGGGCTGTAGGGTTATGCACTGCTCAGGGCTTATTCCTGAGTCCCTGCTTAGGGCTTGCTCTGGACGCTTCTCAGGAGACCATCAGCAGGGCAGGGGGTGGAACCCATTTCAGTCATGTGCAGTGCAGTGCACCTTACCCCTGTACTTTCTCTCTGGCCCTCTGACAAGAATATTAAAGATCTGCCTTAATAATAAAGCAGATCTTTTTTAAAAATTATTTTTAGTGAAACACCATGAGGTACAGTTGTAGATTTACAATTTTTTGTGCTTGGGTTTCAATTATACAATGATCAAATACCCATCCCTCCACCAGTGCCCATTTTCCACCACCATGGATAATATCCCTCCCACCCCCATCCCTCCCATCTCACCCTGCCTCTGTGGCAGGGCAATCCCTTGTCTTCTCTCTCTCTCCTAAAGCAGATCTTTTTTAAGATGGTATTTTGACTTAGTCAAGGTCATATACTAAAGAATAATAAATACTTACAACTCAATATTCAATATACCTAATGCTATTTTCTTTTTTATTTTTTCTTTTTGGGCCCCACCAGGTAGTGCTCAGGAGTTACTCCTGACTCTGTTCAGGGATCACTCCTGGTGGAACTTTAGGGATAATATGGGATGCCAAGGATCAAAGTCGGGTTGGCTGCAAGCTAGACAAATGCTCTACCCACTGTACTATTGCTCCAGCTCCAGTACTCCCAACTTGTTTTTGCCGCCCCCCCCCCCCCCCATATATACTGTTTGCCCTGACAAGGCAATGAATAGATATTTTTTAGCTTGAAATAGTTTTTTTGCTTGTTTCCTCTTATTGCAAGCCAGTATTATTCAAGCCTTGGTACTTGCGGGGTGTATAGCTCCCGTGGCAGAGTACATGCCTGATGTGTATGAGGCTGAGTTAATCCCCTGGCACTGGATGGTCCATGAACATGACAGCGTGTGGCCTTGGTGGTTCCCAGCACCACTGGATGTGGGTCTTACAGCAGCGAAATATCAAAGTGCAGCTTCGACAAACTCTAAAAAGCATATTATAGAAATAGAAGTTTCGCATTCAGATTCCAGCTCCTTCTTTTTCCGAATCCAAGTTTGTCAAACACCTTAGAGAGCTGTGAGTACAGTTGTGAAATTTTGCTGCTAGACTGCCGGAGGGAGGGATAGCACAGCAGGTAGGACTTTTGCTTTGCACGCAGCCAACCCGGGTTCGATATCCGGCATTCCATATGGTCCCCCCAGCACTGCCAGGAGTAATTCCCTAGTGCAGAGACAGGAGTAATCCTTGAACATCAAAGGGTATGGCCCAGAAACAAAACAAAGAAGAAATTATGTTACTGGAACAATTAAGACAGTGAAAATAGACCAGAACAAGAGAGGGTAAGTCACTGGCCTTGAGTCACGCAGCAGCAAATCCCAGCACTATGTTTGGTCCCCTGAGCATTGCCAGGAATTGCCCTTGAGAACACCAGACAGGTGTGACCACTGATCACTGCTGGGTGTATTCCAAAACATAAACTGTGAAAGCATAGAGAAAGGATAGAGAAAGATTTCTTTTTTTGTCACACCTGGTTGTACTTGGAGGTTACTCCTGGCTCTGCACTCAGGAATTACTCCTGACAGTGCTGGGGGGTGGCAGGTGGGGGTGGGGACCATATGGGATGCTGGGGATTGAACCCAGTTTGGCTGCATGCAAGACAAATGCCTAGCCCACTGTACTATCGCTCCAGCCCCTAGAGAAAGAATTTAGTATTTCTTGGTTTTTCAAATTATCTTTGGGCCGAGGACATGGCTCTGTGATAGGGTGTATGTTGTGTATGCCTCAGGCTCAGTCCCTGGGGACATGGAAAAATAAATAATCTTTGGGCTAGCAACTCATCTATTTTCTAAGCACTCAGGAAATTTTATTATTGTGCATTTAAATCAAATTATCTGATCTTGGTAAATACCTTTTGCTTGGCATGCATATTTGAAATCAGATCTTTGCTACAGGAGACCAATGAGTGACCTTGCTATCACAAACAAAAATCTAAGAAAATATGCCTGTAAAAGTAGCGTAATGACACTAATGTGGAAAACTTTGAAAATATGCACAAATGAACAGAATGATACAATGATCTTTTTCATACTGATCATCCATCTGGACAACTGTCTTGACTCATCCAACCCCCCATTTACCTTACCATCCACTGTCGCTGTCACTGTCATCCCATTGTTCATCGATTTTTCTCGAGTGGGCACCAGTAACGTCTCCATTCGTCTCAGACCTGAGATTTTAGCAGCCTTTCCTTACTTGTCTTTCCCAACGATTGGAGGCTCTTTCAAGGTCAGGGGAATGAGACCTGTGATTGTTACTGTTTTTGGCATATAGAATGAGCCACGGGTAGCTTGCTAGGCTCTGCTGTGCACCTTACCATACTCCTATTTTTTAAAATAAATCCCAGACATCGTATCATTTTATATATGACTATTTCAGAATATCTAGAATTCAAAGACTCTCCTAATGTTTTAAAGCAGCCACAACACTGTTACCATATCCAAACAAAAAAGGAACAATGTCTTCATATCATTGAATTTAAACAGCCAAATGCTTTCTTTATGATTAGGGGAGAAGATAATTTCCTTCCATTTCTGAGGGGGCAGTGCTGGGTGGCCAAACCCAGCTGTGCTTAGGAATCACTGGTGGTACTCAGAACTTTAGACAGTGCCTAGGATTGAGCTAGGATTGACCAAATGCAAGGCAAATGCCATATCCTGTACTGTCCGGCCCCTCTTCCTTTTATTTTTTCAAAAATTAAATTGAGATACTTTATTTTTTCTCCCCAGAAGTAATGAAATTGATACCTTTTTGTAACTAATTCTGACATTTTCAACTACTTATAATAGCCCAAATAAGGACGAAAACAACAATATAAGGACAACTTAACATATTTGGGAAGAATTGGGTGCAGATTATCATCTAGTTTTGTGTGTTAATAAACTGAAAAAAGAAAGGACTTGTCAGGGGTAATAAACAAACTGAGAACAACTTGTGCTGAAATTTATCTTTGAATTATGCTCCTCTAAACATTGAATTGAAAATTTTATTATTTATTTTAAAATGCCTGTTGTTCACATTATTTTTTATAAGTACATTTAAATATTTGATCAGGGCTGGAGCAATAGCACAGCGGGTAGGGCATTTGCCTTGCACACAGCTGACCCGGATTTAATTCCCAGCATCACATATGGTCCCCTGAGCGCCAACAGGAGTGATTCCTGAGTGCAGAGCCAGGAGTAACACCTGTGCATTGCTGGGTGTGACCCCAAAAGCGGAATAAATAAATAAATAAATAGAAATAAATATTTGATCACCTAATATCTTGTTGCCTACCTTTTATTGTCTTTAAATTTTTTGTTGGGCCGGAGTGATGGCATAGTGGATAGGGCATTTGCCTTGCATGTGACCGACCCGGGTTCAATTCCTCTGCCCCTCTTAGAGAGTCCAGCAAGCTACCTAGAGTATCCCGCTAGCACGGCAAAGCCTGGCAAGCTACCCGTGACATATTCGATATGCCAAACACAGTAACAAGAAGTCTCACAATGGAGACGTTACTGGTGCCAGCTTGAGCAAATCGATGAACAATGGGAGGACAGTGCTACAAGTGCATTATTTTGTTGTAGCTGTTTGGTTTGGGGCCATACTTGGCATTGCTCAGGGCTTCCTCCTGGCTCCACATTCAGGGTTCTTCTTGTTGAGGCTTGGGGGACACGATAGGGTGCCAGGGATTTCACCATGGTCAGCCACATGCAAAGAAAGTGCCCTTACCTGCTTACTGACTCTCCAGCCCCTGCTTTGAATTGTAAAGTGCTTTTTCTTCCCTCAGAAGAAAAAAAAGTCCTAATTTTTTAGCTGGTAGCGTGACTTCAAGCCTAGTACTGGACAAAGCTTGGTCTCCAGGGTCAACAGCAGCTATGAAAACAACCCAGGCAAATGGTCTATTGATAGTGGAAATTTTCTTTATAAAAAGATCTTTTCAAATTCCAGGATATTGGTTGCTTGGTCACTGAGGAGTCTGTACTACCATTCAGAGGCACCCTGGGTATCTGAGCAGACCTGGTTAGGAATGTAGTGTTCACTTTGAATAAGAAAGAAGGATAGAGAAGCTTCCTCAAACATTGCCTCACCCAAGTCAAACATGCCACATCTGATATATAGTTGATGCAAGGCATTAGTCTTTTATTTATTTTTTAAAATTTTTATTTATTTAATTTGGTTTTTGGGCCACACCCGATGGTTATTCCTGCAGCTAGGGATCTCTCTTGGTGGTCCCCTGGGGTGCTGGAGCTCAAACCTGGGTCACCTGTGTGCAAGACAAGTGCCTTTCTACTGTACTATCTCTCTGGCCCCAAGACATTAATATTTTAGAGAGTATCCTAATATATAAGTAATTTTCAACTTGAGTAAGGCACCTTTGACTCCTGTTACTTGTCTTTTAATAAACATGGACTTTTTAGAGGACATTCGTGAAAGCTCAGTGCTTTCCTGGTTTGTGTGGGTAAGTGAAAGAGTTTTTAAATGGGTGTTGTCAACAAAAACGCACAGCTGACCTGCCTCCTTTATTCCCATTCTTTAATTTTTTTAAAAATTTTTGCGCCACACCTGGCAATGCGCAGGGGTTACTCCTGGCTTTGCACTCAGGAATCACTCCTGGTGGTTCACGGGGGACCATATGGAATGCTGGGAATTGAACCCGTCTTGGCTGTGTGCAAGGCAGATGCTCTATCCACTGTGCGATCACTCCAGCCCCACCCCCATTCTTTAAGTTTTTAAGCTTTGTAACTGGGTCTTATAATTTCCCCCATTGTTTTGTGTACAATTGACTCAACAATCAGCAGAAATGATGGTGCAGATGAAGTATGTTTTGCTATTGGTTCATTTATATATCTGACATTTTATTTCCCTAGGCTTTCCAACCAAGGAGGCCCTACATGAACACCTACTTTGGAAAATATCTGAGTGGGTAGACTCATTTGCCACATTGCCCTCATTGTCTGTCTTTGTTTATTCAGCTGAAAAGCAATACTTGTCTTTACACAGCTAGGCATAAATCTCTCAAGCTCTCAGAAACTGTTCAAATGGGTAGAAAAATTGTTGTGGGAAAAGAAAGGATGAACATTGTTATCTAAGATTGATGTAATATATAATGAAGGTGTATTTTAGGGACAAGCACAGTGACATGTGGTTGTGAAGCTCAGCCCTGATACCATTTTTATATGCCTTATTTTTTTTACAGGGTTTTGGGTGTTGTGCAGTTCCCCTGCCTCTGGGCAAGTGATGTTGATAATTTATTGACACACATGATTTGTTTCTGCTACAAAAGAAAACTAGTTTTTGGGAGATGGCCATGTTGGTCAGCCCAGGTAATGAGACATTTCCTGTGGTCATAATAACATCCACTGCGCTTTTGGCATTAATTTTTTTTAACTCAATTTCTCAGTGAGTTTGTTTACTGAAGGAGGTGACCAGCAGGTCTCTTGGCTCTCCTTTTCCCCGGCTCTAGTCTCTACTTTATAGACAGGCCTATGTTCTGAAATGTAGAGCAGACCATGCCCTCCTCTCTAGTGTAAAATTCTTCCATGGGGGCTGGAGTGATAGCACAATGGGTAGGGCATTTGCCTTGCACATGGCTCACCTGGGTTCTATTCTCAGCATCCCATATGGTGCCCCGAGCACCGCCAGGAGTAATTCCTGAGTGCAGAGCCAGGATTAACCCCTGTGCACCGCCGGGTGTGACCCAGAAAGCCAAAAAAAAAAAAAAAAATTCTTCCATGATTACCCATTTGCTTTTTTTTGTTGTTATTTGATCAGATTTTATAGCAATTTACGAATTACAAGTTGAATTACAAGAGAAAAGGCATGGTGAAAATT
Source organism: Sorex fumeus (assembly GCF_029834395.1). Lineage (NCBI taxonomy): Eukaryota > Metazoa > Chordata > Mammalia > Eulipotyphla > Soricidae > Sorex > Sorex fumeus. Next base: position 10,300,976 of record NW_026606186.1, read on the forward strand.
CAGAGCTGTGACTAAAAATGTGAACATCATTACACAGTGTTTCTTATAAGTATATTATAAATGTAAGAGCCTTATTATATTATATATATTTTATTTGTGAAAAACATTACACAGTGTTTCTTATAAGTATATTATAAATGTAAGAGCCTTATTATATTATATATATTTTATTTAAAAAATTTTACTTTAAAATTTAAAAAAATTACTTTTTCATTAAATCACAGTGAATTACACTGTTACAAATTAGTTTATGATTTACCTAGTTGCTCTTAAGGAGGCACTTCACCTCTCATCCACAACCACTTTAATTCTGTACCAGAAACATATGAACTTTTCTTAGAACTCTGTGGCACTGTGCTGTCTCACCCCCAGTGATTTGACAGGCTGTGCCTCGTGTCAGTCCCCATTGCTCTTAAATTGATTATACCCCTGTATAACAGTGTTTCCAACACCATGCTTTGAATTTTCTTTTTCGTTTTGTTTTGTTTGATTTCACATTTAGTCCTGCTTTGAGGCCATAATTTTGGAAATCCCAAATAACAATTTCCAGGTATGGGTTTTGTATATCCAATTTTTTTTTGGACTTCGTGTCCCCTTCGGGGGGCTTGTTTATTTACTTGGTTGTGGTGCCGAGGATTGAACCCAGGGCCTCTCATATGCAAGGAAAGTGCTCGGCTGCTTACTTTTATCTCTGACTCAGTATACTGCCTCAATTAAAGCTGATCTCTATGTTTCTTAACCTGGTATCTGAAGCCAACAGAATCATATGTGTGTACTGGGGAGGGGTTCGGATGCATTCAGAGATAAGTGAGAGGTAAAACCTGTTCTTCTAGAATTGAAATAGGACAAATAGATAAGTAACTGTAGTACAACCTTGAATAGGAAAATGAGAAATGTTAATAAATGAGAAATGCTGATCCATGGGGAGAAACATGCCTCATAAAACATTGTGAAATAGATCGAGTTTCCCAAAAAGCCTAAGGAGTAATATACATTAATAAATAAGTCAGAGGTGAAAACCTGTTGTTCTAGAATCTTTTTTTTAACCATCAAGGGCCATTTTCATGTTTATAACACCAATACAGGTAGATGGAGACAGCTGGCCAAAAGCATCCATGTCTGTCTCATCGTGTAGCAGTGCCGGACCACGTGATGTCACAGCTTGGACTGCGTCAGAGTCCCCCCACCCCCACCCCTTTCTAGAACTTAAATAGGACAAGTAGATGAGTTTCTGTAGTACAGTGTTGAGTAGGATGCAATTTACTAATGAAAAAATGTGTATCAATGGGAAGAAACATGTCTCATAAAAATTATGAAATGTTTCAAGCTTTCAGAAAAACATAGGAAGTAATAGAGTCTACCTCTCAACTTTGTAGTATCTAAATTTTCTCCCCCACTTGCTTTGGGTCTGTTTTATTTTATTTCATTTTTGCTTTTGGGGTCACACCTAGCAATTACTCCTGGCAGTGCTCAGGGGACCACATGAGATGGTGGGGATAAAACCCAGGTAGGCCATATGCAAGGCGAACACCCTACTTACTAGTCTATCGTTCTGGCCCCTGGGTCTATTTTAAACTTAAAATAAAATACTAGACATGATGAAGCATTCCCATGTTAAAACCATTTCCCACTTTCCTACTCAGATGTCACTACAATTCTGATGATAAATCCTGTGCATTAAAAACTATTCACATGAAGGAACAGGAGTGATAGCACAGCTGGTAGGGCACTTGCCTGGCATGCTGCCAAACTGGGTTTGTTCCCCTGTACCACATATGGTCCCTAAAGCCCCCCCCAGAATTGACTCTTGAGCGCAGAGCCAGGAATAACCCCTGAGCATGCTGGGTGTGGGCCAAAAACAAACAAACAAACAACAACAACAACAACAAAACCCCTATTCACATACAAATATAGTGGTAGTGTTTTGAACTTTGCATAGTGGCATCTTACCAAGTTTTCTTTTCACTCTCCATTTGTTTTTGAAATTTATCTTTGTTCATATAACTTTTAATCCTCTGAATTGCTATATAGTTTCCCATTTTGTGAATATATCACAATGTATTCATTTTCTTGTTGTTAGTCATCTCAAATCATGCTTTTCTTTTTCACTTCAAGGAGCTCGGCAGTTGAACAACTTTGCATCTGTCTTTCTTCACACTGGAGGGTGGGTTGTTTCTTTTAGGCACTGCATTTCAATTAATGTGCATTGCAGTCACCTGGATAACTTGTTAAAGTGCACAGTCAGACTCAGTCAGTCTGAGCTCGGCCTGAGACTCAGCCTTTCTGACAAAATCCCAGCTGATGCAGCACTATGAACTGTCACCAGCTGGAAGGTGCCAGTAGGCTGAGGGCATGCACAGGTGTTTGGTTCCTGCCTAGATCTGCGGCAGTGTTCTCTTATGAGTTTCTCTTCCCATCAGGAGTATCTGCGAGATTTGGTTGTTTAGGAACCTCTTTTAGATGATCATTTGAATTCATTCTGTAATCTTTTGCTTCTTTAAATTTGACTTAGGGAAGCGAAAAACCAACTTAAAGCAAAATTACTTCATGGCTTAGCTTAATTGCAACATTTTGCAGGAATTTAGCAAAATTGGATTTACAGATTTAATTAATTAATTAATTTAAGCTCCCCGTGGCGTATTCAATATGCCAAAAACAGTAACAACAAGTCTCACAATGGAGACCTTACTAATGCCTGCTCGAGCAAATCGATGAACAACGGGAGGACAGTGCTACTTGCTATTTAGACTTTTGGGCCATACCTAATGATGCTCAGAGGTTACTCTTGGCTCTGCACTCAGAGTCACTACTGGTGGTTCTCAGGGGACCATATGAGATGCTGGGAATAAAACCTGGGAAAGCCACTTGCAAGGCAAACACCATACCCTCTGTATAGTGCTCTTAAAAGGGTTTTTTTTTTTAAATTCACCTCTTACTTTCAAAGCCCTTACTCTATTTACCATTTTTTAAAAAAAGAGCTTTTTTTCTTTTTTTTTAAAGTTCTTTTTTAAAAAAAATTTAAAAATGTGGTGTCAGGCACCACATTTCACTGTGCTAAATTGTTTTACTTTACTCACTGGCTTTAAAGTTTATATAGGAACACCTCCAGTATAGCCCCAAGTCCCCAAATAAATGAAAACATATTAAAAGTCTTATATGTAATTTATCCTTATAAGTATTTTAATCACATAGGTAAGTATATCGAGTAGATTTATATTTGTTGTGAAACATCTCCAGGACATTTTTACCTTAAAATTTGAAGTTCTATACCCACTGAGCAATTATTCTTCTTTCTCTCTACGCTCGCCCCTCAAAAATCTTTGCTAATCAGAATTTTCCTCAGTTTCTCTGAATGTGACTACTATAGATGTGGTGGCCTAGACGTAGCACTTGCTTTTGTTTGACTGATTTCACTTTACACAATGACTTCGTGATTCATCATGTTATAGCATGTGATAGGATTTTCTTATTCTTTTTTAAGACTGAAAATGATTGCATATCCCACATTTTATTGATTGAGTCATTGATATTTTGTTTGCTTCCACACCATGGGTAATATAAATCATGTTATTGTGAATACAAGTTTGTAAATATCTCTTTCTGCTGCTTTCATTTTGTAATTTTTGAAGTACCTTCATACTGTTTTTTTTTATAGCAGTGTACTATTTTACAATTCCACCAAGCATATAGTGAACGGAATGTGTGTAGTCAGAAGCAGGAAGTAGGAAGAATAAGAAAATTTGTACTAGTGTAGAGGTAAATTTCACTTAGCATGTTTTCTCTTAGATTACGTTTGAGTCTTTAAGATTATTTACATTAGGTACGGGAAGGGGATTAAGTTGTTATCATTTTTTATTTGTTATTGGTCCCTGAGAAGTTCCAAGATTTTTAAATTTCACAATGTTCTATAGTAATGATTAGAGGAGGTTTGGATGTTATGCTTTGTCTTATTTATTTATATTTTGCTTTTTGGGTCACACCTGGTGATGCACAGGGGTTACTCCTGGCTCTGCACTCAGGAGTTACTCCTGGCAGTGCTCAGGGGACCATATGGGATGCTGGGAATCGAACCCAGGTCAGCTGCATGCAAGGCAAACACCCTACCCACTGTGCTATCTCTCCAGCCTCTTGTCTTATTTTCAACCTTGAACAAAGTCTTTAACATCATGATACTTCTAGATTCTCATAGCACTGTAGCACTGCCCTCCTGTTGTTAATCGATTTGCTCAAGTGGGCATCAGTAACGTCTCCATTTTTTGGCATATCAAATACACCATGGGGAGCTTGCTAGTCTCTGCCATGCGGGTGGGATACTCTCGGTAGTTTGCTGAACTCTCCGAGAGGGACAGAGGAATTGAACCCTGGTTGGCTGGGTGCAAGGCAAATGCCCTACCCGCTGTGTTATTGCTCCAAGTCCTAGATTCTCATTAAAAAAAAAAAAATTGAAGCCTCCCAATCTGTTTTGAGTATTGTGACTTTTTTTTTTCTTTTTGGGTCACACCCGGCGATGCTCAGGGCTTACTCCTGGCTCATGCACTCAGGAATTGCTCCTGGTGGTGCTCAGGAGACCATATGGGGTGCTGGGAATCGAACCTGTGTTGGCCATGTTGGCTGCGTGCAAGGCAAACGCCCTACCCGCTGTGCTATCGCTCCAGCCCCAGTATTGTGACATTTTAGGGTTTAAGTTTTCTTTTGTGTGTTTGGGGGTGGGGGGAAATGCAGGGGTGTGGGTCACATGGCCTGGCAGTGCTCTGGGGCTACTCCTAGCTCTTTGTTTGTGAGTAACACCCGGTGGTGCTTGGGGGACCACGTGTTGCTGGTGCTGGAACTCAGGGCTCCTGCGCACAAAGTTGGTGCTCAGCCCTTTGAACTCTCAGGTTCTCAGCTTTGTTTTGAAGATCCTGTGTGTGAGACAGATGGAGAGAGAGAGGAGCGGTGGAAGACAGAGGGAGGTGGTCTATCTGGGTGAGGAGAGAGGGTGTGTGTGTGTGGGGGGGGGGGTGATTTGAGTTTCGCTGTGTGAAGAGGAGCAGTAATGAGCTTTAGAAGAGGGGGCTCCTCCCCTTGCATGCCTCTATTTAACAATTCCGAGTGTCACCCGACTGCTTAGTCATGATGATAAAGCAAAGAACCTCACAGTTCCAGTGCAGGGCCATGTTTATACGGTATAAGTGTTTGATAATAGTGAAGTATGGCAGGAGAGTGGGAAGAATTTGTCAACATGTTTTGAGGAGTAAGAGGATTAGATAGGGAGCACAGAGTAAGTTAGAGCCTGCTTCCAGTTCCAAAAGAAAAAATAAAGGATTTCTTTTCTTTTTCTTTTTTTTTTTTTAAGTGTCCTTTGGAATACCTCAAGGCTCAGTTATTTTACTTGGCTCTTCACTCCAAATCTATTAAACTTTTAGCAGCACGGACAGCTGGAGGCAGGGATATTTTCCACCTTGTAGTGTTTATTTATTCATACAGCCAGCCGACTTAATTTCACTGTATCATATACAGATGGGCATCTGTGTATTTGCAAAAGCAATCTTTACTGACCTGTCCAAATTCAGATTTTTTTTCTCCTGTCCAACTGCTACATTGTTTATCAATAAATCTACCACCTTCCAGTTTTTCCCTTCTCCTTTCCCACTGCTGCTAAGGATAATGTAATCCCAGCTGCACTCTTTATGGCCGTCTGAATTGGGGGAATTAATGTCATTGGGTACCCACTTCCTTATTTCACCTCCTGTATCACCTTGCACCTACTTTATGGATTCCTTGAATGTTCTAAGTGGCAGTGCATGTAAAGGACACAAAACGGTATCTAGCATGTGATAAAAAACTAAAGAAATAGTAGTAGAAATCGTTGCTCTCATCACTATTAGAAGCTATTTTTAAAGGTTCTTATAACTTCACATTAAGGATAGAATAGGTATTCTTTTAAATCATGTCTGTGTAACTTGTTTCATTTTCAGTTCATTATCAATTTGATTGTGAACTGACAGAGTAAAATGGATTTTCAGGAAGCAAGCAGTAGACTCTAATTAAATGGCAAAATTAGGTTACTTTTCAAAAGGTTTGAAAATGCAAATAGGTTAGAAAATATTGTCACAAAAAGCATTTAAGGATAGGGGATGTGACTTAGTGGTAGAGTGTATACCTTGCACACGAGTCTAGATTCAATCCCTCACTGCAAAAAAAAACCAAAACCAAAACAAAAACCAAGAAAGTAATACGTAGCAGTTGGGAAGATTAGCACAGTCCACATCTTATCTAGCACTCTAGGTTCCCAAATTAGTGTACTTCTTGAGAGGTACTGGAGATTCTAATTAGCCGTTACTCATTTAAATAGAATGAACAGATCCCAAATATTAAATCCTGAGTGTGTGTTTTGGCTCCGAACATTGTGTTAAGACTCACCAGCCGTAAGCAAATACAAAGTGTTCTAAGTCGTCAATTGAGAATTATTCTGTTGCTTGAACTACTGTTTCTCTCTCTCTCCCTGTTTGATAGCAGTTTGCTTTAATGTCACTTGCTTACAAAGAAAACAGACTGGGGAAGAGGGGAGAAAGAAAAGATTCAAGTGCATGTAATAGAATTAAATAGACTTCCCTTCCTCCCTCCCTCCCTCCCTCCCTCCCTCCCTTCCTTTCTTCCTGTATTTTTCCTCCTTTTCTGCTCTCTGATCATTTTAGTTTGTTTTGCAATGCCAAGAATCTAACCCAGGTCTCATGCATGCAAGACATATGCTTTTCCACTGAGCCACATGCCCAGTCCCCACCTTCCATTAAAAAAAATGGCAGTGTGAGGGTCACTCCTGGGGACACTCAACTGGGCAGCGTGGGCCTGATAGTTCAGTTTTTGTGCCTGGTGATGTAATGCTCAGATCCTGTAGTGCTGTCACAAGGCCACACCCAGCAGTGCTTGGGGACCCACTGAGTTATACATAGTGGCACTCGGGGGAAAGATGTACAGTGCCGGGGTTGAACTTGGGCCTTTTTTTTTTTTTTTTGCTTTTTGGGTCACACCTGGCTTTGCACTCAGGAATCACCCCTGGCAGTGCTCAGGGGACCACATGGAATGCTGGGAATCGAACCCGGGTTGTCCGCGTGCAAGGCAAATGCCCTACCTGCTGTGCTATTGCTTCAGCCCAAACTTGGGCCTTTTTTATGCCAGGCATGTGCTTACCCTTTAAGCAGTCTCCCTAACCGTATTCTCCCATCTTTTTCAGAGAAGATAATTCTTTAGTGATCCATAATGAGAAGGTATGAGAGTAACATAAACATGGACTTGAATGCTCTTTAAACCACTATAAGTTTATTGCATTGGTACTTAGATTCTTTTAAGTTCTTATTTTACTATTTAGAAACATAAAGAAACATAAGGAAATTGGGTATATTAGAAACAGAAGAGAGATATGTCAACCATGGCCAAGTCCAAGAAATAATAGCTAAGAATAATCCCTAAAATAAAAATTTATCCAAGCTTTTAAATGCAAAGAAACTAATTCATAAACAACCTTTACCAGATTATGTCAAGCTAAATTTTGATGCAAGTAAAATGTCTGACAAAGGCTAAGTCATTAAATTAAACAGTAAATAGTAAGTACTTTCACTATCATTGATAAGGCAAACCATGGTATGAAAATAAATATTTGTGTGAAACTTTCTATTCTATTTTACCAACAAATGGATTGTCAAAGAAACCCAAGATTATATCTGTTATAATACACAGGTAAGGTATGACCTTCAACGAAGACCTCATTTCATGTAACTTAAAAATAGAAGCCTTTCTCAAGGGAATCCAGAGAAAAACCATAGAAATACTAAGAATAAATCAAATGGCAATTACATAGCTTAAAAAGAAATCTAGCATAAATATTACTTATATGTGATTAGAAGATATAATGGAAAATAAGATGAAAGTCCTTACCACCACTGCCATCACTACCCATAGTGATGAAAATCCTAGTACTCTCAACAAGTTATAAGTGAAATTCATATTTTGTTGTTTGGGGTCACACCCAGTGCTGCTTAGGGGTTACTCCTGATTCTGAGCTCAAGGATCCCTCTTGGTGGGCTCACGGGACCATGGGGGATACCACTGATTAAACCTGGGTCAGCCGTGTACAAGGCAAACAACCTGTCTTGCTGTACTACTGCTCTGTCCTCTCATATGTATTTTTAAATTGTGAAATTTCACTGAGAGATATGAGAAGACAGAATAAATGAAGAGGTGTACTAGTTCTTACACTGAGGAAATTAAATACTACAAAGCTACTATTTTTGATAAACTCACTTGTAGAATAAATGGAATTGCTCAGACAATTGCAACAGGATTTTTTATTTTTTGGAGGAAATGTGGTAATAGAATTCATATAGAAACAACTATGAACAACAAAAAAAATTCAAAGAAGAATAATGTCTTAGTGAAACATGTTATAAAGCTGCAATTATTAAAATCTCGCTTTACTTAATTGGCATAATAATAGTTCAATTTAAAAGCGAATGGATTCTGGTACAAAAACTAGTAGAATGTGACATAAAAGGATCAGATTTTAACAAATTACTATTTGAAGTAAACTATATTTCTCTTTAGTGATATGAGTAAAAACTATGTGAGCATTTACTTACACTTAAGTGTGAACCAAACTTTGTGAGCCATTAGACACGTTAGTTAATTACAGCATATAACATAGGAAAAAACAGGTAAAAAGAGAGAACACATTCAAACATACTATCATAATAGATACTTTTCTAAAAACTCCCACCATTTGTGTCAAGTAGCTGGAGGTACCAAAGGTCAATGAATATTCTGTTGTAGGCATAGGAACTAGTTAAAAGTAGGTTGTCAGGGAGAAGCTTAAGGTCATTAATAAGTCCAGGCAGATACTCTCTTATCAGACTGGTGTATGAGCATAATTTGGGAAAGAAAACTCAAGGGATTTCTAAGCAAGATCATTAGCTATTTTTTTAAATGTTGAAAGTTTTTATTGGTTGTTGGCAAGGAATAGATAAAAAAAAATACAGTAATTTAAATGCAGGGTTGCTGTGGATACTTTTAATTAGAACCATTCTATAAATTCAAGTTCTCAGGACGATGCTAATTTATTGTCTTTTCCCTGGGTCTTTATATTTCTATTTTTAAAGTGTTTGGCACCAGATTTTAGTTTTTTTTTAAATTCTTTGTCAAAGTTCACATCAATGCATTTCATTACTCTACCGTAGTTAAAACCAAAAAGGGGGAAAATGCCAACGATTTCAGTTACTTTTTATTTCTCTGTAGTGTTTTTCCAAGAATTATAGGGCATTAAAAAGAAACATGCTACTCAAATGACAGAGGATTTATTCCTTATTTACTCTTAGGCAACCAAATGAGAGCTTTTTGGCACTTTGTTCCGACTTGTCTGTGATTAGCTTTTTGTGTCCTCTTCCTATTGTCTCACTCCCATTAACAGCCACACTAGTGACTTGCCATTAGTCATGTCAGCATCCATTGTGTGGCTCTGGTGTCTTAAGAGTCTACCTCATTAAGAAGTCAGCACTTCATCTCTTGTCTTAGACTGAAGGTTCTTCCCATTTCTTCAATCTATTGAAATTTCCTTTCTTCTTTTTGCATGTTGCCTGCTTCCTTGTAAATTGCTTTGTTTCTGTATTACCCCCTGTCTAGTTCATTATGACTGTCAAGAACTGTGAAGGCGCTGAGATTCTTTACATACATGCCAAGTTATCTGTCCTGCTGCAGTTCAATGGATGTTCACGATGCTTTACAGTTACTGCTGTTATTTATATTGTTTCTTTAACTCAAATCATTTCACTGGGCAATGCTAGTTGGGAACTGGGATTCCAAACTCCAAACAGAGAAAAGACACAGGCTTCCTAGCATTGGTATGCTTCTTTTCAGCATCTTCCCTTTGGTGAAGAATGTTAACATGACAGTGGATATTTTAGTCTTGGTAGTTGAATCCCACTTCTGGTGTTCAGGTGGCCTCTCTTGGGGAAATATTTGCCATTCACTCCTTTATACCATTAGGATGATTAATACCCAGGGTTTATGCGTCATCAACTGCTCTTTTCATCTGCTTTGAAACCTCATTCTAAAACCATATGTTTCTGTCAGTGTATTTATGGTTATATGTGTAGTGATGTAGGGGTCTAGGCATATGTGGAATGCTGAGATGACCCACAACTTTATTTCTGAACAACAGTTCATTTATTCTGTTCCCTAGATATGTCCAACACTGGCATTTGGGTAATAAATCCAACCTCAGGTTTTTTTGGTCTGTTTTGTTTTGTGGCCTCAGCAGGGCTTCAGGCTTAATACCTGGCTCTCTGCTCACGGATCGCTCCTAGCTGTGCTCAGGGAACCGTCTGTGGTGCCAGGGATTCAACCCCGGAGAGCCACATGGAAGGAAAGTGCCTTCCCCTCCTGCTACCTCTCGGGCCCAACCCCAGACTTTTTGATCTTCCGTGTAGCACATAACAAAACCATAGCCTATAATTCCGACATCTGAATTGTGTTTGCTATTTCATCTAGTATCCCTTTCTCCTCCAGCTGTTGTTTTAGTTATTACAGGACTGCAGGCCACTTATAGCTGAGTGGGGCTGAGTGTTATAGATACTAAATGGTATTCTGTTTACAGAGGAGAAAATGAACATAGATGAAAGTTAGAACTAACTTTTGCCTTGGCACAGGAAGTTAAGAAGAGCTGCATTGGGGGTATGGTGCTGCCAGCAGGTCAATCTGTACCTGTGAGGTGAGTGCATCAGCAGCCTGATGATGCCTTCAGACTTCCAGATACCCCAAAATCGATGCTGTGCCTTTGGCCAGACCCCAAAAACTTGGGGCAAAGTTTACCAAGAAAGTAAATGGTCAAAAGTTAGGTATGTGGGAGACACACCCACAAACCACCTTCATCTTAGCTATATAATTGGAGGCATGGCCTCTCTGGTTCCTGATCGAACAGCCATGATCCCAGAGACTCAGAAACAAATCTCTAAACCCAATGGCTTTTGGCAGAAATGCATCTAGTCCCTGCAGTAAGTTACAGGCGCTGGGCCACCCGAGGTGGGAATAGGTTTTGTGCTTTGGTCTTTCCCTCCTGGCAGCTTTGTGGCTGTCATCCTCCAGAGGCCACTGGACAGTCAGGTTTGGGCCCGCAGTGACGAGACACGTGGGGCCTCATGGGATGGGGATGGAGCTGGCCCTTTCCTCCCTACCCCAACGAGACCCCAAGTCGCCGCCCACAAACGGCTTCTCTGGCTCCTGATCAAGCTGCTTAATGGCCATGATCCCAGAGACTCAGGAACAAATCTCGGAACCCAGCAGGTTTTGGCAGAAATCCCTCCAGATTTAAGGGTTCAAATTTCAGACTTTTAAAATCATGTGGCCACTACTGCAGCCACGCGACACCATATATTATTCTTAACCAGCAATAGAAAGCAAATTGTCTGCTGTTGTCTTATCGGCAGATCTGAGTGTTGGGGTAAAATCCCAAATAATAATGGTGGGTCTGGTGTCAAAATATTGAATGTAATCAAAGTAGAGAGAGAGAGAGTAATGTGTAAATCATCTGCCCCACAGGTAGGGGGAGGGTATAGGATGGGTTCATACTGGGGTTTTTGGTGGTAGAGAATGGGCACTGGTGAAGGTACGGGTGTTTCATTGTATGACTGAGACTTAAACCCGAAAGCTTTGTAACTGCTCTCATAACGATTCAATAAATAAAATTATAAAAAATGAAAAAAAAGAGCTGTATTTGAACCTGTGGCTCTCTGCTTTTATCGTTGGTGTTCATAAAATGCTTACTATTGATTCTTGAAATTATTGTCATAAATCATCAGGAGCAGACGTTATTGTAGAGCTACAGTCGAGGCAATGGCATTAGTTTAAAGAGGAATAAGTCTCAACTAATTATTGAAATAGGGGATGGTTAGAACATGGGTAGAGGGAAAATAATTCAAGGAAAACAAATGAACTAAGGTACACAAATACAAATAAAAGGTATGTTCATGAGTAATTGACTATAGAAATAATAAATAGCCAAGGAGCTTGGTTAGTGTGAAGGTTTAGTCATTCAAACTTTATTGAAAAAAATACTTTAAAAATATTAGTTCTTGGGCTGGAGTGATAGCACAATGGATAGGGTGTTTGCCTTGCACTCTGCCGACCCAGGTTCGAATCCCAGCATCCCATATGGTCCCCTGAGCACCGCTAGGAGTAATTCCTGAGTGCAGAGCCAGGAGTAACCCCTGAGCATCGCTGGGTGTGACCCAAAAAGAAAAAAATAATATTAGTTCTTAGCTTAATTGGGTTTTCTAGAAATAATACTACTAATCTCATTCATTGGGAACACTGATTAAGGTTTCAGATAGAAATACATTGGCAAGGAAATAATAGCATAAAGTTCCCGGTCTTAATTATGGAGTTTTCAGGCTGTTCATTTTTATTGAGGTAGTTCTGCCCACACCAGCATAATTTGGTTAGTTTAACGTGTGACAAAATTGGTTCCAGCAGGAAGAATTGGATGTATGTTGAAATTCTGCCAAATTTTGGAGGAAAAATGTTCTTCTAAGCGTTCTGGTCATTTCTGGTGAAATGGAAATCTTGCCATGAAGTTGTCATTGGCAGATTTACAGACCACTGAATGTGGTTTCATTATTTACAAAACCACACCCCCCCCAAAAAAAACCCTAGAAATATGTGAAAGCATGTAACTTTGTCAAAGAAATGTCTTGCTTCTGTAGCACAGTAAAAACAAGAGTATCGGATGAGATGGGAAACTGATTCCTCTCCTCAATTTAGTTCTTTAGGAATGGGTTTTCCAACAAACATGGAATATATATAAAGAAATAACCCATTGGCATATGTAAATTTATTTGGCATATGTATCAAATTAGAAAAGGTGTGAAGAGCAGGTAGGTAAGCTGACCCCAGAGGTTAGGAACTGAAGAGGTGTGGCGAGTAGAGCTGGCCAAAGGAGAATTGCTTTTCAGAATTCTTATGTCAATTATCAGCTTGTAATGACAGAGATTTTTGAAGGTTACTTTCCTTTTCTAGCACAGAGAAGCAAATTCCTTAATTTCTTTTTAAGACCCTAAATTTGTTTGTAGCTGTGCCACAACTTAAAACATAAACAAAGTTTAAAGTTTTTTTTTTTCAGGTTAAGCTTTTATCAGTATAAGGCCAAATTCATACAGTATTTACCTATTCAAAGTATAATTGTATTATAATTTTCTCTGGGGTTTTAAAATCTAGATTCCTAGTTATTTTGGAGTGAAGCTTTTCCAAAATATATACACACTTTAATTTTTTCCACAGTTGATTTTTATTTATACAGTCTTATGTTGTATCAAGCTTTGTTGAAAATGTCTTCTTCTTGACATAGCAAAAAAGCAAGTCCTATCTGATTTTGAAATGTATCTTCATTAAATGACTAAAGCGAGGGACTTCTGATTATTTTTATTTAAAGAACTTTATAAGAGAAAATGTAAAATGCTTAATTTTTTATTTTATTTTTTATTTGTGGAGTTACAGCTGGAAATGCTCAGGGCTGTGCATTTAGGAATTACTCCTGGCAGTGCTCAGGGGACCATATGGAGTGCTGGGGATTGAACCCCAGTTGGTCGCATGCAAGGAAAGCACTCTTTGGGGTGTACTATCCCCCTGGCCCCATATGCTTAGTTTTTAAAAACTTTTACATTGGGAAAGAGATGAAAATTGTGAATAATTTTAGCTCACTCATCAGGATTAACTTGTAAGCATTCTCATCTGGGACTTGCTCTTTCGTACTTCCTCACCTTAAGGTTTCCATGTTCTCCTCATGAATTCCTGGACAATGCAGATGAGTTTATGATTACAGCCATTGCTGAATTTTGCCTAACCTATATAAATTACCACAGCTAACCATCTGAGATTTGTGCTTTTGTTGATGTTCAATGAGATTATTCCTTATTTAACATGTTATTTCCAGAACACCCTCCAGTACCATATGGAAAAGGATACGCCCTGTCGTTGGGAATTTCTAATCCAGAAAAACTAATAAAACACACACACACACACACACACACACTGTTGTGCAGAGTTAAGAGACTTAAGAGAGCAATAGAAAAGAAGTTGTGAGTATTTACTTTACAACTAGGAAAAAATACATAGTTCCATCTATTTTATCATACCAATTTCTTATTTCAAATGTACTAATCAGAGTTCTTTTGAACCAGAATTTCATCCAGCCACACAGAAATGGGTTAACACAAACATTCACTTAGGAAAACAATGAGTTAATTTTATTAAGAAAACATGAACTCTTTGTTAACTGTGTCTCTCCTTTCTTTTGCAGAATATAAATGTAACTGCTCTGCGGTTGGAAGCGTGGATGAGAATCGCTGCAACCAGACCACAGGGCAATGTGAATGTCAGCCAGGTTACTGGGGTCTTAGCTGTGACCTGTGCACGGAGGGCTTTTACCAGAATCACACCTCTGGGCTTTGTCTGCCCTGTCACTGTAGTCCACTGGGCGCCCTCAGCCTGCGCTGTAACAGGTAAGTCACAGAAACTGGAGGTGAAGTTAGTTTTATTTCAGTAATGACTTCTCTTGAAGACCACACCTGTTTAAATAAAAGAGATGGCGGGGGATGGGGTGGGTGGGCAGAATAGAGTCCACATTTTTGCAAGATATTTGTATATTTTTATACCTTCATTTTTATATTTGATGTCAAGGTTTAAAAGCTTTCAGTTTACTTATTTAGTTCTTCAAAAGCACCATAAAATTAAAGTTACCAACTTTTCAATGTGATGTAGTCTCTCCAAATTTCATGGGGAAAAAAAAACTATTAAGAAAGCAAAGTTTTCTGGAAGTGATTACTTCCAGGCATTTTCAGGGGGAAAATATTCAGTTTAATGTTCACTAATATGACACTGACACTTACTCTTTACATTATTATTATTTTTTGCTATATCAAATTATCCAGCTATTTCTTTGCATGTTTCAGGCTTAAATTTGGTAATATTCTAATTTTCCTAACTAGCTGGAGAAAGACTAATTTTACTTTATGTCTCAGCACACTTTAGGGGAACATAATTAGACTGATCAGGACTTGTCTGGAACTTATCTTTAAAATAGTATGCTATTTAAAGTTGACTTAATCTACTAGATTTAGTCTAGGGCCCCTAAATCGGAGGAATTGCTTTCAACTACACTGAAAGTAATTATTCTTTGATCTTTTATGAAGCACTTAGCTTTTTGTAGACCCCAAGTTAAAAAAAAACTGAAGAGCGAGTGTTATGCAAGGAAATAGTAGAAACTTCAGAATCAATCTAACCTGGGTGTGGAGTCACTTAGGAACATTGTTGTTTCATCAAGATATCACATTTCTCTGAGCCCATGTCTTCTCAAGATTGTTGTGGAGGTTGAATAAGCAGATATGTATGAAAGCTTAGCACACAGCACCCAACATATTCTGGTTTGTTTTAATTCCCAAGAATATATACTGCTTAAATGAGGGTTAAGGGGGGGAAGGTCTTACCCCTGAGCTAGATCCCAGCCTTGAAAAATTCATTAGTGGTGGGGAGAGGGACACACCAGACAGTGCTCAGCGGACTAATCCTGATTCTGTGCTCAGGACTGACTCCAGACAATACTCTGGAGTCCACATCTTTTGCCATAGATTCTACCTAGAAGTTGGCTGCGTGCAAGTCAAGCACCTTACTTCCTATATTGTCTCTCTCTGGTGCTCTAAGAAATATTTTTAAAGATTATACTTAGTAGGTATTTTGAATGGATGAAGTGATATTATTGTCCAATATTTTACCCTTTTTGGTCACTGTCACTGTCCTCCCACTGTTCATTCTCGAGCGGGCCCAGTACTGTCTCCATTGTGAGACTTGTTGTTACTGTGTTTGGCATATGGAATACATCACGGGGAGCTTACCAGGTTTTGCCGTGCAGGAGAAATACTCTCGGTAGCTTGTCAGGCTCTCCAAGAGGGGCGGAGGAATCGAACCCGGATCTCCCGGGTTGTCTACGTGCAAGGCAAACACCCTACCCGCTGTGCTATCGCTACAGCCGCGACACATGGTATTTTAAAATATTTGTTTCTTCAAATCCTTAAAACAAGTCCTTTTATACAGATTTGTGTATCTTATTAAATTATAAAAGTAATGACAGAAAGTAAATTTCAAATAAGTTTCCTAGTTCCAAATCCAGTGTCCTTATCACACTATGCCTTATGGCCTCTATTATGAGAAAACTGAGGTTAAGATTATAGTAATTGTTTACCACTGCCTATCATAGTGGGCCTTGAAATATATTGCCATAAAATCAAGAAGATAGAAATCATATCAACTATCCTCTCAGAGGAGATGAAAATGAAAATTAATCACAAACAGAAAAGATGAAAAACTCTGAAGCACTTGGAAATTAAACAACATAAAATAAAATGAAGGATTTTTTAGCAAAAAAAAAGCCCCCAATAAAAGAATAAAACAAATAGAATCTTGAAAGAAGACTCATTTTCTAGAAATGATTCTATGATTAAAAGATAAATAAATAAAAGAGTTTGTAATCTATCATTCTAGCCTGTCAGGAAGATCCTAGAAGTCTGACAAACTGATTTTTATTCACTTTTGTTTCTACCCCAGAGTCTTACCAATAGTAGATGCTTAATAAGTATTTTTGTAAGACTGGAGAAAAAAGAGATGAGTGCTGGGGTCAAGGAGATAGCAAAAGGGGTGGAGCATATACTTACTTAGTATGTGCAAGGTTCTACACTCTGTCCCTGGTACTGGATTTTCCCTACCTTAGAGCCCCTGGATATTATTATTTCTGATTAATCTTTTCCCCTGGCATTATTAAGTAGAGATAATAATCCATAGGTTATTTCTCTTGTATAGGATTATTTTAAGGATGAAGATAATACTTGTGTATATTTTCATAATCTACACTTGCTGGACTGGAGCGATAGCACAGCGGGTAGGGTGTTTGCCTTGCACCCGGCCGACCCGGGTTCAATTCTTCTGTCCCTCTTGGAGAGCCCAGCAAGCTATTGAGAAATATCCCATCATCACGGCAGAGCCTGGCAAGCTCCCTGTGGTGTATTCGATATGCCAAAAACAGTAACAACAAGTCTCACAATGGAGAGAGACGTAACTGGTGCCCGCTCAACGGGAGGACAGTGCTACACTTGCTAGACAAACAATAACAAAATAATAATAACAGCAATCATTTACTGAGCATGTACTGTATGCTAGGGTGTGCTGTGCTATTTGCTATAGGTGCGTTATCTCATTAGTATTTACAAAACTCTGTTGAGCAGGTAAAGGTAAAGGTAAAGGCCCTCCCGTTGATCTTCGATTTGCTCAAGCGGGCCCAGTAACGTCTCCATTGGAGACTTTGTTGTTACTGTGTCTGGCATATCGAATACTCTCGGTAGCTTGCCGGGCTCTCCGAGAGGGGCGGAGGCAGAGCACTGTTATTTTTCTATTTTTATTATGAGAATTTTGTTCTGTTGCTGTTGTTGTTGTTTGGTTGGTTTTTGCTATTTCCAGCTATTTTTAGGATTTAGTCCTGTCTCTGTGCTTAGGGTTCACTCCTGGCATGCTTGGGCAACCATACTGAGTGTTCGGGTAGGACCCCTTATTCACTGTACTGGCTTATTCACTGCTTATTCACTTATTCACTGCTCTGGCTCCATGATAATGAGAATGTGGATGCTTATAGGATGTAGTTAACTTTACCTTTGCAGACTATAAAAGACACACAAACCAGTCGAACTAACATAAGAGGTAAATGCTCAAAATGTGAAGCAGAATCTTTTCACAAATAATAGCTTTCCCAGTAGAAGATCTCTTGATAGTTAACATCCAAATATCCCATCAGTCATATCTCAATTCAGTGTGTTTTGGCTGATGATTGTGTAAGAAAACATTGTATTTATGTTCCAGAAACCCAATAAAGTGATGTATATTATGAACAAAATAATATGGTAAATCTTACATTAAATTCCAGTATAATTGGTAGAATGTCAGAATTATATACAGTTCCGAAAGCACAACCACATGGCAACAAAAAGAATATGCAGTGTTATTGCATATGAAGCACCTGTTAATGATTTGAGGAATATAATTATATTGCCTTTAATCTGAAAGTGTTGTTTTAAGTACTTTACTTCCTAGTATTGGCATTTGTTACTTATAACGAGGCATTAACTCTTTTTGAAAAACACTTTAGAAAGTTGGTGGTTTGAGGTTGAAATGTAAGCAGAAGGTGGAAGATATATTATGACTATTTTTTATTTTCATTATTATTATCTGGTGGGCCAGAGCAGTAGGATAGCGGGTAGGGCGTTTGCCTTGCACATGGCCAACCTGGGTTCGATTCCTCCACCCCTCTTGGAGAGTCCAGCAAGCTACCGAGAGCATCCCACCCACACAGCAAAGCCTGGAAAGCTCCCCGTGACGTACTTGATATGCCGAAAACAGTAACAGCAAGTCTCACAATGGAGATGTTACTGGTGCCTGCTCGAGCAAATCGATGAACAATGGGAGGACAGTGCTACAGTGCTATTACTATCTGGTACTCAAGGACTATTTTGTCTGTGTTGCTGGTAGGTTCTGCTGGCATTAGTAGGTAGACAAGCATGTGGAGCCTGAGGATCTGTCAAAAGTGGTAGAGAACATGACTAGCGTTTTTGAGGCTCAGAGTGTGAATCCTGCCACCACATGATCACCCCTAACCCCAACATTCCTGGGAGTGGTTCCTAAATAAAAGTAATGGTGCAGCTTTATATGATCTGTCTAATGCCAATGCATGATCCTTTGCATTGTCTTCTAACTGAATTCTAGCAGAATCTTGCCTTTTCTCCCATACTTAACCAGTGATGGTCATTTTCAGTTTCTCAGTGAGGGTTATTTTCTGTTTCACAGTCCCCCTCTTACCTCTGGATGTGGAGCTGACATAGGCATCTCTCTGGCTCCTTGGAGCTACTCCCAGAGTTCTTTCCAAGTTTTTCTCTTTTGGAATCCTCACCTCTGACACTCCTCATTGGCTAAACTAAGCCACCACATGGCCTTGAAGCTGCTTCTGCTCCAGGCCACTTATTTCTTACATGGGGTCCCACTGTTGCCTCTCTCACGCTGTCACTGTCACTGTCACTGTCCTCCCACTGTTCATTGATTTGCTCGAGCGGGCCCAGTAACGTCTCCGTTTTGAGACTTGTTGTTACTGTGTTTGGCATTTCAAAGACATCACGGGTAGCTTGCCAGGCTTTGCCGTGTGGGCGAGATACTCTTGGTTGCTTGACGGGCTCTCCAAGAGGGGCGGAGGAATCAAATTCGGGTTGGCCATGTTGCCATGTCTGTTGTAATTCTGGTAGATTCCAATATCTACAGATGATGATTCTAACAAGAGTTTGGCCTTTTGTTTCATGACCTCTCTTCTCAGAAGCTTTTTCCCATCCTCTTTTCTTTGTACTGAGACTCTTTATTTCTTTTACTTATACTCTATTTGTTGATTGTCTTTGGCCCCAGGATAGGAATATTACATTTATGAGACACATCTGTAATTCCTTTCCCTGAGTTCTTGCAGAGTAATATGTCATTTAAAAAAATTCAACAATATTACTTCAGACTGTTGGGCAATCTGTCAAAACAAGCAGTGCACCACAAAAGTCATTTGAAAGCCTTTACTTAAAGGAAGTCATTAGAAAGAAGGCCTGGGAGCACTCAATCCAGTTCTAAGTACTGCATTTCTTTCTTTCAGAAAGGAAGTGAAATTGACAGGAGACTAGAGGAATAGAAGTGGGAAGTTGCAGGACTATGTATTTTGGCAAGAGCTTATGGGTGAATTATAAGGAAACATTGCTAATGTCCTGCTATGCTATAAATTATATGGGCAAATTAAAGGAAAAGGGAAGTTGTAAGCAAAGCAATATGATAGGTAGTAGAAAGGAAGTGAAATACAAAAGTAGACTTTGGTTCTATTCTTGATTTATCTACATATTAAAAATACAGCCCCAGATTAATATAGTTGATATCTTTAAGTCTCAGTGTCTTCATCTGACAAAAGGATTAAACAGGAAGGATTTTTTTTGTGTGTGTGTGAAATTAAATTGTGTGTATATACACATAGTGATTGGCACACAGATTTGGCTCTCTTGAAGTGAAATTTGTGTTTAAAAAGTGAAATAGAATTAGTAACTCACAAAAAGGAGAGGAAAACTTAGGAGTAGAAACAGTTTTGCCTTGAAGTTGGATGTATGTCTCGGTGGAAAAGCAAAGACCTAGCCTGTGTAAGACCCCATGTTTAATCCTGGGCATCATGGGCCACCCCCCGCCCCCCCACAAATCCCTGAGCCCTTCCAGAACTATCCTCACAAATAAAAACAAATTTTAGAGTAATTTTTTCTACTCCTGTCAAAAAGCTTATAATCTATACAAGGCTAAAAGGATACAAAAATGTGAAAATCAATACAAATCAGTACCTAAATATATGCCAAAATTCTGAGTGGAGTAGCTTTTAGTGAAAAAGAACAAAAATAAACTCAATAAGGAAATACTTCTGAAAGAGGTTAGACTGAGATATGTGCTTTACAGGGTATGATTCCAGAAGACACAAAGATAAGAATATACCCCATCAGGAAAAAAAATTAACGTGAATATAAGCGAATTTTACAAACATTATACAGTGAGATGAGAAATCTGGTCTCTTACACCTACTCACATTCTCTTCTTTGACCTCCCTGTTCTTTTTTTCTTTAAAACAAAACAAAACAAAACAAAACATTAAATGACCGTAGAAAAGTTGACTTAATTCTGTCCCAATTCTCTCCTACATCTAATGTCCATGGAATGAACATCTGGCTTTTAAAAAATTAATTTCCCTGTTCTTTATGCTCATATATTTCAGTGGGTGTTGTCCCAGTGAGGGTAGATTTTTGGCTGCAGGAGTCAGATGCGGGTTGAACAACGTCTTTGTATGCAAACACGCAGTCCTTTATGTGCTGACAGATGGCCACCCCTTCCACTGCCTGCAGAGTTCCAACTTGTTTCACTGGGAAACAGTATACAGTGAACTTTTCAGTTTTTCTTTTGAAATGCTCTATGTTTGACCAATTTACATTTGGTGTTGCTCTATAAATCAGTTTTTAAAATGGATCATATTTTGTCATAATATTCCCAGTGAATCTGCATTTCTTAAGCTATTTAAAAAGATCCTCATGGCTAACAAAAGCAATTACATACTGATTTGAGAATTTTTTATCATATTCAGAGTAAGTTAGTGTTTGCCATGCATCATTTTACATTATCTTTTAAGAAACAAAGAAGTTCTGTAGGTGTTGTACCCTTTTTTAAAAAATATAAAATTTGTGGTCGCTATTATACTCTCTATTTTGAAAATTTACTACTTTGCACTTTTTTTTAGTGATGAGAATTTTCCTCAGAACAGAGGGCACAATTTTATTTAGAATTTAAATTACACGAGATAAATGTCAAATTGGAAGATGACAAACCCACTGAGGTTTACATTCATAGAGAGCTCTTAAGAAACATTTAGAAAAATAAAGAATGACATGCTTGCCTAAACTCTTTATTTATTAGTTTGACTCCAATTCTGAGAGCTCTAGGAAAAGTCCCTTGGTCATTAGAAACAATTGTCAAATAAGGAAAGCTTTATTCATTAATTTTGTTTAATAAATAAATCACATTTGCCGACCATGTCTGAACATATCGTTTCAAGGAAATTACTGGCAGAAATTACAGGCAAACTGTGATTACCCACAAAATACACAGAATTCTCAGGGAGACCCTTGAAAGATGAGGTCGGACTTAAATTAAGATTTTAAGGATAGTAAAAGTTGAGAGGGTGGCGGGAGGTATACTGGGGAAATTGGTGATGAATTGGTGGCACTGGCGGAGGGATGGATGCTCAATCATTATATGACTGAAACGTAATGGTGAAAGTTTGTAAGTCTGTAACTCTATCTCACAGTTATTCAATTAAAAAAGTTGACATAAAACAAGTTATCTTTAGTAGATTGCAAATAACTCAATTTTTTTTAATGCAAATAGCGCTTGATAGTGGTGGAAGGGAAGACTCAAACTAGAAAGTGACAGGAGGTGAGACTTGTATCTATTAGTTTTCTATTGTGTCTCTAAAACCTCAGAATATTGCCTGGCACAACTAGACTCATTATATATTCAATGAATGAATGAAGAATTAAAAGAACCAGATGATGAAGTGCCTGAAATTGAAAATTTGTCCAATGAAGAATATTAAATAAGGAATGATATGGAACCTGCTTTATTGAAAAATTATTCTGTCAGTGTCTGGTGGATAGGGTGAGCTTGGGCAAGTAGACCAGTGAGAATATTGTAACAATCCAAGTAAGAGAAGATAAGGGACTGGCTTAAGTAAAATGTTATCAATTGATTTTTATCTATGGGGCTAGAAATGAGGGAATCAATAGGAAATATTTAGAAGCTAGAAATCTACAAATGTACAGGATTGGAGGATTGTATTTACAGAGGAAGAGATATATGCAGATATTTGACGCCCATATTTCTTTCTGACTCAGGGCCATGAGTGAAGAGATAGTCTATTAAATAAAAACATAGTTACAAAATCAACTTAAAAGAACACAGTGATGATGTTTGGTATCAAATATGTTGATTTTGAAGCCATCAGATAACCACTTAAACCTTGAATACCAAACTTAAGATTTTATTAATTTTAATACAGTGAGAAAAAGTTTCATGGCTTTATTTTGTTTATAAAATAACGTTATAATATGTTACTTATAGCACAGCGGTAGGGCGTTTGCCTTGCATGCAGCCAACATGGCTGACCCAAGTTCGATTCCTCCGCCCCTCTCGGAGAGCCCAGCAAGCTACTGAGAGTATCTCACCCGCACGGCAGGGCCTGGCAAGCTCCCCGTGACATATTCGATATGCCAGACACAATAACAACAAAGTCTCCAATGGAGACGTTACTGGGCCCGCTCGAGCAAATCGATGATCAACGGGAGGGCCTTTACCTTTACCTTTATGTTTAAAGTAACTATTCTGCACCCCAATAATTATTCTTGCAATTTATATTGATATCTTATTGAAATTACCTTTGTTTCAATGCACTTAAATATATTTTTCCTTCAAGGTTGAAATTTAACTTATCTTTCCAGTTATCTTGGGACTGGAGAGATAGTAAAGCAGGTAGGGTACTTGTCGTGCACATGACTGACCCAGGTTCTACCCCAGACACCCCCTATTTGGTTTCCTGAGTAATGCCAGGAGTAATTTCTGAGTGCAGAGCCAGGAGAAACCCCTAAGCATCACGGGTTGGGTTCCCCAAATCAACCCTTCTCCCCATCTCTGCCCCCACGAAGAGCCATTTGGGAGCTGGTGAGATAATATAGGGGTTAAGTGTTTGTCATGCTTTCTGGCATTAGTTGGACTCCCAGAACTACAATACTGGGTGTGGCCCAAACCCCTTCCTTCCCTCACCCTCAGAAAAGATAGAACTATCTTATAGAAAAGCACATAACTTGACCTCAATCTCTATTCTTCCATGGTTAATTTGTCTCAAAAAATTTTTGAATAGTGGCAAGTGGTTTATAGTTTTAGAAGATAGTTTAAGCATATTATACCAATTATGTTTGGTTTGTGGTAAAATATGTTAGACTACAATTTGAGTGTTAATAAATGGCTATACAGGGATTTATTCTGAAAAAGGCACTGACTGTCTTTGGGTTTAAGTAAATAATGTATGTCTGTTTTACAGTTTGGATAGCTCTGAGTTCTTCAGAGCATTTTTGAACTAGAACCCTCCATTCAGAGCAGGTCATGGCCCGCCCTGGTCTTCTAATGATTAACTGAATATTAGCTATGGTCAAGTGAATGGGCAGTGGGTGGAGGATGGAAGAAAGCTCCCTTTACCCCACTAAGTTGTTGCTGTGAAATTTTAATTTAAAAAACATCAACATAAAATGATGCAGTTAGTCAAAGGGGTAGCTCTTATTCAAAGATATCACTTGCCCTAAATTGTGTTGCCTGCTGTTCTACCTACTTCATTTTATTAAGCCACATATATGGATGGGGAGGTTTTTTGTTTTTTTGTTTTTTGTTTTTCCTTTTGGATCACACTGGCGATGCACAGGGGTTATTCCTGGCTTATGAACTCAGTATTACTTCTGGCGGTGCTCAGGGGGCCATATGGGATGCTGAGAATCGAACCCAGGTCAGCCATGTGCAAGGCAAATGCCCTACTTGCTGTGCTATCACTCCAGCCCCAAAGGGGCAGTTTTGGTATGTAAAAATAAATAAATAAATAAAGTAGATATTTCCTGTTACCAATGTTATTTAAAGATTATTTTGCCTCTTCTAAGAGGCTAATCAAGTGGGGAAATAAGTTATTTTAATGGTGCAAATAATCAAGTTTATGTAAATGTGTTATTTGATATTGTTCATTTATTCAACAAATTATATATAAGAAACTCTATAGTTCTTGTCAGAAATAAAATACAAATAAAATCATGATCCCTTTTCCAGGTGAGCTATTCTGGTCTCGTATGGACACTAAAAAATAGATAGATATAGATACCCATATGTGTGTGTGTGTGTTTATAAAACAAAATAAAAATTTGCCTACATAAAAAATAAAGATAAAATATTAGGGGATTCACAGCAGCTTGGAGCAGAAAAGTGAACGAACTATGTGTTAATCCAGGCCATCATGTCTACCCGGAGGGGAAAGGGTGTTGTCCCATTTGCCCTCTCCTCTCTGGAAAGAAAGATGGCGGCTGCATGGGAGCCTTGTGGACAGCAGGTATGAGCCGGGGGTGTGGGGGCGACTAAAACCTCATGGGAAGGGGGGCGTTCCGGTCCGTCCTTCACACCCTACCGAGGTCACCAGTTGCCCCCCACAAGTGGCTCTCCAGCACGGCCACGGCCCCAGAAGCACAAGGACTTAATGCAGAAGCCAGCAGCTTGGAGCAGAAAAGTGAACGGACTATGCGTTAATCCAGGCCATCATGTCTACCCGGAGGGGAAAGGGTGTTGCCCCATTCGCCCTCTCCTCTCTGGAAAGAAAGATGGCAGCCGCATGGGAGCCTTGTGGACAGCAGGTATTAGCCGGGGGTGTGGGGGCGACTAAAACCTCATGGGAAGGGGGGCGTTCCGGTCCGTCCTTCATACCTTACCGAGGTCACCAGTTGCCCCCCACAAGCAGTTCTCCAGCACGGTCACGACTGCAGAGCACAGAAACCAATCTCTTAATTAGCTGACTTTCAGTAGAAATACTTCCAGGATTAATAAGTAAAATAGCGGAAATCTAAAACCAGCATTTAATTCTTGAACCCAGCTGTAGAAAGCAAATCATTTCACAATGCTTTTTCAGCATGTCTGATTTGGGGGGGGTGGGAAACTCTAAATAATAGTGATGGATCTTTTATTGAAACAATGAATCTAATCAAAGCAGATAGAGTGTTAACTAGAATTCATCTGCCTCGCAGGCATTGGGTGGGGTGGAGGGGGGGGGTTTATTGGGGTTCTTCGTGGTAAAAAATAAGTATTGGTAAAGGGAAATGTGTTTGATATTTGCATGACTGAGACCTAAACCTGAAAGCTTTGTAACTTTTCCCACAGTGATTCAATAAATAAATAAAAGGTAAAGGTAAAGGCCCTCCCGTTGATCATCGATTTGCTCGAGTGGGCCCAGTAACGTCTCCATTGGAGACTTTGTTGTTACTGTGTTTGGCATATCGAATACTCTCGTAGCTTGCCGGGCTCTCCAAGAGGGGTGGAGGAATCGAACTCGGGTCGGCCATGTTGGCCGCTTGTAAGGCGAATGCCCTACCGCTGTGCTATCGCTCCAGCCCCCAGCAAGCTACCGAGAGTATTCGATATGCCAGACACAGTAACAATAAATAAATAAATAATTTAAAAAAATATTAGGGGATTCAGAAAGTGGGAAATGATGGTTACTGTTGCAGAAATCAGTGATTTTATTGAGGAGGTACTCTTTGTTCTTTCTTTCTTTCTTTCTTTCTTTCTTTCTTTCTTTCTTTCTTTCTTTCTTTCTTTCTATTGAATCACCGTGAGATAGAGCATTACAAAATTGTTCATGATTGTGTTTCAGTCATACAATGTTCCAACACCCATCCCTCCACCAGTGTCATTTCCCAGCACCAGTGTCCCCAGTTTCCTCCCATCCCTTCAAACCATCCCCTACCCCATAGGCTGCCTCTATGGCAGGCACCTCTCTTCTCACTCTCTTTCTCTTTCTCTCTCTCATTTTAAGCATTATGGTTTTTGATACAGATGCTGAAAGGTTATCTTGTTTATCCCTTTACCTGCTTTCAACACTCAGTTCTTGTCCATAATGATCATTTCCAACTACTATTGTCATAATGGATCCTCCTTATCCGGAGGAAGTACTCTTAACCTCAATTTGAATAAAGAAAAGTATCTGGAGTTAAAGAAGTAGAAAAGGTTGGGAAGATATTATAGGATAGGAAATAGAATAATGCCTCAGACAGGCACACTCACTGGATTTAAAGTGAAAAAACAGTGGAGCAGAGGAGATTCATTTGGCAGGTCTTACTGAGGTCCAGACCATAATGCCCAAAGTACTTTAATTTTTTCATGAAATCAGATGAAAGATCAGCACTGTAAGAGTAAGAGGACAAGTGGTTGTAAGTAGGGGAGATTAGAGGAAAGTAAACCCTCCTACGGGTCAAAATTAGGGTAATCACAGTGAAAACAGAATGAGAAAGTATAGAAACTAGTGAGAATGGTCATGTGCTCAATGCCTAGAAAGTTCATGGCTTTTGCCTTAAGACTAAACGTGGTTTGTACTTCTAAATTGAGTTTTAAAAATTGCTCAGATCGAGAGCTCCTTCTAAGAATCATACCCTCTCCCTAGGCGTCCCTTTCTTCCTTTGTTGCAGGCTGCAGGAATTAAATCTGCTTTGCTCGGCTTCAATCGTTACCACCCACTGAATCCATAGGATTTTTATTTCCCCAAGCTTCACTGCTGAGCGTCAAGCAATGCCCCCATGCCCATGTTCTCTCTTGGCTGCTAAAAATAAATTCAAGAGCCCTTTCTCTTTTAAGGGTTTTTTTTCCAAACTATTAATCTTCATACAGAGGTCTATGAGGATAGCAAATATAAAATACACGGGAAAGTTGAAAGCTTATAAAACTGATGTGCTTTTGTACAACTGATGTTCTTCAAAGTGAGTTCTGATAGTCATACATCTTATTTTCTCAACTGATTTCTGTCACTCATGTGCCTTGAAAGCATTAATCCAGGGCTGTCCTTTGAGGCAAACCTTTCATGACCAATTAATTACTAATTTTCCTGTAACCCCAAGAGTCAACCTGCTGTGATCTATGTATCAGAGGGGTGTGGTTCTGATAAGGTCACTGATGTTGTTGGATTTCACTCCTGCATAGAATTTCTGGGTTGAAACCTGGCCCTGAACAAACCTAACAGATCTGCTTGCTGGTTGCTCTGATGATGTCTTTACTGGTCCAGATTTTTTTTTTTTGGTTTGTTTTTGGGCCACACCCAGCAATGCACAGGGCTTACTCCTGGCTCTGCACTCAAGAATTACTCCTGGCAGTGCTCAGGATTCTGGGAATCGAACCTGGGTCGGCTGCCTGCAAGGCAAACGGCCTACCCACTGTGCTATCACTCCAGCCCCCTGGTCTTGCAGAAGCAACAACAGTTCTCTGAAAGAGGACAAAAGCCACGTAGTGCCAAGATCTTTCTTGAATGTTTTAAATTGGGACTCCATAAAACTTATAGGTCTTAATATCAGCTTCTTTAGTTTACACATGCAAACACACCCCAATGCATAAACCAGCCTCCAGAATATTGGTTGTCTTTCTATGGAGTCTTCTGCCTGACTAACTCCACGTCTTCCTCCAACCTTAAAACAAAAGCTCTTGTTAAAACATTGGCATTGTTCACTAGATACTTAGCTTACAAGGGAAACCTAACATAAGTGATTCTTGTCCTTGTGGGAGGGTCTGCTTCAAGGTTATCCCTGCCCATGTGACTAAGAAATCATAAATTTCTCTTTCTAGAGGATTAATTAAACAGAATTAATCTTCGGTTAAACATCTTTCTGAGAAAACATTTTGTTCTATGTTAGAAGTTTAATAATTGTATAAACACACTGAGTTTTCCTGATCTATAGTTTGACTTTCTTCTTAGATGCTGGGAAATGTGCACTGGTGTAGGGTTTGGTGTTAGAACATTGTATGACTGAAACCTAACCGCGAACAGCTTTGTAAGGGTCTATACTCTGGTTTCTCTTCAGATCGTATAAATCTTTCGCCTTTTACTATCTCACAGTGATTATAATAAAAAACAACAACAAAAATGTTCCTTATTATAAAATATCACACAGAACATGGCAAAAACTACTAACATTTTTACCACCACCATCCACCCTAAAATGGTCACTATTAACATCGATCCTTTGCAGGCTAGAACAATAGTACAGTGGGTAGGCACATGCCTTACAGTTGGCCAACCTGGATTCAATTCCCAGCATCCCACATGGTCCCCTGAACACCTCCAGGAGTGATTCCTGAGTACAGAGCAGGAGTAACCCGAGAATCACTGGGTATGGCACAAAGCCCCACCCCACAAGAAAGCAAAAACAAAATAAAACCAAAAACCAAAAAAAACCACCCCACCCCAATGGATCTTTTGCTATATGCCAGGCTGAGTACTTTATAATTCTAAATATTTCAAGTATAAACTAACAACCAATGGAAGTGGTGTTTCTGTCATCTAACAGATGAAGAAACTGAAACTTCAGTAATGTTACCTCAACCAAGACAATAAGTGACCCAAACAGGCCCTGACCAACACCTATCTGACGACTCTGCATTCAGTATATCTCAGGGCCTGAAAATAGCTGGACTGGCTATTTTCCAAATAAGCTCCATAGCTACCCTAAGTACAATTACCATAGACGTAGATTCCTGACATAAAAAATTATCTTTTCAATTATCAAGATGACTTAATTAGCAGTAAATCATGTGGGTATCACATACCCCTTTTCACTGCATAATCATAGGGGGTATGTGATATTCTCCTCAAATTTATACCTCAGACTAAACATAACACCAGACAAACCCAGATTGGGAATGTTTTACAAAATCCATGAAATAATTAATTTTCCAAATAATCAGCTCACAAATGACAAGGATAGATTGAGAAATTATCAGATTGAAGAAGGCTAAGAAAATATGATGAGTAAATATAAGGTAATAGTCTAATTGGATTCTGGAACAAAAAAGGGTATTAGTATAAAAACCAGGGAACATACTAAAAACATAAGTCTGTATTTGATTGATACTTAAATAATAGTAGTAATAGAAATTCTCACTTCTAGTTCTAATGAAAAAGTTGTGGTTAACAAAAGTTGACACTAGGTCAAGTTAGGTGAAAAATCGATGATCAACGGGAGGGTGAAAAATAATATTTCAAAATAAAAAGTTAACTGAATTGTTATTTGGAGAAGTCATTGGAACAAAGTTGGTCTAGTGATTGGCCTTAACTGCAGAGAAGGAATCAGGATAAGAAAATAAATTTTTCTAAACCGTCATGAAGTTCTCCCATTTAGTTGAATAACCTTGTGAGTAGGATGTACAATTAAATTCCTAGCCTGTTTTAATGTTTTTAATTTATTTTTTCCAAAAGAGTATAAAGGAAGAGCTCTAAAACTTACGTTAGTAGACAGGCTGAAATAGGATGCCTGTTTTTCCACAGAAACAGAGAAGTCTTTGTATCTTGAAAAAATAAAATCAGCATGAATTTCCATCTCTGATTTTTTTTCTCATTGCAAGAAGTGTTTTTGAGAGGATACAGAGAAATGTAAAACTGTTTATTCTTATTTTTTTCTCCTTGAATATGGATTTTGCTCAAAAATATCTAAATTGTTCAATTCCAGAAAGAAATTTACACTTGAAGCTTCTTTAGCAATGATTATTCTGACAAAGTATATAGGACTAGTTTAAAAATTAACCACCTTGTATTTCCTTATGTGTTAAATAAATTCTCAGATATGATATGTTCATGTGTCTCAACAATATGGGCAAGCTTGCTCTCCTATAATTCTGTAGATTTCTAGGAAATATTAACAAAGACCTAGTAAGTCATTTACAGTTAATAGTATTTTTTACCCGGTCCATTTTCTCATTTGTTCTGATAAGCTTGTGAGATAAATATTATAAACAATAAAATTGTAGATGAGAAGTTGTAAGAAAGGTTACATGATAAACCCAAGTGTAGATAGCTGTTAAATAGCAGAGTGGGAAGAGTCAATTTACACATCCCCATATTGTTTTTATGACATTGAAACCCCTGTGTATTCAGTTCTGATTTTCTCCGTACTCCTGTGATTGAGGTAAGGAGTCATCTGTCAGGAACCAAATACTTAATAAATACAATGATGAATATATGCATTTTTCTGTGACAGTCTATAACATTTTATAGATTCTTTTTGTTTGTTTCTGGGCCACATTGGTGGTGCTCAAGGCCTATTCCTGGGTCTGTGCTCAGGGCTCACTCCTGTTAAGCTTAGGGAACCATATGGGATGCCAAGAAGTGAACTCGGGTTGACTGTGTGCAAGACAAGAGCTCTAACAGTTGTACTGTCTCTCTGGCCTATGTCCCCATATTTAATAAATTCTTAAAGATACCTATGATGCCATCAAATTTAGAAAATTGTATTCTAAACATTTGTATAGGAAGGTCTTGATATTTTTCTCACATTGCCAGAACAGTAGTGAAAATATGGCTTATATTGTTAACAGGATTTCCTTCCTTCCTTCCTTCCTTCCTTCCTTCCTTCCTTCCTTCCTTCCTTCCTTCCTCCCTTCCTCCCTTCCTCCCTCCCTCCCTCCCTCCCTCCCTCCCTCCCTCCCTTTCTTCTCTCCTTCCTTCCTCTCTTTCCTTCTTCTCTTTCCTTCCTCTTTTTCCTTCTTATTTTTGGGCCATATGTGGCAGTGCTCAGGGCTTACTCCTAGCTCTGTGTTTAAGGATCACTCCTGGAGGTACTCAGGGGACATATGGGGTGCTGGGGATTGAATCCAGGTGGATCACATGCAAAGCAAATGCCCTATCCTCTGTATTATCGTTTCAGCTCCTTCCTTTCCTTTTAAAACCAATTTCTAACAAATATTGTCATTTAAAAAAGGTTTACTTTTAATTGTCTTGAATGGATTTTTAAAAGATTCTACATTTGAATAGAATGACCAGTAAAACACATAGATATTTAGGAGAAGATTTTTTGCAGGGAAGCCTATCTTTTATCATTTTGTTTATTTTAGGGTTGCTTCCAGAGGTGGTTGGGGGTAACATGCAGGGCGAGGCATTGAGCCCAGGTCTTCCCCAAGTGCTCTACCAGTGTTCCTCCCAACCCCAGCCTGAGTACTTGACAGACACATTTTTAAGTTCCATTTATTATCTTCCTTTTTTTAAAAATTTTATTTTATTGAATCACTGTGAGATACAGTTACAAGCTTTCATGTTTGAGTTACAGTCATACAATGTTCAAATACCCATTCCTCTACCAGTGCACATTCCCCACCACCAATCTCCCCAGTATACCCCCCCATTTTCCCACCCTCCCCTGCCTCCATGGCAGACAATTTCTCACATACTCTCTACTCTGTGGCATTATGGTTTGCAGCACAGATACCAAGAGGCCATCACTTTTGGTCCTTTATCTACTTTCAGCACACATCTCCCATCCTGACCGATCCTTCCAACCATCATTTTCTTGGTGATCCCCTCTCCATTCCAGCTGCCTACTCCCCCCACTCATGAGGCAGGTTTCCAACTATGGAGCAATCTTCCTGGTCCTTATTATCTTTCTTAACTAAACTGTTCACCTAAGAAAACTGCATAATCTAGGAGACACAAAAGAAAAAAACTAAGGAAATCAACATTTAATGAGGACCTCCAAACCTCTATGCTGGTGTTTTACACATGTATGTAACCTCTCTAAACTTCTCAGAAAAACTTAGCTATCTTGCTTTTAGAGGCAGACTTATTTACAAAAACGGCATAATTAGTAAATGGCAAAACTTATATTGTACCTAGGTCTGTCTGACTCCACGGCTCACCCCCACATGTACCCTAAAACAGAATGGGCAAGATTAGACTTGGCGATGTGAGTCTCAATGTAAGTGTAGGTTTGGATGTGGGTAGGCATGATTCATCGACCTAGGGATGGAGACATAAATCTAGAAATCAGATCTGAGCTACAGCAGAAATAAATATTTCATAAAAGAAGTGTGAAATACTGAGAATATCCTTGGAGAATGATTTGAAAAGCAGGAATTAGGACATTATAAATATTAAAGTTGAGTGACATGTAGAAATGAAAGCATCATGAACATTGAAGGTGGGAAGTGGGGCATGAGGAGGCAGAACTATTGGAACCAGGAGCCAGGCTTTGAGAAGTAAAGGACAGAGGTTGTAATTTAGCCATTGAAGTATAGGGTCTTAACTCACAAAAACCAGTAGCAAATGGAACTTAATCAGAGCATCTTCTTAGGTCATCCCCGATACCAGATTAAGGGCTTGGCACTAAGATCAAAGGTGGAAATTAAGCAGTTTGCCAGCTTTATCAGTATTCTCTACCAGTATACTAGGAGTATTAAAACTAGAGAGTGAAATAAATATATGATACTTTCCCAGTTAGGCTAGTCTTTAAGTATGACCCCCCCATACCAATATCAGTATAACCAGCGAATAACAAATTATTGGGCCCAACCCCAGACCTATTGAATCAGAAATTATAGGATAGGTCCAGTGAACCTATAATTATTGTGATGTCTTCCAGATGATTCTGATGCATACTAGAGTTTGAAATCTACTGATTTAGTGAATAACACACCCCCCTCCACAAAAAAAATAATAATAAGGTCAACTTAAATGCAGAAGAAAATCAAAATGAGTAAGGAGTAGTTTTGTTCGAGGCATTCCAGGTTCTGTGCTTTGTTTATATGAGAATTATTTAACTTAAAGAGACCATTTTAGCAGAGTTGTAATGGAATTTGGGAGTTAGGCAAAATGGACTTTTCTTGGAGGATAAATAATGTTTTTTTCCTAGTTTGCTTTTGTTTGTTAAATATTAGAGGACAAGGGGTCCAAAGGACAAGTATTTTATAAATTGATTGATCCATGGGAGTCATTACATATCTCACTTTGCTCAAAAAGAATAAATACACATTTTCTGAGATTCTAAGAGTTTTACTTAAGTGTGATAAAGTGTCGAGATTATTTGGAAATATTAAACATACCATATTGAAAACAAATTAACACAGAAAGCATCGGGAGAAATCACGAAAGCATACATTGTGCAACCAGATGACACAATTATTAATCAAATTTTTTGTTTGCCATGCACCGGATATTATGCTAGATCCTGGGAATATAGCAGTGAGAAAAGAACAGATGAAATTCTTCAATTTTATAACGATGACATTCTAGATGGTAAAGAAAGAAAATAAGTAAATAAAATATATAGTGTATTAAATAGTGAGAGTAGTTATAATTTTAAACCTTTTATGTAAGGTTTTTCTGAGAATGGCATTTGAATAAAGAACAAAACCAAATCAAAAGGGAGCATGCAAGTGGATCCCCTAAGTGAAATGTATTGCAGTGTATCCCCTAAGTGAAATGTATTATAAAGGAAGCAGCAAATGTGGGTTCCTGATGCTGAGTTATGATGAGCACGTTTGAGCAATAGTAAGGGGAGTATGCCTTAAGAAATTTGGGATCAGGGTTAGTAAGGAAAGCAAAATATAGATAGAAGGGAATTCTTCCAGCACATCTGTGTTTCTAGAATTAAAAAATAAAAATTAAGTGAAAAAATTGGGCTTGGGGGAATGGTAGCAATTTAGACAATGTGGTTTTGGTTCACAAATAGGCAATTAAATAAATAGAACTTGTCACTTGTCACTTGTCATCCCGTTGATCATCAATTTGCTCGAGCAGGCGCCAGTAACAACTCCAATCGTCCCTATCACATGCTAGCATAGCCCAATGGCATACTGGGGACTCTTTCAGGGTCAGGGGAATGAGACCCGTTATTGTTACTGTTTTTGGCATATCGAATATGCCATGGGTAGCTTTCCAGGAAAATCCAGAAATACTGATAGGAATAAGACATTTGACCATATGGCAGAGGAAATACTAAAGTTTAGGGATAAGTGGATAATTATGGACTTTTTGATAAATTGAATAAGAAACTGGACCTCTACCTTACATTAAGGGCAAAATTAAAGTTCAAGCAGGGTAAAGAACTAAAGATGAACTAAATTTTTTTTGGGGGGGAATTTTTTAATGACTTAAGATAGAGAAGGATTTCTTTAACATGACATTAATATGTTAGAAAGTTTCCATAGTTTCTTCTATGTATCAGTCACCATTCTACATGAACTAAGTTAATCTTAATAGTTAACCTATAAGAGAGGGTACTGTTGTTTTACCTAGTACAAGTGAAGAAATCAAGGTGTAAGAAACTCAATTTAATTAGAAGTTAACTTTAAGGTTAAGAATTAAAGTTTAATTAAAATGCAAGTAAGGTCATATGACTAATAAGTGATAAAGATAGGCTTTGAATCCAGGAAGCCTGACTCTGGAGTTTGATCCTATTCATTTTCACTAAACTATAGAATTTATAAAGTGAAGGCATGGGAGATAGCTCAGAGGACCAGAGTACATCCTATATATGCGAGAACCCCAGTTCAGTCCCTTGCACCACCTGGTCCTCTAAACACTGAGCCAGAACAGACCTTGAGCACCATCAGGTATGGCCACAAAACCAAGAAAATACTATAAAATGGATGAAATGACCAGCCACAAACTCTGAAGACATCATTATTGCTCATTAAACTGATGAAAGACTGTTTTTCTTTTTTCAGTTAACACCTAAAGAATGTCTACAAATCACTGTTAAAAATTCTTGGACTGAGTCTTTGTAGAAAAGGAAAAATCAAAAAATCAAATGACCAGTCAAAATGAGCACACGGGGACTGGTGAGGTTGCTTAGTGGTAAGGCATGAGCCAGACATGTATAAGGCCCTGGGTTGAATTTCCAGCACAGAAAAAAATAAAAGGAAAGAAAAATTAAACATGAAAACTTGCCCCATGTCACTAATAATTAGAATAATGAAATTTAAGACCTCAGTGTGATATACCACTTCAGATTGCCAGATTGGCACAAGTGTGAAAGACTGGTGATATCAAGAACTGGCCAGCATTTGAGCAATGAGACCATTATTCCATGACTATTTGAAACTTGACACTATTGCTTTGGAAAACAGGCGTTACCCACTGAAGTTGGTCATACACAAACTCTACTCTAGCCTTGGTATATACCTTAGAGAAAAACATGCCAATGTATGTTTAGATGACATATACGATAAGACTTACAAAGAATCATGATACCAACTGAAAACACTCACATGTTTAAAAGAATGAATAAATGAATTGCATTTTATAGCTACTCATCAGTTTAGAACAGAGATGCGTTCTGACAAATGAATTGTTAAGACATTTTGTCATTATGTAAGCATTAGAGAGTGTAAGTACATTAACCTAGATGGTATAACTTACATAGAGTGTAGCCTTGTGGGACCACCACTGTACAAGCAGTTTATCATTCACTGTCACAAATGTCATTAAGTGATGGTATTCATGCAGTGAAAGATTGACATGAAAAAGGAACATCTGCAACCATGCACATTTATATTAATAAAACTTAAAAATCTGCTGAGTAATATAAGGATATGATTTGATTAGCATAGATTGTAGCACTGTTCTCCCATTGTTCATCGATTTGCTCGAGCGGGCCCAGTATTGTGAGACTTGTTGTTACTGTGTTTGGCATATCAAATACATCACAGGTAGCTTGCCAGGCTTTGCTGTGCGGGTGAGATACTCTTGGTAGCTTGCCAGGCTCTCCGAGAGAGATGGAGGAATTGAACCCGGGTCGGCTGAATCGGCCGC
Organism: Sorex fumeus; assembly: GCF_029834395.1. Classification (NCBI taxonomy): domain Eukaryota; kingdom Metazoa; phylum Chordata; class Mammalia; order Eulipotyphla; family Soricidae; genus Sorex; species Sorex fumeus. The sequence goes on from NW_026606186.1 coordinate 10,336,995, forward strand.
ATGCAAGGGAAATGCCCCACTGCTGTGCTATCACTCCAACCCTAGCAAAGATTAATAGCAAACAAAGCAATATATTATTTACCAATACCTATGGAGATGATGAAAGTCTTAAAGAACTAAAGAATTATTCACATAAAACTTAGTTGCTTCTCATACATGAGAAGGAGGTGCAGTTAGGATGATCATGTAAGAGTCTTCACATGTCTTACAAGTATATATCAAAACAGTAAAATTGGAACCCAAGAGATGATATAGTGGGCAGGGTGCTTGCCTTGCATGCAGCCAGCCCAGGTTAATTCTGTGGCACCACATATGGTCCTCCAAGCACCATCAGGAGTGATTTCAGAAATAAGCTCTGGGCACTTCTGTGCGTGGTACAAAAAACAATAGGAAGTTAAACTTATTGGGGCTGATATGATCATCCAGCAAGGAGGGCATTTGCCTTGCATGCAGCTGACCCGAGTTCAATCCCTGGCATCCCATGTGGTCCCCTGAGCACCACCAGGAGTGATTCCTTAGTGCAGAACCAGGAGTAGCCCTTTAACATCGCTGGGTGTGACCTAAAAAGCAAAAAAATTTAAAAAAAGATTATTGTCCTTTAAATTATATTGTTTTAACCTCAGCACCCAAAAGGAGGGAGAGAACAAGAAGGAATACCCTGCCACAGAGGCAGGATGGTGTGGGGGGGATGGGGGTGGGTGGGAGGGATACTGGGATCATTGGTGGTGGAGAATGGGCACTGGTAGAAGGATGGGTATTCGATCATTGTATAACTGAAACCCAAGCATAAAAACTTATAAGTCCACAACTGGACCTCATGGTGTTTCACTAATAAATTTTTTTTTTGCTTTTTGGGTCACACCTGGTGATGCACAGGGGTTACTCCTGGCTCTGCGCTCAGGAATTACCCCTGGCGGTGCTCAGGGGACCATAGGGATGTTGGAATCGAACCTGGGTTGGCCAAGTGCAAGGCAAACGCTCTACCCGCTGTGCTATTGCTCCAGCTCCTCACTAATAAAAATTTTTAAAAAATTATATTGTTTTTAAATTTATCTACTATAATGGTGTATTTTTAAACTTGGAATTGAAAAAGCTTTGCAAGTTTTTATCAAGAAATCTCCTAGAGTGGAGGTGCTAAGCTTTGCAAGGAAACCATCTTCAGTAGGGGCATTTGTAAACAGTGCTAGATACAGCTTAGAAACTTCTTCTTTCTTTTTTTTTTTTAGATTGAGTCATCTTGAGATACACAGTTACAAAGTTGCTCATGATTGGGTTTCATTCATAGAATGTCCAACACCCGTCCCTTTACCAGTACACATTTCCCACTACCAGTGTCCCAGTTTCCCTTCCACTAACCCTCCCTACCCCAGCTTGCCTCTATGGAAGACACTCCTTTTTCTTCTCTGTCCCTCCTTTTCTCTCTGTCTCTCTGCTCTCTCTCTCTCTCTCTCTCTCTCTCTCTCTCTCTCTCTCTCACACACACACACAGCTAGGAAACTTACTAACTTTAAAATTATAGAGATGAACAGCAGTGTCTTATTTCTTTAACAACAAAATATTTTCAAAATCTCATTCATCAAAGCAGATATTTTAATGAAAATAATTGAGTTGGCCAGCAATTAATATAAAACCCTTTAATTTAATGATAAAGGGTGGAATCAGACTTTTAGTATTTAACATAGTTTAAGCAGATCTATAATGATTCATAATGATGATTCGTGAAACCCTTTTAATGTTACTCATACTTCAATAGTTTTTACAAAGTGATTATTCTGTGAATGTTGCAAGCCCATTAAGATGAGGAAATTAAATTCTTCTGACTTGCTTTCATTAAGCACATAGAGGTAATTTGTAATATAGGCAAGTAAGAAGAAAAGCTGTATTCTAATAGGAAGAAGACCTGGGCTCCAATTCTGATACTCTCTGCTGTGTGGCCTTGAAGACTAAGTCATTTCATGTTGCTAATACTCTACTCATTGGAGGTTGGTTGGCACTTCTAATATTTTACCATATGATGAACTATGGGCTGGAGCAATAGCACAGCGGGTAAGGTGTTTGCCTTGCATGCAGCCGACCCTGGTTCAATTCCTTGGCCCCTCTCAGAGAGCCTGGCAAGCTTCCGAGAGTATCTCGCCTGCACGGCAAAGCCTGGCAAGCTACCTGTAACGTGTTCAATATGCCAAACACAGTAACAACAAGTCTCACAATTTGTTGTGAGATGTTGCTGGTGCCTACTCGAGCAAATTGATGAACAACTGGAGGACAGTGCTACAGTGTAGTGCTATGATGAACTATAATCATCGAAAGGCACTTATCTATAAAATTTTCATACTTCTTGAAACATTATTAGTCTTTCATACATTGAAAACTTACCTTACCCAATAATCATACACCTATAAATGGAAAAAATGAACATTGGAGTGTCACAAATGTTGAAGTCTGCACGTTGGTGCTTCCAGACTTGGGATTCAACATATGTTAATGTACCTCTTGTTCACCCCTTACAAGATTAAGGATTCACAAGCTTAGGACTTGGTCCCTGGTACAGTCAACATCAACATTTTCAGTTAAACAGGTTTTTGTTTGCTCATGGAAACAAAGCTATCAAAATTGTCATTTATGTGGAAAATGAGCTTGAATTCTAAACACTAGAAAATAATTTATAAAAAACCAAATGTTATTAATAATTACCTTCTCATTAAGCAAACCTTTTACAATGGTTATAAAAAAATACAACTGTTACTATTTGAAGAAGCATTTTAAAAAATTTAACTATCATTTATTTTTAGTTTTTTTGGTTCACAATACTATGAAGATGATACTGAGATATCAGGTTTCTTCTCTTCTCAAAATTACTTTTGAGACACAGCTGAAACACCATCTGCACTTCTGTGTTCATTGGAGCACTATTCACAATAGCCAGAAGCTGAGAACAACCTGAGTACCTGAGAACAGATAGATGGATAAAGACACTGTGGTACATCTACACAATGGAATACTACACAGATGTTAGGAAAAATGAGGTCATGAAATTAGCCTATAAATGGATAGACTTGGAACATATCATGCTGAGTGAAATAAATCAGAAGGAGAGGGACAGATATGACTTCATTTATTTGTGGGATATTAAAAAACAAAACACTAATACCTGACCAGGGAACACAGGCCAGGAAGACTGGTCATTGGTTGATCAATGGTGTGGGAGAAGGATGGTGGTTAAGATAGAGGAGGATCCATTATGACAACAGTAGTTGGAAATGATCAGTCTGGACAAGAACTAAGTCTTCAGAGAAGGCAAAAGAATATATATACATACATATACATATATATATATAATAACCTTTCAGCATCTGTATCACAAACCATAATGCCAAGAGAAAGAGAGTGAGAGAAGAAGAGAGGTTCCTGCCTTAGAGACAGGCTGGGGTGGGGGCTGACTTGAAGGAGTGGGAGGGAAACTGGGGACACATACTGGGAAATTCCACTGGTGGAGGGATGGGTGTTGGAACATTGTATGACTGAAAACCAATCATGGACAGCTCTGTAGTACTCTATCTCATGGTGATTCAATTAAAAAAATTACTCTGAGGGCCCAGAGTGATAGTATAATAGATAGGGCACTTGCCTTGCATGTGGCTGATCCAGATTCAGTACCTGGCACCCTAATGGTTCCCCGAGGCCATAAGGAGCGATCCCCGAGAGCAGAGTCAGCAATCCCTGGGCACTGCCAGGTGTGTCCAACAAAACCAAACCCACAAAATTACTTTTTAAGTGAAGGTGTGTGTGTGTGTGTGTGTGTGTGTGTGTGTGTGTGTGTGTGTGTGTGCGTGCATGTGAAATAATAGAGTATTATTTGGGCTTGAGAATTCTTTTGGCTGTGTTTCTTCCATCTTAAAAGGTAAAGGAAATAAGAAATAGCTTTCCTAGCTGAATCCAGATCTAACTCTGGAAACATGACCCTATTTGTTTTATTTTGCCATTAAGTTTTACTGCTGACTTTTCAAATAAACTTAAGTTTTTGATTTTTGGTAAGATCAGTTATCGGAAAATATTTTCAACTTAGGCAGTAATTTTATTGAATATTAAGAATTTACAGATAGTTTTATTCTAACCATATTTTAGACTATTTGCCCTCAGAAATACAAGGAATGTGTAGCATAATAGCCCAATGTTTTCAACAATTGTCACTATTCTCCCGTTGTTCGTTGATTTGCTCGAGCGGGCCCAGTAACGTCTCCATTGTGAGACTTGTTGTTACTGTGCTTGGCATATTGAATATATCCTGGGTAGCTTGCCAGTTTTTGCCGTGCGGGCAAGATACTCTCAGTAGCTTGCCAGCTCTCCAAGAGGGGTGGAGGAATTGAACCTGGCTAGGCCGGGCTGGCTACACACAAGGCAAATGCCCTACTGCTGTGCTATCGCTCTAGCCCAACAATAAAGCTATATTTTTTCTTTGAGAAATAGAGCTTTTCTCACTTTTCCATGATCGTAGAAATGTTCCTTCACAGCAGAAAAAGAAAAGTTATTTTTTTGTTACCTTTAAAACCCATGACCCAAATATGAAATTAAGAATTGTTAATAACTTCTTGTTAGTTTTTTTAAGTAAAAAAAACTTGGTAGAAAACCTTTATTTTTCTAGCTGCCTTTGAATACTATTTTAATACTTCGAGAGAGCTTGTGGCCAGAACATTTCTATTAATTCCAGACTCTCATTTTTTAAGTAGTCATTTCAATTTTTTCCAAAGCTAATTTAGTTTCAGATATTTCAAAGAGGAAGAAGAAAATGGATACATTTATTTATTTTTTGTGGTTATTTCCTTGTAAGAATGCTAACATATAAAATATCCGAGGAAGAAGAAAGGTGGAAAAAGTAGTTTCTGAATATCCACATATAAATTAAGCTCCCCTACATTAAGGATATAAATTTAATACAAGGATATATTGTTTTTAATATACTATGGTTTCTAGAGTTAAAATTGATGACCTGGGATAAGGAGTGACCTGGATATGTGACATGTGAAACATACTTCACTGACCTGGAGTGTGTGTTTCACATGCTGGAACCTGGCTCTGATCCCCATTCAACAAAGGCCGGCCCCCCAAGTACCACTGGGAGTGACCCCCCCAAACAATACAAAAACTGATGACCTACTATCAAATGATATACCACACACAAAAGTCATATCTTGAAAATCTTAGGAAACCCCTTCCTCCCAATATTTTTAATAGCACAAAACATGCCAAGATATTTACTTGATAGTTTAGAAAACATTAAACCAATTAGCTAGTTGACAGGAAAGCATGTCTTTGGCCAGAAATGTAGGATTGTGCATAGATTTTTCCTTCTCAAACATTTTTTCCAAAACTGTTTCTACCCTATGTTCTTTTTATAATATGTTCTTTTTTCTTGGCCACATTTCCCCTCCAAGCTAGTAATTACCCCCATAAATTCTTGCCATTTTTCTAGGTTAGTTAACAGAATTTTTAAAACTTTGTTTTGTCTGCCTTTGCCTGTTTGAGAGTCTAACCAATTTTTAAAATTCTCAAAACAAATTGCAGGATCTGGGATTATTGTCATCATCTTATTATTGCTTTCCGTTGGAGGAACTCATTATATTACCGGCACTCTGCTAAGTATCTTGTGTATCTTCAATTCTCATAGTAACCGAAGTTTGTTAAAAGTGTGTCCATTTTACCAACGAGAATGGAGTCTAACATAGAATAACTGCTTGGTCCCAGGTTATTATTCTCAGAGCAGCAATGGGAACTCATTCTTTTTGTCTCCATAGACGGTTGATTTTCCATAGGCCCCGATGTGTGTTCACTTCCTGTGTTCCACCCTTCCGACCCTAATCAATGTGATTATTAAATAATGGAAATTCTGAATGATCTCTTCCTGCCCATGTTTAGTGGAACAGAATTCTTTAAATATATTTCAGATGACTGAAGAGATAGTGTAGCAGGCAGGGCACTTGCTTGCATGCAGCTCATCCAGGTTCTATCTCTTGCACCCAATTATGGTCCCCCGAGGCCCACCAGGAGTGATCCTTGAATGCAGAGTCAGAAATAAGCCAGCCTTGAGCACCACCATGTGTGGCTCCCAAACAAACGAAACAAATATATGTACGTATGTATGTTTGTAGATGTCATATAAATATATAGATAAAATATTTTGAGATGACATATGACTGAATTTCCTCTTGAAAAATTAATGACTTTGGGACAGAGGATGTAGCTTAGCAGTAGAGTGCTTGCCTTGCATGTGTGAGGCCCTAGGTGTTATTCCTGGCACTGTAGAAAACATATAAAATTAATAAGTTTATGTTAGTCATTGTATTATTTGTTTACATTTCAAGAGATTTTTAAATGCTTAGTTCCATAATGTTGAGTTTCTTTCATAGATCTATGTTCTTCTTTCTGATATAATTCTACATTAGTACTTTACTAGTAGCTAACATGTTTACAAAAAAGATAGCAGATGAATAATTCTATCTTAAGTTCTCATGAGATTAGAGAGATAGTATATGGGATATCCTGATTCATCCTGATTCAATCCCAATATATGCCCTCTGAGCACCTTTATGAGTGATCCCTGAGCACAGAGTCAGGAGTAAGCCCTGAGCATCATCAGGTGTGGCCTCAAAACAAACAAGAAAAAAAAACAAAAAACAAAGTTATATTAGTGTAGATTTTTTTTTCAAAAAACCTAATTTTGTCAGTTTTGTGTCCAGATTGACCAGATCTGAAATCATAAAACGATGGTACTTTTATTTCAAACGTATCTAGAAGCAAATGTCGTCTGAGGCTTCAAATAGGCTTCCCCCTCCCTTTTAAGAAATTTCATTTCATTTATACCATCGACCTTTGCTTCAAACAGCACTCAATAGTCTTTAACAGAGGGAGACCATGAAAGGGGGTATTGTCAGGCTTTGTTCTATGAAGGAAGTCACACAGGGACAGCTTTTTATTTGCTGGGTGATTAAATTGTTAAACATACAGAAATTGGCCATGAGCCATGGGTAACAACACATTGGAATAGCACCGTGGACGTGCAGTCTCATGACCAACCATTTCTACTTGATTCTATATATGCATATTTATTTTTTAATTTTTTATTTTATTTTATTGATTATATATATTTGCTCGAGCGGGCCCAGTAACGTCTCCATTGGAGACTTTGTTGTTACTGTGTTTGGCATATCGAATACTCTCGGTAGCTTGCCCGGCTCTCCGAGAGGGGCGGAGGAATCGAACTCAGGTCGGCCATGTTGGCCGCTTGTAAGGCGAACGCCCTACCCGACAAAAAGCACTCCCTTTCCTGGTGTTTTAAAATTTGCCCAGGATGGGGAGAAGTAGTGCAGGGCCTGGAGGAGTGTACCTGACCTGCTACTGTGTGGCCATGAATTCAAATTCTTGGTGTCTCACACATGCCTGTGTGGTCCTGGCAGCTCTGCTGTGTGTGCTCCCTATTGCCCCCCACAATGTCCAGCTCCATCTCAGCCAGGTATTTGTAAGCACCACCAAAAGAGGTGACACCCCCAGCAAACACCAAAAGAGGTGACACCCCCAGCAAACACCGCAGCTTAAAAAGGTGTGTGAAAATTTGCATATAAGTAGATGGACATGGAGAGTCTCATGCTAAGTGAAATGAGTCAGAAAGAGAGGGACAAACATAGAATGACTGCACTCATTTGTGGAATATAAAATAGCATAATAAGAGACCAACACCAAGGACAGTAGAGTCAGGGCCAGGAATATTGCTCCGTGGTTGGAAGCCTGCCTCATGAGCTGAGGGAGAAGGCAGCTGGGATAGAGAAGGGATCACTAAGTCAATGATGGTTGAAGAGATGGTTCCGAATGGGAGATGTGTGCTAAAAGTAGATAAAGGACCAAATGTGAGAACCTCTCAGTATTTGTACTGCAAAAGTAGAGAGAGAGTTTGTGGGGAATTGTCTGCTATGAAGGCAGGGGGAGGGTGGGAAAGAGTGGGGGGCGGGGGTACTGGGGACATTGGTGGTGGAGAATGTGCACTGGTGGAGGGATGGGTATTTGATCATTATATGACTGAAACTCAAACATGAAAGCTTGGTAACTGTATCTCATGGTGATTCAATAAAATAATTAAAAAAAAAAAAGATGCAGGAGTTCCATGACCAGGAAGTGCTGGCAAGCACCAGGAAGGGGCAGCTGGGTGAGCACCAGTGATCCCAGGCAAGCGTGACAACTCTAACTCATGTGGCTCAATCAGCATGCAAGTGTAATATGAGCACGTGTGGAGGGACCACAGCGACAGTCCCACGAACTTCAGTGAGAACCATGGCCCAGGCAAGGTGTGAGTACCAGAGCTAAAAAAGTGTGTGAGCAACACAACCAGGCAGGTATTCGACCTCCGTCACTGTAAGAACTAAACCAATTATCAACAGGGGAGGGGGGAGAGAGAATAAAATTTTAATTGAATTTGGGAAAATCTCCCTGGTAAAAGTGAAACATTAAAATCAGCAGCAAAGGAGTATGTTCTCCAGGGAGAAAGGTTCCTGCTTAAATCAATCTTTTGAATGCCTAAAGCAGAATTTAATGAGGGAAAGTTCATTTACAGGAATAGCAACCACTTTGGGAATACTGGCTACATTGCAGTTTTGAGATACCAAGTTACTAGGTACTTCAAGACAGCACCTTTTCCTGGTATATGGTCTCTTGGACAGACACTGTCATTGAAAGTAGCTAGTTATTCTTCTGTATGCTAAATAATCTAATGGCTAGAGAAATGAGGAGCCGGCATATTTTTACCAAATTTTATTTTAATTTTGGGCTTTTGGGTCACCTCTTGCAATGTTCAGGTTTACTTCTGGATCTGCACTCAGGAATTACTCCTGGAAGTGCTTGAGGGATCATATGGGATCCTGGGGATCAAACCCAGCTCGGCCACATGCATGGCAAATGCCCTACCCATTGTACTGCTGCTCTGGCCCCTCACCAATATTTTTTAAACCTTGAAATTGGCTCATGAAGTTTTCTAACTGCTCTCTGAAAGGAGCATTGTAAAGGAGCACTGTAACCTTTATTCTTTCTAAAAGGCAGACTTAAGTTGACTGATTCCTTCATGAGTCATAAGACATTTCCTAAACTTTCTAGGGGATGAATCCAAGTGAATGTTACTAGATAGTTTTGTACTTTATAGTATTCCTGTGTAAAGCACACATAAAAGTCTTGTATGTGTGTGTCTTGTTTTTTTTCTTCTTTTGTTTGTGCAAACTTAAGAGACAGATTGACAATATAAATATAATAAATCTCTGTGGCATTTTTAAAAGAAATGTTCATCTTTTATACTATGACCAGTACAAATTACTTAATTTTAATTAAGCTTTAGCAAAGCATCAGAATATTTGGGTTTGGATTTCGGAGAACCTTGGATTTTGCTAGGCTGCAATTTCTCCTCAAGCAATAAGAATGCTAAGCTTTTATTAATCTGGCATGAGAAAAAGAGACCTGAATTTATTCTGGGCAAGGCAGAAGCAACTCAGTGACATCACCACTTACATGAATGGTGAATTGTAGTACTTGGGACTCTACAGGGAAAAGCTGATACCCAAGTAACTATCAGTTCTTCATCATGACTTTTTTTTCACAAATTAGAAGTTGATCTTGTTGCATGAATATTCATTCTGAGCTGAGACAAGGAATGTGAGAGAAATTTTATTTCACGGAGGGTCCAGGTTTGCTCAGACACTGTGACAAAAGTAGAGCGTCCTGAAATCTCCTTTTATTACCATCCTACTGTTCATACCTCTAAAGGGCTCAATACAGTGAGGTCATCAACAAAGAAGTTATGGGAAGAACATGCAAAAACAAAGAAGTTACAGGAAGAACATGCAAAGCCGAAAGCTTTTCTGTATGCTAAAAACAAACAGGCTAAGTACCTGAGATCTGCATACTGAAAACAAACAGGCTAAGTGCTTGGGAACTGCATACTACAAACAGACAGGCTATGTAAGCACCTAGGATCTGTGAGAAGAGGAAGATTGACAATTTCAGTATACTGAAATTTGTAAAATTATTTACTGAAGGCAGTTTAAAGAAAAAGATGTTCAACCTCATCCAAACCAGTAAGGACACAGGAGTAATCTCGCCCATTTTCATAAAGCCCCATTCCTGCCCGTTTGCGGGTCAGTCTACATGGGCTCATCCTGATGGCCTAGTCCGGCCCCAACAGATCTACAGAACTGAGCTTATCTGGGGCAATAGTGGTGGGACCACTAGGTGGGATCCTTTAATAATGGTGTTGGGAAATAGACACCTTGGTGGTAGGTGTGGACATAGTATTTTGAAACTATAAGTCACGGTGTTTCAATGTTTAAAAATATGGGGCGGGGGGAAGGGACGTATTTAATGCCCAACTTTGGTAGGAGTAAGTAGCATAGGAAGATGGGAAGGGTCTGATTCAGTAGGTGTGGACAATAACTTTAGCTTCTCTGAATTCCCCCAATAGTGAAATGAGTATTATGACCTCTACCTAATAGTGCTATTTTAATATTAGAAAGTACATATATGTGTGTGTGTGTGTGTGTGTGTGTGTGTGTGTGTGTGTATTTGTTTACTGGGATAACGGGAACAATGGGAGGATAGTGCTACAGTACTACTGGGATAAACGCTGAATAATTAACAACTCTTCTTCCCCCTGCCCACCATGTTGAGGATTGGACCTCACACATATAAGGCATATGCTTTTCCTCTGAGCCATCACCCAAACCTCAGTGACCTATATTTTTATCATCATTACCATGGTTTTTTTTTTTTTTGGTCAAAAGACTGCATAAGCCAGTGTGCTAGGCAGAAAAATCAAGTTTGATAGATGTTTTCTGACTATACAAGGCTAAAAGACACATATTGGGTATACATTATTTCTATAAGCTTGGCTTTCTTTCCCTTTTGGACTTTGTGTCAAATCCTAAAAATAAATATTTTATGTAGTACTGTTATTTTCTATTCTTTTTGGGCCTTCCCTGGGGTATTGTAGAGAACCATGAAATATGGGAGAGAAAAGTGTACTTCAACTTTAACTGCTCAAAATAGGTTGTGTTTTCTTTTCTTTTCCTTTTTTTAAGGAGAGAGGGCAAACACTTCATTATTGGGCCCAAGGAATGCTGATTATTTGAGACTTCTCTCAGATAACAATGAAAATATTATTTAGGGCAAGGGCCATAACTGAAAGGGCTGGAGTGTATATCTTGTATACAGAGGCTCCTGGTTGCATCTTTGGCACTTCATGGCTCTGTGTACAGCACCAGGTACATCCCCTGTGGGTACCTACAAGCTCTACCACAAGACCCTGGGGACCCCTTACTCTCAGGCCCAAGCCTCAGTTCATTGATGGCCTGAGCATTAAGCCTGCATTTAGGGACCAAGAATGACTGGGAATGAATCATGGAGATCCTTTCTCTCTCTACTCTCCCTCCCACCCCCAAATAAAACTCCTTAGGTTTGTATAATTACAAATGGAGACACATGGTGGGAAATACTCTACTTCCATTCTGTAAAGTGCAACCCAAAGTTTCTATAACTCTTAAATTTAGAATGTCTATTTTTATTACCGAACTATGACCATGGGAAATAGTATGGGATTACTTTAACTGATTTGTGATAGAGCAGTGTAAGTATTAACAAATTTTAACTTGGGTTCATGAACTAAAATTAACCCCACAGGGACTCATTATTAGGAGTTTGAACTCCTAAATATTATATTGAAAAGCAGTTCTACCTTGATTGCCTCCGATCAACCAATATGACTGGTGCCAAAAATCACAATTCACTCAGTTCTTAAAAAGCAAAAAAAGTGTTTTTGTGACAATCAGTGTGGAACTTGAGATGATCATGCTAAGGAAAAAAATCAGGGTATGTTAGATAATTACTGATGATGGTTTTATTTATATGTGAAATAGAGTATAAGTAACCAAAGTGCAACTAAAATACTGACAAAACACAACTTAAAAAATTCAGAAATCAAAAAATCTGGTGGTAACCAGAGGGATAGAAGAAGTAGGTGGGAGGAATGGGTTGGGAGTTTGGGGTAGATTTGGGCGGTCTTGGATAGAGTTTGGGGGGGTTGGATAGAAACTGATGGGTGTAATAAGATAAACATTTGATGTATGAAACTACTTCTGAAATTTTACAGTATTGCAAAACAGTGATAAAAAAATAAAATTTGGTTTAAAGTTTAAATGTCTATAATTGGTTATAAATATCTAGCAAACATAAATGTTAACTTTTCAAAGAACATAAGTTAATAGAGCACTGCACTGTAGCTCTGTCCTCCCATTGTTCATCGATTTGCTCGAGCAGGCCCAGTAACGTCTCCATTGTGAGACTTATTGTTACTGTGTTTTAGGCATACCAAGTTAATAGAAAAACATAATAAACAATACAATTTAAAATGTTATATTTGTAGTCTTCCTCTGGGGTTACAACCTGGAAAATTTATGTGGGCTTAATCCAGAAAGCAATGGTGGTCCCCTTATAGTCATATTTACTTAATTGACAATTCCAGTATAATTCCTAGAAATATGATTTGAATACAGTCTGGGTCTAAAGTTTTAAAAATGCATCATTGTGCCCAAGTGATATAGGGGTTAAGATGCTTGCCTTTTATACAACCAACGCTGGTTTGATACCTGGCACTGCATATGGTTCTCTGAGCACTGTCAGGAATGATTCTTGAGCATAGCATCAGAAATAAATCCTGAGCAGTTCCAGGTGTGGTCACCCTCATTGTTTCCCCCCAAAATCACAGGATGTTTTTACTAACAAATATCTGTCAGCGTAGTGTTAAGATCTTGGTCTTTATAATCTTTATCCAGAAGCTAGTTTAGATGAAGATATCTTCTGATGGGGCACTGCCAATAATGGACTGTAGAAAGATCCATTAATGAGATGTGATAGTGGGACTAGTTCTATGTCTCAGCGCTTAGTAAACAGATTTTTAAACACTGGGGACTTTATCTCCATGGCTCATTTATAATTTATTTTGAATCTCCTAAGTACAGGTGATTAAATTGTCACAAATGATTAATATTATTAAATTGTCACGAACTTATGCTAATTGAATTCATGCAGAAGCTATTTAACTTCAACATCAAAATCAATACATCCAGTGACAAGAATCTAATTGAAACTATTTGTATTTTTTAAATAGTCTGTGATGGAATATTAGTAAACCCTCTGATTTACTTTGTTCATTGTCTTTGCTTTTCTCTGCAGTTCTGGGAAATGCCAGTGCAAAATGGGTGTCATGGGTTCTACTTGTGATCAATGCCAAGATGGATATTATGGCTTCAATAAGAGTGGTTGCCAGCCCTGTCAATGCAATAATCGATCCGCCAGTTGTGATACCCTCACAGGTAAACACTTTTCTTATCCTTATCCTTTTTTGTTTTTTATTTTAGCTTTTTGGGTCACATCCGGTGATGCACAGGGGTTCCTCCTGGCTCTGCACTCAGAAATTACTCCTGGCGGTGCCCAGGGACCATATGGGATGCTGGGAATCAAACCTGGATCGGCCGCATGCAAGGCAAATGCTCTACCCACTGTACTATAGCTCCAGCCTTGACTTTTCTTATCCTTTGAATGTAATTAGTTGATTCTTCTTTCCATTGATTGGCCAGTGGTTGGGTTCGAGTCTTCATCATGGTCCTGTGAGCACTACTGGGTGCAGCACTGGAGGCCCCCTGCATATACAGGGTGACCCGGGTATCCCCAACATGGTCAGACCCAAGCAGCATAGCATCCTTGGGCCTGACAGCACAGGTAATAGAGAATCTCAGGTGGGCAACCCAGACCTTCTAAATACCACTTGGGAGCCAACACCTCCCGCCAAAGAGAAAATTCCAGAAAGGTCAAATATCTTCCCAACTAATTACCAACTATCATTTTCTTTCCTGGGAACATCTGCTAATTTTAGTTTGGTTTGATGTTTAGTTTCTGGGTCACACCCGATGGTGTTTATAGACTACTCCCTCGTTCTGAGCTTGGAATTACATCCAATGGCGCTCTGGGGGCTCCTGTGGTCTTTGAGATTAAACTTGAGCCTCCTGCAGGCAAAACGTGTGCCAAGCTGGTTGATTTTCATCTCTCTGGTCCCAGTGTGCTGATTTTGGACAAAGACTAAGAAGCAGGCTTGGCCCAAGCAAATTCTTCTTGAAGAAAGGGATGTAAGAAGAGCCTTTGGCAATTATTTAGGTTTTACTTGATGGATTAAAACCCAGAGAAGCTCCAAACATAAGCCACTGTCCCACAGGACGTTAGCTGACTTTGCAGAAGATTGAAGTCTAACCAAAAAAGATACAAAGAAATTCTTTGGTAATTCTTAGGGCATACAATACCTTTATGTGTGTGTGTGTGTGTGTATGTGTGTGTGTGTGTATGAATCATTGTGAGATACAGTTATAGACTTACAAACTTTAGTGATTACATTTCAGTCATACAATGATCGAGTACCCATCCCTCCACCAGTGCCCATTCTGCACCACCAATGTTCCCAGTATCCCTCCCGCCACCCACACCCCATCCTTCCTCTGTGGCAGGCACATTCCCTTTTACTTTCTTCTCTTATTTTGGGTGTTATGGTTTGCGATACAGGTACTAAGTGGCCATCATGTTTGGTCTATAGTCTTCTTTAAGCATGCATTTCCCATCCTGAGCAAGCCCTCCAACCATCACTCACTTAGTGGTCCTTTCCCAAATCCAGCAGGGCATAAAATACCTTTAGAAAGAGAGGACTTATTACAACACATAACACATCTTTCTCTTAAGACCTTACCAGAGTTTGATGGTGCCAGAGTGGTATCTGGGGCTTAAACCACCAAAGGGCCGTGCTGAATCAGTCCCTATCTTATACAGCTAAGGAGATGCATATCTGCTAGCTCTTAAGCAAAAGTCTTGGAGTACTAAGGAGGAAGAAATAGTCATGAGCCAAGGGTGAACTGACATACATTAAATTTACAGTCTATGTTCAACCCATCTCAGTTTATTATTGGTTAAGGTGATCTTCTCAATATATGTCCCCAGCAGAGGAAAGGGCAATTCTATCTGAGGTTCTTTCATATGCTGTGTCTTGCTCGAGCTCAAGTGGGCCCAGCGATGTCTCCATTGTGAGACTTCTTGTTACTGTGTTTGGCATATTGAATACTCTCAGTAGCTTGGCAGGCTCTCCGAGAGGGGCGGAGGAATCGAACCTGGCTCGGCCTGGCTGGCTATGCACAAGGCAAACACCCTACTGCTGTCCTATCACTCCAGCCCACTGTGTCTTGCATATAATCAAAATTAGTAGATGGTGTTGAAGGGGAAAATGTGATCAATAGTACAAAGAAGAAATAAACAATGGAAGTAGACTTGTAGGTGATCCAGGTGTTAGAGTTAGCAAGCAATGCCTTTAATATTACTAAAATTTACTATTTTAAGAAAATAGAGGAAAAAACAGACAAAAATAAGCTGATGGTAGCAACATTTTAAGAGAATTGGAATCGATAAAAATATATCAATAATATATATTGATAAAAAATAAATATTGATAAAAAGGATAATCTAGAAATAAAAGGTGCAGCTTATGAAATTAGCATCTCTTGCATGGTTTTTACAGTATTGTACATGGTAAAGACAAGGTTAGTAGATTTGAGCACAGCTCAATTAAGAATATCCAAACTGGGGCCAGAGAAATAACTCATAGGAATTGAGCACATATTTTTCATTGAGGATACCCAGGTTTGATTCTTGGAAGTACACGATTCTCTAAGGTTTGGGAGTGAATTCCAAGCAATGAGCCAGGAGTAGGCCCCAAGCACTGACAAGTCTAACTCAAAAACTCACAATTAAGTAAATTTGATATCCAAACCAAAGCAGAGAGAAAGATGCAATGGAAAGAAGGGAGCAGAAAAATATGTGAGACACTGTCGAAATGTCTAGCAAAAGTTATTGGGACCCAAAGAGACAGAGAAAGAAAAGTTACATTGGGGGCAGAGGAAATATTCGAGATGATAATCAAGTTTTCAAATTGATCAAAGACACCAACCCGCAGATTCAGAAAGCCCCATAAACTCTAGACCGTACAAAATCAAAGTAAAATTCTAGGCAAAATATGAAAATCCGAAGACAATGAACTTTTCTGAGATTTAGTTTTCCTAAATGCAGAAGATTAGTAAAACTGTCTTGGAAGTCCTTTTTTCCTACCCTGCCCTACCCCACAAAAAAGAAACACACTAATCTGACTGGTGTATGTTTGTGAGAGCAGGTAGCAGAATACTTGAAATTGAACACACCGGGGGAAGTCTATGCTAAACGTATACTCTTGGCTTGCTCCTTCAAGCCCGTGTTCTCCCTGGAACACACAGCTTTCTATTTCTCTTTGCTTGCTTGAACTTTCAGGCTTGTGTTCCCTTTTGAACATGCTTTTCTTCTCTTCTCCCCAGCCCACGTCTTTCTGAGTCAGTTTTGTTCAATAAAAAGTATCTGGCTTCACTTTTTAAAAAGCACATTCTTTATTCTCATTCTCTATCCTGCAGTTAAACAAATTGATTGAGAAGAAATTGTGATTTAGCTTTGGTTTGTTCTTTGTCACGTGATCTGTCCTACCTACCAGTCTTGCTCTGCGCTATTTTTATTTTCGCGTCTGTGAGCCATTTATACTGGCTTCTGTTCTTAGAACAAATGACATTCCCTTGTTCCAGGGCTACTGTACGTAACCTTCCTCTGCTAAGATGGGCTTTTTCTAATGCACTCTGCCCCCACCTTCGCCCCTCTCCTCGTTTTATTAAATCATATTCTTCCTTCGGGCCTTCAATTAAAAGTTGCTTCATGAGAAAGCAGTTCCAGATGCTCCAGGCTAAATGATAATTTCCAATTATACCCTCTCATGTACCCTTTCGTTTTTTTTCATGCACTCATTACAGTTTGTAATTATATGCTTGTTTGTGATTATGAGTCATATGTGACTTACTCACTGTGTTGTAAATTCCATGAGGGGTCAGAGCAATATCAGTTTCATTCACCATTATATACAATATTTTGCAGAGAGCTTAGCACATAATAACTGCTCACTAAATGTGTCAAGCAAATGAATGGAAAAATAACATACAGGGGAAAGATGAACTCTAATCCTCTAATGATAGGAAAGTGCCATCGTACTGATGACTTAAATTACTCCCTAGGCCTTTTTATAGTACACAGAAAGTGCATTGCAGGTTCTCACTTCTAATTTTCCTTGTATCAGTGAGGCAGCTCTTTTGTGTGTGTTTGTTTTGAGTCACGCCCTGCCATTCTCAGGCTGACTTCTGGCTCTGTGCTTGGGGATCACTTTCCACTGTGCTTGGGGGACCTTGCACAGGGATCTAACCCCAGTCAGCTGCCTGCAAGGCAAGTACCTTACTCGCAACACTCTCTGGGTCCCCAGCGGTAACTCTGCTGTCAAGTAAATCCCAGCTTGTCCTTGCTCTGAAGATTACCTAGGGCAAGGGAAATGCTTCTCATGGTTGTAATTTCTGGAAAGAACCAGTAGTAGGAGAAACAAATGATTCCTCTGTTTGGAAATATAATAAAAGTAGAATACAACTTGAAGGACCGCAAATATTTGATTTCAAACTGCAAGCTTAATATAGAACAAATCAGTTTCCTTTTGTTTCCGAGATATTTTTTTTCAGTAGAACTGTGATACGGTTGCCCTCTGCTGGCCACTTGCTATGTCTTCACAGTCTTTATTTCCTTCTCCATGCTTCAGTATTTTGTATTTCAGTGTAAAGTCGATTTTTAAGTAAACTCCTTGTGATAAATATCTGAGAAAACCATTTTGAAAGTAAATTTGAATGATGTGATATCAGAAGTCTTAAAAATAATCCCTCGATCAAGCAAAACGTTTCCTGGAATCTATTCTACAAATTCTAATCTCATAAAAACTGTTAAAGATGTTTACTAAATAAATATGGTTTTCTAACAACAAGAATGAAGAAATATTTACAGTAAAGCAATATGTTTTCCTAACAACTAACTACAGGAACAAAGCTAATTCTGTTAAATAAGCAATATGTGATTTAAAGCACAGAAAATAAAATGTTGGGAGTTCACCTTGGGCAAGTTTCTGTATTTTCACCTAAAAAAAATTGAAGTAATAAAAATAAATTTCTAATAGATTGTTTTTCAGATTCAGTGCAGTATATCTTATGTGTTTTGGGGGTTTTGTATTTGGATCATACTCGGTGGCTTACTGCTTACTGCTGGCTCAGGGATCATTCCTGTTGGTATCGGGGATTGAACCTGGGTCTGCTGCATATAAGGCAAATACCCCTGCCTAGTACTATCTCTCTGGCCCCGAATCTTATATTTATTTATTTACTTCTTTTTAATTTATTTAAAAATTTTTATTAGCGAAATACCATGAGGTACAGTTGTAGACTTACAAATTTTTGTGCGTGGGTTTCAGTTACACAATGATCGAGTACCCATCCCTCCACCAGTGCCCATTCTACACCACCAATGATCCCAGTATCCCTTCCCCCACCCCGTCCCCCCCATCACACCCCGCCTCTGTGGCAGGGCACTCCCTTTTGTTCTCTCTCTCCTTTTGGGTGCTGTGGTTTGCAAAAGAGGCATTGAGTGGCAATCATGTTCAGTCTATAGTCTACTTTCAGCATGCATCTCCCATCTTGGGAGGATCCTCCCAACACCCTTTATTTGGTGCTCCCTTCTCTATCTGAGCTTCCTTTTCCCCTAGAATGTGTGGCTGGCCTCCAAGCCATGGAGTAAACCTCCTGGTACTTATCTTGGTTATTCTTGGGTGTCAGTCTCCTATTTTGTTACTTTAGGTTCCCCAGATGAATGCAATCTTTCGATGTCTGTCCCTCTCTGACTCATTTTGCTTAGCATGATACTTTCCATGTAGTACCACTTGTATGTAAATTTCATGACTTCATCTTTTCTAACAGCTACATAGTACTCCACTGTGTAGATGTACCAAAGTTTCTTTAACCAGTCATCTATTCTCGAACACTCAGGTTTTTTCCAGAGCTGAATCTTATATATTTTTAAACCCCTTTAATTTAATTCCTGGTTCATTATAAGCAGTCAATAAATTACAACTATTATGTTGCCATTAAATATTTATAAGAAAGATATAAAATGAGAGTGAAATAAATGGGGTATAAAATCATGTATATGGTGTGTTTAGACTATCTTAAAAGCAAAATCCACAGAGAAAAGATTTCAAGAGAAATCATTCAAAATCTTAATAACACACATCTGTCCCCTGGGCCTTAGGGGGATTCTCTTTCCTGCTCCTCTCCCCGCCCCCCGCCCAACCCCCACTTCTTTGTGCTCTCTTGTTTTCTGCATTTTATTAAACACATATTTAACATGGAAGTAAGGGAACTATTAATATTTTAATAGAATTTATGTTCATTTAGTGCATTTCTTTTAGGGGGCTCCCAAGTAGTTCTCAGGGCCCTTCCTGGAGATTCTCAGCCAACTGAGCCTTTTTTTTTGAATGCTCGAGCCGAGGATATAGTGTTGCCCAGATCCCACAGTGCTCAAGGCCCTTCAGAGCCACACTGGTGGTGCTCAGAGGGCCTCCACAGCTTAGCCAGCTCTGTGTGTGTGTGTGTGTGTGTGTGTGTGTGTGTGTGTGTGTGTGTGTAGGGGGAAAGGGAGTGGCTATCTCATGGTGTTAGGGATCATACCAGGGTCTCTTTTTTTTTTCTTTTTTGATTTAAAGAGACAAGAGAAGGAAATAAGAACTGTGGAAACATAGCAAGTAACCGGCGATACTCAGGGGTTACTCCTGGCTCTGCACTCAGGAGTTACTACAAGCAGTGCTCAGGGGACCATATGGGATGCTGGGGATTGAACCCAGGTCAGACGCGTGCAAGGCAAATGTCTTACCTGCTATACTATCACTCCAGCCCCCTAAAACCAGGGTCTCTTGCGTGCAGGCATGCTTCCTACTCCAGCCCTAGGATGCTTCTTTGTAATCAAGTTGCCTAGGATCCAGAGAGATAACCCAGGCATGAAGGTACATGTCTTGCATGCAGCCGCCACCCACTTTGGATCTTGGCACCATTGGTGTGAGCATTGCCAGGTGCAGCCCTGAGGCTGAGTGTGACCCTGCAAGCCTCTGAGCACTGGTAGGCTGGACTGGGTACCCGCTTGCTCCGCAGGGCCCAAGCAGCTCCGCAACCGCAGGGCTGGCATCGAACTCCCGGCCCAGTTGACTGAATAGAGAATAGTGTGGAGAGGCCCCAGGGTCCTCTGGGCTGACTGTGCCAGCCACCCCTTCACTCCCCTGTGACACCCAGGTTTCCTCAGGCTGTCCAAAGGCTCTTCCTCTGCTAAGCTACACCCGCTGCAGTGCCTCAGAGCTCAGACCTTGGCTTGTGCTGCTTTTCACTTTCCCCAAGTGGCTGCCTTTTGTGCCCTGGATTTCATCGTGTGCTAGGGACACCCGGGCTGGTTGTCAGATTCACATCTCTCCCTCACACTCAGAGATCTATCCTGCACTCGACCTCTGAGTTTGAGGTCTGTTGGCATTCTGTTGGCATCACAGCTCTGTTGAACTCAGCACCAGCCTTCGTTGTACCATCTAAGCCCAGTCCACTGTACGGCCAGTCTCCTGAATTTGGGCAACCTGCCCCTTTCACCTAGTTGCCAGTCTGAAAAAAGCTCATGAGCTGGATTTGATTCTTTTCCTTACTGCAAATATTCAACTCACCAGCTAGTTCTGTCAGCCTGATATTCAAAATCTGCTCTGAATCTGACACTCTCGATGAACGTCCTTGCTGACATACTTGTGTAGACTACATCGTCTTCTCTCTAAACTACTCCCACACTCTTCTTTGGTCCCTCTGCCTCTCATTGTCTCATTCTGCCACCCCTACCTCAACTGTAGTTCAGACTCTACATAATAACCAGCGTGATCCTTTTAAAGTGTAAACCCAGGAAGGAAAAAAAAAATAGAGAGAGTGAAGTCATATCATGTCTTTCCAAAGCTTAAACTCCCCATGGCTTCCCATTGTTCTGGGAATAAAATTCAGACTTCTTGCCCTGGCCTCTGTGATGTGACTTTTTTTTTTAATTCTCTACCTTTCTCTCTGACCTTATCTCCTGTTATTTTCTCTTTTGTTCACTCAAATCTATCCTTTCTGTTTGACAGGATAAAGTTTCCTTCTGTCCTATGGAGAGGATTAGGCATTTCTTTCTACAGCAAAGTGCATTATTTCTGTAGTTTTGACAGGTTTATATATAAACCATGAAATGGAAAAATAAATAAGGAAAGGGAATTTTACCGGTGCTGATTATTTATGTTTTCCAACCTTTTCACTGGATTTAGCTAGAGAGCAGCCCTACATTCTTTCCTTTGACCAGTTATTTTCTTAGTTACCCCTACCAGATTTTTTTTAATTCTTTGCCAACTAGTATGAGATCATCTTCAGGAAACACTCACTTCTTTTCTTCCTTCCTTTCTTTTTTACTTCTCCAAGGGGAAGGGGATAATCAATTCATTTGTCCATCTTTCACTGGAGACTGAATTTTGGGAAAGTGTTGTTACCGTAAGGGAGGTTTTAGGCAAAGCATAGTGGGCAAAGTTTAACCTCCACTCATTTTTACTTTTCATTTACCATAAAAGGTTTCACCATTTTTTATTTTAAAGAGAACTTAGATCTCTTCTAGTTCAGATTTCTTAAATTATAGATGAGGAAATGAAAGCATAAAGGCAATATTGCTTATGGAATAATCTTTCGCCCCTTGAAATATTAAATCGGTAGGCATGGAATTGTCCCATTTTACAGGACAGAAAAGTGAAACTCAGCCTATTTAGTAAAGGTAATACAGTCAGAGGTTTAGCTGGGACTAGGACTCCTATTCAGTATTCAATCTCATGCCATTTTTCTAATGCTCTGCCCCTCTCAGAGGGGAGTTGTAAGCTGTTGGAAAAGCAAGTTCACATTATTAATGTCACCTATATGGATTTTAGAGGTTATGTTCTTTATTTTTATTATAAAGGCCAACCTTTAAGTTTCTAAATGAAATGAACCTTTAAGTTTCTATAAGAAATGTTTTTAAATTGCTAAACTCTTGAAATACCCTACTGTACACATGCTAAAGATTTTACAATGTATAATTTTTATGTTCAGAAAAGTATCTAGGTAATCAGAGTAAAAGTGATAGATGCATATTATAGAAAAAGGGAAACAGGGGCTGGAGCTAGCACAGCAGGTAGGGCATTTGCTTTGCATGTGGCTGACCTGGGTTCGATTCCCAGCATCCCATATGGTCCCCTGAGCACCTCCAGGAGTGATTCCTGAGTGCAAAGCCAGGAGTAACCTCTGAGCATCGCTGGATATGACCCAAAAAGAAAAAGAAAGATAAAAAGAAAAAGGGAAATGGGTGGGGAATCACTAAAAAGACCATTTCTCCTCACAAGTCAACATTCCAGGGTGTTTCTGTCTGATACAATTTTAGTCTATTAATTTTCTTCTCTATAGCTGTGTTCCAGGTGCATGCTATTTTTGAAGCTATGGAGAGTGATGAATTTTTATGAACTGATACTTTTAAAAAAATAATTTGTGTTTTAATTTTTACTTTTGATTTAACATATATTCTGTATAGGTTTCTTTTGTTCCTTTCTGGGGGTCAGTGGGGAACTCGCTAGCAGGAAGTCCCTAGCAGTTCCCATTGGGCCAGAGTCCTTTCCCACTGAGAGTCAACCACGATGGACTGTTCAATGCGAGAGCCCAAGGAAGTGGTCCTGTGTGGGCCCTGAGGTACTCCTGGCCACCATCGTCATACCCAGTGGTGCTTGGTGGTCTCCAGGGCTATACCAGACATTGCTTTTAGGGTAATTTGAGATGCTGACAATCAGACAAGGGTCCCCTAACCCCTGTGCTATGTCCCAATCCCACATTTTTGTTTTGTTTTAAGATCATTTTTGACTCCTCATTGTAGGTTATGACTAAATCAAATAGAAATAAGTAAATCCTCTGGAAAATTTTTTAAATATTCTAATAGAAATCATTTAGGAGAGTGAAACACAAAATCTTTTCTGGAACTAGTGAAAACTCCTTAAATAATATCATTCCAATTATAGTATATGAGCTGCCAAAGTGATCATAAAGTCCTTAAATAATAGTCATAAAGGCCCACAAAATCTCTTTCTCCTTTGACTTTGGGGCCACCCCCAGAAGTGCTCAGGGGACCATATGTGGTGCTGGGGATCAAACCTGGGTTGACTGTAGGGCAAGCACCCTACCTGTTACCCTCTATAATATCTCTCTGGGCCAAGCATGGAAATCTGCCATTCTAAATAAAAGTAACAAAGGCCAAAGCAATAGTACAGCTGGCAGGGCATTTGCCTTGCATGTGGTTGACCCAGGTTTTATGCCTGACATCCCAAATGGTCCCCTGCGCACTGCCAGGAGTAATTCCTGAGTGCAGAGCCTGGGTAATCCCTGAGAATTGCTGGGTGTGGACCCCTCTCCCCCCAAAATGAAAGTAACAATGTGAATTTCTCTTGCTACAGTAGTCACAGGCAAATGGCATGTTATTGGAAGACATTTTGCTCCAGACATTCATATTCTATTATAGAGCTATTCACTGTTTATTAGGTATTTTTTAGCTAAAGCTTAGGACTTAATCAGAACCTTTAAAAAGGTGTTTCTTGGAATTGGAGAGATAGTCTAGGGGTTACAGTGCTTGCCTGGCATGGCAACAGACCCTGTTCATTTCCCAGCACAATATGATCCTCAGGAGTATCACAGCTGGCTGAGAAGCACCAGGCGTGAACCCCAAGCCTCCTGAGTGATACTTTGGAAGCCCAAAAGTGAAAAACAAAACTAAAACAAAACCATTATTTCCAAACTTCAGTGATAGCTCCAAGAGCCGAAGTATGTGCACGTATGTACAAGACCCCTGAGTTTGATCCTCAGTGCCCTATGCCCCCCTTAGGCCCCTGGGACGAGCACAGAGCTGTCAGGGTCATACGTTTGGAACCGAGAAAAGCCCCTTGTCCCCCAAGTTCATCATAGTGCTGAAAAGAGCCCTCCCACACAATTTATTTCCACTGAACATTTTTTATGTAGGAGAGCAAATAGGCAGATTTTATATCTAAAGTAAACAAGTTTTCCCAACCTGTATAACACATTTGACATTTAAGGTTATTCGATTTTTCGAGCCAAAATCTATAGTTTTCTAGTGTGTATTTTTTTTAAAAAAAATGATTTTTAGGGGCTGGAGCAAAAGCATAGTGGGTAGGGCGTCTGCCTTGCACGCAGCCAACCCAGGTTCAATTCCCAGCATCCCATATGGTCCCCTGAGCACAGCCAGGGGTACTTCCTGAGTGCAGAGCCAGGAGTAACCCCTGTGCATCACCGGGTGTGACCCCCCCAAAAATGATTTTTATTGTCACAAAAGACATGGAAGAAAACAGTACCTAAATTAAAGTGTTTTTCACTATATGAAGATAAACTACTGCATTATCTACTTAAAGATATAGCTAACACTCTCAGGCCACTTAAACTTATGATTAAGGTGAGGGCATTTGAACACAAATTTAGTTCAATTCAAACATAAGTGTTAGATGCTAAATTTGTGTTAATTTGTGTGTGTGTGTGTGTGTGTGTGTGATTCAGGGATTCAAACTCAGGCCTCACACATGCAAGATAGGTGCTCTATTGCTGAACTACATTCATCACCCCAGCTAAATTTTTTATTTGGGGGCCACATCCTCTAATCCTTGGGGACTCTTCCTGTCTTAGTACTCAAAATTTACTGGTGATATCCCCCTCCACTTCCCTGTTCTTCAGGAAGCCTCAGCAGTCATGTCCACACCCCAAAGATGCCACCCAACTAAAAAGTTACTCCAGCCTTTTTGTCCCAATAAAAATACTGAATGCCCTGAGCAAACACAATGACCTCTTAGCACCTATACGGCAAACCATAATGCACAAAAGGAAAAGGAGAGAGAGAGAGAGAGAGAGAGAGAGAGAGAGAGAGAGAAAGAGAGCAAGAAGGAAAGTGCCTCTCATAGAGGGAGGCTGGGGATGGGGGCTGGGGTGTTGGGGGGTGGCGGGAAGGAAAAAGGGATCATTGGTGTCTGGAAATGTACACTGGTGGAGGGATGGGTGCTGGACTGAAACCCAATCATGAACAGCTTTGTAATGGTCTATCTCACGGATATTCAATTTAAAAAATTTAAAAATAAAAAAGTGATGTGGATATCATGCCCAATTCAATCAGGCGAATAAATAGCAGCACTCCTCCTGAAGCACTGTAGCACTGTTCTCCCATTGTTCATCGATTTGCTTGAGCGGGCACCAGTAATGTCTCCACTGTGAGATTTGTTGTTACTGTGTTTGGCATATCGAATATGTCACGGGGAGCTTGCCAGGCTTTGCCCTGCGGGCAAGATACTCTTGGTAGCTTGCTGGGCTCTCTGAGAGGGGTGGAGGAATCAAACCCGGGTTGGCCACGTGCAAGGCAAGCACCCTACCCTCTGTGCTATTGCGCCAGCCCCAGTACCCCTACATTAAAAAAAAAATTATTGGTGATGCTCTGGGAATTATTTGGTAATTGGAAACTGGAACTCCTGCATGCAAAAGGTGCACTGCAGTCTATTGAGCCCTCTCTCTCCCCAGGCCTTGATCATAAAATTTTGAAGCTGTCTTTACTCCATGAAGTTTAGGAGAATCCTGCCGTAATTACTTAATAATTAAAATTTGGCACAGATCTTAACAACATTTTTATTATTTTGATTTTTACAAATATGTCTGTAACTGTCAGACCATTTTATTTCACACTCCCATTCTCAATTCCTTTTCTGAAAATATTATACTAGTAAGGGGGAAAAAAATGAAAGAACTGAAATAGAATAGTTTTAGTGTGACCTGTATTCAACTCGAGGTATCCAGTGTCCTTGTCTTCCTAAATTTCAGTGTGGGGTTTCTTCTGGAAGTTTTGTGAAAGTGTTCTGATATCCCTTTGAATTTCTCTGGCTCACTAAGAAAGAAATGAGAATTACTCAGATCCTTCTCGTTTTCTGTTCATTATGCTGCATCAGTGCCAGGAGAATATCCTGAAGAGGGGGATACAAAGGGGTGTTGTACAGAACACATCGCTTTGCTCATTTTCTTCTTTTACTTTTTTCTTATTGTCTCTGTTTTTATTTCAAATTTTTAAATATAAAAATACAAAGAATAATATACCCATGTACCCACACTAAGGATTAATAGGTTTTTACCATTTTGTTATTTTGTAGCTCATTGATACATATTGTAGCATTTACTTACATATTTTTGCAAATGTCTCTGATATCCCTTTGAATAGTTAAGTATTTGAACAAAAGTTCTAATAAAATTTCACTCCTGGGGCTGGAGTAATAGCACAATGGGTAGGGCATTTGCCTTGCACGTGACTGACCAGGGTTCGATTCCCAGCACCCCATATGGTCCCCTGAGCACCGCCAGGGGTAATTCCTGAGTGCAGAGCCAGGAGTAACCCCTGTGCATCGCCAGGTGTGACCCAAAAAGCAAAAACAAAACAAAACAAAAATTTCACTCCTGTCTGTTTTCTTCCCTAGTCTTCATTTTTCTTCCTCTCAAAGAGAGAAGCAGACCTTAAAAATTTTGCCTGTCCCTTCTCAATTCACATTTAATTTTTGTAGCCAGATGCTTCACGTTTTATGTATCCTTTTGCTTAGAATGGTTGAACCTGTTATAAAAATAAAAATTTTTCTATACACATCTTTCTACAGAGTTTTCTCTTTTGCAACAAATGTTAGTTTTAAGGTCTGTGTGTGTACTTACATATAGGTGGATCTTGCTCACTTACTTAACTACAGTACCCTAACTACAGTACCCTAACAATATATTTATGCTTTTCTGTAGAGTTCTCTTTTCTGGGGCATGTCCACTATGCTTAGGAAATGAGGTGCTGGGGACCAAACCTCGACTCTTTACTA
Organism: Sorex fumeus; assembly: GCF_029834395.1. NCBI lineage: Eukaryota > Metazoa > Chordata > Mammalia > Eulipotyphla > Soricidae > Sorex > Sorex fumeus. The sequence continues at coordinate 10,363,975 of NW_026606186.1, forward strand.
TAAAACATGCACCTTCACCCTACAATCTAGCTTCCTGGTAACCTTACTTTCTTTCTTTTTTTTTTCCTTTTGTGTTATACCCAGCGATGCACAGGAATTACTCTGGCTTTGCACTCAAGAATTATTCCTGGCGGTGCTCAGGAGACGATACGGGGCACTGGGAATCGAACCCGGGTGGGCCATATGCAAGATAAACGTCCTACCCGCTTTACGGTCACTCCAGTCCCCCTCACTAGTTCTTTATATTGTTTTATATTTTTTTCTTTGTCACTAGCTGGCCAGCATTCGGTATACGTGGGGCTTATTCATGTCCTCCACCTTTCTCCAAAGAGCTTATAAATCGGGCAGGAGAAACACAGCTTCCAGCAGGGTCAAAACGAAACCCTGCCCAATCCTTATCAGATAACTTTTCCAGGTCAACTTGGAGGCCTTTTGGTTATAGTATAATTTTTCCCCATATAAATCTTTAATATCTTAAAAAAATTGCTTCTTTTTTAGGTACTTGTTTAAACTGCCAGGAAAATAGCAAAGGGGATCACTGTGAAGAATGCAAAGATGGATTTTACCAGAATCCCGGTGCCACTCAAGAATGTCTTCGCTGCCCTTGTTCAGCGGTGACGTCCACGGGCATTTGCGTCATCAGTAAGGCCTCTCTCTATACCTTCATCTTTCAGGGACCCCATTACTGACTGTGTGTCACTAGGTTTCACTTGTGTTGATAAGTCAAGTTCCATATGCTATAGATGAAGGGGGGCCATCAGACAGCAAAGGTTTTCTTTTCTAGGAATTTGCAGTCAAATGCAAACACACATGTGAGATGATACTTAAAATGTCTAAAGAAGCAGCAAATTGAGTAAATAAAGAACTTCAGGATTGAGGAAAATGGGAAACTTGCATCAGGTATAAATAGGCTCACATATTTTAAGGTAACCTTAGTTAATAGTCTTTTTTTCTATCTACTTACTAATATTGGCTGCTTATGTCTAAATAGCAGCATCGACATGTAGTTAACTCACATTTATTTTTGGTGTGTTAGTTGACTCCTACCACATAACCATTACCCTGAAATTCTGTGGCTTAACATAATAAGCATTTATTATCTCACATGATATCTGTTAGGACTTTGGGTGCACCCTAGCTGGGAATGTACAGTTAGTACGTTTTAGTATATCCACAATGTTGTGTGATCATCATTATAATCAATTTTAAAACATTCTTAGTACTTCTGCTACCCAAACAAACTTTGTTCCTGTTAGCAGACATTTCTTTTCCTGTCATCTTAGGCAACCATGAACTTACTTTTTTTCCTCTATGAATTTGCCTATTCTGAGTATTACATAAGTGGAATCATATAATATGTGATAGTTTGTTTCTGGACTATTTTATCTATCATAATATTTAAGATTCATCCATCTTGTAATATCTATCAATATATTATTCCTTTTTATTGCTAATCATCATGGATTTGCTACATAATATTTTTCCATTATTATGTTTATGGATAATTGGACTGTTTCTACTTATTGGCTACTATGAATAATGCTCTATGAACATTGTACTATGTTTTTGTGTATACATATATTTTTGTTTCTCTCATGTATTTATCTAGGAAAGTTTCTGGGCTGTATAGTAGCTCTTTGTTCAACCTTTGAGAAACTCATACTAATTTCCATAGTGACCATGCCATTTTATCTCCTCCCAACATTGTAAGAGGGCTCTATTTTTATGTGGGAGACCACATCCTTACCATTATTTGTTTAATACATGCCTTGTTATAGTGATCCTAACAGTTGTGAAGTGGTATTTTAGTATCCACTCGCAACTTCCTGGTGGATAATTATGAATTTATTTGCCATTTATGTATTTTCTTTAGGAGAGTCTTTTCAGATTCTTTCTTCATTTTTAAATTAGGTTTTTGTGTTTTTATCCCTGAGTTGAGAGAGTTCTTTTTAAGTGCCTTACCTGGCATCTGATCTCCTGGATTTTATCTCTTTTGTGGCTTGGCCTTCAACTTTCTTCTCTCCCTTTTCTTTTCTTGTTCATTATCGTGGTGAGCAGGGTTCCCTCACAGGCCTGGATGTGGCACTCACACATTTCAGTTGTGTCCACCGGGGTTGCACACTTGGCCTTCAGTGTTTGCCATCAGTCACACTTCTTTAGTTGCGGTTCTCACATACATTCTGGGTTAGTTTTTTCACCTCCTTGATGTGTTTTCAGCACACAAGTTTTTAATTTCAGCAAAGTCCAAGGTTGTTCCCCCCCCTTTCATAATCTTAGAAATTCTCATGAGGTTGCAATCAATTTGTAAGCCAAGGTTGCAGTCAGGCATGATGACTTAATTAGAACTAGTAAATTTCCTTCCAAGAAGGGCTTACTCAGACAGCTTTTTCTAAAGGTAGGAGGCCTTTTGTTCCTGCCCATATGGGCCTCTTCAGAGAGCGACCAGAGTTTCCTTCTAGCATGGAGGCTGGCTTCCCCAAGGAGCTTACAGGCTAAGAAACTAGATGAAACTAGACAGTGTGTTCTGTTGCGTGGTCTCTGAAACCTTGGCACAGCCTTTCTATGGCTTCTCCACTTCCACCCTCGAGTAGAAGAGCGGGTGAGGATGGCGTGAGTGCTAGGAGGCATGGCTCATTAACCCATCTTGAATGCCGGGCTACCACACCTGGAGATGGGAAATAATTCCTTCTCTTTTGGTAGAGTCTCTAATTTATTCTGTAAATAGTTAAAGAGCATCTAGTGCCTGTTGGTTCCTGTGTTTGTCAGGGGAGATATAGACATTTTAAAAATATCCCATATACTAAAGAAGCAACCCATAAATCATTAAAGATAGCAGTTATGTAGAGTGGATATGGTGGGACACTAAGTAAGGGTGTCCCATTCTACATGGGAACATTGAGAAATTTTTCATAAAGGAAATACCAGGATGGCAGAGAGATAATACAACGGTGAAGGCGTTTGCCTTGCATGCAGCTGACTCTGCTTCCATATGGCCCTGACACTACATAGGGTCCCTGAAAATAAAGCCAGGAGTCAGCCCTGGGCACAGCTGGGCGTGGCCTGAAAACAAAGCAAAACAAAACAAAAATAACATCAGGAGATAATTTGTTATTAATAATCACTATATATGTGGTACATATTTAGCAATTAGGAGAACTTGTAAGTGCTATATATGGAGTCAAGAAAATGAAAAAATGATGTATCAATGTCTGTTTTCATGATGTTAGAATTCCTTAGTGAATTTCTTTTATACGCCAATGTGTGCTGTTAGTATCAAAGAATTTAAAACTTGAAAACTTTTAAGAAAGTCCAATAAAAATTCATGTTAGTTCTTGGCATATCTAGAGCAATGTTCCTTTTGAACAAAGCACCTGGCCAAGCCAATAGGCTTCAGATATTTTGTTCTCTTATTTGACATTTGTTTTCCTGGGGATTATAAGCTCCATAAAAGCTTAGCAATGCATATATACTTTTATGTTGTTTTTGTTGGTTTGGGGGCCACATCTGACAGTGCTCAGAACTTCGTGGCTGAGCATCTAATTCGGGGATTTTGACATAGCATTCCTGAGTATCCTGCATGATTTCATCTTAGTTGGAGTGAGTGATGAGAATAGTAGAGATTTGGCCTGGAGGAGAGAGCGGTCAAACACATCTCTTATCGTGTAGTGCCCCAAGTTTGATCCCCAGCTCTGCTTGCTCTTCCGCCCAGCACTGCCCAGCATTCCTCAGTAGCCCGCGTACCAATGGTTATGGCTGTGGTGGCTTCTGCCACCTCTAGTCACGGCCCTGATGGCCCCCCCAGTGATCCTTGGTTCCCAGCACTTCTAGATGTGACCCCTTATAAAAAAAATACAAGAAACTTTCATATTTATTTCTCTCCCTTCAACGAGAACAGCATTTATAATTGTTTTGCATATTTGGGAGAGAACACAATTTTTGAAAACTGCTGAGTCCAACCTCTGTGATCATGGTCATATAGCTATTGAATAATATACCAGAATATATTTTATTCCTAGAACAATACATTATCAATTTAAAACATATGGAAGGCTATACTTACTAGGCCTTTTAGTCTGCTGGCGTCTGTTATTTTATTTATATCCAATTTATTATACATCAATTGATGGACTTTATAATATTTTATGGAATCTCTAATGATTATTAAAATTTCATAAAAAGAAAAGTTACAACTATTTAATTGCCATAATTAGCCTTATTTTGTCTTGTGTGTTGACAATAATGGAATTTTTCTGTTTCTAACTAGTAATTTCAACATTTGTAAGTGGGGCTGGAGCGATAGCACAGCGGGTAGGGCGATCGCCTTACAAGCGGCCAACATGGCCGACCCGAGTTCGATTCCTCCGCCCCTCTCAGAGAGCCTGGCAAGCTACCGAGAGTATTGGATATGCCAGACACAGTAACAACAAAGTCTCCAATGGAGACGTTACTGGGCCCGCTCGAGCAAATCGACGATCAACGGGAGGGCCTTTACCTTTACTTTTTGTAAGTGGTGTACAAGTCTAATTAGCATCCTCATTTAATAAAAATAATCCTCAAAGAAGTTCTTATTTCAGGGAAAGATGTGCCAAAATTTAAATAATGAACAATATGCAGTGTGATGTAATTTGTTTTAGTTATTTATTCTTGGGGTTTGGCCACATCCTACAGTGTTCAGGGCTTCCTCCTGGGTTTGTCCTTAGCTATCAATCCTGGAGGGCTCAGGGGATCATATATGGTTCCAGGGATCGAACCTGGGTTGGCTGCATACAATACAAATGCCCACCTGCTGTATTATCTCTCTGGCCCCTAATTGGCTTTAAATGTATTACACCTCCCCCCCACACACACCTATAAATTGGATTTATATTTAGTGCTTATATAGTTGGCTTTTAGTTTTTTGTTTTGTTTTGGTTTGGGTGATCCATATCCATCTGTGTTTAAGGGTTACTCCTAGTGGTGCTTGGGGGGCCATACTCAGTGCTAAAGAAAAACTTAGCAAGCTTGGCCTTGTGCAAGACAAGCACCTTACCCACTGTCCTATCTCTCTGGCCCTTGTGTTGGCTTTTTGGCACATCCTATTAGCATACTGACTACTTAGGAGATACAAAACTCTATTCTAGGGGAATAGAGAATGACAAGAGAAATAATGTTTTGGAGTTCATGTTGTAAAAAGTAATATAATCACAGCTCAGGGTAGAAAGTGATTAGATGTGGAGAACCTGAAAGCTTAGAGTTTGGAAGATCATTTCCTCCTGGGAGGTAGAGAAAAGTCTTCACAGATATGGAGGCACTTGAATAGGACCTTGAAGAGTGAAGTGTGTATGTCTTCAAGTGTATGCAAATAGAGGCAGATGGGAGACCGGAGCCAGTGACTGAGCCCGGGTCCCTTTGGTCCAAGCTGACAGATGTGCAGGTCCAGATCATGGAGTGAATTCAGACTGCAAACTCAGGACAGGCGGCACCCAGCACATATATCTGATGATTTCAGAACTCACAAGTTCTAAAGGAGAGACTAATACACAAATATATGTAATGTGACATCACAGATCTGTGCACAAAGAATAAATAGACTACCTGGAATGGGGTATACGAGAAAGGTTACAGAGCAGAAGGACATCAAATTGAAGTCTTGTGAAGAAATGATCACTTAATAAGTGAACAGAAGGAGGGGCATTTGAGATAAAGAGAGCAAGATGAACAAATGTACAGAAATACATTGTCAGTGTTTAGTAACTTACTTGAGAGCATGCTATCAAGTTGGATTGCAAATGGTAAGTTAAAAACTATTAAGTGGGAAGGCTGGAGCAATAGTGCAGTGGGTAGGGTGCTTGCCTTAGATGTAGCCAAACCAGGTTCGGTCTCAGGCATTCCATATGCCTCCCCAAGCGCAGCATAAGTGATCCCTGAGTGTAGAGCTGGGGTAATTCCTGAGTACCATCAGATACATCCCAAAAGCTCCCACCAAAAAAAAAATTAGGTGGGAGAGTTATTAAAATCCTGTTTGTTCTATCTCTCATGACTAAAGTGGAAGGAATAAAAAGAATTTGAGCCTCTTTTTCACAATCACTTGTATTCTTCTGTAAACATGTTTCTTTCATTCTCTACCTAAATGGATTCTCCAGATGGCCTCAACTTTATCACAAGAATCTGAAAAGTTAGAAGTATAATTTACTAGTTTAATTCCATGTCTCTTAGGTTGGAGAGGAGATAGAGGGAGGGTTTGTACCCTTTTGAGAGATAGTTTTACATTCCCAGTGGTATTTTGATATTGTACTGATATTTTGCTGTTTTCTCTATTTTAGAATCGGGTGAATTGGAACCTACATGTGTCCAGTGTAACGAAGGTTACACAGGCCAGAACTGCAATAAATGTGAAAATGGCTTTTACAATTCTGACAGCATCTGCACACGGTGCCAGTGTCATGGCCATGTGGACCCAGTGAAAACTCCTAAGATTTGCAAGCCTGAGAGTGGTGAATGCATCAACTGTCTCCATAACACCACTGGGTTTTGGTGTGAGAACTGCCTAGAAGGTTACGTTCGAGACCTCGAGGGAAATTGCACCAAGAAAGGTAAAACTTCGCCCAAAGTTGTAAAAGTAATAATCTGAACCTAGCAGTGCAAATTTCAGGACAGCTACCATAGCTTTGTAAAGCTCTCCAGTCCCACCAAGGAATTCCAATCTGGAAATAAATTTTGATAGATATTTGCCCAAAGAGGGTTCCTTCCATTCCTGCTGCTCTCCTGTACTCCAAGTCAACTCCAGAAATTTGAGGATCAAGACAGTGTCGTTGCTGCATCCCCACATTTTCTCTTCATCTATTTTTATTTTTTGTTAATAATTTAAAAGTCCCATCATTTCTTTTTATCCTTTGCTTCCTGTATTTTCTCATCACTTCCTGTGATCATGAAAGATCTTTTCAGTAGGGATTTATAATCTGATTAGAGAGTCCAGCTGAGAAACAAGAGATCATTCTAGTGTCTGTCCTAACTTTGAGCATAAATATTCTTGTGTGATGTAGGAAGTGGTAATAATATTCATTTTGTTGTTGTTGTTGTTTTTGGTTCACACCCAGCTGTTCAGGGTTTACTCCTGGCTCTGCATGTAGGGATTACTCCCGGTGGGCTCTGGAGACCATATGGGGTGTCCAGGATTGAACCCAGGGGGTTGACCACATGCAAGGCAAGCACCCTATGCGTTGTGCTATTGCTCCGGCCCTTTAAATTTCGTAAAGAAAAAGTTATTCACACAGGAAAATGCTTCTTACAGATAAGTTCAGTAAGAGTTTAGGTAAAAAATTAGTGGTTATAAATTCAGGATGAATTAGGGATTCAGGTTTTATTAGATCATAGAAAGATTAGTCCATGATCTACAAATCACTGATGCTTTGAAAGCTGCAGAGTACCAGGCTGGTGGGCACTTATACTGTGGCAGGTGTGACCCTCCTGTCCCTTGCTCTCTCCCTCCTTCCCTCCCTCTGTTCTTTCTTCCCTCCCTCCCTTCCTGTCCTCCTTCCTTTCTCACACCCAGCGTCACTCATGGCTTACTCCTGGCCCAGCACTTAGGGATCAAAGTTGGAACAACCACATGGAAGGCAAAAGTCCGACCATCTGTACTCTGGCTCCAGCCCTATTCTCTTGATATCTTAATTCGGTTGTGATCAGTTGAAAGACTCAGATTAAATCAATCACTAGCCCAGATATCCAGTCACTTGTTGTTTCTCTTTCCCTTTGGAGGATCAGCTTGGCAACATTTAACTGACAGTCCTGGGAATACTTTTCTAGTTATTAGATAATACTAAAAAGGTCTCTTTTTACCATAATTTATGTAGCTAACTCTGGTGATAAATTATGTTAATATCAATCATTTTAATTGAGTAACTATAATGTGCTAAGCACTGTAAAATATAAAATGGGTCAGTACTTAGTCCCCAGACTGGTGATTTGAAAACACTCTCTTATTTAATGTTTCCCAAGAACAGGGCCAGATGTTATTATTATTCCCATTTTCAAGAAGAACATCAATTTCTAAAAGGATTGGCTCAGTTATCTCTAGCTACAACATTTATACTTTAATTCTAAAATCTTTTCTATTTCCACGGAGTTATACTGCAGTAGGAATACAAAATATGATACCTCAGTTATGAAATTGGTATACATAGAAGAAGCAGTACCACACACACACAGCTAGAGAAAGGATGTTTTTTCTTTAAATTACATCAAATTTAAACATTTGAATTGTGTTTTCCAAAGTAACTAGAAATAGTCTTTCTGTTTTATTTTTGTGTCCTTGGAAGAGAATTTACCCATATGAAATGCCAGCAAATATACTGAACTTAGTTTACACGATTGCCCTTTATCCCTATAACTTTCAACCAAGGATTTTATCCAGTTGTGACGTTGTTACTACCTTTGCAAGAATTTGTATGAAATCTCTTCAAGACTGAATAGTGGAAAATTCCAATATTAGAAATTTCCCAAAGATATATATGTATGAATATTATACATTTTGGAGAATAGCCATGGATGGAATAATCTAGCTTTTTAGACTTGATTCTTTTCACTCTTGTTCTTTTAAAATTATTTTTAACTTCCCTTACCTTAAAGCAGAATACCATGTCAACATCCCATATCAACTTCCACTCCCATGTGTATTTCTTTTATTGTTTCTCAAAATTAGATGATTTTGTCTTCTACATTTCATTCTCTGTTTTTATTTTCAGAAGTTATTGTTCCAACACCTGAAGGTTCTACCATTTTGGTTTCCAATGCTTCTTTGACCACATCCGTGCCCACCCCTGTTATAAATAGTACATTTACCCTCACCACCCTGCAGACTATCTATTCAGTAAGCTCTTCTGAGAACAGCACATCAGCTTTGGCTGATGTATCATGGACCCAGTTTAACATCATCATTCTGACAGTCATCATCATTGTGGTGGTGCTGCTGATGGGATTTGTGGGGGCCGTGTATATGTACCGGGAATACCAAAACCGGAAACTGAATGCCCCCTTTTGGACCATCGAGCTAAAAGAAGACAATATCAGTTTCAGCAGCTACCATGATAGCATTCCCAATGCAGATGTGTCGGGATTGTTGGAAGATGATGGCAATGAAGTGGCTCCCAATGGGCAACTAACCCTGACGACACCCATACATAACTACAAAGCCTAAAGGGCTAGAACTTTTCTCCTGGATTGTTAGATCTGAGTCTCACTAAGACAGCGTTGGCACTTGGGTCGAGTTTGCTGAGTGAGCAAAGGCATGTATAGTGCATCTGCAACTTTCGGGTACAAATTTGTAATGCACTTAGCCTTATTACTCTAGTTGTCCCCTGAAGACTCGGAGCATTCACTGTCAACAAGGACTTAAACTAAAGTATATTTTTGTATCAAACCACATGGGATGTGCTAGAAAGGCTGAATCCCCCAGTGCAGTCCAAACCCACTTTGACCTCCAGATAGATTCCCGGGGAAGTGTTCCTCAAACCAGCGATTAACAGGATCATGGATGTGGATGGGAAAAAAGACTTCCAGAAGACATCATCTCCATTCCTGAAACTATTTCTAAAAGGAGATTCAGGAATGATACTCATTCATTGTACGAAAGAAATATCACGAAGGAAAAGATGTCTGGTCTGTATGACAATAAACAATCCTTATTTATCCCAAGACAGGGACAGAAAGTTCCACGATTTTCAGAAGGGCTTGATTTCTCCTTCCAGAATTTCTGCTCAATTATAGGATTAAAACACAGGATAAGCATCTAATAGTCGAGAAAGGAAAGCAACATCGGGAACAGGAAGCTGATGGACCTCCCTAAGTCTCTGTGTAAATGATAAATTGTCAACAGTGGGGACCATTATTCCTGCCTCGAGATAAACAAGGTGTATATAATTAATGTAGCATATCTGGTCAATATTGTATTTGTATCTATTTGTAAAAAAAATCATGTCATATTTTATCATCTAGAATGTATTTGTACAGCAGTTAATAGCGTTGTAAAAAATATACAGGAGTTGGTTTTAAAATACTGTAAAATAGATGGCAATATTGCTAGAGCTGGGACTCTGGTAAGCAATGGTCATTTTTAGTCCCTGTCTGGACATAGTTGAAATTTATAAGAGGTTGAATGTTTCTAATTGTTCTTTCCCTTTCTCAACAGTAAAGTTATATGTTCTTTGACTTCCTATAGATTCAAGCAATAGATTTTTATGTCAGTCACTATTCAGGTGGGACCCAGGCTGCACTCTCCAAACTACTCATCTAATTAGACATTAGCCCCTCTGTGTATTTTACATAGTTTAATGTAGAACGTATCTTCATTAAAATTTTTTTAATGTAAAATATAGTCTTCCAAAGGAATGACAGATGTTTTCATTTCAGAAGCAAAGCTATGATATCACGTGGGATCTCGTCTTTTCATGTCAGTGAAGTATTTCTATTCCTCCCCTTCCCACTGGTACACCTCCTTCATTTGGACATAGTCTGTCATCCGTTTCCAGATGTGAGCCGCCTCTGCACACTGCCGTACTTCTCTATGTTTCTGTCCTCTTAGAGGGTCGCTCTGTAGTTGGGTGGGTCTAGTTAGTCCTTAATTCTAGATGCAGGTTTTTCTAGGTGTCCCCTACTGTGGCTCTCATCTATTATAATATTGACAGATTATAAATTAAGAATGTCAGCAAATACAGAAATCAGGAGGAACAGAAAACTGTCAAGTGGTTAGGGAAAAAAAATCAAAGACTTAACTAGATTAGGCATAGGAAATCTAAGTTGACAACTCTGCCCTAACTTCCCTAGAGGAATAAAAAATCCCTTCCGGTTATCACTTTGTAGGAGACCCTTAAGTTCTTTTCAGGGTGTGGAGGTATCCTATGCTCTGAAGACTGTGCAGACAGGTAATGTCCTGCTGGTGACATTGGGGGTGCATGAGAAGAGAGATGACATCACATTAAGCAATATTAAAATCAGTTAGTATGACTACAGCCCTTCACGGTTTCAGTGCACCATTCCAGATTCTTATCTTTCAACAATGAAAATAAATTTCAAACAACATTCATGTCTCTCAACAATGTTACCCTCAAAATATAGTCTAGATATAATTTAGAGCTGATGGTAAGTGCCTTGTTCAAGGCCAGACAACTTAGTGTTATTAGACTTGGAATTGGGACTCCTAACTCTGAAATTCTGTCTTTTCCATTCCTTATGTGTCCGCACAATTCCTTATGTGCTGCTAATGCAGACCTTGCCTAGCCAGGGGTACCAGAAGGCTAAGAAGAAGAATCCCAGCTGGAATATTTCTGATTTTCTTAAGTCCCAGGTGCGATGGGGGGGGGGGGGGCGGGGAGCGTGTCATACAGCCATGAAGGACTTTGTGGAAAGAGTCCAGGAGGATTGCTATCTGAAGCCAATGTTGGCGCTAAGAAAACAACGACTAGCCTGAGCTTCATTAAAGTAAACTAATCCTTCCAGGCTAGGGCAGGAGAGAGGGACGACCCTGCTTTCCCCACCAGCTGTTACACCAGCATCAGCATGCAGAGGCAGTGCACAGCACAGTGCTTGGGAGCTGTGCAATGTGTCATTCCTGCCTCTCTCCCAGTTTACCAACCCCTCAGAGTCAGAGATGGAGGTCAGTGAGAAGTAAATATTTGCTCAATAGAAATGAACCCAACAGAGAAAGGAGTTTTTGTTGTGGGGGCGCGGAGGGAGGTCTGAGACATATAGTCTAAATTCTGGTCATGCCAAGCAGCGCCCTTTTGCCTTTCGCCCTCACAGACTGCGCCCATCCTGCTCACTGGTCCATGGGAGGTGGCTGAGCAGAGGTTTGCAACCTTTCTGCATCTGCGCACTGGTACCAGTCTGTGGATAGGTGGTCAAAGACCACCGATGTCGGACTTACTTGAAGCAGACTTTAAAAGGCACTGCAACAATTGATAATTTTTTGTTTTGTTTTGTTTTGTTTTGCTTTTTTAGTCACACCTGGCAATGCACAGTTACTCCTGGCTCTGCACTCAGGAATTACTCCTGGTGGTGCTCAGGGGACCATATGGGATGCTGGGGATCGAACCTGGGTTGGCCACGTGCAAGGCAAATGCTCTACCCACTGTGCCATTGCTCCATCCCCACTGCAACAATTGAACCACATAGAACCTTTACCTTTGAATCCTTATGAAATGTTCCTAGGTCACGTTTTCAGTTTTTCCCAGTGGAAAAAAAAATCAAGTTAAAAAATAGTAAAATAATGAATTTGAAAGAATGTTCTATTGTGTCTTCTGCTTTTTGCTAGTGGAAGTAATTCTGTTCTCATTCAGGAAGTGGCTTACTGGCCAAAATCAGACTGGGAAACAAGTCCAGGATGAGTTCCATGATATTCATTCCGATAAAGACCTGGATCCCCAGGATTCCAGCGGTTTATCTACAGGCATCATACTGAAAGAAGTTTTGTTTAAGGATTAGAAATGTGTCAATTTTCAAATGAGATAAGACCAGTGTGAATATTACTGACAGATGACAGCTACTGCTGTTGTGGTACTTTTATTCTCATTAACTCGTTATAGTAAGCCCTCATGCATTCCTGACAGGGATCCTAGGTAATTGTTAATGATGTCTCTGTTCCCTTATTTCCCCCACTACCCTCCAGCTTCCAAAGGTTACTTGCTAGTGGAATTTCTCCAGCTGTAGAGAAGAAGAATAATATAAAACTAAACCTCACTTATACTAAGGTCCTATGGACTTAATGTGTTAATCTTAGGGATAATTGAAATTTAGGAGAATATGCAGATGATGACATTGTTAAATGAAAAAGAGAACAGTGCAGACATGGGATGAGAATATATATATATATATATATATATATATATATATATATATATATGAAATCTCATGGCTACTGTTTACAGTTCTTATTTCCCTGCCCCTGAAGAGCCTCCAATATAGCAGCGTTGGGAAAGACCAGTAAGGAGAGGCTTCTAAAATCTCAGGGCAGGGACGTTACTGGTGCCTGCTCGAGTAAATCGATGAACTATGGGATGGCAGTGATATTGTCTAGCCCCAATCCTCCCAAGAACATCGGTCATTAATTTGATCGATGGACCACTAGTTCACAGTGGTCCACTGAGTGCTTTGAGGACACTTGGCCCAGGCTACACTGTCTTGGAGGCAAAGAGCTAACACAGCAGGACTTCTCTTACAGCTTTGGTTGAAACTGGGTTATGTGATCGTTCGCTGTGTTCTGATATTTCTCATAGACACAAGGTGAACATAACACGAGACACAACCATTCCCTGCTTGTGTTTTGCGTATGTAGGTAAGAATTGAATTTATACAACTTCCTGACCCCAAAAAATAAAAGTTTGGGGGGCCAGAATGATTGCCTTGCATATGGCAGACTATCAGATTTGATCTCGGCACCCCATATGGTTCCGCAAGCCCCTCCAGAAGTGATCCCTGAGCACAGAGCTAGACGTCAGGCCTGAGCATTGCCAGGTGTGGTCCCCAAACATCTAAACAGACAAATCTTGAGGAAGTAAACAGCAACTCAGTGTGCCTATTAGGGCAAGGAAAGAAGTTTGGCCTCACCCACCAAAAACCTTCAGTCTACTGAGATGTTCTTGATAGAAAGGAGTTTGGGAGCTAAAATGAGTTCGGTGTGTGCAGGGAAATAGTGGGAGATTAAAGCAAGTTTCTTTCATGAACCCCTCAGCTATGGGGGCAAAAAGGAGGAACACACTGATTCATTCAGAGAAGCTAAGTAATATTAAAAGGAATAAAGGCTGCGGAACATTCAAACGTCAGTGATTGAATGATGCCTTTTCAAAGGCAGTTGGGAATCTTTCTTAATTTTTTACTTATGCAGTTGTAATAGCTGAAACAGAAACCAGAGAGTGAGTGAGCGAGTGAGTGAGGGAGAGAGAGAGAGAGAGAGAGAGAGAGAGAGAGAGAGAGAGAGAGAGAGAGAGAGAGACAGATCCTAGGGCTTCCAATCTCATCTGAAAGTGGAATGATTTAAAGTTTTCATGCTGCACAAAAGCACTCTGTAACACATTAAATGTCAGCCCAAGCAATTAGGGAAATGTTTCTGAAACATTAAACTTGCATTTATGTCACTAAAATTCTAACATAAATTTTAAAAGCATATCTCAGATGTACGCTGTACTAGGCTTCATGATGCATTTCTAATTTGTGTATGATTTGAATATATGAAAGAATTTATACAAGAGTGTTATTTAAAATTATTAAAAATAAATGTATATAATTTGTACCTATTGTAGATTTATTGTTTTACTTTTTAGTGTGCTTTGAGTTTCTGGAAATATTTTGATACACATCATGGATCATTTATTTTGAAATCACTTCATGAAGACCTTTGAAACCTTCATTTATTGGCCAGGCTTTCCTTTTTAAGGAATTCCTTTAAAGTGTGTTTTCCACATAGGCGGAAAAAAAAAAAGCCACGTAAAGAAGATCCCCTTTCTTTGAACAAAACAAAACCAAAACACCCCCACCAAGTAAAAAGCATATATAAACATATTTTCTTATTTGTGCTTTTGGCTATTTGCTTATAAAATCCACTGGAACCGCCATGAAAATTTCTCAGAAAAACTTTGCTCCTTTCTCATTCGTGTAAAAAAATCATTCTTTAGTGTAATGGCAATAAAATCATATTGTGTTTATTAGATAAATTGTAAAGGTACATCTAAATTATTTTGAAGTAGCCTTAAAGATTCCCTATTTTGATAAAGCTAAATGGGGTTACTTTGAAAAAGAAGAAAAGTAATTCTGCCTTTTCTTTGTGAAGAGAGTGTCATAAACTATTTGATTTCTTTACTTGACTTCAGTTGGTTGGTAATTAAACATTGGGATTTCATTTTTTCCTTTTTAAAAACAAGGAAAGCTTTGTTACTTTATAATCACTCCATATATACATGGAGTTCTGTGATGCGTATGAACTGGCAATTATTTTAAGGACACAAAATGAACATGTCCAGTCAAATAAAAAATTCAAAATAAATGTATATATTTATTTATACAAACAGAACACCAGAAGGAAATAATGTCAGAAACACTACTTTTATAGTTTTATATTCAAGCATCTAAAGAAAGTTTATTGTTAAAGACATTGACTAGGTCCATTATCAAAATTGGTTTTATTTAATTTTAGTAAGAGCATATGATGCAATTTTAAAATTATTCTATATGCACTGTAGCACTGTTGTCCTGTTGTTCATTGATTTGCTTGAGCGGGCACCAGTAACGTCTCCATTGTGAGCTGGTTGTTACTGTTTTTGGCATATTGAATACGCCATGAGGAGCTTGCCAGGCTCTGCCATGTGGGCAGGATACACTCGGTAGCTTGCCGGGCCCTCTGAGAGGGATGCAGGAACCCATGTCAGCTGCGTGCAAGGCAAACGCCCTACCCGCTCTGCTATAAATTTATAGCTTCAAAGTGACAGCTGTGCTTAGTTACATTTTAAAATTAATACAAATTCAAGACATGCTTTTCTTGAGATAAAAATTAGAGATGTGTTAAGAGGCTAAAGCAACATTCTAAGTAAATGTTTAAAAATAAAAGTTTTAGGGAATGAGAGAAAGTATGTGAGTGAAGGGGCTTGCCTTTTATGCAGCCAACCTCAGCTTCGATCCCTGGCACCCCTTGATGGTCTCCCAAACTCCCTGAGCACAGGGCCAAGAGTTATCTCTGAGTATAGCTAGATATGGCCCAAAAGCAAAGACCTGTATTTTTTACCTGTTTTTCAGTTTATCAAAGAAATTTTATTAAAAAAATATTGCAGTAATCATTGTAATCACAAGCTTTCTAATACTTTGGCTCACAAAATGAAAACAATTAAACAATATTACATTTAACGTGTTGTTTAGTTGTATTAATAAGTAGGTTTTAAATCTTGTTGAATATTGGATTTCAAACAGAAAAAAACAAGCCAAATATTTTGTATACAGTGAAGTGTAGATTTGGGTAATAAAGGAAAAGGGAGGCGGTCTTCCTTAGTTTCCTTTGTGTGATCAAACCAGCTGATCATGATCATGATAATCCTGTTCATCGTTTTCCTCAAGCAGGCACCAGTAACGTCTCCTTCGTCCTAGCCCTTGAGATTGTAGACAGTGCCATATTCAAGGCTCTTTCAGGATCACGAGAATGAAACCCATCATTTTTACTGGTTTTTGGCATATTGAGTACACCACGGGGAGTTTGCCAGACTCTGCCATGCGGGCAGGATGCTTTCGGTAGCCTGCCGGGTTCTCCAGAGTAAGAACCAGATAATAAGATGTCATGCGTCCGCTTCTCTGGGTCTTGGCTGTTGATGATATTACCTGGTGCCGGGGGCAGTTGGCAGGTGTGACGCCTACCTACTGGAAGATGGGGGATCTGGGTGGAGGAAGCCCAGTCCCGATCCAAGCAGGCTTGGAGATCTTAGCCCTGGGACCCACATGCCTGTGTTCCTCTGCCGGTTCCTTCATGCGTGTGGAGAGTGGTCTCAGCATGGCTGTGACTGGTTCTGGAGGTCTTCGGCTGCCGGGGCTCTGCTCGGGGCAGGGAGGAAAACTCAACCCGCCCTCCCCTCCAAGGGGCCCTGGTGAGGACCAGCTGATATCTGTCAATATTTTCTTAATCTCTTAACCTCCCCCAAAATGTCTCTGCCCTTCCCTGTATTCACTACTATTTTAAGTTGATCGTATTAAACTTAGGTATACTTCCCTAATATTTGCCAGTATACATGATCTTTGTCCTTTTGTAGGAGTTCCCTCTGTAACACATATCTTGCCATCCCTTAAGGTAAGAAAGTTAATCAGCCCTCTCCATAACACCTAACAAGCTTGTCAGGCAAAGGTTCTATGGCTTTCTCCTTACTCATTGTTGAGTAAGGAGCACTGTAGCACTGTCCTCCCGTTGTTCATCGATTTGCTTCAGCAGGAACCAGTAACGTCTCCAATGTGAGACTTGATACTGTGTTTGGCATATTGAATATGTCACGGGGAGCTTGCCAGGCTTTGCCGTGTGGGTGAGATACTCTTGGTAGCTTGCCGGGCTCTCCAAGAGGGGCAGAGAAATCGAACTTAGGTTGGCCGGGTGCAAAGCCTTACCAATATGCTATTGCTCCAGCCCCATTGTTGAGTAAATTCTTGTATAAATACTTGTTTTTTTCTCTAGACTTTGTATTTCTTGAAGTCATCAACAAGTATGCTGTATCTAATATCTGCACAGTGCCAGTACATTCTAAATGTTTAGTAGGTCACGGTAACAGTCCTCCCATTTTTCGTCGATTTGCTCGAGCGGGCCCAGTGACGTCTCCATAATGAGACTTGTTGTTACTGTGTTTGGCATATCGAGTACATCACGGGTAGCTTGCCAGGCTCTGCCGTGCGGGCGAGATACTCTCGGTAGCTTGCCGGGCTCTCCGAGAGGGGCGGAGGAATCGAACTCGGGTCGGCCATGTTGGCTGCTTGTAAGGCAAATGCTCTACCGCTGTGCTATCGCTCCTATTGTTGGTTTCTTTGTTTGGGAGTGGGTGGGGTGGGCCCCATGGTGCTCAGGAGCTATATTCCTAGCGACATGCTCAGCAGTGATCCCTGATGGTGCCTGTTGGGCCATATGTGGTACCAGGGATCAAACTGAGGTCAGCCACACGCAAGACGAGCTATCTCCTGTACCATCTCTCTGGATCTGCAATTGGTATTTATCTATTTAGTTTTAGCCACACTGGCAGTGCTCAGGCTTACTGCTGGCTCTGCACTTGGCAATTATCATTTAATTTATTTATTTAAAGGACATGCACAAAGAATGAGAAGAACTAAATGGCCCTTGCAGCTATAAAAAAAATTAAACTTGTAGTTAACCCTTACAAAGAAAACTGCAGCTCTAGATAACTCACTAGCAAATTCTATAAAATTCTATTTTTTTAAAAAAGTGCCAATTCTAGATAAACTGTTCACACACAAATTAAAAACGTGATATTTCCCAACTCATTCTATAGGACCAGCCTTGCTCTGAGAACAAAACGAGACAAAGACAATACAAGAAAAGAAACCTTAGACCAATATTTTTCATTAATAATCTAGATAAAAATTTCTCTTAGAAAACTTAAGCAAATTAAATGTAGCACTGTAGCATTGTCATTTCATTGTTCAGTGATTTGTTCGAGCGTGCACCAGTAACATCTCCATTGTGAAACTTGTTATTATTGTTTTTGGCATATCGAATATACTACGGGGAGCTTGCCAGGCTCTGCTGTGCGGTGGGATACTTGCCAGGCTCTCAGTTGTATCTCAGTAGCTTGCCGGGCTCTCTGAGAGGGATGGAGGAATCGAACCTGGGTTGGCCGCATACAAGGCAAACGCCCTACCGGCTGTGCTATCGCTCCAGTCCAAATTAAATGTAACAATACATTTTTTAAAAAGTATATCTTGATCAACTAGGGTTTATCCCATGAAGGCCAGGTTGTTGTAATAGTCAAAAATCAATGTAAGTCATAGACTGCAACAGCTAAATCATGATTATTTCAATAGAAGCAGAAAATGACATGGATCCAATCTGGCATTGATTTATGATAAAGAAGATTATGATAATGATGTTCTTTATTATCACTTTGTTCAGTCTGAGGTTTGGGACTGTCTGCATCTCTTTGTGGGTGTCTCAGGTAGGCTGGGGTCAACTCCCATGATCAATGGCTCAACTGTGCAGACCTTAAGATTCATTTCTCAGATCAGACCCTGTGGTGTTGATCCAGCCTGGTAGAGCTGTGGGCACGTGGGGTAAACCCAGCAGTGCTCAAGGATCAGGGGGTGTGTCTTGGGTCTTCTACGTGCAAGGCATGCACTCCAGCCCTGTGAACCTCTCACTGGTCTATCATCATCTTTTATCCCCATTGCCATGCAAAGGCCCTGGTACCAAAACAAAACAAACAAAAGACCCCAACAACAACACTAAAACAACCCACAATGAGTAGATCAGAAGTCTCAAAGCTCTGACTTTAGTAACTAGAATATAGACAGTAAGATACTACTGTTGTTTATATGTTCTTATATGTGTCAAAATGCTGAAGTTTTTAAGCTTTAAATTAATCCAAGTCTAATCCCTAAACCAAGAGACTGTTATTTTGGGTAGCACTAGTCTGGCAAGCTACCCATGGCATGATCGATATGCCAAAAACAGTAACAATAACAGGTCTCGTTCCTCTGATCCTGAAAGAGCCTCCAATCGTTGGGGAAGATGAGTAATGAGAGGCTGCTAAAATCTCAGGGCTGGGACGAATGGAGATGTTACCGGGGATTAAATCAATGAACAATGGGATGACAAGTGATACAGTGATACCAAGTGGCTTCAAAGAAGGGGTTCTTCAAAGAAGGTGTGATCCAGAGAACAAACAGCACAAAATCTCCTTTCATGGAAACATCTCCTTGGGAAGCTCATTTGTTCAGTGCACATGGCACTGACCCCTAGACCAGAGCGCGTTGTTTTCAAACACTGCAGCTGGTGCTGACTGCATAGAAGAGTGATTTGCCCTGCGAGATGGATGCTTTTGGTGCCCTCCCTTTCTCGCCTTTATTTTTAGTAGCTTGCAGAACCAACAGGCTATATCCTGCTTTTTAATTTCCCCAAACATTTTCTAAATGAGCCATTGTTATCTTTAATCACCATGGCTAGGAGATTATCTAGCTTACTTGAGGAAGTTATTTTTGCCAAGAGATAAGATTCTTTTAGACAGGGATAAAGACATTAATGGTTGTCTATTAAGAATCTGTATTAGTTGAGATAATTTGGGGGTAATTAAACAAATTGTATAGTCTCCAATGGACCATTAATCCCCAAAGGGATGGTCTCAAATGGGGACTTTAAATTCCAGCGTAAGGATCAGAGTTTGACTATAGTTGCATTTTGAATTTCCTTTGGTTAAGATGAAAAACTAGATCTGTTAACAGGCATATGTCCTTGGTAAAAAAAAAATTAGTTTCATCTAATCTGTACCTTGCCTTTCCGTATTAAAAGACAGATTGTTCAATGATTAAATGAAGAGTTAAAGTATCAATTAGATAACAGAGGAAGTGGGACAACACTAGAAAAAGTGGACCAAAGGTGATATTAGCAACTGAGACTCAATTGAGCTGTGTTTTTCAGAAATCAATGACACAGATTACTTAGCTGACGCTGTCTCATTAAAGGATGCACACTGAAGCATCACCAGCAAATCTATCTGACCTTATAAAACAATACCTGTAATATGTAGAACATAGGATTTGGAAGAGGACTGGGTGATGAAAATGCAGATCCCCCAGCACAGGACTGTGCACAAGTTAGCAGTTGGCCCTGGTATGTAAAAGGAACTATTATACTGACCTCTTAGGGTAGCATGAGGCTGAATAAAATCTTAAATGTGAAGCTACTCACACATACAACATCCACAGTGAGTGGGAACTTCCTACTCTTTCCCTAATACTTAGGTCTTTTATAAAAGTTTCACTCCCAATGCAAAGTTATTCTTTCTCTTGTGCGTGGAGAACTGGATCACATACCCGGTGACCAGTTTTCTGAGTAGAAAGTCAAATCACAGCACAGTATTGGGGTAAAGCCATTCTCAGTTTGGGGGTATGTAAATGGAATGAGATATTCTCTCACCAGCGATCACACACTTGTGTGATGCTCTGCAGGATTACAATGCCACTGGGCTCACATTCTGCACGTGAAACGGTGCTGGGGGCGTCAAACTCTCAGCCTCACGTAGGCAATGCAGGTGCTCTTTCGTTGAGCTGTCCTGGGCCTTTTTCAAGCCAACTTCAGATATTTTTATTTTTATTTTTATTATAATCTAGGGAATATGTTGGCAGTAGTATTCATATGATATTTCGATCTTGAGGTATATGATTATCATAGGTTGCCATCATATGCTGGGGAATTTGGGAATTTGGCAAAGAAGAAAAAGAATTGTAGACTACACAGAGCCCAATCTGAAAGAGTTCCTTCAAGTGAGTTAGAAAATTATATTCCTTATTTGGAGTGCTTCATGGGCTGGAGTGATAGCACAGCAGTAGGGAATTTGCCTTGCACGCGGCTGGCCCGGCCGAGCTGGGTTCGATTCCTCCGCCCCTCTCGGAGAGCCAGGAAAGTTACCGAGAGTATCGCACCTGCACGGCAAAGCCTGGCAAACTCCCCGTGACATATTCGATATGCCAAAACACAGTAAAGAGAAGTCTCACAATGGAGATGTTACTGGGCCTGCTTGAGCAAATCGATGAACAATGGGAGGACAGTGACAGGAGTACTTCACATGGGAAGCAGAAACAGGACACAAGCCATACCTTTGCCCAGTGGCCTGCCAGAGTGTAAGGCTAGTGACTTTTGAGGTTATCCCTTAGAGGGAGAAGGTTCTGTGGAAACTGGTGGTCTTCCTTCCATAAAATAAAGTGTTCTCAGGGCTGGAGCCATAGTACAGTGGGTTAGCCTTGCATACGGCCAACCTGGGTTTGATTCCCAGCTTCCCATATGGTCCCCGAGCACCACCAGGAGTAATTCCCGAATGCAGAGCCAGGAGTAACCCCTGTGCATTGCTGGGTGTGACCCCAAAAAAACAAAAAAATATACATATGAAATAAAGTGTTCTCTCCACAGGAATTCACCTTAGGAAAAATTCACTCCACCTGCTGTCAAGGCTTTTTATGCTCCCTTTTATCTGCAGCATGTCCAGACAATTGATTGATTTAATTACCCTTCTTTGCCTACAGCTATGCCTATTTTACATATTCAAATGTGCATTTGGGAAAGGTGCTGAGAAATATTACTGGTCGCTTCAGGGCGATATTCTCAGGAACTTTGAAGTCTTATCCCCAGGCCCTTCACGTGGGGATCTGGCCTTGGTACTGAGGATGGTCAGGAAAGGCAAGATGGTGCTACGTCATGTGTCCATGCTCAACATTTCTGTAAATTTCAACAAGCCCAGTAGTGCTGATTCTTCAGTTCAGGAGACTGAAGTCCTCTGTCACTATCTTGTTGTGTGACTTTGGGGGGAAAAATGCTTCATGTCTCTTAAGCCTTCATTTCTTCATTTTGAAAAGGGTAAGAAAGGTATCTCTGAACCTTGAGGGAGTTTTCAATTGGTTTTACAGAAGCCGCTTCATCAAACATCTACTTAATTTTTTTTCTGTACGTCTTAAAAAAATGAAGCATTAGTGTCCATAAGGCACATTCAGGCTTCTTACCTGCTTTTGCTAGGTGTGGATATAATTTGTAAAAGGTCTTTTCTTCACCCCTGAATCATAAAGATTCTATCTCTTCTCTTTGTGTCCCTATAATATTAGGTAATTTTCTTTCCTTTTCTTCCTCTTAATTTTGGGTCACTCCTGGTGGTGCTCAGAGGATGTGTGGTATTAAGGATCAAACCCAGACTGTCCCCATGCAAGGCATATGTTCTAGCTCTTTGAAACATATCACAACCCTAATTTTCCTTATACCATCAAGTATGTAAGGTATTTCACTTTGCTTTTATAATAACATACATACTTTTAAATCAGCGCATTGAAGTCAGGGATACTAATCGTTTCATGCTAGTCATGATGATTTGGTGAATCAGAGTAAAAATTTTCAAATAAAATTTTCAATAAATATTCTTGTATATAACCCACTATGAGTCTTGGAAAATGAAAACCAGCAATTTTACTATCAAACAGACCTAAAGCTAATCTTAGCCATGAGGGAGGAATTCACATTATCAGCTGAAGAGAGAGACAATGCTGACACAGGTACATCACCTGTTTGGGATTCTTGCCAAATAGAGCAAGCCTCGGTTTAATCAAGAAGGAGGCACTACATGAACCCAAGTCAAAAGACAGTCTAGCAAATATCTATCAGGGTTTTGGGAGAGTGTCACTGACAGGAAAGACAAAGAGAGAGAACTCATCACAAAATGAAGGAAAGGGATGTCATGACTAAATGCAACATAGAATCCAAGATTAGCCTCTGGGCCAGAAAAAGGGTGGCAATCTTCTCCACTACCACCTACTCCTGATTGCATTTAAAAGAGGTCTCTTGTAAATAGCATTATGCCAATGTTATGTCTTATATTTTGACAAATGTGCCATTATGTAAAATGTTAATGTTTTAGGAAGCTGAGTGAAGGAGACACAGGGAATTCTTTGACTTTCTATTTTGCAACTTTTTAAAAGTCTGAAATCATTTCTAATTGAGAAACGAGAACAGGAAGATGGAAAGAAAGATAGCAAAGGAGGAACAGTGGTACTTAGCCAACCTGTCCCATCTCCGGATCTTTGTTTTCTCATCTCTAGAGCAGGCTAGAAAGTCATCTGCATAAAATGAAGTAAAGCTAAGTAGCAGTGCATGGGCTAATCCTGTAAAAATTCTGGCTAAAAACTTCAGGAGGTTTCTAACGAAAAACATCTGGCTGGAAGCTACTTCCTCCCAGTCATTTGATGTGACCTTGCCCAAGGAAATAATAATGCCAGCTTTATGGTGGGGTCTCTGTCGTCAAGGAGATGGCGCCAGCTAGGCCAAACAGCTGGTGGTGGTGACGTCACCTCCAGGGCTGGCAAAAAGAAAGGCCAAAGTGAGACAGAGATGGGGCAAAGGCCCTAGTCCCTGACTATAAAAACAGGAAAATGAACTTCCCCAAGGAGCATGTCCTTTGTAGAACTGAATATATTTACAGTTTCCAGGGTAACTAAAAGTTTAACACATAATCAAGAGGCCAAATAGGGCAATGGATTCATCCGAAGTTAAGAGAACTTCTCCAAAGCAATTCTTGGTAGTTTCTGAAGGATCTCATTAGATAATGCAGCTTTTCTGAGTTTGGCATTGCCTGTTACAACTTAAGACTTGGGGAAATCCAAGGAGGTGAGGGGCGAGGGGGGAGGAAGGGGAAGGAATCCTGATGCCAGGGTGATTTGGAGAACTTGATAAAGACACAATCCAGGGGGCAGAATTATAGCCCTACAACTATATTGGCTACAGTAAGATTCACTTCACTGCCACCTTCAACAGGGGCTGGAGTGATAGCACAGTGATAGGGCGTTTGCCTTGCACGCGGCTGGCCCAGCAGAGCCAGGTTCAATTTCTCCGCCTCTCTCGGAGAGCCTGGCAAGCTACCAAGAGTATCTCGCCTGCACGGCAAAGCCTGGCAAACTACCCGGGATGTATTCAATACACCAAACACAGTAACAACAAGTCTCAACATGAAGACGTTACTGGACTTGCTGGAGCAAATCGATGAACAACAGGAGGACAGTGCTACAGTGCCACCTTCAACAATCCCCTGATCAGAAAGATAGTAGAGGGGTTAAGACATGTGCCAAGCAAGTTGAACCACTCGAGTTCAATTCCTGGCACTGAATATGGTCCCCAAGCACCACCAGAGGGCACCTGAAGCAGAGGGCCAGGAGTAGCCCCTAGCAGCCAGGACTGAGTAGCACACCTGGTGTGGTGTGCCCCCAAACCAAACCAAATCAACCATCAAAAAACCAAACCCTCAGGAGTAGAGTCTGATGAATAATACTGAGACATGGCTGTCGGCAGGGAGATTTTGCCTTTAAATCCTAAATCCTACAGTGAAGAAACAAACAAGGAAGACAAGGCTGGCCGGAGAGGGCTTCGGAGTTGGGAGGCACCTGTGCTCCTATCCCAGCACTGCCGCTTTGGGGCAGGGAGACCTAGAATAAGTCATTTGACCTCTTGTCATCTCTAAGTAAACCGTAGAGAAGAGGATTTTGCAACTTTTTAAAAGTCTGAAATCATTTCTAATTGAGAAACGAGAACAGGAAGATGGAAAGAAAGATAGCAAAAGATAGCAACCCTCTCTCGGACGAGGGGTGCTGGGGATGTAACCTGGAGCCAGGTAGCTCTTCTCTGGGGGGGCTACTCTCAAGGCAAAATGAGGGGGTGGGCCAGAGACAATACAGGGGGTAGGAGTTTGCTCTGCACACAGCAGACCCCAGTTCAATCCCCTGCATCCCACATGGTCCACCAAACACTGCCAGGAGTAATTCCTAAGGGATCCCTGAGCATCGCTGAGTGGGACCCAAAAAGCAAAAAAAAAAAAAAAAAAGGAAATGAGGGGGTGCATGCCATGTTTTTGGCACATGTGACACTCGTGAGAGATGCTTACAATGGGTAAGTCTCGAGGCAGGGAGATTGCTCAAAGCGATGGGACCCATGAAGGGCACGAGTGAGGCCAAGTTCCCTCCCCAGCCCCGAAGAACCTTCCCCACCGCTGGGTGTGACCCGGGCAGTTCTGCTGGAGCAGCACCGCATCAGTGAGCCTGATCTGGGCAACTTGTTTGGTCTTTGCTGATCACAGGGGGTCCCTAGAGAGTTACTCAATACTTGCCACCTATAGGTGAGTTGAACTGCATGACATTAAGCGCACGGTTCCGCAGCTAGCGTTTTCTCTTTTCCTCTCTCCCCTCTCCCACTCTCTCGGGGGAGGGGTGCTGGGGATGTAACCTGGAGCCAGGCAGCTCCCTCTCCCTCCCAGAGAACTTTTCTTAAGAGCCTGCGCTTGTCCACGATCCGTACTGACAGCCAAGGCGCAAAACTTTTATTTCTGTTTTATTTTGTTTTTATTTTTTGGGCCATACTTGGCGATGCTCAGGGTTCACTCCTGGGGAGGCATGGGGGCGGAGGGCGGGGAACCACATGGGGTGCTGAGTTCAAACCCACGGCAGCTCCATGCAAGGTAAATGCCCTGTCCGCTGTCCTATCAGTCCGGCCAAGAAGGCGCAAACCTTTTAGCTAACTAAGGTGCGAGGTCACTGTTTTAGAGAAGTGGGATGTGCTCCTCTAAGGATTAATGAATCACTGCGGGATTCCTTAAATCCCGCTTAAATTAACGGACCTAGACCAGCCTTCGCCCTTAACAAACATGGCGCTGGGCCCGGCCTCTACTCGTGTGCCCTTAGAAAAGATGGCGCCAGGCCGGCCTCTCGCCGGCGCTCTCCCCTCAGTCCCGCCCGGCCCCAGCGCTAGGCCTTGCCCTTCCTAAAGATGGCGGCCGCCCGCGCTGCCCTGCCCGGCCGCCGCGCCGGGCCGCTCGGCTTCAGCGCGCGCGCCTCGGCGGCCCCGCCCCGTTTCCGTAGGAAGAAGCACCGGGAAAGATGGCGCCGGCTGCGGTTTGAATTCCAGCGGCGCCGCCGGAGCCCGAACGAGACCTGGGCTGGAGGGGGCGGGACTGGGCATCGGCGCCGGCCGCCTCGGCCACGGCCCCCCGGCGCCCGCGACCACCGCGCCGCCACCGGCCGGGCCTTCCATGGCCTCCGGCCCGGACGAAGACGCCAGTCTCCCCGCGACGCGCCGCGGCTGCAGGTGGGGCCCGTCGGGGCGGGGTGGGCGCCCGGGGGGTCGCCCCGGCCGGGGCCTGCGGGGCTCTGCGAAGGGCGCTTCGGGCAGGCCCTGCGGAGGCCTTGGAGGGGGCGTCAGGGGGGCCCCTGCTGGGACCGACCTGGGGGCCCGGTGCCCCCCACCTGTGCCACCCCGCCCCTGGTATTCCGGGACATGATTTGAATGATGAGGGACAGGCGTATATATGTGTATGTGTATGTATATGTATACATGGGTATATATGTACATGTGTGTATTTTATGTGTATATGTATGTCTATGTATATATGTGTATTTTACGTGTATATATGTATGTGTGTACATGTATGTATATGCGTATATATGTTACTGGGCCCGCTCCAGTGAATCGATGAACAATGGGGTGATAGTGATAGTGATATGCATGCATATATGTATATGTATGTAAATATACATGCACACGGCACACATATGTATGTGTATATATATGTGTATGTGTATATATAAGTGTATGTGTATATATATATATATATATATATCTCACGACGACGACCATCCTGTTATTCGTTGATTGCCTCGAGCAGGCCCCAGTAACGTCTCCTTCATCCTAGCCCTGAGATTATATTCAAGGCTCTTTAGGAGAATGAGACCCATCATTGTTACAGGTATTTGGCATATTGGGTACGCCACGGGGAGTTTGCCAGACTCTGCCGTGTGGGCAGGTTACATTCGGTAAACATATATTTTATATATATTTATATATATAAAAATATAAAAAATATATAAATATATAAACATATATTTATATAATATATATAAATATATATATTTTTCTTTTAGAAAAGAGCGGCCATGGGGGGACCTCTCCGATTGTGCCATTAGTGAGGCTGGTGAGGGGCAGGGACTTTGAGGGCACCGCCTGGGTCCTTTTGGTTTGGGGGTTTGCTTTCATTATGGGGAACGTTAGTTGGCCTCTGCCAGACTTTTCCTTATGTGTGGAGCTGCGCACTGGCCATCTGGACTCAGGGACTGCAGTGCACGGGCTAAGCACCTTGACTGGAGGTGAACAGGAACAGGATTCAAATCCGGTCCTTTAACAGACTTGGGGAGTTTGGGCAAATGGCCTAGCCTGCTTTCCCGTTTGTAGTGGGGAAAGTAGTAGTAGTCTTATTCACGGCTGAGTTGGGGTGTGGAGCGAAAGCGAACTTTCCTACCCAGGAATTCGATTGGCAGGTGCAGTGTTGGGACGTGATCAGTGCTTAGAAAAATGATGGTTTCGGCAGCTGTCATTGTCACCCCTATTCTGAGTATCGCGTCTATAGTAACACAGATGGGGAACAGTTGGGGGCATATTTGGCCTCCTAGCGCACCTGTCCAGTCAGTCCACACGGCTGGTCGGACCAGGATTCTCTGTGGTAAGAAGGTGGGTAGCGCCCTATGCCCTGGAGCAGGGGACTGTACGTTAGTCCCAGGCTCTTGGCTGGGGTGGGTGGGTGGACATGGAGAAGAGCCGTGGAACGAACCCTGAGAGGCTTAGTTACGAATCCAGCTCTGCTGGGGTCAAGCTGCATCTTAGTCAGAAGATCCTAATGGAAAGGGTGACCACGTGATTTGTTATGCAAATTGGGGCGCTTTAAAGAGCGAAATGGGCACAATATTAATGCATGGAGGACAGGCATCAGTGGGTGTCCTCTTAGACAGATGTGGACAAATGGTTACTCTGCAGTCAATAACCTGCGTCAGACACGAGTCAGGCTTCTGGAGTGTCTGTCTCTTGGGTCCTTCTACTTCATTTTCCCACCGCTGCCCCAGTAGGTTGGGGTATGATCTCTCCCTTCGGAGGTATGATTTCTGTCATGAGCCTAAAAGTCCTTTATTAAAACTTGAAAGCCTTTTTTCAAATGTAAATCTGATCTTCCCAGTGTGCTGCTGTCTACCTATGACATTTCTTTGTTTTTGGCTTTGGGGTCACACCTGGATGTGCTCAGGTTTTACTCCTGGCTTGAGGATCACTTCTGGCAGGTTCAGCGGACCATTTGGGATGCTGAGAATTCAACCTGGGTCAGCCGGAGGCAAAGCAAGTGCCCCTGCCCGCTGTACTGTTGCTCAGGCCTCACCTATGACGCTTCTCCTAGCTGGCAGCATTCTCTCTTGAACAACTTTTCTTATCTCTGTGCTGCATCTGTCCTTTGAGATCCGAGTCAAGTTTGGTTTCAGTCCCAATTCTGCCATTTAATCGTTCTTTCACCTTGGACAAGAAACTTCTCTGCCGTCCTTAGTTTTCCGTCACTTGTAAAATGGGAATCTTAAAGCCCAGTCTCTGGCTCACAGTTGCAGATGAACCTCCTTCTCTCCTGTCCCAGCCTTGGCAGGGCCCAGAGGCAGCTACCTTCCTGGTGGCTGCCCTCTTACCTGCTTCAGGTTCTCTGAGGCTCCTCACCACGCTCAGGTAGTTTCTTCTTTGTTTCAGAATCTGGCCATCTACTCCCTCGCTGTCTCTGCCCACCTCCCACCCACCAACGCAGGTATGAGCTGCTTCCCCAAGCCCTTCATGGCCCAGCCAACACACTCTGTCATGAATGACTTTACCTGTTCTTTCCGACTTGCTGGGTCAGTGCTTCACTGTGTCTGCTGGCAGGGTTACCCCTCCCGTCTCCCCTTTGGCTTATTTAAAGTGATTTGATTTTCAGGAGATGTCATTACTAAGCCTTCACGGACATGCCCCCATGCCCTCCTATGCCCTCTGTCTCCATTCATAGTTACGGTGACGAATTTTAATGACTAAGCACCGCTAAATAGATAGATGTACAGATAGAATTATTTTTAGTACTATTTAAATATTTTTTAATAGTTCCATGTTATTTTCACTTGTAACTAATAAAACTGAATTGATGGAATGTTTTACACTATTTTTAATTTTTATTTTGTTGAGGATCTGGGGATCAAACCCAGGGCCTTGTAGATACAACTACTCCACTACTGAGTACATCCCCAGCCCTTGCATTCTTTTATAAATCTTACTGAATTTTTGAACTTTGGTATGTATTTTCTTCTCTTAGCACTTTTTTTTTTTTTGGCGAGGGTGTCGGGATGGGGGATTAGGCTGTGACCTGTGGTGCTCAGGGGCTTTTCCTGTCTTTGCTCAGGAGTGACCCCTGGCATTGCTTAGGAGACCATATGTTTGCCATGTGTCTATCAGGGTCAACCACATGCTTGGTAAGTGCCTTAACCACTTGTTCTATCCATCTAGTCCTTACTTATTACATCTTACTTGGATAACCACATTTTAAGTGTTCAGTTGGTGCTGGATGGTGCAGGTAGGACTTTCCACTGTTTTCCAAATTAGACAAACATCTCTTAGAGAGCAGGCCCTGGGTCTTGGATTTTGTTCATTCCCATCCCAGTTCCTGATTTGGTCTGACTTGTTTTAAGGGCTTATAGCTTAAATCACTGACTAAACCATGACCCTATGAGGGGACAAGTATTATGGGCCCTTTACAGCTGAGCATGTTGAGACTCAGAGAGGTGGCATTCCACCTCTGAGCAGTCTAGAACTGCACAAAACATGTGTGATTGAGCTTGAATATAAGCCAGGCCTACTGACTCCAGGCTTGGCTCTCAGCCTTCCCCGTTTGTTTCAACCAGTTCTGAAAGAATTCAGGCAAAACTCTTGTGCAACTGGGGGGACTTGAGCTGCCTCACCTGGAGTGGCAGGAGCGCTCTGAGAAAGATAGGTTATCCTTTAGATGGTTACAGTGGAAGAGAAAAATCCCTTGAACCAATTATCTCTTTCTGTCACAGAAAGCTGCTGAGTACTATTTTGCTTGTTCCTGTGACGTATTCGATATGCCAAACACAGTAACAAGTCTCAGGATGGAGACGTTACTGGACCCGTTCAAGCAATTCGATGAACAATGGGAGGACAATGCTACAGTGCATTTACATACCACCATTTTAAAGCTTAACTTAGAGTCTTTGTGTTTTTTTTTTCTTTTTGGGTCACACGCGGTGATGCACAGGGGTTGCTTCTGACTCTGCACTCAGGAATTACTCCTGGTGGTGCTCAGGGACCATATGGGATACATGAAATCAAACCCGGGTTGGCCGAGTAGTAGGCAAACGTCCTACCCACTGGGCTTTTGCTCCAGCTCCTTAACCTAGAGTCTTTGTCTCCAGTCTTTGTTTGAATTAGGTCAGTCAGTATCATTTTTTTCCAAACCTGATCACTTGTCAGTGCCTCAAAGGTACAGAGGCTGAATGTGAGATTTTAGCCGGGATCCTGACCTTAGGGACCTCACCCAGCCTGAAGCCCTTTGTTAAGTCCTACCTGGTGATGCCAAAAGGACCTGGGCTTTGTACTTAGGACAAGTCTGAATCCTGCTCCAGCCAGTTACTAAGTATATGGCTTGAGTAATTCATTTATCCCTTCTCAATTTCCCTTAATGGGTGAAGGTGTGAGTGGAGCAAAATGTTTATTGAAAGTACATTCTTGGGAATGCATTAACTCTTGGCTGTTTTGGTTGGTTGTACTGTGTACTGTGTTTTAGCAAAATCCTCATAAACTTGGGTCCATGTCTTTGCTTCCATGCCCACCGCGCCTCTGAGGTTCATGAACTGTGCTCACGTTGTGTGCATTGGTACAATCCCTCTCACGTGGCTGTTCCGTGTTGGCTGCCTGGTCAGGAGTGATCAAAAAGAAGTGTTTTCCTTTAAGTCAGTGTCTCTTAAAGCAGGCAATCCATTCCCTGGGGGAGCACTGGAAAGATTTGAGGTGCATTGGATAAGCCAGGGGAGCCAGGATAAATGGGGGGGGAATTCGGGGGTGGTGCTTTTTATTTTTCCCCTTCAGGTAGATCCCCTGGGGGTCACTGAGTAGTTTACTTTTTGAAAAGGGGGTGGTCAGCCAATAAGTTTAGGAACTTCAGCTTTAAGTCTTTGGTATTTTTTCAGGCAAAGGGTGCCTTCATGAATTTTTTTGTGTGTTTCTGATTATGGCTATACCCAGTGGTGCTCAGGGTGTACTTCTGGCTGTGTGCGCAGGGATCGCTCCTCGTGGGGCTTGGGGACCATAAGTTGCTGAGGATGAAATCTTGTTTGGCCATGTGCAAGGCAAATGCTCAGCTTGCTGAACTCACTGCCACTCAATATCCACCTCCCGCACGCACTCACCTTCATAATGTTTTGTAGATGTAAGTTGAAGAATAGCGTAGTGGAATAGATTTCTGTGAAAGAGTGGGTCCCCTTATACTGGGGGTTTGAGGAGTATAAACTTGAGGACTGGATGCCTATTGGACTTGATTTCCACTGGATTGTTAGTACCTAAAACGTTGCTAAGTTTCACACATTGAAGCCAAACTCAGGGGTCACTTCTCATGGTGCTTGGGGGGACCATGTGCAGTGCTGAGGGGAGGGTAGCCATGTCTACGGCAAGTGCCTTAACTTGTGTGCTATCTGTCCAGTCTCTTAACTGAATTTGGCTGAAGTTCTGTTGGAACAAATACGTATCATATGTATGTAAACTTCACGTTTGGTACTACACTAGTACTTGGCATCATTGAAAATTTACACAATGTCAATTGTACAGTCTCTTGGGAACACAATTTGTCATCATCTGTAAACATTAAAAATGTGGATGTGTCAACATTATTCATTGCTGCACTTTGTACAATAACTAAGGTATGGAATCAACTTCGGTGTCCAATGACAGATGAATGGATTATGATGATGTATATATGAACAATGGAGTACTATGCAGCTGCAAAGGATGGTGAAATCATGTATTTGCTGCAACCTGGTTGGAACTGGAAGATGTATTGGGTGAAGCAAGTCAGAAGAAGAGAGACAAACATAGCATGATCTCACTTATCTGTGATATATAGAATACTGGATGAGGAAATGTAGTCAATGGGGGATGTCTAGAACAACCCAGACTTTAGAGAGGAGGAAGACAGAGAAGGAAAGAAATCAAGATGACAGTTGAGGAAAAGAGAATGGGAAGTAATGGGTAAACAGGCATCAGGGCTTTCGTTGATATGGTGATATGGGTGCGTGGTATATGAATATATTCAAAATATAGACTCAGCAACACTGAAAACATGAGATCTATCATCAATCACTGGAGCTTTGTAATATGCCTATCAGGTTGTCAGGCAGGGGATGGAGTGGGGGTTGTGTGTGGGGATGGAATATGGGAACGCTGGTAGAGGGAAGTTGACACTGGTGGTGGGATTGATGTTGAAATATTATATGCCTAAAACTCAACTATCAATAACTTTATAAATCACAGTTATTTAGTTAAACAAGTTAAAAAAAACACCAAAAATGTGCATGTGTGTTTTCTTTAGCACATGTCATAGAATTCACCCATTTTAAATCTGTGACTCAGTGAGTTTTTAGTATGTTTATTATAGTATTGGGCAACCACCACTGAATTAAATCCTACAACATTTTCATCATTTAAGAAAGAAGTCCTCTGCCCACTTGCAGTTACTCCCTGGGCTGCAAAAACAGAACACTGCAGTGCTTCCAGCTTATGACAAAAATTTCTAGATCACAGTTCTAAAGACTAGAAGTTGGATACCAGGGTGCCAACTTGGTTGGGTTCTGATGATCAGTCTCCCAAAGTCTACATACCCTAGTATCATCTTTCAGGGAAGGAAAGGTATTTCAGCATCAGACTTTTCTTGGGGGAAAGAAGATAGGCATGGAGTTCAGAACACTTTCCATTCATTCCTTTCTGTCACTGCCCCTAGGCACCATATATTTTTTCCATAGATTTGCTTAGTCTGGATGTTGCTTCTAAGTGGGATTTTCTAAACAAGTTATCAGGATCTATGAAGCACAGCATAACCTGGGCTAAGAGGAAATTCAGGGCAGTACAGGATTATATTAGGAAAGAGGAAAAAATAAAGCTCAATTCAGCAACCTAAGCACATGTTTTAAACACCGGGAGAAGGAACAGGAAATGAGTTCCACCACCATAAGTCAGTGATGCAGAAACCAAGAAAAATAATACAAAGAGTCTATGAAACCAGGAGCTGGTTCTTCAAAAGGGTAAGCAAGATAGAAAAATCTTTGGTTAGAGGAAAAGAAGAGAAAATGCCCAAATAAATTGAATCAGAGATGAAAGGGGAAAAAAATTACAACACACCCCTCAGGAGTTCAAATATCATGAGAAGTTACTATGAACAACTTTACACTATTAAGCTGGAGAACTGAGACGAAATGGACAGATCCATAGAATTCTGTGATCTCCCAAAACTGGGCAAGGAGGGAATAGAAAATCTAAACAGGTCAGTCACAAGGAAATTGAAATAGTAATTAGAAATCTTCTCAAGAACAAAAGTCCTACTCCGGATGGGTTCACTTAAGGAAATAGAAAAATATTTCACGTTCATGGATTGGAAGAATCAATATTGTCAAAATGATCATCCTACCTAAATTATTAAATGAATTCATTGCAATCCCCATCCAAATTATGATGACATTCTTCAAGGAATTTATACATATATATATTTTTAAATGGAATCATAAAACACCCAGAATAGCCAAAGCCATACTGGGAAATGGGAATAAGAGATTGGGAGAGGGGGGCTGGAGCAATAGCACAGTGGGTAGGGCGTTTGCCTTGCACGCGGCCAACCTGGGTTTAATTCCCAGCGTCTCATATGGTTCTCTGAGTGCAGAGCCAGGAGTAACCCCAGTGCATTGCCAGGTGTGACTCAAAAAGCCAAAAAAGAAAAAAAAAAAAGATTGGGAGATATCTCACTACCTAACTTGAAACTATACGATAAGGCTATTGTAATCAGAATGGTACTGGACTAGTGTAGGTACTCTGACCAGTTGGTTAGATTTGAGTACCCAAAGACAGATCTCCAGATACAAATGGTCATATGGTCAGCTAATTTTCTACAAGAGGAGCCGGGTACATGAAGTGAAGTAAGAATGCTGCTTCAGCAAATTGTGTTGAATACACTGGATAATCATGTGAAAAAAATGAAGCTGGATCCATTTTTTTCACATCTTACACAACAATCAATTCAAAGTGATTCAGAAACATTGAGATCAGACTAGAATCCATAAAATATATTGTGGAAAAAAGTGGCATAATGTTGCAAGATTTGGACCCCAAAGATGTCTTCAATGATATGATTCTGTTGGCAAAGCAACAGAAACAAACAAATGGGACCGTATTAAATAAAAAAAAATGTGTTTGGGGATTGAAGTAATACTACTGTGGGTAGGGTGCTTGCCTTGCATGCAGTCTTCCCAGGTTTGAGTTCTGGCATCTCACATAGTTCCCTAAGCCCTGAAATCCAAAACATTATAAAAAATGGTGAGAGGAAATGACAGAAACTTCTCTGAAGAAGAGAGAGGGAGGGCCAGTAGGCACATTTAAAATTGTTCATCATTTATTATCAGGAAAATGCAGATCAAGGCAACAATGAGATAATGATTTCACACCAGTGGGAATGGCACACATTGGAACAAAACAAAACAAAAACACAAAACCTGGAAACAGTCTGTATTGGCAGGGTGTAGTAAAAAAGGAACTCTGATGTACTGCTGCTGGGAATGTTGTCTGGTCTACCTCCTATGGAAAACAACAAGGAGATTTCTCAGAAAAGTGAAAATAGAGCTGTCATATGACCCAGCAATCCCACTTCTGGATATCTGCCCGCAGGACACAGAAACATTCATTTAAAAGACATACACAGTATATTTCACTGCAGCATTTAGTACAGTAGCAAGACTATGAAATCTAACCAGGTATCCAACAGATGTATGGATAGTGAGGATGAGATACCTGTGTGCGCGCGCACACACACACACACACACACACACACACACACACACACACAGGAATATTCACTTCAAGGAACTATAAGATCCTGCACTTGGCTGCACTTGACTTGAATAATACTGGACGATATCATGATACGTGAAGTCAGAAGGACAAATACTATATGATCTTGCTTATCTATGGTATGTGGGAAAGCAGGGTGAGAGAATTCAAAGTATCAATCAGTGGAGGCATTACCTAGATTACCCCTGACTTGTGACTGTAGAAATGAGGACAGGGAAGGAAAGAAATGGAGGGAGGAAGAAAGAGAAGGCAGGTCACAGAGCGAGGGGTCAGGGCTGCCTTGGGCCTATCGCTCATGTGAGGTGTGGTATATGTATATATCTTCACCGCAGAGCAACACCACAAGCATGAGACCTAAACTACAACAACCAGACTTAAAGATGTGCCCGTGAAGGAGTCAGACTGGGAGGTCGGAGGGAACCTGAGGCATGAGGGCTTACTCCTGATTCTGCTCTTAGGGGTTCTTCCTGGTGGGGCTCTGGGGACCATATGTGGTATGGGGGATCAAACCCTGACTGACCGCATGCAAGGCAAGCTCCTTACCAGCTGTTCTACTTCTCTGGCTCCAGTACTTCATTTCTTTTTCTGGCGGAATTGTGCTCTATCATATGCAATTTAATTTATTCATTCGTTGATGACATTTATTTATTTTTAAATGTAAAAAATACATATGTATTTATTTACGAAGATATATGCTTATATTCTCACGACAGAGCCTGGCAAGCTATCTGTGTCGTATTCGATATGCCAAAAACAGTAACAATAATGCGGTTTGATGCTCTCCGTACACCTGGCGAG
The DNA here is from genome assembly GCF_029834395.1 of Sorex fumeus. NCBI lineage: Eukaryota > Metazoa > Chordata > Mammalia > Eulipotyphla > Soricidae > Sorex > Sorex fumeus. Next base: position 10,399,949 of record NW_026606186.1, read on the forward strand.
CAGATACCATTGGGCTACACTAGCACACCACAGAGATGAATGGAGACGTTACTGGTGCCCGCTCGAGCAATCAGTGAACAACGGGATGACAAGTGACAAGTGATGCAAGTGATGTTTATATACTATATTTTATTTTATTTTTCAAAATTTAAAAAAAATTTAAAAATTTTTTAATGAATCACTGTGAGATACAGTTACAGATTTACAAACTTTCGTGCTTACGTTTCAGTCATACAATGATTGCGTACCCATTCCTCCACCAGTGCCAATTCTCCACCACCAATGTTCCCAGTATCCCTCCCACCACCACCTGTTTGATGACACTTAGATTACTTATACCTTTGGCTATCAATAAAATGTTGTGAACATTTGTTCATATACAGGCTTTGCTGTGTGCACATTTAAATTTCTTCGATGTATGTATAAGAGAGTAGAATTGCTAAACCATAAGGTAACTCTTTGTTTATGTTCTGAAGATCTGTGCAACTCTTTTCCACAATTTACACTCTCCCCGCCAGTCTAGGGTTTCTCATCTTCCATGGCCTTGACGCCACTCGCTCTTTGTCTTTGATTACAGCCCTCATTGTGGGTATGATCAGAATCTCACTGTGGCCCGGGATGTAATGACTCAAGATGTCAAGCAGTTTTGATGTAAGAACCATGAAAATACTGTTTTCAATTGAATTTTTATTAAGATGTTGTGATTTGCGTAGTTGTTTATGTTTGGGTCTCAGGCAGACAGTGTCCCCACCTCCACTTCACTACTTTGTCACCCCCTTATCCCTCCCCCAATCCCAGTGACCTTGTGAATATATCTCAACCCAGCACTCCCACTTCTGTTATCTCTCCTAGAGAAATCTCCATCCATATACACAAGGAGTGCTGTGCCCGGATATATTCATACAGCACTGTTTATTAGAAGAACAACTTAGAAATACATATATACACATTCTTTTAAAAGTGTGTTTCAGACTGAGACTGTTTATAACATTTACTTTAGGAGATTGCATCCAGATTAGAAAACAAAAAAAGGGGCTGGAAGATGGCTTTGTGTGGGTCAAAGTACTTGCCTGGCATGCAAGAAACCATGAGTTCAAATCCCAGTGCCGCCCGCATGTACTGTAATGATCCTGACAGCTCAACTGTTCGGAATCCCTGGTGAGAAGGCCCTGGAAGATGGTACAGTGGCTTAGGGTGCCTAGGACAAGAGTGATACCTTGGGCTTAATTCCTCGTGTCCCCTGACACCTGACAGCTTCATGGTCAAGGGTCTCTGATGAAAAGAGAAAGAAAGAATAGAACAGAATAGAAAATTTAAGAATTAGGCATAATGTATTTCCTTCTAAGGGTTGAGGATGATAACTGGGAATAACACGCCTGTGGAATACCTTGTAGGACTTAGAGAAAGCACTGAGCTATGTCTGTTTGTACCATCAGAAAATATCTTTAGGACTTACAGAGTGAAGAAGAGCTACTGTAGATGTTTTATTTAGTTTGATTGCATCTTTTACTTCGAGCCACAAATAAAGCTTTGTAAATATTATCAAGTCGTTCCCTGAGCAACATGGGTTTGAACTCTGGGTCCACTTACATGTTGACTTTTCTTTTAAACATGACATGATATAAACGTATTGATAAATACAGTACTGTACATCATTTTTTCTTCCTTGTGGCTTTGTTAGTAAATTTTTCTTTTCTAGTTTACTTTGTGGTCAGAGTACAGTATGTAATACATAGAACACACAAAATATGTTAATCAGATTTTTCTTCTTTTTTTGGTGCTGTCTTTTCCGCCAACAGCAGGCACGTTAGTAGGTATGGGTGGAGAAGTCCAAAGTTATGGTGGATCTTTTACTTTGAAGGTGCCGTTATTAACTGTAATTTCATAGAGAAGGGCGTGGGAGTATACATGTTTTGCTGTATGCATAAAGTCAGGGAGAATTAGGCTTATATGTACTTTTGGTATTTCTGTTTTTTTTTTTTTCCTTGAAGGAAAAATACTACGGAATGGAAGACAAGTTGTTGAAGGGCAGCGTGCTTGTGGTTGTGTTGCTGGGTGTGCTATCCAGTCCCGTCTGTGGCTCTCTCAGAATAAACAAGCTACTGTGGACACTTTGGCCCTCCGTGGGTCCTGTGGTGGGAATGGACCCCTGTTGCCGCCACACGGAGATACAAAGAGAGGTGGATGCTGCCTCCGGCTGGTGGTCCAGCAGGATAGGAGGTTGAGGGGTGAAGCCCAGGCCAGTTCATCCTCTCTACAAAGCGCTGGCCACCGCAGCTGTGTGACTGTGTTCTCACGCACATGAGCTTCCATGTAGGGGAGGGTAAAAGCCTGGGACTTGGACTGGGAGGGGGACTCAAGGGGCTCTGCATGGGGGAGGTCTGGCTTTGATCCCTGGCACTACATGGCACACCGAGCTGCTGCCACGATTGAGCACTGAGGGGAGTGAGGACTGCCAGTGTGACCCCTGAGCTTCAACCTGTGAGTGGGAATCTGAGCTCCACTGTTAATTAATAAGAGCTTGGGGCTGAAGTCAGACCCACTTAGGGTTAAAAAAAAAATAGGTCTTTGTTTAGGTCTTCGTATTAGTGTCTTTTTAGGTTTCTAGGTCTTTGTGGTTTTTTTTTTTTTACTTAAAAGCAGCATTTAGCTTACCTGAGGCTGCCTGGGCTGACATGGTGTATCTATCTTGTCCTCAGCCGAGACGTGCCGTGGCCATAGGCTTCTGCTGTTTGTGTCTGAGGAGACTGGCTCTGCTGGGAGCTCTGGGCAGCCTGCACGCAGGACGTCCTGTAGGGTGGACTCGGGAACCAGCCTGTCAGTTTCCAGCTGCCTGATCTGGAGCACATGAGCTCCTCCCCCTTTGCAGACCTCGGTCCTCCCCTTTCCTTCTGCATCAGAATTTGGACAGTTGTTCCTATGAGAATCATACCTAAGCCCTCTCCTTTTGCACAGCTTTGATTTCTTTCTTTTTTTTTTTTTTTTTTTGCTTTTTGGGTCACACCTGGCGATGCACAGGAGTTACTCCTGGTTCATGCACTCAGGAATTACTCCTGGCGGTGCTCGGGGGACCATATGGGATGCTGGGAATCGAACCTAGGTTGGTTGCGTGCAAGGCAAACGCCCTACCTGCTGTGCTATTGCTCCAGCCCCTGCACAGCTTTGATTTCTAGTGAGGATCCATGCAGCCCCCTCTGCCTGGCTGGGACTCAGAGTGGATGAGCACACTGAAAAGAGGAAGTTCCTCAAGTTACTGAAAGGAGAGAGCTGCTGACCCTGGTTCAGGAAATCTTAAATGTGGGTAGATAACTCCAAAGTGGGATTTTGCAGGAAGCAGGTTTACATTTCTGATTATAGAGTGCTTGCTTCTGAGAGTTGAGTTGTCATGTCATATTTTATTATTTTATTTTATTTTTGCTTTTTAGGTGACATCCAGTGAGACTCAGGGGTTACTCCTGACTCTGCACTCAAGAATTACTCCTGGCGGTGCTTTGGGGGCCCATGTGGGATGCTGGGATTGAATTTAGGTCGGCCGGGTAAAAGGCATATGCCCTACCTGCGGTACCTGCTGCTCCAGCCCCCATATTTAAACTTCAGTGTTTGCTGATTGGAGATTTGTCTGAGATCAAATTCTTTGGCTTTGCTTACCGGGTAGTTTTCAACGGATTGATCTGGGCTTAAATTATTGATGGTCCATTTTAGCCAGTGGGAATAATTGAATGATTGTGATGGAGAGAACCCCAGATTGGGAATGAAGAAACAGACTGTAGAGTATGCTTGGTCAAGAACATTATGTGTGACCTGGGGCCACCGTTTGCAAAAGATGAAGGTGGCACTTGATTTAATTTTTTTTTTTTTTTGCTTTTTGGGTCACACCTGGTCATGCACAGGGGTTACTCCTGGCTCTGCACTCAGGAGTTACTCCTGGCGGTGCTCAGGGGACCATATGGGATGCTGGGAATCGAACCCGGGTTGGCCGCGTGCAAGGCAAACGCCCTATCCACTGTGCTCTCTCTCCAGTCCCCTGATTTTAATTTTTTAATTTAGTTTAGAAAATGGAATTTGTTCTTCTCGTGATGCTTATTGGATAAAATTGAGCATTAGGGAAAGTTCAAAGGAGGAAAGTATTCTCAATTTTTACCATTTCCTTTGATTTGTTAGGTAGTTATAGCCTGCTTTGTTTCTAAGAAAGATTCGAGGTGATTTTTATTATGAATTTTATTATTTTTAAATGATGGTGTATTTTTCTTAGGTTTTAATTTTTTTAGTTGTGTTTCTAGCAGATATGTTTCATAGTATCTATTTTTTTTGTTTACTTTTTTTTTTTTTTGCTTTTTTGGGTCACACCCGGCAATGCACAGGGGTTCCTCCTGGCTCTGCGCTCAGGAATTACCCCTGGCGGTGCTCAGGGGACCATTTGGGATGCTGGGAATTGAACCAGGGTTGGCCGCTTGCAAGGCAAATGCCCTACCCGATGTGCTATTGCTCCAGCCCCTGTTTGTTTACTTCTGATGTTGAAGGTCCATTCCAATTCCAAATTTCGATATGTTGATTTGGATTTAGAGATGTAGAAAGAGCAAACTGCAGCAGTCAAGCTGAGAGTTTATCAGCTCCTATTGTATAGCTTGTTTTTTGGTCCTTCTGTATAGCTTGGGGCAGGGAAATATTTCCTGGAGGTAGACCTGGATTCTGAAACTGGTTCTCCACGTAACGAACATGGCACTGAAATGCTCTGAGCCTTGGTACTTTCCTTGGTAAAGCGTGTGGATGTTTGGAGCTTTGGGCCTTTCTCACTGTTTAAGGCAGGCTTAAGGCAGGGGCCCGAGGGTGGCTGATGATGTGGATTAGAAAAAAGTCACAGTCTTAGAGCCCAAGCGCCCAAAGGCATTATAGAGGTCTTTGACATCCAGGACCCCACTGAGAAGGAGGGATCTCAAACCCCACTTTGAGATGCAGAAGTCCCATGGCAGGATCCAGGTTGGACCCTCTGGGAAGAGAGGTTCTTGGAGAAACTAGGGCTGTGATAAGAATATCCAAGACCATGAACAGTTCCAAGCTCTCCCCCTTGGCACCACCCTAGCAGTAACTTGGAGGGCCAGTATGAGAAAATCTTTTAAAAACGAACTGTGCAGAGGCAAAGGCGCACATACCTGTATCCTGGGGATTCGCCTCGCCTCTGCTCAGGATGTGTGCTTGGCTCTCTCCCCTCTGGAGAAGCTCGTGTTCTTTCTTTTTTCTAGGGGGGGGGGGGTGACACCTGGAGATGCACAGGGGTTACTCCTGGCTCTGCACTCAGGAGTTACTCCTGGCAGTGCTCAGGGGACCATATGGGATGCTGGGAATCAAACCCGGGTCGGCCGCATGCAAGGCAAACACCCTACCTGCTGTGCTATCTCTCCAGCCCCTCGTGTTCTTTCTTGAGTGCATAACTCTCCCTCCCCACTCATGGTTCCCTAAATAAGAACTGTTTTACTTGGGTGTTCATCTCCTGAATTTTTTTTTTTGGTGAGGGCAGACAATGATCCTGTTAACTCCAAGGACTGACCTTTCCTTTCTTCTGTAGAACAGATTCCTTGCTCCAGTCCTTGGCTGTGGCTCCCTGAGAATTCAGGTGATGGGGGATTGTCTCCGTGGTGTGGAGGTGCATGGAGCTGGGGAGCCATATGACTAGTCCCTTCTGGAGCTGCAACCCTTCCCCCAGCCTGTTTGTATGGTAGACACTTTACTTCTGTCTCTGTCTCTGTCTCTGTCTCTGTCTCTGTCTCTGTCTCTGTCTTTGTTGCTGTCTCCATCTCTGTTTCTGTCTGTGTCTCTTTCTCTGTCTCTCTCTTTCTCTTTCACTCTTACACTTTCTCTGTTTCTCTCTCCTCCTTTTGGGGCATTATGATTACTGAGAGGTTATGTTTGTTCCGTTACCTACTTTCAGCATACAGTTCTTATCCAGAGTTATCATTTCCAACTATCTTTGTCATTGTGTTCCCTTCTCTCTCCCAACTGTCTTTTCCCCAAGCACTTGAAGCAGGCTTCCGTGGACCAGTTCTCCTGGTCCTTATCTCTACTGTCCTTTGACATTAGTCTCATAGTATGTTTTTAACATCCCACAAATGAGTACCGTCATTCTATGTCTGTCCCTCTCCTTCTCACTCATTTCACTCAGCATGGTACTCTCCATGTCCTTCCATTTATAAGTGACTGTCATGACTTCATTTTTCCTCACAGCTGCATAGTATTCCGTTGTGTAGATTTACCATAGTTTCTTTAACCAGTCATCTGTTCTCATGTACTCAGGCTATCTCCAGATTCTGGCTACTGTGAATAGTGCTATAGTAAACAGAGGAGATGAAGATGGCAGTTTTGCCGTGTGCTTTTGGGCCCCTGGTGGTATATTCCAGAAAGGTATTGCTGAGTTGTATGGAAGCTCAGTTTCTAGCTTTTTGAGGAATTCCCATATTGTTTTCTGAAAAGGCTGGACTAGTCAGTATTCCCGCTAACAATGAAGGAGAGTTCCTTTCTTCCTGCATCTTCACCAACACTGGTTGTTCTTGTTCTTTTTGATGTGTGCCAATCTCTGTGGTGTAAGGTGATGTCTCATTGTTGTTTGATTGGCATCTCCCTGATGATTAGTGATGTAAAGCATTTCTCTGCATGCTTTTGGCTATTTGTATTTCTTCTTTGAGGAAGTATCTGTTCATTTCTTCTCCCCAGTTTTTGATGGGGTTGGATTTTTTTTTTTTGTAAAGTAACCCTTTATCCGATGGGCATTGGGTAAATAATTTTTTCCAATCTTTGGGCTGTCTTTGTATTTTGTCACTGTTTCTTTTGAAGTGCGGAAACTTCTTAGTTTAATGTATTCCCATTTGTTTATCTTTGTTTCCACTTGCTTGGTCAGTGGTGTTTCATCTTTGAAGATGCCTTTAACCCCAATATCATGGAGGGTTCTACCCCTATTTTTCTCCATGTACCTTATGGATTCAGGTCTGATATTGAGGTCTTTAATCCATTGTGATCTGACTTTTGTGCCTGGTGTTAGAAAAGGGGTCTGAGTTCATTTATTTGCATGTAGCCGTCCAGTTTTCCCAGCACCACTTGTTGAAGAGGCTTTCCTTGCTCCATATCGTATTTCTTGCTCCTTTACCACAGATCATATATTTGATCATATATTTGAAGATCAGTGGCAGGATGTTCACTCTGTTTCATTGATCTGTGGGTCTGTCTTTATTCCAATACCATGCTGTTTCAATTACTGCCACTTTGTAGTACAGTTTGAGATTGGGTAAGGTGATGCCTCCCATCTATTCTTCTTTTTCCCAAGGATGGAATCTGTTTTTATCTTCTTCCAGTAATAATTTCTTGGATCAATGATTTGTGCTTTCCCCATTCTCGTATTATTTTTTAAATTTGGGGCATACCCATCAGTGCTCAGGGCTTACTATTGACTGCACCCAGGAATCACTCCTGGTGAGACTGGGGGACCATATGTGATGCTGGGGATTGAACCTGGGTCACCTGGTATACAAGGCAAGCGTTCTGCCTTCTATACTGTCTCTCTGGCTCCTGAATTTTTCTTTCTTTTACGTGCTTTAAAGTATCCGAATTGGTGGAGCTGGAGTGATAGCACAGTGGGTGGGGCGTTTGCCTTGCATGCGGCCGACCCGGGTTCGATTCCCAGCATCCCATATGGTCCCCTGAGCACCGCCAGGAGTAATTCCTGAGTGCAGAGCCAGGAGGAACCCCTGTGCATCACCAGGTATGACCCAAAAAGAGAAAAAAAAAGTACCCGAATTGGTACCTGACTTAGGAGAGCTTAATTTTTGTTTGTTGGTAGGAATATTAACAATTGTTACAGTAAGAATACAAACATTAGTAGATACCATTTTTTTAAAAAAATTTTTTTATTAGTGAATCACCGTGAGGCACAGTTACAGACTTACAGACTTTTGTGCTTGTGTTTCAGTCATACAATGATCCACCAGTGCCCATTTTCTACCACCAGTGGTCCCAGCATCCCTCCGACCACCTCTACCTCGTCCCCTCCACCCCACCCTGCCTCTGTGGCAGGGCATTCCCCCCCCCCCCTCTCTCTCTCTCTCTCTCTCGTGTTGTGGTTTGCAATAGAGGTATTAAGTGGGCGTCATGTTCGGTCTATAGTCTACTTTCAGCCCACATTTCCCATCCTGAGCGGACCCTCCAAGCACCCTTTACTTGGTGGTCCCTTCTCTATCTGAGCTGCCTTTTCCCCTAGCATGTGAGGCTGGCTTCTAAACTGTGGAGTAATCCTCCTGATACTTATCTCTACTATTCTTGGGTGTAAGTCTCCCATTCTGTTACTTTATATTCCACAAATGAGTGCAGTCTTTCTGTGTCTGCCCCCCCCCCCCCCTTTCTGACTCATTTCACTTAACATGATACTTTCCATGTTGATCCACCTAAGTGCAAATTTCATGACTTCATCTTTTCTAACAGATGAGTAGATGCTTAAATATTTTCTATGTGCTGAGAGCTCACATCCATTGGCTAACTTAATCTTTAATGGGTGCTGTCCTCATGGCAAGAGATTGAAAAAAGAATTGGAAGCATAAGTATCATGCATTTTATCACGTGCCCACTGCATCTAACACATATCTGGCTTGCTAAAGGAGGGAAGGAATGAATAGCCTGCTGGAAGGTCATTCAGCCCTTAGAGCCAGAATTCTGCCCCAGAGTCCGGGCTGTTGCCCTCTGCCGGGCTTGCCTCCCAGTCAGCTCACACATCGTGCTGACCTGATGATTGTCCCTAGTGATCAGGCACTAACTCATCTCTCATCACACACGTTCTCTCGTAGCGGCCTTGTTCCCAGTCTGCCAGCTAACCTGGGGGACGTCAGCGCCACTGCCGCTCTGGGAAATGGTGGTAAGTACCTTACACTGGATCTTATGTTTGGGTCAGAGTTTGAGGTGGACGAGACCCCAGACCCAGGGCCTTGAGGGGACTGGGGCTGGGCTTTGAGGTTGGTGGTGGGAGGGGGAAGATTCCCACCCTGCCCACTGAGTGCTCCTAGTAGATGCTCAGTTTTTCTCATTTGCTGTTCCCCTTCATACACATGAGATTAGCAGAGTCCATCATCCCTCCATAGGGCCTGGATCCTGGGGTCTGTTCCTCACTCCCCAGCTCCTCAGGTTCAGCCTGAGTTTGCTGGAGCAGTGATTGTACTCCATCAGTGGTGGTGTTCCTGGTCTCAGTGGCTGAGTGGCCAGTGGCCAGCCACTGTGAGGTATGGTGTGTCCAGGACTTCCCAGCCAGCCACTGGATTCCGTTTGTGCCTGAGACCCGGCGTTCCCTCCCGAGCAGTCCTCTGGAGACAGATGACTGGGGAGAGCTTAGGAGCCGGAGCAGCTGTTGTGTGCGGCTGGAGTATGAGGAGACCCTGCTGTGTGGCTGGAGCTTGGCAAACACTCTCCCATGCATCCATGAGTTCCTGCTCATCAGCCCTGCAGAGGTGGCGCTGGGTTGTTTATTCTCTGGCTCTTTTCTCTTCTCCCGATGGATGAAGCTTGGCGCACAGGGACCATGTCTTCCTCGCAGGCGGCCTCCGTGTCCCAGGGCTGATTTCTGCAGAAGACTTGGGCCCACACACCACCTTCAGGTTTTCCTTGTGAGCTTCTAATACAAAATCCAGCTGTTGTGGTTTCTAGCCTTCCCGTGCACGCCGGGCAACGAGGAGCAGGGAATGGAGCAGCTGGTTCCCTGGTTCTTGGTACCTCTGCTTCCTGGCCAGGCCACGGTGCAGTACACTGGTTCCTGGCAGATCCACAAGGCAGACGGTGGAGTGGAGAATATGCTTGAATAAACCCTCTGATGTGTGTTGTGAGAGGCCAGGAGAAGGGGCTGACCTGGGTGGGGAGGTGGTGGGTATAGCTGGCACTGCCCTGGCACTGGCTGTGGAGCTGAGACCGGCAGGGTGACTCCAGAGAGATGTCTAGAGGATCCTGGGCCCAGGCCAGAGGAGGCCCGAGAGGCCGGGTAACCACGGATGCCTGCTGGGGCTTCCCAGTCGGCCCCGCCACTCCTGACCCTTTGTCTTGTGGGTAGTCTCCCAACAGGTACTGTGCCCCCCACCTCTGGGACTCTGTGAGGGAAGACCCCCACCCCTCTCTTCCCACCCCCTCATCTGCGCAGTGCCTGCTGCAGCCTCTTTCTGCCACAGCTCCAAGCGTGATGCTCCCGTGGTTTCTCCCTGGGCGATGGAGGGGAGCGTTTCTCTCGAAACTCACCGTGTTTCGCTCCACTCCTTTCATTTACTCCCGTTGGCGACTTCAAAGCCTTCTGGAATCTGAGCCTCCCTCCAGCCCATGGCCTGGATTATCCCGTGTCCTCCGGACAGGCAGCCTTTTAGCCTCGTGCATGCCCTGGTGTTTCTTGTGATGTTCCTTAGCTCCGAACCCTCCCCCGACTCCTCAGAGTCCCGAGCATCTCTGCAGAGGCCAGCGCAGTTGCCGAGACTCTCGCTGGCGCCCTTGGTGCGGTTGTGGGTCTCTCGCCTTCAGTGCTGTGGCTTCTTGGCTGGGCCTTCTCGCACCTCAGATGCTGTGTTTCACCGGGGTTGTCGCCTCCTTCCGACCCTGTGTCTGCTAGAGGTCCCCTTCTCACTGGCCTCCTGTGCTGCAAGTGGCCGCCTTCCTTTCCTGTTGCCATTCCTGTCCTTAGGCACCCCTGCAACTCCGTGGGGTTCAGCTCCTCATCTTTTCTTCCTGGTGGGTCAGCTGCCCGTGCTCTTTTCCCTGCTGTGGCAGCATCTTGAATGGAGCCCAGGGCTGAGGAGGCCCTTAGCGAGCGTCTGTTGGACAGAAGCTGTGTATTTTCTCAGCGCCTAGAAGGCACCACGCACTTGGTGCTGCAAACCATTGGCCAGCAGCTCGGTCTTGCCTGCCGGGTTGGGAGCTTCTTGGATGCGGGCCCCATGTCCCTTCCGCCTTTGTTTCCCTGGCTGTCCTCCGGTGCAGAGTGGTGCTGGAATGGAATGTCCCTGAGTAAAGGAAGCTGCAGAACACTTTGGGTATCGGCAGAGGCCTCCGGCAGCCCGGCCCATTGCCTGCTTTTGAAAATCAGACTCTTATTGGAATAGCTCCTTCATCTGCTGATGAATTATTGGTCGGTGTGGCTGTGCTGTGAGAGTTGAGTAGTGCTGACAGACTTCAGGCTTTGTGGATGTGGCGGGGCTGATTGGAAAGCCCCTCAAAGCTGAAAACACTGCTTGTCTGCTGCTTTAAGATGAAGCTTGCCCACCCTTGTGGCCACGCAAGTGAGACACTCTCTCTTTTAATTGCCCAGCACACGAAGCCTGCACCCTGGGCAGCAGAGTAAGTGTTTGACAGGCAGTAAGGAGGCACATGTCTGACCAGGTCTGTTTTGCCACCTGCCATATGCATTTTTTTGGTCCATCCTTTGACATATACATTGTTATGTGGAGGCTAGTTTAAGTTGTAAAGAAAATAGGATGCCGTAGATGGCACAAGTTCCTAAACTTACTGGGCCTCCTGACTCTTTTTCAGGGGAAAAAAATAAATAAATAAAATTGCCCGGTGCTTCCCTAGAAATCTTCCTTTTCTTTTTTTTAAGTAAACAGAAATACATTTCCTCCCTACCGGACCTCCCCCCCGAATTGCACTCAAGTTGCATTCTGGATTATTCTAGCAACCCTCTCAGCCCAGAGGAGACACTAGTTAGAGTCCCCTAGATCTGACAGAGTCCCTGCAGGGAACGCTCTGGACACTGTGCATGGGGTTTCCCCCCTGGACGCTGCCCTGCTTGGGGGGTGCGGCTGCAGGCAGTGTGAGTGATGCTTCCCTTTGTCCCTTTTCTCTTCATAGTGCTCCCAGGGGCGTCAGAAGAAACGGTGTCTCCCACCAGAGCACGGAACATGAAGGACTTTGAACATGTAAGTGCAGATGCCGACTCTCATTACGAACAGACTGTTTCTGTGCCCACAGTGCAGCTGGCCTGGGGGGGGGGGCGGGTTTTCCGGAGAGGGGTCTGGGTGGTACAGGGCTGGGGCGGGCAGGTGTGCTGGGCCTGGTGCTCCTTCTCCCTCCCCATCCATGCTCCACTCCGAGCCAGCTCTGGCTTCTGACAGGAGCAGCAGTTTGGGATATTTCTTTTTTTGTTTTGTTTTGTTATGTTTTTTGGGTCACACCCGGCGATGCACAGAGGTTCCTCCTGGCTCTGCACTCAGGAATTACTCCTGGCGGTGCTCAGGGGACCATATGGGATGCTGGGAATCGAACCCGGGTCAGCTGCGTGCAAGACAAATGCCCTACCTGCTATACTATCGCTGCAACCGGTTTTGTTTCGAGGTATTAACAGCAGTTTGGGATAATTCTGGGGTCCCAGATGGGAGGTGCTCGTTACCTTAAGGATATCACCACCAGTTTAAGGTAGTATTATGACTCGTGTTCATCAGGGCTTTCTTGTGTCGTATGATACATGGTTTATAGTTCCCTCTTAGTCCTTGCTGCAATTCTTTGAGGTTATTTTGTATAGCTGCCATTTTAAGGCCCTAATAGTTTTTTTGTACGGCTCCCATTTCGGGGCTCTAACGGTTAATGGAGGGAGCTCTATCACCTGGTATCTCTTTGGCAGAGCAGGGATCAGAATCCAGGTTTTCGGTGGCTGTGAAACTGTTAGTCTCCCCACTGATGTGTGCTGTCTGCTTGCATCCCCCCGCCCCCTCTGCCCCCTGCCCCACGTCCCTCCAGTCACAATACAGACCAGTGAAAGGGCCTGGGCTGGGCTGGGGTGTATATGGGGTGAGCTTCCTGTGCCTCCTCTTTCTATAAAGTCAGTGTAAAGAACACAGCCCGTGGTAAGCACAAGGAGGGCAATTTTTTTTTTTTTGGTTTTGTTTTGGGGTCTTAACCTGCAGTGCTTAAAGGTGATCCCTGGCTCTGCACTCAGGAACCTCTCCTGGCAGGGTTTGGGGGACCATATGGAATGCTGGGGCTTGAACCCCGATCAGTTGTGTGCGAGGCAACTGCCCTCCCTGCTGTACTAGTGCTTCTGCTTGGCATTTTGCCCACTTCACCTTTGTGGCGGTCAACATGGGAATAGCCTCCGCCCAGCTCTGCCCTGTGATGCCCCGAGAATGTTTACGGGGGGGCAGAGATTTGACTTACTTGCTGATTGTCCTTCAGCCGTGTGTCTCTCATCTGTTAGCGGAGGGTGTTGGCTTGTCAGGCCATCGGAAAATAAGATTATTTTCCCAATTCCAATTCTCCTTCACAAGTTACCTGTCCCGTGCTCTCATTTATCACGGGAGGAATGAAACCCTTCTTCATTTGTAACCGAATGGAATCCAGACTCCTCGAGGTGCGGGAGATGCTTATCAGCCCGAAGACTGAGGGCGCAGCGAGGACGGCCCACACTCAGGCTTTGCTGTCCCTGTCGTCTTCCCAGAGCCGAGCGGTTCTGTCTCTGGATTTAATTTAGAATACTCATTACCGCTAATAGTCATCTGCAAACCACCAGCGACCCATTGAAGGAACGACTTGTCAGATCTCTAATGGAAACAAGTAATTTCTAAGCTTTGAGTTGTTATAATTTCAGCTGTACAACGTGATCCTTGCTGTGGGGTCTGGGGGCCTCCCCAGCGAATAGGATTTGATTATTCCACGGTGTGGGTAATTAAAATGAGCGAGACTGTTAAATAATTGTTCCTGTTTTCATCATAAGAGGAATAACAGTGTCTGTTTATTGAGCTCTTGTCCTGAGCCAGGCGTGGTGAGGGTTCTGTTCTTTTTTAACATGATGAGAGCGTTAAAATAACTCTGCAAGATACAGACCTGTTTTATTTTCAAAGAGTACAATATTGGATTTTATTTGTAGACTAAAAAAAAAGAACCTTTTAATTTTGGCTTCACTTTTTTTTTTTTTGCTTTTTGGCTCACACCTGGCAATGCACAGGGGTTACTCCTGGGTCTGCACTCAGAAATTACTCCTGGCAGTGCTCAGGGGACCATATGGAATGCTGGGACTCGAACCTGCCCTACCTGTTGTACTATCGCTTCAGCCCCTTGGCTTCACATTTTATTGTTGGCCTTTTACATAGGGGAGGAATCCTAGAATTGTCCAATTGTTTTTCATCATTAGAATGAAATCCTGCGGGACCATATGGAATGCTGGGGATCGAACCCGCGGTTCTCTAAAAATTATTGGAAAAGCTGAGGGGTGAGGGCCAGTTGAGCTAGGGGTGCCGGGAGTCTCTGCTGCCTCCCAGCTATGCCTTCTGGACTGGAACAGACTGCCTGTCCCTTCGTATCTGCAGGTGTCAGCCACAAGACTGAAGTCTGAGGAAAGTTCCCTCACTGGCCACTTCGGTCTTGTGGCCAACATGCAGGGGGCTGGCATTGGCTGGTCACTGGGCCTCTCTGTACTTGGTCTTAAAAATAGGCTGAATGAGGCTGGAGCGATAGCACAGCAGGTAGGGTGTTTCCTTGCACATGGCTGACCTGGGTTCGATTCCCAGCATCCGCCCCTTGAGCACCACCAGGAATAATTCCTGAGTGCAGAGCCAGGAGTAACCCCTGTGCATCACTGGGTGTGACCCAAAAAACAAACAAACAACAACAACAAAAAGAACCTGAAAAAAATAAAAAAGACTGTGATGGTTTCTGCGTCAATGGGGCTGTCGTGAGGATTGATGAGTCGGGCGCATGGGCACGAGCTCATTGTGGGCGCGAGCCGTCTGACCTCCTCCCTCCTGTATTTACGGCCGTTCCTTTGGCCTGTGCCCTGGGATTTTGCTGGCCCATGCTCACAGACATTCTCGGTGACCCGCCTGCCATTGTTCTCGAAGGCGAGCATGCGCCCACTCTGCGAACGCTATGTGGAATTTATGTCTTCTCCTTTACGGCTCCAGTCCTTTGGCTGCTGTTAGGTTTTTATGATATTAATATCTTTTATTGTAGCACTTCCCAGAGAAAATTCTGCAGTTGAGATGGAAGTGACCACCCAGGTCTCAGTGTCTCCCTTTCAGGTCTTTACGAGTGCTGGGGGTTTTTCCATTTAGCCAGAGCCCGGAGGCCTGGTGCCCGTGTAGGGATTGTGGAAGGGCCTCATCGGAAATGCTGTTGGTGTTTAATGTGATTGCAGCGTCGACATACATCATTGGGGGGTGGGCGGTGGAAATACATAGTTTTGAAAACTGTTGTGTGGGTCACCTTGGCAGTGCCCGGGACCACCAGAACTGCACTGGTGGTGTTCAGGGGTCTTGTGCAACTGGGGGTCAGGCCCACAGCCGTGCTTGTGCTCCGTGTGCAGTCACTTGAACCACCCCTCCCAACTGCATCTTCCACTTTCTTTTTGAAAAATGTGGTGCGAAGGGGAACCGGAGCGATTGTCCAGAAGGGAGGGCGCTTGCCTTGCAGGTGGCCAACCTGGGTTTGATCCCTGGCGTCCCATGTGGTCTCCCCCGAGCCTGCCAGAAGTGGTCCCTGAGTGTAGGGCCAGGGATGAGCCCTGAACACCACTGGGTGGGCCCCCAAACAAACAAACAAAATAATAAAAAAAACTGTGGTGCCTGGAACCCAACACGCATGTGAGGCTTGGACTCTGCCACCGAGCCGTGAGCCTGGCCTGGCTCTGTGCGCTCTTGATGTCAAGAGGAAGCTCTTGATTGCCCTGATGTCGGCCTCTGAGGATGGATTTGTGAATGAGCACCAAGACCCGTCAGTTAGGGTCCTGTGAGTTGGTAAACGACAGACCTCCCTCTGGTGTTCTCAGATGTCCCGTACATTCATCTGCAGCGATTTTCAAATGCATGCTTTGTGCCAGGCTTTGGTTCTCGGGACAGAGATTCTGCAGTAGATTCAGAAGGTGAGTCTCTCTGCCTAGTGGGAAGAAGGAGAGGAAGTAGGTTAGCTGTAGGGGGAAGGACAGGGTGTCTGTCTGGCACACAGAGGAAGAGCTCTGAACTGGCGGGGGCGGGGGGTATCTGGGACTCCTTCCTGGATGAGGTGAGTTGGGGCCTTGGGGAACGAGGGCTGATGGATGGGGAGCACTGTGGGTGCCAGGACCCACCGCGCTGGTACAGAGAGGCACTTCAGTGGGTAGAAACTGCGAAGGGCGGGGCTCCTGTGTTTCAATGGTGTGTGCAAAGGGCCCCTCTGGCCGATGTCTGCCAGGTGGACTCAGGCGCCTGGCAGTGTCCCGGGAGGGAAGCGGGGAGGAGAGAGGGCCTGGGTGTCGCTATGTTCCAAGGAGGGTCAGGAATTTAGGACTGGAGGACTCGGAATGTCCTCTCCTCCCGCCCTTTCACTGGGCACACATGGAGGGAGAGGGAGGCACGTCCCCGGCTTTGACCCCAGGCCTCGGTGCCACTCTGCAGCTCCGCACGTGCCTCTCTGACGGAGAGAAACCCGTGGCTGCTTTTGGGTTGGGACATGGTGGCCTGTCATCTCGTACCCTCCGAGCTGAGGAACTCCTCCCGTGCGGCAGGGCGTTTGGAAGGAAGGAAGACGGCGTGTCCAGTTAGTCTTAGAGGGAGCCTGATCTGTCCACTGTAATTGTTTGTGCCCCGAAGTGCTCCTGGTGGATGTGGCCTGACCAGGGCAGTGCTTTGGAAGGACGGTGTGTGTCTGGTGTGACCTTTTCTGGGGAGATCAGTCTCTCTCTCTCTCTCTCTTTCTCTATCTTTTATTCTGTCTTTCTCTCTCATTCTCTCTTTCTTCTCTTCCCCTGATGGAAAACATTCTTTGACTAGGAATAGTTTGTAAAGACTCTGTTCAAAGGGGCGGGCTGAACCGTGGCTGACATAATCTCTCAATATGGACATTCTGAGATCCCTTCTCATTTTTCACTTCCGAAACTCTCCCAGTGTGTAAGTCTTCTCACATTTACAAGATTGTTTCCTTAGGGCATGTTCCTAAAAAATGTAATTTCTGGATGTCAGAGGTATCAAGTCAAGCACATGCAGCAAATAGCAGATATTGCGGGTAGGATTTCTGATGTTTGTGCTTTTTATTTTTGTTTTCAGGCCATTGCAGGGAGTGCTCTGAGGGCCTTGCTGGGTCAGAGAGCAAACCTGGGGGTCCGTCTGCCAGGCACATTCTCCAGCTCTCTGAGCCCCCTCCCTGCCCCACCCCGCTACAGCTTGGAGCAGGATTTCTTATTTCTGGTGGTTTCCTTTCTGAGGAATCTGGGAAACTTTCTGAGGAATCTGGGAAACTGACCTGGGTTCAATCCTCAGCATCCCATACGGCCCACCGAGCACCACCAGGAGAAGTTCCTGAGCACAGAGCCAGGAGGAACCCCTGAGCATCACTGGGTGTGACCCAAAAAGCAAAGAAAAAAAATTGTTAGGAGGGTGATGTGAATCACGACATGAGAAGCCCCTAGCCTCTTCCAGGCACACAGTGGTCACTCTTGGTGCTGGTGCCCAACTCAGATAGTACTTTCATTTCAGCCAACTCCCTGCGTCCTAACCCCATGCTTTTTTGTTGCCGTGGTGCTTGTTTCTTCGACGTGGAAGGACATCGCTAACTTCTCTGCCAAGTCCTCAAGCCCTGCCCCGCATGATGCTGTTTTTGCCTTTCTGAGCTCAGCAGGTGTTGTGGAGGGCTCTTCCCTCTGGCACCCTCTTGGAAGGCGGGCCCCTGCCCTTCCCATGCCAGTGTGGTTGGTCACAGAGGCTTCCTAGCTCCCTTCCCTGGCTCTCCCAGAATCCCTGTTTCCTCTCAAAGCAAGCAGGCAGCACTCTGTTATTTTTCTGTTACTGCTTGGAATTTCATGTTTATGTATGTACTTGTATAACACAGGCCTCTGCTTGCTTCCTACCCAGAACTACCCAGAGGAGATGGTGTTGCAGGTAATACATTTTGGTGTTGAACACAAGTGTGGCCTTGTATACAGTTTTCTAAGCCTATACATTTTGGTTGCATAAGGTTTTCTAAACCTATAAATGTGAAAAGTGGGAAAAAGAATTTCTGTCTTCCAGAGTCTCAGTGAGACCTGGAGGGCTGGAGCGATAGCCCATCGGGTAGGGCGTTTGCCTTGCACGCGGCCAACCTGGGTTTCATTCCTCTGCCCCTCTCGGAGAGCCCGGCAAGCTACCGAGAGGGGTAGCTTGGTATACCAAGATACCAAGCTATCTCGCCTGCACGGCAAAGCCTTGCAAGCTACCCGTGACGTATTCGATTTGCCAAACACAGTAACAGCAAGTCTCACAATGGAGACGTTACTGGGCCCGTTTGAGCAAATCGATGAACAAAGGGAGGACAGTGACAGTGACAGGGTCCCGGTGAAGATTGAACGGCACATGCCAGGCGTACCAGTGTACCAGATCTTCAGGCAAAGTGAGGCGCTCTCGTCACTGTTAACACAATAGATGAGGACAGCATCGCTGGGCATCAGGGAACGTGTCAGGAGCCTCAGCAGTTGTGAGGTCCAGGTGAAGCCAGGTGTGAACAGTCAGGAGTGCAAGAACTGTGGAGGCAAGTCGGTAGAAGTAGTTGGGAACAGAGCCCAATGTGTCAGAGAGTAGTGCTGCCAATCTTGGGGTGCTGGTGCTGTACCGGGGGGCCCATAGCACCCAGGACCTTAGGAATCACGTTGACTATTTAATGACCTGGGAAGGTCCCAGGAAGCGTGAGGACAGGGACACACGGTATAGCAGGAGGGTTTCCTGCTGCCACTGTAGATGCTCAGGGATGCCCAGGGTTTCTCAGACCGCGTGCTCTGGGTGGCCCAGTGGGCAATTCACACCTGCATAGTTTTTCTGAAGGTGATTGGAAAGAGGCTTGGATGCTTCTCAAAGTTCTGTCGCTCAGAAAAGCATTTCGGGGGAAAAGTTATTCTCAGCAAACAACCTAGTGAGCGAAAAAGCTCAGCCTAATTGTGTTTATTGCTGTGGTGGGTCTGACTGGGAAAACTTGGGAACAAGAAAATTATGTTTCATCCCTTTGACTTCTTCCAACATTCCTGTGAGGAAGATGAGGTTGGAGAGTATTAAATTGTGACGAGGCCTTTTCCCCCAGCATTTGAGATCGGCTTCCAAGCCATGGAGTGATCCTCTCGGCCCTTATTTCTACTATCCTTAGGTGTTAGTCTCCCATTCTGTTACTTTATATTCCATAAATGAGTGCAGTCATTCTTTGTCTGTCTTTCTCTTTCTGACTCACTTCACTTAGCATGAGACTCTCCATGTCTATCCAACTGGCATGCAAATTTCATGATCTCATCTTTCCTAACAGCTGCATAGTGTTCCATTGTGTAGATGTACCAAAGTTTCTTTAACCAGTTATGCAAGTTTATGTCTGTAACGGTGATTCATTAAAATAAAAAAAAATTAAAAAAATTGTGACCAGGCGAACTTGGTCCTCTACCTAGTTCTTCCCCACATGGAGAATTACCTTTCCTCTCCCACTTTCCAATAAGCTTTTCTGCCTTCTAAAATAGATGCATAAATGAATGAATTATGACCTACCTGTGAACTAGGTACGACTGAGGAACTAAAAGGAGGCTCAGCTCAAAGCTTAGCGCACAGAATCTGCCAGTGATCAGCAGGGAGAGGGTTAATATTTGGCGGGGAATCAAGTCAGTGAGGTTTGGTGCAGTCATTTTAGCTAGTCGCGGTGCGTGATCCTGCAACAATGAGAAGAATACTTGAGCTGTGGTATCGGGGAAAGCACTGGAATAACAAACTTGCCTCTGTTTTAATTTTACATCAAATGTATATTCATGAGCAAAAGCTGAAGAGAGTATAAAAAAGAGTTGATTTCATAAAGCCGTTAAATTCCAAGTGTTGTTTGGGGTTCAGCTTTAGCATTCTGTTATTGCTACAGAATCGTTTGTTGATAAATAGCCGTTTGCCTGGTAATGGTTTTCCTGACGGTTCGAGGACCCCGGGGAGCGGAGGGGAATCAGAAACTGCACACTGTCCTCGATTCGCCGCCGCGCTCGGCTGCAGCTGGCACGCTGACTTCCAGGCCGCCTTGTTCTCCAGGGATGAGCCTCAGGCAGCAAGTGTGTGTGGTTTCTATCCCGTCAGGGCGATGGGTCTAACGGGGTTTTGAATATTTGGATACCGGCTGCTATACCCAGTGATGCTCAGGGCTTATTCTTGGGTCTGTGCTCAGGGGTGGGTCCTGGGGCCGCTGGGCGGGGGGTGGGTGGGGGGTGGGGATAATGAATTGAATTAAATTCAATTGAATCAGGGTTTATTCCGTGTAAGGTGAGTGCCTTAACCCCTGGACTACATCTCCAGCCCCAGTGCTCAGACTCTTTCTGAGGATAAGACATTGCCGATGGCCCCAAGACATGAATTCCTTCCAAGGGTTCTCCTGCCTGCTCTTCTTGCTGGTCACAGGACTCCTGTGAAGTGTTGGACTTTTTTGTTTGTTTGCTTTTAAACCCTCCCTTGAGAGAAAAGTAAACAGTGTTCCAGAGACTTCAGTCATTTCTCCCGTCATACCCTTGGAGTCCAGCCCTGTGGCCTCCTGGACAGAGGGGAGCTGGCCCTGGGGCGCTGGTTTGGGCTCTTGCTGCGGGGGACTGGTGGCCAGAATTAGATGCCTCGCTGGGGTTCCATGACCAGCATGCCTGGCTGTAAGTTGTCCCGATTCTCTTTGATGTTCTTGGTCTTTGCTTCTCTTTCCTAGTCGGTTGGGTGGAGCGCTAGGCTGGAGAAGGACTGGGTAGGGCGAAAGTGGGAGGAAGCCAGTGTGATGGACAAACGGCCGCTCAGAATCCCACCCACAGCTGAGCCGGGCCCTTTCCATATTCTCAGAATTACCACCCCATCATCCTGTGGAGTCCTGTGGCGTGTTACTCGCTACAAATGGCTGCTGTTCCCAGTAACACTTAGTATCCAGAGACTGGAGTATGTCAGGAAGGCTCATGTTAGCTTACTTTTGAGCAGGAAGTTTCTACGTTGTATTTTGGTGTGTTTATTCCTATTGTATGGTAAGCTGAGTTCAGTTTTTCCAACTCAGATTAAATGTTTTTTTGTTTGTTTTCCCACTTTTCATCGAAAAGCTTCCTTCCTTCCTTCCTTCCTTCCTTCCTTCCTTCCTTCCTTCCTTCCTTCCTTTCTTCCTTCCTTCCTTCTTTCCTTCCCTCCCTCCCTCCCTCCCTCACTCCCTCCCTCCCTCCCTCCCCTCTCTCCCTCGCTCCCTCCATCCCTTCCTCCCTTCCTCCCTTCCTTCATACTTTACTTGGCAGTGCTCAGAGCTTCTTCCTGCCTCTGCACGCAGGGAGCACTCTGCTCCCTGGCATGGCTCTGGGGGCCAAATGGGGTGCTGGAGAATTCAACTCCCGAGGGCTGCATGTCAAGCAAATGCCTTGCCTGCTGTGCTGTATCCCTCTGGCCCCAGAACTTGTGTTTCTTAAAGGAAAAGTACAAATGAGAAGAATGTTGAAGTGTTTCAGGTTTTTATATTGTTGCCAGGCACAAATGCTGAACATTCTAATTATTTTCCTTTACTTTTTATAATAGATCTATGAGATAGGCATTGTCCTAATGCCAGTTTCATACATAAAGGAAGTGAGGCCCACAAAAATGAACTTGACCAGGTCCCGCAGCTAGTCATGTGTCAAGACTGTATTTCATTCATTCAGCGTCTCATCCATTCATTCAGCGTCTGCACTGTTCCAGATATGGTGCAGGTAGAGCTGAGCAGATAAACAGTGGCCGGGCTGTTGAGGGCCAGGGAGGACAGTAGTTAGGTAGTACATTGTGAACAGAGCAGGGGAAAGGAAGGCACGGCAGGGTGGAAGAGGCAGAGGATTTTATTCTAGGAGTGGTGGGAAGAAGCAGTGCAGGGGGCTGGGTGGCTGGCCCAGAGGGCTTGGAGTCTGTGCTTCGCATGTGGGAACCCCAGGTTCCATTCCCAGCACTGTATGATCTCCTGAGCACCACCTGGCCAACACACAGGGGGGGAAAAAAAACCCAGAAAAGCAACACCCTGCTCCCTACCAGTTCCAAAACCCTGAAATCACCAGGCACACACAAACCTAGTGAGGTGACGTCTGCTGCGTGTGTCCGAGTGTGAAGCCCGAGGAGACCCCCTTCTGTCACGCTGCCATCTCATCTCATATGTCCCTTCGTGTGTTTAGTGACTTGTTTTTTCCCCTCTGTGACCAGGAAGTGCAGGGTTGATGGGGTTTCTCTTCTCTGAGGGATGAGTTGTCCGAAAATGCCCGTACCCTGCTGGTCCAGTGGTGGGAAATGCACTGTGATGAGAGTTGAGGGGATGGGATCATTGGGCAGAATCCCTCATTCACCCGGATGGGGATGATCAGAGAAAACTTGACTCGAGAGGAGCTCATTAGCAGGGCCAGCAGGCATTGTTGTGGGCAGATGCGTTTGTGTTCCCTACAATTTATTTGGGCCTGTCGGGTGTTGGTGGTGCCCTGCTGAAGGCTATTAGCCTTTCTCGTATTTTCCTTAAAAACATCGTGGCCTATAAATAGGACAAATATTCTTTCAAGGGTTGCTAAGGATTTTAGCCATGTGTACAATGTGGGCTTTTTCAGCAACCTCCATAAATATTTTATTGGGAGTTGAGTAATAGAATAAGGTTTTTCTTTATAGGCGGCAGCTGGCAGCATTGACTTTTTTGTTTGAATGAATGTTTTATGTGCTCTTTCCTTAAAACATTTAAAAGGAGACTTTAATGAACCTTCCAGTTGTTTTTTTGTGCTGTTATTGTTAGCCACAAAAATTGAATCCCTAAGTGTTAACAAGAAGGCGAAGAGCAGGCAGTTTGAAATATAGGGTGTGCTTTATACAGAGTGTGCTTACCATCTCCATTTATCCTGGCACCCAGGAGTGTTTTAATATTAAAGATTGTGTTATATATTATTACTAAGCATTTTTGAAAACTTTGGAAAAAAACAGTGAGTATATATTTTTGGAGAATGTATTAATATTTAAGTATAGTTATTAATATTTTGCTAGATTTATTTTCATTATCTTACATAAAAGATACCAATTTAAGGTATTGGCTTAAATTCGAGGAATTACCTGTTTAAGGAATTTTGACACATGAATGCTGTCTTACAACTTCTGTTTGATGTTTTACATGTGTGTATACAGTTCTAGGTTCAAGTAACCTTCACTGTAGTTTGAGCAGAGAACAACCCAAAATGAAAGTTCTCCTGTGTTGTGTCATTGTGGTCAGCCCTTTCATTACTCTAAATCTCTCGCAGCTAATGCCACAGTAAACCAAAACTAATGTTTTCTGTCCCTATAATTTTGCTTTTTCCAGCTGTCATCTAAGTGGAATCATACACTATGTAATCTTTGGAGGCTGGCTTCTTGCCCTCAGTGTAATGCCTTTGAAATACATGTTGTGCTTATTAGTGACCAAGTATTACTCAGTCTTATAGATGAGTCTGTTGATTTGTCCACCCTCTGAAAGGCAGTTTTTCGTGATTAGTCATTAAACTGTGGTGAACGTTCATGTATAGGTTTTTGTGTGAACATAGGTTTTCATTTTTCTATGGTAACTGCAAAGGAGTGAAATTGCAGAGTTATTTGGTAAATGTAGCTTTTATTTTTTTTTTGAAAGAAACTGCCAAGCAGTTATCCAGAGTGGTTGTGTCATTTTGAATTCCTGTCAGCAGACTGGACCATTTGCCTCATAGCCTCATGAGCTCTTGGCAGTATCAATACATTTGACAAAATCCTTTTTAATAGGTGTGGAGGTTATCTTATTTATATTTTTAATTTATGTTTATATATAATTTTATTTACAAAATTTATAATTTATATTTCCTTAGTGACTAAAGTTGTTAAAATCTATTTTCAAAATTTACTGTCATCTTTATATCTTTTCTTTTCAAATGTTTTATATATATCTATGTGTATATATATGTATATATATATATAGGATAGTGGTGGTTTTCTTACATTTATATTTTGAGGATTATTTATATGTTCTAGAGGACAATTCTCATGTTGGACGTACAGTAGGGAAATATTTTCTCCAGTGTGTAGCTGGTCTTTAGAGACTGTGCTTTAAAAGCAAACTTTTGTGTTTGGTTTTGGATCACACCTGGTGGCGCTTGGAAATCATTCTGTATTGGCAATCAAACCTGGGACTTACGCATGCAAAGCATACCTCCAACCCCTGGGTCCAACTTCCTGTCCCTCAAAGCAAACATTTTAAATTGTGATGAAGCTTGATTTATTTAAAAAGGGCTATTTTTTATGGACCATGCCTTTGGTGTGTACATCTAAGATACTCTTTGCTTGCCTCAGGATCTCAAGGATGTGTTTTTCTAAAAGTTAATGATTTTATGCTTTATATATACTGTGAGCTAATTTTGGTTAGCTCTTGTTTAAATTATGAGGATTATTTTTATTATGAAGATAAGTATGTTTTTCTAGTGCAGTGATATTGGTTTATAATATTGTATATATTTTTAGAATTTAGTTTTCTTTTTTTTTCAAGTGAATCACAGGGTTGGAGCAGGTAGGGAGTTTGTCTCACATGCTGCTGACCTGCGTTCAATCCCTGGCCTCCCGTATGGTCCCTCAAGCACCACCAGGAGTAATTCCTGAGTGCAGAGCCAGGGGTAACCCCTGAGCATCGATGGGTGTGACCCCCACCCCAAAAAATAAAATGAATTTTCTGCCACATTTTAGTGGCAGAAAAAGGTGTATTAGCTAGCTTATGTCTAGCTGAAAAATTCCAGTGGGGATAGTTTGATTCTGATTGTGTTGATAGAATAAATATTGATAGTTAAATTGGTCATTCTCTTCTTTATGTCTTCTTGATTTCAGGAGCTTTTTGTGGCTTTACACGTACATTTTAAGCATATAGTTACAAAGTTTTTCATGATTGGGCTTCAGTCATATGATGCTCCAACACCCGTCTCTTCACCAGTGTACATTTTCCAACACCAGTATATATATATTCTGCTTATGTTTTAGGAGTACAGGTTCACCTCTTAAGTATGTTACCATACCACACCCAGCACCAAGCTACCAATATTCCTCTACTATAGGCCACAGGATTTTGTGGTTGTCGTTGTTTTGTTCCTTTTTCCCCGCTTCTGGTAACCCCACTTCTTGTGGTTTGACTCCACGGATTTTGGTTTGGCTTTGTCCGGTCCCATGCGTTGAGTCTTTATATGCCCCACCTGAGTGAAATCATCCAGGATTACCTTCCTCATCTGGCTTATTATTCACAGAACGATTGATTCCCTCCAGTGCCCCCCAGGCTGTTGTAGATGCTGTGTCTCTAGACCACATCTCTGTACCCACTCAGCTGTCATCGGGCACTTGGTGTTGTTGCTCTATCTTGACTGTTGTAAGTAGAGCTCAGGGAGCATAGGTGGACTTGTATCTTCCTGAATGGGTGTTTTGTGTGCTTCAAACAGATACCTATGAGTGGGGTTGAAGGATCATTTGGGGGGGATGGACATGGTTGTGCTCAGGGCTTGGTGCTCAGGAATCACTCCTGATGGGGCTTGGGTTCCACATACAGTGTCAGGGATTGAACCCAGATCAGCTGCATCCAAGGACTGTACTATCTTTCCAGTCCCTGGAATTGCTGGGTCTTATGGTAGATATGTTTTCCTTTTGGTGGCAATTATTATATAGCTATTTCCTGCATGCGAAGTTCATGTTCTACATGAAGTTCATCTATTTTTAACATTTGGGAATCCTCCATACTGCTTCTACAGAGGCTGACCCTTTATGCATTCTACCCAACAGATTAACAAGGGCTTAAGATAGGAGTTTCAGGTTGAGGTTCATTTTTTTTTCTGGAAATAGAGGTCTGATTGTTCCAGCTCCATTAATTGAAAGTGAAGACTAGCCTTTCTCTCCTTCCTTCCTTCCTTCCTTCCTTCCTTCCTTCCTTCCTTCCTCCCTCCCTCCCTCTCTCCCTCCCTCCCTCCCTCCTTGGGCCACACCTGGCGTGCAAGGCAAGTACCCTCCCTGCTATATTATTTCTCTGGCCCAGGGTTACCTTTCTTTTATCTTGGTGAATTGTCTTCAAAAAATAGTGTTGAATAGAAATTGTGGGAATAATTATCTTTTTATTTTTCCTGATATTGCTATTATGATATTGCACTCAGTTTTCATTTCTGATTAAATGCTTTATGTCAGTGTGTGTGTGTCTTTTTGTTTTGTTTTGCTTTAACAGTTTTTCTTTAACAGATTAAAAAAGCTTTTAATTTCTAGTTTGCTGAGTTTTTATTTTGATTGACTGTTGTTTTTTTTTTTTCAGGTTATTGTTGGGCTTTTGTTGGTGTAATTTTTTTCTTTAGTCTTCTAGCCTGGTGTACTGTATGGATTTGTTGTTATTGTTGGTTTCATTAATTACAGTCCTCTCCTCACCTTACCTTTTTGTTGTTGTGATGACCAGAGAGCTTCATTGCCATATTTCCTTGCTTGTTTGTGGTGCTCACCAGGCTTTCACGCTGGTTCCAGTGAATTGAGTCTTGAATATTAAGGTGACTGGTCTAGTCTAGGATAACTAGACTAATACTTCTTCTTGTATTTGTTCTTTGTTCCCCAGATTTGCTAAAGTTTAGTTGAGGATTTCTGTATCTGTTCGTGAAGGATTTTATGTGTAGCTTTCTTGAAATGCTTTTGTCTGGTTTTAGCATCAGAGTAAATGCTACCCTTATAAAATGAAGTGGGAACATTATTTCATCTTAGGTTTTTTGGAAAAAATTGTGTAGAATTTGTTATTTCTCCTTTAAGCCTTGGCAGAAATTGCTTTTGAAGTCAACTGGATTTGAATTTACAATATTCTCTTCTAATGATTTTTAGCTGCAGATTTAGTCTTTTAAAGAGATATAAGTGGGGGGGGGCAGGAGTGGTGTGTGGTGCTATCAGCAGGTCAACCTGTATTTGTGGGTTGAGTGCACTTGCAGCTGATGGTGGCTTCATGCTTCCTGATACCCCCAAATTGCTGCTGTGCCTCTGGCTGTATGGGTCCTGGGGTCCAACAACTCGGGACCAAGTTTCCTGAGAAAATTAAATGGCCAAAAGTTAAGTATGTGGGAGCCGTGTCCACAAACCACTTTTGCCTTAGCTATACAAGCTCATTTATTGGCCTTGCTTCAGAGACCCATAAATAAATCTTGAAAAAGATCAAAAGCCATGGTTAATCTTGGACCTGTGCAAGACTGAACAGACTGAGGTAAATCGGAGAGGGGTAGGTCAGCCTCATGCCCACCCAAGCAGAACCCCCAGCAGCCACTTGCACCACAATCCAGAATTGCCACCATGCCTCTGGCTGGACTCTGTTGTCTGAGGACAGACCTCACCAAGAGATTAACCAGTTGAAAATTTGGATATTTGGGTTTGCGACTGAAATCTTCAGTCTTCCTCGAAGTTGGGATGGGCTGCCTCCCTCCGCACTTCCCTATACTCCTTGAGACACTGGCGGTCACCACCACAAACCAACTCCATTGCCACCATGTAAGCTCTTCTACTGGCCTTGCGTCACAGACCATTAATCTCAAAAGAGATCAAAAGCTGCAGTTAATCTCAGACCTGTGCAAGGGCTGAACAGACCCGGGTAAATCATAGGGGGTGGATCAGCCTGGCCGCCTCCCAAGCAGAATCCCAGGCAGCCACTTGCTTCCACAATTCAAAATCGCTGTGCCCCTGGCGTACTCCACCTTCTCAGAGACCTCACCAAGACATAATCTGCTGAAAATTTGGCTGTGTGGGATATGTGATTGAAATCTATAGGCTTTCTCGGGGTTGGGATGGGCTGCCTCCCCCGACCAACCTGTACTTCTGGAAGCCTTGGCAGTCCCATTCATACCCCAAAGCTGTCACCCAATTAAAAAAATCTACTCTAGCCTTACCTTCCTGATAAAAATTCTGAATGCCCTGAACAAACACCATGACTCTTAGTACCTGTATTGCAAACTGTAATGCACAAAAGGAGAGAGAAAGAAGAAAAGTGCCTGCCATAGAGGCTGTTGGGGGGAGGGGCTGTTGGGAGATGGTGGGAGGAAAACGAGGCACATTGGTGCTGGGAAATGCACACTAGTGGATGGATGGGTGTTGGATCATTGTATGACTGAAACCCAGTCATGAATAGTTTGTAATGGTCTGTCTCACCTATACTTAATAATAATAAAAAAGTAGATGTAAGACTATACAAGCTATTCATTGTTGATGAATCTTGATGATTTGTGCATTTTAAGGGAATGTGTTATTTTAT
Organism: Sorex fumeus; assembly: GCF_029834395.1. Classification (NCBI taxonomy): domain Eukaryota; kingdom Metazoa; phylum Chordata; class Mammalia; order Eulipotyphla; family Soricidae; genus Sorex; species Sorex fumeus. Next base: position 10,428,119 of record NW_026606186.1, read on the forward strand.
CTGTTGTCGTCCCGTTTACAGATGTATGCTGTATTCTTTATTATTAGTTTAATTGCTGTGGGATCTGGGTTGATACCAATGTAGCAAACGCGATTTTTTTTTTTCCTATAGCTTTTGATCGGTTTATGGAAACCTTGAGATTAGTTCAGTATCATCCTTAGACCCTCTTTTTGGGTTTGTGTTTCTTTTTTTTTGGCGGGGGGCACCCCTGGTGGTGCTCAGGGAGGGGCTAGTTGAATCTCAGTGCTTGAAGGTGCCCACGAGCCATGGACCAGGCAGTGCTCAGGGTACCGTGCAGTGCAAGGGACCGAACGCGGGCCTCCTGCTTGCCAAGCCTTGCACTCAGCCCTTTGAGCTAATATTGCTCCAGCCCCTGACCTTACTTTTGATGGCCTTTCTGTGCTTATTTTCCAGCAAATCACTGAATTGAAGAAGGAAAATTTTAACCTAAAGCTTCGCATCTATTTCCTGGAGGAAAGAATGCAGCAGGAGTTTGATGGCCCCACTGAGCACATCTGTAAAACCGTGAGTGCCCCACTCCTTTGCTCATACCCATTCGAGGTAGAAATGTGATTAGTATTTGTTCTCAGTGTTCGCACGAAGAGATAGAGCTGCTTTCATTTAATTTTAATTGATTACAGGGAGCGGATAGATAATCGGATGGCCTTCCCATTAAGCAGAGAGATAGGAAATTAATTTTGCAGGATGTCTTTGAAATCAGAATTCTGACTTGGTGTCTTTATCTCAATTGCCTTCCAAAATGTATTTTTGATCGAGACAAAGAGGGTGAAAGAGAGGGTGGTCTTACGACTCGAATCCCCCCAACCTTGCCACCTCACTTGTGTGACTAGAGGCAAGTCACTTCAGGTCTCTGGGCTTGGGCTCATCACTGTGATGATCCCTCGTCACAGACTTACATGTGTGGATTACAATGAGATGACAGATGAAAAGCCCCGGCACACAGTCTCTGCATGACGATTCTCGTCATTGTCTTCCCGAAGCTTCCGCTGGTAGCACAGAATTCAGATTGTCAGTTTCCCTGCGATACTGCTCCTCTGTCTTCCTCATGTGTTTGCATGTAACCATTGGAGAACAACCGCCTCCCACCGGTGTCCCGACCTGGAGGTCTCTGCTGGGAAAGAGACCTTGCTTCTGAAAGTTGGAAAGAAGAACTTGGTGTTCTCGAAGAGAAGCCAGACACAAACAAAATTTTAGTGCCCATCTCTTGACTTTCTTCAAGAGGTTAGCCCTTGGCCTAGGAATTATTCTATCCTTTCTCTTCTCAAGTGTGTGCCAGTGGAATCTTTTGAAGGGGCAAAAAAGAACAAAAAGAGTTTCAGTGGGTGGACCTAGATTGGGCCTGTCTTTTTTTTTGGGGGGGGGGGGGTCATACCTGGCGATGCACAGGGAGTTACTCCTGGCTTTGCACTCAGAAATTAGCCCTGGTGGTGCTCAGGAAACCATATGGGATGCTGAGAATCGAACCCTGGGTTGGTCATGTACAAGCAAATGCCTTACCTGCTGTGCTGTTGCCCCAGCTCCAAATGGGCCTGTCTTGAGGAGGGCGTGTACTGTACTTCATGCCTTTCCAGAAATTGAAAAGTGCTTTTGTCCCTAAAGACGCATATATTTTTCTTGGGAGTGGAGGGCAGGGATGATGTTCCCTTTTTCTGAAGTGTGTGGTGATGCATTCAGTATTTTGTAGAAAAAAACGAGAGCAGAGAACAGAGCATGTGAAAGGATAGTCAGCAGGTGTCTCGGCTTTGAGGGTGATGGGGAGCTGGAAGTGCCAAAGTGTTTGCTCTGTATAAGGTCCTGAGCTGGGACGATACAATCACCACCTTATTTTAATTCTCAAACTGCCCTTTGTGGTGGGCTTAGCCTCACCTTAGGCAAGAGGAAGTAAAGCTCTGTGAGGATCAGCAATTTGCTTGATGTCCTATGCCTGCTCTGTGAGGTGGCTTTATTTTGTTATTATTATTATCTGTATTTTTGCAGGGGTGGGGTGGGGGTGGAGGTGAGGCTTGGGTTACACCTGTTTTTACTCAGGCAATTCCTGACTCTGCCAGTATAGAACTATATGCAGTGCCAGTAATTCAAACTGGGATCAGCTGTATTCAGTCAAACACTGTCTGGCCCATACGTAGTTTGTAGTTTGTGTGTGTGTGTGTGTGCGTGTTTTGGTAGGAGGGTGGGCCACACCCAGCAGTGTTCAGGACTTTCCCCTTGCTCTGAACTCTGGGCTCGGGGGACCATATCAGGTGCTAGGGATCGAACCCAGGTCAGCTGCATGTCAGGCAAATGCCCTGTCTGCTGTGCTGTTTTTCCTGCCGTCCACGAGGTAGCTTTTGATCCCAGACATGCCTCTCACATGTGTCACACTGTTTCAGCTATTCCTGTCCATTGCACGATGAGGTGACTTGACTGAATTGCTTTCTTACTTCACTGTAAGTTTATGGAGAGATGTATGTGCTTTGGAATTCAAAAGCATAAAAGCATGCATTAAAAAGACCTGTCTCCTGCTGTCCTAGGTCTAACTATGGTTATTAATTCCCTTGTGCAGAGAAGTTTTAATGTATAACAAGTGTGTGTATGTGTGTACATATGTATTTATGTACGTGTCCCCCTTTTACATAAATGCAAGAGTGTTCAGGCTTGCACCTTGCATTTCTCCAAAATAACATTTTGGGTACCTTTCCTTCATCGTGATTTAAGGTGACATTCTACTTTATGCTTAAAAGTTATGTTGGTGTTTGGTTTGGAAATGACGATGTCCGTGTACATTGCTTGAAAACCAAGTAGTGGGCTAGAGGATAAAGACATCCCGGTGGGCACATTAGCTGCCATCCTTTTAAACTTACTAGGATGGGACTTTTGGGGTTTTCACTGGAAAGCATGTAGAAGTGTCATCTCTCCTGGAGAAGCTCTTGGCCTCCCAAGAGTTGGGGAAGGAATGCAGTCTCTGGAGGCCGTCTCTGCAGGCCTTGGCACTGCGTCCTCCACGCCGCCCCCCGCCCCCCCCCCGCCTTTTTTGGGCTATGCTCAGGGGTTACTGCTGGCTCTGCACTCAGGAATTGCTCCTGGCGGTGCTGCGGGACCATATGAGATGCTGGGAATTGAACCCAGGTGAGTCCCGTGCAAGGCAAATGCCCTACCCGCTATGCTATCGTTCCAGTCCCTTGCTGTGTCCTTTTGGCGAGATCATTTCCCCGCTTTTGGCTGTTGGTGCAGCCCCTCACCCCCATGGGTCCTGATGGCGGCTCTTCTTGTGTGCTGGTTCCTTCTGTCCTCAGACCCCAGGTCATTGGGCTTGTTTCTCATCTGACGCTAGAAGTAGAAGGGAGAACCCAGTTTTCTTGCCCCCAGACTGGCGCTAACTGTGGACAGTCGCCAGTGTGTATGTTCCCATTGATGAGGTGTAAAGATGGGCCTGTGAGTGCTGTGTCTGCCTCCGTGCCCAGGGCTGGCTGGTTGGGTTCAGGGGAGTTAGCCGGTGGCCATCCTCTCGAGAGTGACGGTTTTGTGTAGTCAAGTAGAGGCAGAATTTGAACCCAGGGCTTTCTGTTCCCGACCTTTGCGTTCTGGCCGACTTTTCAATTCCAGGAACTTGTTTTCCCACACCTGCTTGGCAGAGAGAGGGAGACATATCCGCTGAAGAGACAAGTTTTACAGGAAATTACACACACACACACACACATTTGTTTTGTTTTGGGGTTTCACCCAGCGATGCTCATGGGTTACTCCTGGTTCTGCACTCAGAAATCACTTCTGTTGTCCTGTTGGGCTCAGGGGACCATATGGGATGCCGGGGATGGAACCCGGATCAGCCACGAGCAAAGCAAAGCACCCTTCTATGGTGCTTTCTCTCCAGCTCCAGGAGATGTCATTTTTGTTTAAAATACTTTGCGTGTATTAGAATGTAAAATTGGCATGAGTTTTTTCCTTTTTTTTTCTTTTTGCTTTTTGGGTCACACTCAGCGATGCACAGGGGTTACTCTTGGCTCATGCACTCAGGAATTACTCCTGGCGGTGCTCAGAGGACCATAGGGGATGTTGGGAATTGAACCCGGGTCGTTTGCAATGCAAACACCCTACCCACTGTGCTGTCGCTCCAGCGCCTGGCATGAGTTTTTAAATGCAAAGCAGGAGAGAGATGTCAGAGAAACCAGGCCTAGAAGCTGTCCTCTGTGTACTGCCCAGGACCCTGCCTGGCCTCCCTGAGCTCCTCGAAGGTTCCACCTGGGGTACCTTGATGGCCTGGCCGAGTGCTCAACCCTGGGCTCACAGTCTCTTGTGCGTTAGAAGGCCAGGCCTTGCGGGACCTGCTTTATTGCCATCAGCTGGGAGCAGCCAGTGCCCCTGGTAGCGACAGCTGGCTGCTCGTGGGGTGGCTCCTGGAAGTGGGTGCTCCGAAACTCTCCAGGGGGACGAGAGCACTGATGACACGGCCTCCTGCTCCCCCAGTGACGCGTTTCATGTCTTTGAAGCTGTACCACGTCCCCATTGCTACAGCCGCCACATGCATGATTGTAAACAACCAGAAGTAATTGCCTGCGAATGGCAAAAGCAAACTGCAGAATTGCTTGTAAATTTGCTTGGCGGAGGGCAAACAATTTTTAAATCAGCCTCCCTTGTCTGACATTTATGCCTGGATGTTTGAATGCTCTGGCTGTTAGAAGCTTAGAAAATTTGCATAATTGTTCTGAGGCTCCAAGAGCCCCGGGCTTGAGACCACCGGTGCTGTGAATCTGAGACCACCGGTGCCTGCTAATCCCCTTTCTCCTCCGCCCCGAGGCGGACGAGCCTTTGGATCTAACGTCCCGTCTCCCCACTGTCCACGCGCCTGTGTGCCGGGTCTCATGCCTTTTCTCCTCTTTTCTCGTCGCGTCCCGAAGAACATCGAGCTCAAGGTGGAAGTGGAGAGTCTGAAGCGGGAGCTCCAGGAGAGAGACCAGCTGCTCCGGAAAGCCTCGTGAGTATCTGCCGGCCCCTGTCCTGTCCTGTCTGAAGCCCTGGACCTGGGGGGTGACTCAGAACCTTTCGCTCTCAGAGCCACTCTGTTTCCCTGCTGTGCTCCAAGGACCCCCAAGGAGGGTTGAAAACATAAAACAAAATGATTTTTCAGTAAACTGAACAAAATGTAACCCACTCTGAGATCTTAAGTTGTCACTGAATGAACACCCCCATGGGTCCTAGCTTCAGATTGGAAACCAGAATATCACCAGCCCCCCGGACCCTGCTCCTCTTCCATGGAGAAGCCACGTTTCCACCCTGGCCAAGTTGAGGCCTGACTTGGCCAGCTCTTGCTTCCTTTCCGTCCCTCCACCCCACCCCCTGTCCCCCAGCCTCCTCTCTCAGCACCGGGTCTGGATCCATCCATGTTGCTAGTTCCGTCAGTGGTTCATTCCCTGTCCCGGCTAAAAGAGCCATGGGGCCTTGAGGAGGTCCCGAGGGGGGTCTTCAAGGACTCTGTGTGGAGGAGGCAGCGCAGAGGGAGGCCTTCCCCTGGACTGAGCCTCTTGTACCTGCTTGACGTACGCACGGCAAGGAGCCCCGTGAGCAGTGTTGCGTTCAAGGGAGGCGTTCTAGTGGGACAGCTGTTATTGAGTTTGTGAGTGAATTAATTCAGCCCTTTATTGATCAGCTCGCATGCAAGCATAGTACAGAGAGTACCTACCTTCCACCTCTGATTCAATGAGCTTTTTATACATTTAGAAATATTTTTTGTTTGTTTGGGCCATACCCGGTGATGCTCAGGGGTTACTCCTGGCTCTGCACTCAGGAATCACTCCTGGCGGTGCTCAGGGGACCCTATGGAATACCAGGGGTCAAACCAGGTTGGCCATATGTGAAGCAAATGCCCTCCCCGTTCTTCTTTCACCTCAGTCCCATTATTATTATTATTATTACTATTATCATCATCATCATCATCATTATGTTGTTAATGAGCATGTTTATTTAGAAACATGCTTCTGTTGCACAGTCAGGATACACACTGCAAATAGACACTTCCCTTCCCTGCAGTGTTCATCTGAGTTGGGGAGTCATGTCAGGGAGGGCGCTGATGGAGGTGACGAAGGTGCCAGTTCAGCATGGCCAGTGGGCGGGGCTGGGCTATGATGGAGAGAGACTCATCCCTCCAAGGACTGCCCACCCCATTCTGTCTGCCACTCCCGGGAAGACCCGTCCTTTGTCCTGGCAGCAGAGCTCCTGTTGCGTGTGGCTGGCAGAGGCGGGAGTGCCCAGGCTGGCCCAGCTGCTCCGCCTGAGCCTGGTCATTCCTCTCTCTGCGGCCGGGCCCAGCAGGCAGTCGTGCTGTGTGCTGGCCTCAAGTAGATGAGAGGCTCGCCAGCCCTGCCCATTCTTCTGAGTTACGCTGAGTTTATACAGTGAAGGAATGAGTGAACGAGTTAACTCGATGTGCATGGTACGTGTGTGTGTGTATGTCTGTGTGTCTGCAGTTAGGTGTGCACCTTGGTGTGTGTTTCCTGTTTAGTCCTGTGCTGGCTGTAGAGCATGACGAGGACTTGTTTCACCCACATTTCTCGTGCATGTAAAAACCCAGACTCCTCACCTCCACCCCAACACACACACACACAACGGTTTCTCATAAGAACAGCACATGCACCTGGTGGCTGTGGATGCTTGGCGTCCGTGCTCACGGGCGGCTCCATCCATTACCCAGAAAGTATGGTCTTGGGCTAGGTTTTCAGGGATGGATGCTGATCCGGATGGGCTCAGGGGCCTTTGCTTTCTAGATGTAGTGACCGGTGATAAACTATGTGCAGTAATAAATGTATGAATAAAAATTGGGACGAGAGTTAGGGGAACAATAAAGGGGACTATGAGAGTTTATAGAGAGAGTGGTCAGAGGCAGATAAATACAGTTATGATAAACTGGTGAGGTGAGGGGCTCAGTGGTAGAGCACATGTTTTTGCATATAAGAGGCTTGAGTTTGATCTCTGTACCGAACACACACAAAACTCATCTCAGATGTTTTCTATAACAAAACAAAATACTCACAGGAAAGTGGCCCCAAGGAGGCAGCATTTTGGGGGGGGGAATAACCTGGGAGCCAAGTAGGAATCGGGGAGGTGCAGGGTAGAGCAAAGGTGTCAAAGAAGGGGATGTGCAGATGTGGGATGTAGGATAACATTGGTTTGTCCTTTCTTCCTTGCCATAGGGAGCTTAGATTTATCGGGTTACATCCATCACAGTGCCCCCAAGTCACTCCTATTCCTTTGTTTATCTGTAAACTCTTCTCAGTGCTCTCCTCCCCAACCAGTTAATCACCTTTTTCCCTAATTAGGTTCTGTTAGCTCTAAGATCAGATCCTTCTAAGGACACTGAACTTGTAAGTTATGTCTTTTACGTAGTATACCTTAAAGCGATGTCCTTTCTGTATAGACACAGGAAGACAGTTAATATTAGCTTTTGTAACTTGGGAGTTGATTGGTTTCGAGTAATATTTATTCCTGGGCATCTGCTTTCTCGACTCAGTTGCCCGTAGTTCCTAGCATCCCAAAATCAGGGTCCCGACGAGGAACTGAATGGACTCAGGGCAAGCTGTGATCTACTTTGGCATTGAAATGGGCCAGGCCAAAGTACCACAATACTCAACTACAGGTTGAGAGCATGGTCATGGACAAATGCTGTCATGATCCAGAAGTAATGAGGAGATTAGGAGCCTGCTGGGATTAGGAAGACTAACCTGGCCTGAGGACTGTGGTCTGGAATATCTAGTGAGATGTCCTCAGGAAGAACCAAACTTTAAGTTCATATACCTCTTACTGTGCTCATACAGAATGACATTGCTGGAAATATTAGAAGTAGATTTACTACAACTATTTAAGTAGATTGGGCTGGAGCCATCTCACAATGGGTAGGGCGCCTTGCATGCGGCTGACCCTCCGACCTGAGTTCGACTCCTCCACCTTTGATTCTTCTGCCCCTCTCGGAGAGCCCGGCAAGCTACAAGCCTGGCAAGCTACCTGTGACGTATTCAGTATGCCAAACACAGTAACAACAAGTCTCACAATGTTACTGGGCCCGCTCTAGCAAATCGATGAACAATGGGAGGACCGTGACCGTGACTAGATGAGGAAAAAAGAAAGCAAGACATCCTGGATGGGATCCCGCCCTTAAGTGGATCTCCTAGTAATCCGGAGTAATCTCTTCAGATGAGATTTTATCCTTGAGTTAATCCCCTGGAGGAGTGGTCTTACCCCTCTTAGTTGATTTGTTAATGTTTAGCCCACCTTTGTGTCACCACCCTATGTGATTGCTATATAAACTAAGACTGTAAGAACGGTGGGGGGCAGAGTCAGATCTAGAGGCTGGAAGGAGAATGAAGGGGACTCCGGCTGGAGATAGAGAAGCAGAAGGGGAGTGGAGCTTGGAATAAACTGCGGTTGATACTGACCAACCTGGCCTTCGTTCCTTCCTTCTCCTGCCTGTTGCCATAGGCCTCCCTGGGGCGGGGGAAGCGGCCCGAAAGCACCAAATGCAGGCAGCAAGGGAGATAGAGGGCTGCTGCCCTTTGAAAACATACATCGGGGGAAAGTGGGGAGACTGGGGGCGGGGGGCTCCATCTTTTCTTGCAGGATCCTGAGGCTGACTGGAACATTTGACCCTTTTCCTAAGGTCAGATGGGAAGCTGGGCTTTCAGCTTAGACACAATCAGAGGTTTGTTTTATAAAAGGTCGCCAGGCTGGGCTGTGCAGCAGGAAATGCTTTGTAGAAGGAGCAGAAGGCGTGGGGAGACTAGTGGGGAGTTGAAGTGAGAGGTTGGTGGTGGGGATGGATGGGGAGGGCAGGGCACTCAGACCAGGAACTTTATTCAGGACTGTCACGACTGTCACAGTGGGTTACTCAGCTTCACCCCCAAATAGCTTCCCCCTTAACACCCTCACCCCCCTCGCTCCCCCCCCACCGCAGGAGGGTTCACCTTGGAGCTCCTGTGGTTTTGTTTTCACACCATCACAGTAAAGCAAATTGCAGTAGTATTGTGAGATGATGCCCCCCCCCACCCAAGGTTTTGGTTTCCAGGTACGTGCCTGAAAGTCACCGTATTGGAGTCTGTCAAGTGCTGTCAAGTGTGCAGTGCAGCACTGTCTCTAAAAAAATCAAAACGACAAAAGTACGTACCTTAGTTAAAAATGCCCTGTTGCACCCAAAAGGAGAGAGAGAACACAGGGGATTGCCCTGCCACAGAGACAGGGGGGATGGGGGGATGGGGGTGGGAGGGATATTATCCATGGTGGTGGAAAATGGGCACTGGTGGAGGGATGGGTATCTGATCATTGTATAATTGAAACCAAAGCACAAAAAATTGTAAATCTACAACTTTAAAAAAAAAATAAAATAAAGGGAAAAAAAAATGCCCTGTTGCTGAAAACGCTAGCTGTCATCTGAGCCCTCATGTTCTTTTCTTGCTGGTGGCGGATTGTGATTTTCAACAGAAAAAGTGTGGGCACACGCGACACGAGCTGCCTCCCCAGGCTGTCCCATGGGAAACCAGGGGAACAGAGAAGCAGGGCCTGGGTTTCCGGCTGGTTGATACTCAGTTTATTTCTCTCTCCTCCCCAGTGTAGTCCGATCAGCTCCCTTACAGCCCGGTTGTACTTGTAGTTGTGGCTGTAGTCCCAGTCATCATAGTGTCATCATCCTGATCTCCTCGTGGACCTCAAAGTCCCTCTCCCTCATCTCATCCTTGTCATAGTCTCAGTCCACTACTTCTGTCAATGTTGCCATCTAATCCTCCTCCTAGTCCCCACAGACCCTCTAGTCCTCAAAGTCCCAAAGTCTGAAAGTCCTCTTCTTTCTCCCTCTCTTCCCTACAGCATACTTATGTAGGAATCATCAAAGGTGGGGAACACATAGGTGGGATTACACATTGTCATAACAACAAACAGAGGTAAAGCCACTCCTTTAGGAGATTAACTCAAGGATCTCATCTCCGGTTCAAGACTCCAGATTACTAGGAGATCTGCTCAAGGGCAGGATTCTATCCAGGGTGTATTGCTTTATCCTTTCCTCAGCTAGTAATTAAACAGTCACAGTAAACGTACTTCTTACAATATTTCTAGTCTCACAATTTGTTGTGAGACGTTACTGGTGCTCGCTCGAGCAAATCGATTAACAATGGGAGGACAGTGCTACAATGCTAATATTTCTAGTCATTTTGTTTCAACACAGTAAGTCATATTAAGCTTAAAGTTTGGCTCTTCCTGGGAACATCTCGCCATATATTCCAGACCACAGTCCTTAGGCCAGGTTAGTCTTTCCTAACCCCAGCAGGGTCCTTATTCAGTTATTTCTTTTGGGGTCATAACAGAGTTCGTTCCATGATCGTGCTCTTAACTTATTATACTTATGGTGCTTAGCTTGTCTCCTTTCGATGCCAGGGTAGCTCACAGCTTGCTCTGGGCCCATCCAGTTCTTTCGTCGAGACCCTCCTTTTGGAGTGGTAGGAACTAAGGCTTAAGTCAAGTAAATATGGATGCCCAGGAGTAAATATTATTTTGGAGTCAGTTAACCCCCATGTAACAAAGCATAGCATGAACTGTCTACCTGTATCTCTACAAAAAGGACATTGCTAAATAAACTATACAAATGACATAAAGGAAAGAGAAAAACAATATAGGATTATTATATTGGCCTGATGGAATTGGGTGTGCCTCAGGGGCACTGTTGTGGGAGTAGCTCAATAAACTTTAAGCTCCCTGTGGAGGAGCAAGGACAACCCAGTGTTATCCAACAGCAGATTTTAATACCAAAAGTCATCCCAGATCATCATAATATACAGAATGAGGAAAAGTTTTGAAAAACTGCCGGAATGACCAAAAAGGCGGGAGGCACAATGTGTGCTGGACTGACTCCTGTGCATCGACTACCGTGGCTGCCCCCAGCCTCCCATTGCGTGCCCTGCCTGGCCGGCCCCGTCAGGGGAGGGCGTCTGTGGGGCCACTGTCCTGCTGCCCCGCCCCACCCCCACCCCCCAGCTCTTGCAGCCCTCCAGACCCTCCCAGCCCCTTCTTTCCGAGAGCCAGTGAGGTGCACCCTGACGGCTGCCCCACAGCCCTCCTTTCTGGCCTGTCACGACACTCTTCTCAGTTTGCAGGACATTATGGTGTCCACTGGCATTGACTGTTGTCCTGGGAACTAGTTGCATCCTGAGCAAAGCCCCCTTTTATGGGGGCGGGGATTTCAGAGGAGAGAGGGGAGGTGGGGCACGGCTAAATCCCTCAGTCAGAAAGAGCCGAGCTAGGACCTGCATTCAGGGCTCTGACTTCTGGTCAGGCTCTAACTTTTCATTTTCCTTTTTTGGGGACTCCGTGGGCGTGGGGGGTGAGGGTGGGCTTTTGCCCCCCCCCCCAGTGGTGCTTAGGGATCATTCCTGGTGGTGCTTCGGGACCACATGTGGTGTGGGGATTGAATGGGGATCTGTGTCAACCGTCTTAACCCCTGTAATGATCTCACTGATCTCCGTTTACTTTTTAAAAAGACTTTCCTGCCTGTGTCCTTTCCCCAAGGAGACTTGGGAGATAGGAACTGGCTGAGGCCAAGATCCTTTTCTTGGCCTGTGGTGGAGTCCAGGGCCAGTGGAAGGGCTCTACCAGCAGAACATGCTTTCCCTCTGCCCACTCACTGCCCAGCACTTGACTCTGTGTGTGTGTGTGTGTGGTTGGGGGGAGATAAGGCACTTGTAGATAGGAAAAAAAACAAGTCTATTTTCCCCTCAACTTTCAGTTTTATGGTTTATTTATTTATTTTGGGGGGTAGGAGGACAGGCAGGAGATGTGGCACCTGTCACAGGAAGAGCCATCGCTTTCCCCCAAAGCTCCGTGACTAGCACCGAAATGATGGAGAGGAAATGTTGATGGCAGAAGGGTTAGCCAGGGAGGGGCTTAGGGGAGGGTCTTGCTGCTGTCTGGCCAGTGGGGATAGCGGGGCCCCTCTCCTCTCTCCTGTGCCCGCCCAGGTTCTCTAGGGAAAGGAAGGGGAGGCGGAGCGAACTGACGTTTAGGGACGGCTCACTTGGCCCACACCTTGTGCCTCGTATTTGAGAAGCTTTGCTCCCTGTGCTGCTTGATTTTAGAACATCTATGCCCGGTGGGCTGATGTTTCCATTTGAACAGACATAACGCTGAGGTTCAGCTAAGTGCAGGGGCTTGCTTGGGTTCCTGCTAATGCGGGGACCAGTGTCTGGTGGGCTCTGGCCCACTTGGCCTTGATGTGGAGTGAGCATCAAGGAGTCAGCTTCTGTGCTGACTCTCCATGGTGCCAGTCAGCAGTACAATAATAAGCGGACACTGACAACACAGGGAGATATATTATCGGGAGTAAATATTTTTTTGTAGCTTTCAAACACAGGCAAAAATAATAATTCCATTAGTAGGGGAAAAATTGGACCATACTGTTGAGTATAAGTTTTATTGCTACCGTAACTATAAAAATACAAACATGATGAATGGAAAGTTGGAACATTTACTGGGAATAGATTTTATTAGCATAACTGAAACACAAATAGCACATGAAACTGGACTGGTGAAAGTTGGAGTCAGCCTCCTGCCAGTGCGTGGTGACTGACCAGAAAGCACAGTGGTTTCTTCTGCCTGGTTGGAGTAGGGGGTGGCGAGTGAGGGTGGGTCACGGAGGGAGCCGTTTGCTCCAGGCAGCTCTGGAGCACAAGGGTTAAAGCGTTTATGAGTGGCTCATGCAGAGACTTGGAATGTCCTGGGCCCAGGGCTGGGAAAGGAGACTTCTAGGCCAGAGTTCTTGAGGTGACAGAAAGGGTTGCAGTTCTGAGTTCCTGAGGCAGCTGAGCAGGAAGTGAGCCGAGGGTGTGGGGTCCAGGCCGTTTCTTGGGGTGATTGGTGGTAGTGACTGGTGGGTGATCTCTTCTCCATTCAGGCGCCCCCAGAGGGTAGGATGTGCCTCTCTCAGCACCTTAGCAGGCCGGCGCCCTACCCGGGGTACCACAGGTTGGCACGCCACACACAGATGTGACAGAACGGGACACAGCCCGGGCCTCCTCGTGTGAGCGCCGTGGTTCTTAGAGGGCCTCGTCTCGTTTTTCAAGTGGAGCCGCTGAGACGTGAGGGGTCATTTATCCAGTTGCGCTAGAGGACACAGCAGAGTGGGGACTCGCATCTCTTCAGCTCTGGGGGTTTCGTGTTCTTCCTTTCCAGTTGTTCACATTCCATTGGAATGACATCATGACACGGAGGCCTTTGGAGAGCTAATTGGCGCCAGGGAACGCCTGTGAATCAAAGTCTTTGTGTGCAGGCAGCTCCTGGTTGAGGCAGGAGGCAAGTCTGGGGGTCTTGACTTAGCTCTCCATTGTTCTTGGTCAGAGAGTCACGTGGCTGGGCAAGTGTCTGCTGACATGGCTCTTTTGTGGAGAGATTTTACGGACCCGTCCAAAGCAGGGCGCGGGGGACTGGTGGAGACTAGGTTTGTTCGGTTGCAGTTTTGGGGTTTATTTTTGTTTTGGGGCCACACCCAGCGGGGCTCAGGCCTAACTCCTGGCTTTATGCTCAGGAATCACTGCTGGCAGGCCCGGGAGCCCCTCTGAGGTACGGGGGATTGAACCCGGGCGGGCCACATGCAAGGCCAGTGCCCTGCCTGCTGTGCTAGCTCTCTGCCCGCTGCTGCATTTCCTCCCTAGAACCAGCTTTAGGGGGAGCTATTTCCTGCATTATTCTGCTGCTGGAAACCTGCAGATATTTGCGAAACTGGATGAGAACCGCCTCGAGTGTATTGCCCACAGATTCACATGTGACCCTCCTTTTCTTCAGGGGTCAAGGAATAAGAATGAAAGGCTGATTGTGACTGACTGTGCTGTGCCATCCCAGTCATTTCCTGTCCCGCTGTCTGTGCCCCAGCAGGGGGGAAACTGCATCTTAAGCTAGAGAAAGGTGGGGGGCGGGTGCTGGCCTGGCCGCTTCTCCCCCTGCCCGCAGTAGGAGCCGGTGCTCACAGAGAAATCCCGCTGTGTTTTACATGCCTTTCTCTTCCCATGAGCAGGCAGTGAAGCAGGCAAGCCCGTGTTCCCTCAGGTATTTTTTGTTATATATAAGGGACACGTTGGTCGTCAAAGCGAGGACTCAGTGGGAAGTTTCCTGGTGGGAGATTTGGCAAGCGGTTAAACGCCTTAAAGCATGCCTGTGCCTTGGCCCCCGTAATGCCCTTTCTGGAATCACTAGATAATACGCTAGTGAATGTTTTCTTATAATGTTACTTACAGAACTTAGCAGTAAAGCTAAGGATTTTTGAATTCTTTGTTTGTATCAAATACTTAGTTTGTATCAGGTACCGTTTCCAGAGCTTTGCAACTGTAATTGGACAAATGCTCAAAATCAGAAACAGCGAAATGTTTGGGAAATAGGGGCTTGGGGCCTAGGATGGGACTTAGGCCACTGGGCACGCAGGGTTTGGTCCCTGACACTGTGTGCCCTCGCCCCTTTCCAGCTCCATCTTGCGTGACACCCCCCCTTCCCCATTAAAAACATAGGGAGTTGATGTAACAATATATTTCATGTAGTGGATTAATATGTACCATATGTAGCACTGTAGCACCTGTCCTCCCGTTGTTCATCAATTTGCTCAAGCGGGCACCAGTAATGTCTCCATTGTGAGATTTGTTACTGTTCTTGGCGTATCGAATATGCCATAGGGAACTTGCCAGGCTCTGCCGTGCAGGGTGGGATACTCTCGGTAGCTTGCCAGGCTCTCCGAGAGGGGTGGAGGAATCGAACCTGGGTCAGCCTCGTGCAAGGCAAACACCCTACATTCTGTGCTATGGCTCCAGCCCATATGTACCATATGTAAACTTTAAAAATGACCGAGGTTTATAATGGCACCGAAGAATGTTTATAGTGTTTTCTGTAATATGATCAGATCACAGATACTGTTCTATTTCTGTAAAAAAATGCATGAAAGTTTCTCCTGTTAATTTAGTCATTCCAGGTGGTGAGATTATAAATGATTCTTTTTATCCAATAACCTCTTGGCTGACCTTGAACGTTGTGAGTTCAGGGTGTACTGAGTGTTGACCGGATGTGGTCACTTCTTGTACTATTTTGTTTTTGAATCACAAATATTGGTTTGATTTAAACACAGCTGCTCGGCAGAGATCTCTGAGTGAAGCGACTGACAGATCTCCTGTTCCCAGGGGGGCCACTGCAGTCCCCTCCCCACTAATGACACCCCTCCCTGCTCTGCCCATTGCAGCAAGGCCGTTGAGAGCCTGGCCGAAGGAGGCGGCTCCGAGGTGCAGCGGGTGAAGGAAGAGGCCCAGAAGCAGGTGCAGCAGGTGGAGGAGCTCCTGACTCAGAGGATCCGCCTGCTCGAGGAGGTAGGTGCGTCTCTTCACCTGAGGAGAAGGTGCTTCTGAGAGCCAGCTCCACGCTGAGGGGGCCGAACCCTGGTCCTTCGGGCTGGTGTGCAGAGATAGGGAGCCCGAGCGGGCCCAGACACCCGCTTCCCGAGCACCTTCTGGCTCCAGCCCCACTCTCGATAGAGAGCTGGTGCCCGCCCCCCTGCACACTGGCTGCCGTGTCCTCATTCCTGCAGCTTTGGACATCGGCATGAGGTCAGGGGTCAGAGGTCTGAGGTCAAAAAATTGTGTGCTTGTTACCCCACTTGCGAGTAGATAGAGGAGGTGACCAAGGCTCCAAGAGGCGACTCACTGAGCACGAGTAATCCTGGAATTCTTTTTTTTTTTTTTTTTGCAGGTGGGGGTGGTGGTGGTGGTGAACACACCCTGCAGTGCTCAGGGCTTCCTCCTGGCTCTGTGCTCAGTGATGATTTCTGGCGGGCTCGGGGGACCATATGGGAGGTGGGAATGGACCTGGGTCAGCCGTGTGCATGGGAAGTGCCCCACCCGCTGTCCGATCCCTCCAGCCCTTAACCCTGGGATTCTAACCCCTGACTGGTAGGTGTGCCCGAGCAGTGCCTGTCCCCAGCACCTGGCCGCCATTGCGTGCTTCTGCCGTCCCCTGTCTGACCATCCCGCTCTCCCGCTGTCCCACAGACAATATCTTTGGATGTCGCTCCACCTTCTACTTGTTCTCAGCTAGTGCAGCTTCCTGGGCCGTAAGGGGAGTCTGGGTGTCTTGTGAATAGAGATTCTCTTCCTCTAGAGGAGAGAAACTTTTCCTCCCTGTTCTGTTAGCCTCTCATTCACTGACACCAGTCTCTTAATTCTTTATATATATTATTATTTACTTTTTTAACTTGAATCACTGTAAGATAACAGTTACAAAGATTTCATGTTAGAGTTTCAGCCCTACAGTGATGAACACCCATTCCTCCATCAGTGCTCATTTCCCACCACCAGTGTCCCCAGTATCCCTCCCCCACCCCACCCTACCCCCTGCCTCTATGGCAGATGCTTTCCTTGTAACTCTCTCTCTGCTTTTGGCCATTATGGTTGCAATGTAGATACTGAGAGACCATCGTGTTTGGTCCTTTATCTACTTTTAGCATACATCTCCCATCCCGACTGATCCATCCAACCATCATTGACTTAGTGGTCCCTTCTCTATCCCAACTTCCCTCTCCCGCAACACTTGAGGCAAGCTTCTAACCCTTGACCGGTCCTCCTTGTTCTTGTCTCTACTGTCCGTGGGTGTTAATCTTTTACTCATTTGTTCTTTGAGCTCTGTGGCTTCCCCTCCCTGCTTTGTAGGGGCTCAGTGGAGAAAAGCACTCCCAAGGCTTCTGGATACAAAGGGCAGATGCATTTGTGGTGTATTTGGCTGCTTTCAGGGGTCTTTCCTAGGTGCCCCTCTCCCACCAGCTCCTTGTGTTAGCCCCTTGGGGGGCGTTGGTAGGATGAGGGCCATAATTTGGGTGCAGTGCTGAGTCTGGAAGAAGGCAGGAAGTCTTCAGGCATGAGAGATTGACTGAGGACTGGAGGAAGGGTTTTCTGAGCCCCAAGTTTGGATGGCAGCGTAAATGCAGTCCCGAGAATTTTAGGAGACTGAAAACTGTTACTTTGGCCACCTTCCGCTTCCAGTGTTGCAGATTCAACACTGGCTGACAGTGCAGTGAATTCCTGCCCTCTCTGTTGACTCCTCCCTTTCTGCAGTCTCGCCCTTCTCTCTGCAGTGACACCTGTGGGCCCAGCCTGCAGGGGGCCCTGTGTCCAGGCTTCTGGGGGAGGCACTCGGAGTGTTTCTGTACCTCGATTTCCTTCCTCTCGAAAACGTCTTAAAACTGGCTTAAAGCCAAAAGCACAGACCCCACAGTCGAGGACGGTTGCCCAAGGCCCTCGTGTCAGTGGACACGAGGGATATTCCCTACAGTTTAAACTGTCCAGTCTCCCTCTGGCTGTTGCGATTTCCTTGGGCTGGGCGAGGATCAACGATCCTGCTGGACCAGAGGTCAAGGAGAAAGCTACTTGCTCAGAGCTTGGCAGTGGCTTGGCGCTCCGTAAAGTTCTCACACTTGTGGTCTCAGAGTATTGGGAATTGTTTATTGTTTTTCACCCTAGGTATCCCGAGATGGACAGGCAAGTCTCTCAGGGAGTTCATGCTGAGGAAGGGAGGGACGCCAACCTTTTTTCCAACTTCCTGTGATTTGACGGGTCTCAGCTCTGACAGATCACAGATCAGTAATTACAGCTCCATTGATTTGAGCAATTTGGTTATATTATGGTAATTTGTAATTTGTATTATACTTTTTTTTTTTGCTTTTTGGGTCACACCTAGCGATGCTCAGAAGGTGATCGGGGACCATATCGGATTATCGGATGCTGGGGCTCGAACCCAGTTGGCCGTGTGTAAGGCAAATGCCCTTCCCGCTGTACTATCACTCCAGCCCCGTATTAAACTTTTATTCTGCATTTCTAATAAATTACCAGACGGGTAAGCTGGGGCTCCGAGAGGTTAACCAATACCTCAGGGTCACACAGCAAATGTGTCTGAGATGGATTTTAGACCCAGTTTGGTTTGATTTTTATCTTTGATAGTCAGCCCGAGTAGCTGGAGGGTCACGGCTCCTTCCAGGACTCTGAGTGTCAGGCCCTACCCCCTCACAGCCTGTGTGACGGACGGAGGTCTCAGGAAGAACAGAGTTGTCCACCCCACAGACTACCTGGGAGACAGGAAATCTGTAGTAGACATATAGTCATTATCTTCAAATAAAATGCAGTGACGGGTGCTGGGGTGTGGGATGAATTTGCATGGAGATTATGGTGGCTCTTTGGAATTTATGAATGTTTAGGCATTGAGAGGCACCTTTCTCCTTGTTCTCGCCGAAGCCATAAATACTGATCTGATTTTTCAAAACTGAAAACGCCATTCTTGTAGAGTTGAGTCCTTTCCCTATTACTCTTCAAGCTACAAGAGGGAAGAATGGCTGGCAAACGTATTTATTACTGATTCTCCCCATGTATAGTTCAGTTCGGGGGGTGGGGTGGGGGTGGGGGAGAGAATGTGCCTGAGAAAAAGTCATAAATATTTATATTTTAATCCAATTTCCTTTCAAAATGTTCCCAATTGTATTGAAAAATTGCATCAAATGCATTTAATTTAACTCTAGGATGTGAAAACCTCCCAAGCAGAACTGGAAAAGGCCTTTGCAGCGACGAAAACGGAGATGACGCTTCGGCTGAACTTGGAAAACAAGCTGGCGGAGACGCAGCAGCTGCGCCAGGGGGACCTGGACATGGCTCAGGCCCTGGAGCAGAAGGACAGGTGGGGCGGGGGACCCCGGATTCTCTGGCGTCCGCTTATCCGGTGAAGCGGATGGGGAAAGAGTCTCTCCTTTTCCTCCTTTCCTCTCTTGTTCGTCTCTTCTCCTTCCCCACGGTGGGTAAGCTAGGGATACAGTCAAATTGAGATTTGGAAAAGGGATCAGGCAGTGATAGGACAACAGAGAGGGGCTGGAGCGGATAGCACAGCAGGTAAGGTGTTTGCCTGGCACGCGGCTGACCCAGGTTCGATTCCCAGCATCCCGTATGGTCTCCTGAGCACCTCCAGGAGTAATTCCTGAGTGCATGAGCTATTCGTAACCCCTGTGCATCTCCGGGTGTGACCCAAAAAGCAAAAAAAAATGGCAGAGATTGGGCTAGTAGGCATTCATGGGGGAAAAAGTTACTTTACTCTTCCTTGGTTACTTTATTTCGCTTCTAGGTTTCGCTGTATGCTTTCTGGGACTTTCTGGGACCCGGAAGGAAAAGAGAAAAGCCGTCTTGGTGGGCCTCAGCTTCCCACTGTTCCTCAGATCAGCTGGTTGTGCGGGGGGAGCCTGGTTTCACTTCTCAGGATGCTCTCTCTGGGATCCTTTCCTCACACTCTGCACCAGTGAATTTTGTCTGGCCTGTTGCCCTGCATGTCTTTGAGAGCAGGTGCAGGTCCAGATCAGGGGCCCAATGGTGTTGGTTCTTAGTCATTAGACCAAATGCATTACTATGACGGTCTAGAAATAACTCGTACTGTTTGGTTCGGAGAAATGGACGGATCCCGTGGTCTGTAGGCAGTCTTTAGTGATGTGTGTGTGTATTTAGTGCAATGCTTGTGAGCAAACCCAGGGCCTCACGCTCGCATGTTGTGCATTTGTGGCCAGGTGACATCCCTGATCCTGAAGCAGTCTTTAGTGTCCATCATGTCTTACAACCAAACTTTTGCTCGGAGCTGGTGCAGAGAAAGTTGAGGTCTTGCTCTTTTATGGGGGTGGGGATGGAGTACACCCTGTGACGGACTGTCAGGGACCCCGACAGGATCGGAGGCTGAATGTGGGCTTGAGCCCTTTGGACCATCTCCTCTCAGGTTTTTATGGTCTTACTCTTGGCCATGAGCCTCCGATTTTGATCCTTTTGCCTTGCAAGAGCATGAATGGACTCTAAAACTCAGAGGGCGGCTCTCTGGGCGAGCTGCATGGAGTCCCCAGGATTTAAGTGCACTGGCTCCAGCATTTGGAGGCGTTCACATTGATTTTGCTTGCCACAAGCTTGCTATTTTTCTTTTTAAAATGTATTTATTTAGTTTTATTTTAATGAATCACCGTGAGATAGTTACAGACTTACAGATTTTCATGATTACACTTCAGTCAAGCAATGTTCGAGTACCCATCCCTCCACCAGTGCCCATTCTCCACCACCAATGTTCCCAGTGTCCCTCCCGCCACCCCCATCCCCTCCTACCCCCTGCCTCTGTGGCAGGAACATTCCCTCTTACTTTCTCTCTCCTTTTGGGTGTCATGGTTTGCAGTAGAGGCAGTGAGTGGCCATCATGTTTGGTCCATAGTGTCCTTTCAGCACGCATCTACCATCCCGAGCGAACCCTCCAACGATCATTTACTTAGTGTCTCTTCTCCATCCCACCTGCCTTTTCCCCAGCACATGAGATCGGCTTCTAAGTCGTGAGGTCATCCTCCTGACCCTTATCTCTGCTGTCCTTACGTGTTAGTCTCCTATTAAGTTACTTTATAT
This sequence comes from Sorex fumeus, assembly GCF_029834395.1. Lineage (NCBI taxonomy): Eukaryota > Metazoa > Chordata > Mammalia > Eulipotyphla > Soricidae > Sorex > Sorex fumeus. The sequence goes on from NW_026606186.1 coordinate 10,448,563, forward strand.
TCCACAAATGGGTGCACTCATTCTGTGTCTGTCCTGCCCGACGCGTTTTGCTTAGCTTGATACTCTCCATGTTGATCCACTCATATGCAAATTTAGAAAAGATAAAACCATGAAATTTGCCACAAGCTTTCCTTGGCTGCGGTCAGGAAGGCCGAAGCATGGGGCTTGGTCTAGGGTGCTGATGCTGCCCTGTCTGGCTGAGTCTGCCATTTCAGAGTGGCGCCTCTAGAGGGCAGTCTTTCTCCTCTTTTGATGTTCCCGGGGTATGACTGTGCTGCTTTAGTCTGGTGCCACCGTCGGATGCCCGCAGGCTGGGCGCCACCGTAGCAACGAGAGAAAGCAACTTCATCTCTCGTTGCCAGAGCCTGGCAGTTTGGAACCCGGATGCCAGCCTGTCAGGGTGAGGGCCCTTCGCCATGTAGTAGGTGTCTCATTGGCATCGCCCCAGAGCGGCGGGAAGGAGGGCGCTGCTGCCACTCCTGCCCGCCACCTGCCAAGGCCGCCCGCCCGCCCGCCTGACACCAACCCCGCTGGGCACTTGGGCAGGGAGCACAAGTATCCACCTGCAGAGCTGATCCTCGCCTCAGCTTCGCTGTAGACTCTTTGGACATGATGCTGATTGTTGAGGGTTACAGAAAGCCATGACACAGCACATGTGAATCGGTGAGAACTGTGTAGAAACATTTAGAACCTTGTAGGGCTCTTTTTTTTTTTTTTAAGTAGTTTCTTTTTCGTGTTACATCTGGCCCTGTGAGAGCATGGAGGAAGGAAGGAAGGAAGGAATTCAAGAGTTTGGGTAATTTGGCCTCAGTCAGGGATGGACCATTGAGAAGGGATGGGTCAGAGGAGGAGGAGTTATCTCTGCCCGAGGGCGGCCTGGGGTGTGGGCTGGTCAGGTCTCCTCTGCGAGGACGACTGGGCGTTTCAGCCAGTGGGAGGAGAGTGGTGAGAGGTGATAGTGTTGTTAAACTGGGCCGAGATCTCCCCAGAGGAATCACATGAAGACAAGTTGCAATGCAATAAGCAAAGGGTCTTTATTGGCTAGCTTGAGCTAGGGCCCTCATCCGGCTCACTGACACAGTGGCAGCCTTCTCGGAACGAGTGGCCCCAACTCTCAAAAGTGAGGAGCTTTTGTACCATAACATTATGTAAGAGGGACTTTCCGCAGACCACCCTTCTGGCCGAAGTCTGAGGGGCTTTCTGCTACTTGTACTTAGCTGATTGATTTTAAGTTGGAGTTACATAAGGGTAGCATAAGAGTTCCCGAAGGGCTACATGGGGGGGACTTCCCTACCTGCATCTGATTGGTAACCCTTAGTTGAGTGCCGGTTGACCTTAGTTGACCTCACCATGGCTATTTCACTTTGGGGAAATCATGACTCAGCTCTAGGTATCTGCGCTCAATTCCAGGAATTCTGGAACCGAAACCTAGGCCGAGCTTCTTTCTGAACCTGTCATGGGGCTGCCTTTGCTTCTCTATCTCTCAGTGTGCGCCACGGGCCAGGGGCACAGGAACAGGCTGACCTGGGCAGAAAACTGGGAGTGAGGTGAGGGCTTCCAGTGAGAGGCGGAGCTGAAGCTTCTCATGCTGTGGCCCCCCCCCCATTTCATCCCACAGATTTTGCCCGTGGCAGCTTTGGAATATCCCACATGGCCCCAGTGGGGATGGCACGGGGCCCTGACCACCAGGGCCTCCGACCATTCACTCAGTGAGTGTGTTTGCGTCTTGGCCCTAGATGCTTAGAGACACGTCCTTGGTTGTGGGCGATCAACCCCGGGTGAACGGGAGGATTAAGGACAGAGAGAAAAATAAGAGAAAAAGCATGGGGTCGAGGGCTCCCGGCCTATGGACTCCCAGCCTGTGGCCTGTTCCCAGCTTGATGTGTTCATTGCTTAGAGCCAGTAAACATCAGAACAACAAACATTCTTTAGTTGGATTAGACTTTTACAGGGTGTTGGTCAAATATAAATATAAAGGTTTTAGTTCAGCATAAGCTGAACATAAGCATAAGCGAAGTAAAGCGCTTCCCTTCAGGGGAAATGCTTCTGGGAGCTCTGCCCAGGGGCGCCCTCGGGCTCCGTCTCTGGATTCTGGTCCCCAGCGCTGGGTCTCCCCCACTCACCGGGTCACTCTGCTTCACTGAGTAGTTGGGTTCGGGCTTTGGTGCCGTCTTTCTCCACCAGAAAGCAGTCACTCTGCTGGGGTAGACAGTGGCGGCCATTGCCCACTGCCAGTCTTTGAGCGGAAGAGTGAACCTACCCAGTCACTGGCTGGTGGCTTGGAAGCTGGAGGTGCAGGGATAGTGAGGTCCCCCAGGTCCCCCACTCTGCACCGTGTGACGCCGTGGTCGGTCAGTCGTCGGACAGGCCTTCTTGCAAGGTGACCGGGCCCCCTTCCTCGCCGCCTCCTGCTCTGCTGAGTGGAAACAACCGCGTAGAATTAATATTGAAATTTTGTTCCCCTGTAGACTGATTGAGGAGTTGAAGCTGTCTCTGAAGAGCAAAGAAGCTTTAATTCAGAGCCTTAAGGAGGAGAAATCTCCGGCTCCTGATGAGAATGTGTCATCCGGAGAGCTTCGAGGCCTTTCTGCTGCTTTGAGGGAAGAAAAGTACCGGGAAAGTGAGGTGAAGTGATGGGACAGGAATGGGGGGCTTCCCTTAGCAGACCTGGGTCCTCCTTAGGAAGTGGGGTGCACAGTCTCCCCCAGAGCACGCACCCTGTTTCCCAGCACCAGCTCTTGTCAGCTGAGTGGTTTGCCTGACTGCTGCTGTCAGGGACCCCCCAGCATTTTTTGATTTTCTTTTGATAATGATGTAGAGTTTTTTAACCTCCCCCCTCCCTCCCACCACCCTTCCACCTCCTTGCCTCTGTTTTACCATTACACACACACACACACACACACACACACACACACACACACACTCCCCTCTGTTTTACCATTTATTAAGTTGATTACTGCCCAGGGATGTAGTTCCCATCTTTTGGGGTGTCTTAAGATTAAGTTGTGGTAGATATTCATTTTACCTTTGTGTTTAGAGGCAGGCATGAGGCCAGCTCTTTATTATTATTATTATTTTATTTTTTAAGTTGTAGTAACCTTTGCTTTATAAGACTGTGACTCTTTCTAAGCCCTAAGAGTCCAGAGTTCTGGGAGCGTCTGGCTGGAGCCCGGGGTTGGCGGGCCGCAGAGGAACCGCGACAGGTCCTGTGGCCTGGCTTGTAATTGGTTTTTTTTTCATTTCTTTCTGAATCTTCCATATTAAACAAATCCTATTGTCCTGGGAGGAGGGGAGGTCGGATTCCTCCTACAGATGAGAACATGGAGAGGTGGGAGTGACGGGACCAGGGTCACATTAAATAAAGGGCCTTAGGAGCTGAGAAAAAAAAAAAAAAGAAAGAGTCCAGAGTTCTCCCACCACGCCAAAGTACTATTATCCCTTCAGCATAGTCTCTCTATTTCTGCCCAGGGCCATGTTTGTTTGGTCTGAAACATCAGAGGCACTGGGGAGGGAACTGGTTTGTGCAGAGTCTTGGTGCACCTGAAGGAATCCTGTGTGCCACCTTCTTTAGTCCTAGGCTCCCAGCGGGGGGTTGGAATAAGGTATCCACAGCCTGGAAGTACAGGTAAGTGCCTAGTCGAGATCTTCTCAGTCTTGTTGGGTCGCGGTTGACGGCTGAGGAGGTCCACTCCCCTTCACCTCCTCGGCTGTTCTGCAGACTCAGGAGAGGTCTCGAGTCCTGGCTGACCACAGAGGATTCTGTAGCCTCATCAGTGGGCGTCGGCTGTGAGCTGCCCATTTCTCTGCTTCTCCTTCGAAGCCGCTTGAGAAGTGTCTCTTCGTTGCTCAGCCTCTCCCTCCTCCTCTCTGTGGGGCTGGGGGCTGGGAGCATGTGGGGGCGGAGGGTGATTTTGCATGGGAGGGAGAGAATCCTACGGCTGTGGGGGAAGGGGAGTAGAAGAGAGTATTCTCCCCCCCACACACACACTTGTTTGGAGGGAAGCTTTTGGGTGGCGGGTCTTCTGCGCACCCATTCATGTCTCTTCTCAGGCTGCACAGATGGACCTCCAGGAGGAGAGAAAACACCTGGAAGTGCAGATTCAGGTATGTCGATGCAGTTCCATTGACCACTTCCCTCTGGGTGCAGTAGACAGTGCTCCGTGGCAGTAGCTGTCCTTCATCGGAGGCCACCCTCGTGCCAGTCTTGCTGCAGGCACATTCCTGGCAGCCGCAGGGAAGCAGGCCTTCCCTGTGTGCCTCCCCGAGGTGGGGGCCCCTCATCTGGGACCCCTCCCCCCCTGCCCCGCAGAGCTCAGGAGAGAGATCCAAGCGTTCCCACCTGGCCGGTGTGAGTCTGCTCTTTGGCCCCCACAATCCAGTCAGAGCAGACAGCCCCCCCTCCCCCCCGTATTCTTTCCCCCAACCCCCAGCCACCCGCCCCAGCTCAGGAAAGTGTTGCTTTCACGTCCATTATCCTCACCACAGCCTGGGAGGGGAAGGCGGCTGTGATTATCTCTGGAATTGAACTCGGGCTATAAATGTCTGCGCTCAGGCTCCATCACGCCAAATTCTCTGCTGGCTTTTGCAGCATTAAGGAATGAAATTAATGAACTGTTATTTCCCCCCAAATAACCTGGTATGGTTTCAGGCTCTGATGTGACTATATTCAAATTCCAGAAGGCATTGGAGTCCTTCCCATAGGAATAGCTGTCACCGCCGTAACGGATCCGAGCCCCTTCCTTCCTCCCGGCCCCGTCGCCGGGAGCGGTAACACAGCCACTCGGAGCCGTTGCCTCTGCGCTCAGCTCTGCCTGGAGACATTAATCACAGCTTGACAGGAATAAGATAGAATAACTGCATCTGAGTGTGCTCTTAAAGATATATTTACAGTGCGTTTTGGTTGGAACGCATCAACTTAGTGAATCTTTTTCTAATCTAATTTAGGCACTTCAGGAGGACCTGAGAGAGAAGGGAAGAGAAATTGCGACAGAAAAGAAAAATAGTTTCAAGCGGGATAAAGCCATTCAGGGTCTAACCATGGCATTAAAGTCAAAGGAAAAAGAGGTATGTCGGAGCGACCCGGAGTGAGATTTTTCTTTATTAGCCACTGTGACTGGCCGGCCCTCCCCTCAATGCTCAGCCTGCCGAGAGTGTAGACGCACGGGGATGAGTCAGAGAGCCAGGAAAGGCCCCTCCGGGCCACTGGGAAGCGCTTCTGGAATGTCTCATCCAGCTCTGTCCAGTAGACAGACGATGGGATTTGCACGGGTGATTTTGAATTTTCTAGTAGTCATATTAAAAGAAATGAAGTGAAGTAGTAAGATATGCCAGGCATGATTATTTCAGCACTTTGCCAGTCCAAAAAACAACAATTGTGCATTTAATGTTAAAAAAAAATGCATCTCTGTCTCGGACACGAAATCTGCTCACTGCCTGTTTGAGACGCTGGATAGCCCCAGGGGCCAGGGGCTTCTGCCCTGGCCAGTTTAGGCCTCACGCTCTGGACCTTGGTCCTGAGTCCTCGTCTCCCCCCAGGTTAAAGAACTTAACTCTGAAATCGAAGAGCTCAAGACGGCCTTCACCAGAGCCCGGGAAGCCGCCCAGCAAGCAGAGGCTGACAAGCTCCAGGTGAGTGTCTGTCCCCCGAGGCTGAGGCGGCTGCTGTCTCCGCTCCTTCTGGCCCACAGGGACCAAGGAAAGCAGAGCGGGCTCAGGCACGAGAACCACCTCCGTCCCAGGACCGGAAGTCTTCCGCAAGGGCTGGTGGCTTCCTGCCTGCTCCGAGTATCCCGTTCTCTCTCTGCCCACTGCTGACCATGGCTGTTTTCTCATTTCATCCTCACAGCCCTGGGGGAAGGCAGTGGTCACCCCCTCAGCACTGTGGGGGTTTTGGAGGCCCTGCAAGCTTATTCACTGTCACATAGCAAGTGTCAGGGTCAGATTTTATTTATTTCTTTATTAATAAGGTAAGATAGTTCACTAGATTTGATTACATTTAATAATCAAACCCCTATCCCACCACCATTATACTTTCCACCATCATATTTCTGATGTTTCCATCCTAAACCCCAGTCCCTGTCCCAAAGCAGAACTGAAATAATTTTATTTTGAGTTGTTTGTTATGAAAAACTGCTGAAAATGCTACAAAAAAGTATCCTTAGAGGAAAGAGTGTTAAGATTGTTCTATCGCCACAGGGGCCATTAAGACCTTCTTTAAGAGATCACTGAAAGTGTTGTTAAAGATTGTTAAAGAGCCTTGTGTACTTTTATTTATATATCTGTAAAAAAAATTGTTTGCCTCCTGCTTTGAACCCCATCAGATCTGGTGCAGTCGGAGTATGGATCGGGTGTTTCCCATGAAGTATCTTGAGGTCCAGGAACAGGTTCACTCATGGGTGAAGCTCAAGGGCCAGATTTTAAATGCCGCCATTGCTGACTCTTAAGAGTTGGGTATTCATTGATCATTTACTCTGTGCCATGGAAAAGATGCGTCCAGAGTCGCAGGTTCTTCGTCCTCTTAACAACTTCTTCGCCGCTCTTGAAGGCATCTCATGCCGCTCTCTTCCTCCTGCACAGTTCTGGCGGCAAGTCGTTTGTCATGTTGAGTTCTCGACCCAGGTACACATAGCTGCGGCATTCGGAGATGTTCGTTCTGTTGAGAGCAAATGGAATGTCAGGAACTAGTTTTTCATGAATATTGTCTTGGTGAGATTCAGCTGCAGTCCGACCTTTCCACACTTGTGGTCGAAGTTGGCCAGCATTCATGCCACTTGGTGTTGTTAGAATGATGTTATCAGTGAAGCGGAGGTAGTGTAGTTGCTGACCGTCTATCTTCACTCCCATTTCTTCCCATTCCAGTCGTTGCATGATGCTCTTGAGGTTGGCACTGAGGAGTTTCGGTGAAATGGTATCACCCTACCGAACCCCTCTCTTGACATGGATGATCACTTTCTTGTAGAATGGTGAGATCCTGGTAGTGAATCCGTAATACAGCTCATGGAGGATCCTGATGTACTGAGTTTGAATGCCCTGTTTGGCTAGGGCTTCGATGACCACTTCCATCTCAACAGAATCAAAGGCCTTCTTTAAATCAATGAATGTTAGACAGAGCGGCATCTTGAACTTGGAGACTCAGGCTGAGCCTCATGCATGAGTGAAGCCCCACAGAACTTTGTGACCTTGGACTCCAGGCTCAGTGGGACCCGGAAACAGAGATTCTCTGCCTGCTTCCACCAATCTCCGGTGACCCAGGGATCACACCCAGAAGACCCACCCTGCTGGTGCCAGATAAACACTTCATCGACCGACCTCCACTACCTCCACTACCTAGCCGCCACTGTGCTCCAGGCTGCTTTCCGGACACATCATAAGACATTTAATAACCGTTTTCCATAATTACTGCACCATATTTGATGGGGTTCATCAAATGAACCATGAAAACACCTGTAAGGGTGATTAGATGCTGCCCTAAAAGCCTCTATTCCTCTCGGAGAGCCCGACAAGCTACTGAAAGTATCCCGCTCGCATGGCAGAGCCTGGCAAGCTACCCGTGGCGTATTCGATATTCGAGATATATATATATATATATATATCAGCCCATACACTTAAGTGATGTGTATATATATATATATATATATATATATATATTAACCAAACCATTTTTTTTGTTTGGGGGCCACACCCAGCAGTAATTAGGGATCACTCCTGGCTCTGCATTCAGGGATCACTCCTGGCAGGGCTTTGGGGACCCTACAGGGCTCTGGAGATTGCACCCAGGTGGGCCGCATGAGAGAAAAGTGACCCACCCACTATCCTATCTCCCTAACTCTCTAAAATATTATTTTTATTAGGAGGAATAGAGTGGATTTAAATGTGGAATGCTGTTCACTAACTGTAACCTTGGGCAGGATATCCAAGCTCTTCCAGACTGCTTGCACGTTGGAATTCTTCAAGCTTGGGTTTTTAAAGAGACTCTGTCATCGTTATTTACACGATGATTTCACACAGCTTTCATTCCTTTATAATGCTTATTATTTTTAACAATAACCAGAGCTGTTCTTTGTTTAACAAGCTCCTGGCTGGTGGTTGTGTGTGTCTCCCTTCCCCCCTGGATCCCCGACCCCCACTCAGTCTTGCTCTTTTCTTGGTGTTAATGAGATCTCTCTTTGCTGCACAAACACAGGTGCAGGAGTGGTGTGAATCCCAGACTTCCGTCCTAGACGTGTGGGCTGATGACAGGCTGGTCATTAAAGTTCTGAGGCTCACTTTAGTGGGGTTAAGTCATCTGTACTCTGCAGAGTTGATGTAAAATAGAGACATAAAGTGTTGAAAAATAGCGGGTAGGGTGTTTGCCTTGCACGCGGCCGACCCGGGCTCTATTCCCAGCATTCCATATGATCCCTGGAGCACTGCCAGGGGTAATTCCTGAGTTCATGAGCCAGGAGTAGCCCCTTTGCATAGCCGGGTGTGACTCAAAAAGGAAAAAAAAAGTGCCTGGTTTAATAACTCTTCAGTTAAAAAAGTGCCTGGTTTAATAACTCTTCTATAACCAGCGCTTTGATGAAAGGTAACTATGGAGGTTGTTCAGTGGACATTTTCCCAGTTTTTCTTGTTTACTTATTTTTCAAAGCTTATTATTCACGGTCATGGTCACGGTCCTCCTGTTGTCATCAATTTGCTCGAGCAGGCCTAGTAACGTCTCCATCATGAGACTTGTTACTGTGTTTGGCATATCGAATACGTCACGGGTAGCTTGCCAGGCTCTGCCGTGCGGGCGAGATACTCTCGGTAGCTTGAATTTTTTTTCCCTTCTTGTTTTCTTCCTTTTTTCTTCCTTTTTTATTTTCTTTGATTTTTCTTCCTTTTTATTTCCTTTTTTTCCCTTTCTGGCCACACCCCGTAGTGCTTAGAGTTTACTCTTAGCTGTGCATTCGGGAATCACTCCTAGCGGGACTCCCAGGTGCAGTTCTGGGGTTCGAACTCATTCAGGCCGTGTGCAAGAAAAGTGCCCTGCCCACTGTACTATCTTTTCAGCCTCAACTTTTGGATTTTTTTGAGTTTCAGTCTATTTCAGAGGAGAGGTTGAAGAGTTTGTTTTCTTCTGATTTGAAAGTATCAGATATGCTGCCTCTAACCTCTACTCCCAGCACCCCAGAATACCAAAAAAAAAAAAAAATTAAAATCAGGCAATCAGGAAATCAACCAACCATTCTTAACAGTTTCATGTTTTTGCTTTTGGTTTTCTTACATCCATAGAGGTTTTTTTTGAGATCATTTGCAGCTTGGTCCTTTTATTTTTTTCATATAATAGCTTGACTTGGAAATGTTCCCACATTGTCAATTCTTTGAAAATATAATTTTAAGATTTCATTGTGAGACTTTATGCTGCTTTATTCATTTTCATATTCTTGCAGATTTAAGTTGTTTTTTTATTTTAGTTTTTTTACTGTTGTGGGTGATTCTGTGATGAATGACTGGGTAGAAGGCTTTTTCCCTCTTGTATTTTGTTTTTCCCCCCTGAGATTGAATTCTGGGAATTGAATTATTGGTCTGAGTGTGAACATGTTTATATTACACACATACGCTTGAGATATAAAATCTTTCTATAGGGAATTATTTCAATTTGCGTTCCTGCCATCTTATTTTCTGGTTTTTAGATGCTTGGTCAGTGCTTGAAAAACAACTACGCATCGCACTGCTTTACCATAAACTCATCAGCATTGGGTATATTCATTGAAACAGTTTCTCCTGTTAAGTGATTGCTTGTTTTAGTTTGTTCTTTTCATGCTTATTGGTGAGTTACAACATTTCCTCATGTGCTTGATAATCACGTCTGTATTTTTCTGATAAACTGCACTGAGGAAATAATGATGTTCTTGTCACGTTCATTAGGTCCTTAGACACATTTAATCCTTCAGGGGGCATTGGGGGCAGGGTTAGGTTTAGGGCTTACTTACAGTTCTGCTCAGGGACCACTCCTGCTGGGGTGGGGATCGAACCCGGGCCAGCTGCGTGTAAGACAAACTCCATACTGTCTCTCCAGTCCCACGTTTTTTTATCCTCTTGAGATGCTGTTGGACAGCCATGCTGACTTCTTTTCCTCTAGATTGCTTTGGATTTGAACCTTCCTATCCCAGAAGAGCACGGCCAGTGCTCTACGCTTCAAACTAAACGCTTTACCTGTTAGAACTAACTACAGTTGTTTTCCAGAGCCTTTATAAAAGCTCACTTACCTTAGAGCATTGGAAGACACATTTGAAAAACACAAGGAAAATATCAGCTGTATTCCCACCACCACTGTTAACGTTCTGTGCTTTTTCTTCCGGTCTTTGTTTTGGGGTCACATTGGGCAGTGCTGAGGGTTTCTCCTGGCTATGCACCCAGGAAATACTCCTGGCAGGTTCTCGGGGGACCATATAGAGTGCCAGTGATCGAACCAGCCGTGTGCAAGGCAAATGCCTATCCCACAGAGCTATAACTCTGGACTTTCCTTCCAGTCTTTAAAAAAAAGGGGGGGCGGGGGGGCTGGAGAGATAGCACAGCGGGTAGGGCGTTTGCCTTGCACGCAGCTGACCCGGGTTTGATTCCTAGCATCCCATATGGTCCCCCGAGCACCGCCAGGAGTAACTCCTGAGTGCAGAGCCAGGAGTAACCCCTGTGCATTGCCAAGTGTGACCCAAAAAGGAAAAAAAAAAACCAACAGCCCTTTACCCAGTTGTAAACATCAGCATCATAACAAGGACTGACCTTACTTTGTGCTAGTGCAGATGTTTGTTTCTTTTGGCTCTTCGGTTCCTGAATGCCATGGGTGTTAATCTCCCTCCCACTCCTCTGCCCTCCTCCACCTAGGTGGAAAAGGGTCCTCCATCCCTTGGGTGCTCGGATGCCCCGGTCCATCTGCCCCTCTCTCCCACTTCCTCCAGGGCTCAGAGGATTACGAAGCGGCGCTACAAGAAAAGGCAGCCCTCCTGACCGATCTGCGCTCGGAGAACCTCAGCAAGAACACGGAGAACCAGAAGCTGCGTCGGAGCATCAAGAAGCTCACGCAGGAGCTGTGTGACGTGCAGCAGGAGAGGGGCAGGCTCGAGCGGGAGCTGGAGGAAGCCCTGGGCGAGAAGAGCAGAGCTGATGGCACCATTCACGTGAGTACCGCGGGGGGTGGGGCTGGGGGTAGTCTGGGCTCTGCTTGTTTCTGGTGTGAGAGAGGGGGTTATCCACTGCTGCCAACACAGGAGCCCCGTCACACTCCTCATCATATCCCTTCGAAGTGACCAGTCACAGCTCCGGGGTATGTTGGCCATTTTCACGCCCATCCACTCAGAGGCATCCATTTGTGGAACCGAGCAGATTCCCAAGTTGGGATCTGGCCCTGTCCCTCCCCTTCCTCCCCTCCCCTCCCCTCCCCACTCTTCCCGACTCCACTCCAAAGCCTGAAAGGATGTTTCCAGCTATTGAGATTAGACTGTGGTGGTTGCTTGGAGTGGGGACACTGGCATCCCTACTTTGATAATCCTCATGCTGATCTGCTGATAAGAGAACTGAAATACATACACGTTAATATGCTTTAAGGAAACCTCGATGAGGGGGCCTTGGAGATAATGTGGGCTAAGGTCCTTGTCTCGCATGCAGCTGACCCTGCTTCCGTTCCTGGCTCTGCATTATTGTCCCCAGCGCCTGACCAGGAGTAACCCCTGAGCACAGAGCCAGGAGTAAGCCCCAGGCACTGCCAGGTGTCAACTGAAAAGCCTAAAACAAGAAAGGAAAAAAATTAGTGACTGTTAAAGGGGTGATGGTGGAAATCTAGAAAAATAGGAAAGTGTCAGCTATAATTTCAGTGTCCTCACAGGGTCTGTGTTTCGGTGTCACTGTCTTGTTCTGCACCCGGGCCCCAGTCTAATCAGGCTAATCCCCGTTCTGTGTCCTGCAGCCCCTCCCTCTGTCACTTGGAGGTCTCCTGACCCACACTGTGGGGGCCTCCCAGTGAATATGTTGACTGATGTGCCCTTTTGCTCCGAATTTTAAGTCCCTTCCCTGTTGGACATTTTGGCTCTTGAATGCCACAGTCTTTGGGCATAAGTGCATATTCTCTTGAAATCCCTAGGTTAGATTCTGAAGAGTGAGATTATTTGCTCAGATCTTCAAATGTTTAATGTAATATGTAAATATATCATTTGAAAGGGGCTGTTACTCTTGTCAAGTGTTTGAAACAGCTGCCTGAGATTACATCAGTGGCTTTGCTCTAAAATACATACTTCTTCCTCTGTTGTCAGAGTTGTTGGTCCTGTAATTCACTTGTCCCCGTAACCCTAGGGCTTCTCCAGGGACTTGGGACTGCTGTTGCTAAGAGGTAGGAGCCCCCCAGTGTGTCCGGGAGTGGGAGAAGGATGCAGTGACAGAGAGTTCAGGGAGAAGTACACTGTGGTGTGGGTGGGGTTTTTTTTTTCCTTGTTACTGTCACTGCCACTGTCACTGTCCTCCCATTGTTCATAGATTTGCTTGAGCGGGCACCAGTAACGTCTCCATTGTGAGACTTGTTGTTACTGTGTTTGGTATATCGAATACACCATGGGGAGCTTGCCAGGCTCTGCCATGCGGGCGGGATACTTTTGGTAGCTTGCCGCGTTCTCCGAGAGGGATGGAGGAATCGAACCCGGGTCGGCTGCGTGCAGAAGAAATTTGCTTAAGGAAATGTGAGTGGAGAGAAAACGAGACCCATGCTCAAGAGAGAAAGCGGGTTTCCCTAGAGTAGAAAGAGCTGGCTGGGAGCCTTTGGCGGCGAAAGAAGCCCCATGTGGGCGAACACGGGGGAAAGGGAGCAGGACTGCGCAGGTGACAGGCTGCTGGGAGGATGGAGAGGCAGGTGCTCTCGCTGACTCTGAAAGCTGGCTTCCTGCTTGCATCTGTGGCCCTCGCCTCCGAGTGTCTGGACCCGTGACCGGGGGCCTGCTGGGCTCCCATCTTGCCTGCTTACTTGGTGAGGAAGGAATTCCCCACACTCAGCCGGGCTGCTGCTGTCTCCCTCAGGATGGCCAGAGGGGCGAGCGAGCGAGTTTGTGTGTGTGTGTGTGTGTGTGTGTGTGTGTACTCTCATCTGCACATACTGCATATGTGCGCACACACACACACGTATGTACCAGAAGGGTGAGTGTATAATTGTACATACATCTGCTTATGTGCAAAACGTGTGTGTACACGAGTATGCATGCACACATCTGCAGCCACAGACCACTTTCCCTAGGGCCATGTGTTTTGGAGGGGGCCCGGTTAATTAGTAGTTGCCCAGTAGTTGCCCCTTCAGGCTTCCTAGAAGACCCAAGCAGCGGCTATGTTTTCCATACTTTTCCGGTTTGCTTTTGGGCCGCACATGGCGATACTCAGAGCCTACTCCCAGCTCAGTGCTTGGGAGTGATCCCTGGCAGTGCTTCGTGGGTGCCAGGGTGCCAGGGATTTGAGCTGGGGCCAGTGGGATGCCAGGCAAGAGCTTTAGTCTTCTTCTGTGCTTTCTGTGTTCTCAAGTACTGACTGGGAGCTTCCCAGCCCCTCCTCCCGACTGGTCTCCAGGGTAGGTGGGACAGTGGCACTTCCTGTGGCAGTGCTGTTTAGCCGCAGGGTCTTTGTTTCTGCAGAAGGCTGTGGCCAGCACAATTCTTGTTTTCAGGCATGTTTGGTTCAGTCCCTGGCACACTCGTCCTGTTGCTGCCCCCCAGGCTGGGGGCGCTCAGGCAGGCCTCTGTTGTACTCCGTAGTCTCCAGACTGTCCGACTCTTCATTTGTCGCTCACCACCCAGAGTGGTTGAGCAGAAAAAAAACATGTTAGGAAAACAGAGAGGTGCTCCAGGGGTTAAGACGCTCGCCTGGTATGTGGCCGATCCCAGATTCCCTACCTGGCATTGCTTAGGGTTCCCGTGCACCACCGGGAGTGGTTGCTGAGCACAGACAGAGCCGGAAGTGAGCCCTGAGCACCCGTACCAAAAGAATATTTCCCCCATTTTCTAAATCAGTCAGAGTCTCAGAATTTCCCCATAGGAAACCACCTCCGTGTTCTGTCTAGGTCTGTGTCCTCTTCACTGCGGGACTTGACTTGAGACACGCTGTGCTGGCCTGTCCCATTGTGTCTGTTCCAGACTCCTCGAGGGCTGCTTTAGGACCAGGAGCACCAAACCTGGTCATGACTCAGCTGAGGCTAGAGAACTCTGCATCCTCCCTGGAAGGTACTTCTCCTTCTGCACAATAAATTCTGGTTACATGAGCTGGAAAAAAAAAGAGACTGCTTTGCTTTTGGCAGAAAGGAGGATTAATACATTTCTAGCAGAGCAGAAGAGTATGTTTTCAAGAATACCAAAGTTGAAATATTCCGATTATTTGAAGCTTTAAGAGTGGCAACTTATTCCTTCCTGTATTTCAGCAACATCTGCCGAGATATATGGAAAGCCATAACATTCAATAAGGTTAAAAGTGTCACTGAAGACACCAGGGTCCAGGAAAAAGGAGGGAGACTGGTGAAATGGAGCCAGAGTGAGAGGGCAGGAGTGTAGCGCGGGTGCCCATCCCGGCACGAAAGAGGGGACTTAACATTCAGACGGCAGCTCCTGGCAGCGAAAGTAGAAAGGGGCAAATTCAGTTCCGAGGTCTCCAGCGTCTGTAAGATGAACATGTTCAGATAAAAGGACAGCTTCTGCCGGCACCAGGGCCTGAGGGAGTGTTGCCTCGGGTGGGTTTTTATAAAGAGTTCTCTGAGCAGTACACAGAGCCTTGCACAATGCCCCTTTCAATAAAAGCAATTTTGCACAGGGCTGGATCAATGTCATCCGAGTTGGTAAGCTTGTAAAGCATTAAGACTTCTGGTTCCCGGGACGGTGTTTAGCTGTGTGCCATTATCCTCTATTCTTGGACACGAGTGGCAGAAATCGGGGCGAATTCTGCAGCGCCACGGATGAGCCCGACGGCTGGCCTTCGCTGTGGCCCCTGGGCGAGTCCCGCTGGGTTGCGTTGTACTGCCTGGATGCTTTCCGACAAGCAAACTCAGCTTCCTTTTGGAAGCAATCACCCCGCCTTTGGCTCCTGCCAGAACCTGCATGTTAGTCTCGTCGTGCCTGCCCCGAGCATCCAGGGGCCATGAGTCCTGGATCAGGGCCTGTGGCCTCCCAGTGTCTGTTCCCACGCACCTGAGTTTCACGCCTTTGAGTATCCGTCACTCCAATTGGTGCTCATTGCTGGTGACTTCAGTGACCTCCTTCTGGTAGGCTCAGCATCAGTTGGGACTTGTGGTTTGTTCACTGGTTTGCTCATTGGGTGACTCAAGGGCATTTATGGAGGTCTTGCACTGGTGCAGCCCTTGGGTAGGCCTGGAGACCTTTGGTTTTTACTTTGGCAATCTTATGGCATCCAGAAAGGGAAAAAAAAATAAAAAGAATGGGGGCTGGAGCAAATGCACAGCAGGTAGGGCATTTGCCTTGCATACATACGGCCAACCTGCGTTCAATTCCCAGCATCCCATATGGTCCCCCGAGCACCGCCAGGAGTAATTCCTGAGTGCAGAGCTAGGAGTAACCCCTGTGCATCGCTGGTGTGACCCAGAAAGCAAGAGAAAAGAAAAGAAAAAAGAAAAGCATGATGGTCTTTGTGGTGGGCACTTTCTGCCTTTTCCTTTTCCCCCTTGAGTGAGGCACCGTGGTTTACAGCACTGTCCCTGACAGGGTATCATGCATTTCGCTTTCCCTCCCTTCAACATCCAGCCCTTGTCCAGAGTGACCACTACCCTCCATTGTTATCACAAAGGAAAAGGTTTCTGTGGCAGAGGTAGGCTGGGGGCCAGGAGGCAAACTGGGGACATTGGTGGAGGGATGTGGACACGGGTGAAGGGATTGGTGTTGGAACATTGTGTACCGGAAACCCAGTCATGAATAGTTTTGTAACTTTGTCACTCACGGTTGTTTAAAGAAAAAAAATCAGGAAAAAAAACAAACCAATTAATGCTCTCCTATCTTAATTTTTTTGTAGTTGTTTGGGGAGGGGGAGCAGGGAAGGGGAGAGAACCCTACTTAGGAGTTACTCCTGGCTCTGCACACAGGGGTCATTCTCTAGAATGCTCAGGGGTCCATATGGGATGCCAGGGATCAAACCCGGGTTGGCTGCATGCAAGGCAAGCACCGTCCCTGCTTTACCATCGCTCCAGCCCCTAAATCCCTTAACTGTTATGCCTCCTGCCCCGCGCCCCCAGCCCCTGTCCTTTCAAGGACCTGTGGGAATAAGCCACTGTACCCGGTGTTCCCGGTGGGGGTCTCAGCTCCTGTGGTCTGAAGCAGGACCGCCACCTGCCTTCTCATGTCCCCGCCTCCATGCCTCCGATGCTGAGGCACCATTCGGCTCCAGGGACTTCGCGCTCTTCTCTGTGTGTTTTTCCTGAAAGGAGACGAGAGAGGTCAATATTTGAGATTGTTCTCCTGGTTCAGGCGCTGTTTATGCTCCTTGGGGGAGGTGGGGCCGAGAGCGGGGCACGGTCTTAACTCTTCTCCTGGATATGTGATGCCCGTGAGACACGGGCCGGCCCCCACCCTCCAGACTGTCTCATAATGCGCTCATCTGTTACCAGACCTGTCATCCGCTCCTCTGACAAACGTGTGCTTCAGTACCTGGGCCCTCGGCTCGGCGGGGACGCACTTGCTGGCGAAAGCCCAGGAATCTAATTAAAGTTGTACCTGTCACCCAGCTGGCTAATCCCGCAGGCTTTGACGGGAGTGGGTTTAATTTCAGGGTAGTTCAGCCCGAACCCCTCTGCTTCTCACTTGGCATTTGTTGATGGATAGCTCCAGAGGAGATTGTGACAGCGGCCAAAACATCTCCGGGTGAACCGTAATCAAAGCCCAGCATTTGGGAGATGGTGTCTCGGGCCCACTGGGTTCGGGCGAAGGTCGTAGAGTTGAGGTTGAGTTTCTTGCACCCCGGGATCAAGGCTTCCTCCTTTTAAAGGAAAAAAATACTGAGCTATGTTCGATACACAATGTTTTATTAGTTTCAGGGTGCAGCGTAACAATTCAACATTTTTATTAAGAGCTGGAGGGATAGCGCAGTGGGTAGGGCTCTCACCTTGCATGTGGCTGAGGTGGGCTCTAACCCTGAGCTTGCCGAGAGTGAGCCGTGAACGCAGAGCCAGGAGTAAGCCCTGTGCGCTGCTGGGTTACCCCACCGTCCCCATCCGCCACCCTCCCAAATCCCAGAATCAAAATGAACAAAAGAAGAAGCTTGACAAACAAATTCAAATTGATACGACCTTGGACACCATTGGTACATATTGCAGAATCAGTTGCCGTAATAGTCTAGTTAACGTCTATCTTCATATTAAGGCTAATTTTTCTCTTGTGATGAGGAATTTGGGGGGAGGCTCCCTAGCAGTGCTTGAGTACCCCAGGGGCCACTCCCTGTATAGAGGCCTGGCGTTTAGTACTTGGGCCTGGGGATTTGCTATTACTGGATCCATGTGCAAGATGTGCACTGCACCCCCTGCCCCCCCCTTGGTGCGCCCCCCCCCCCCCACACACACAACACTATGAGTTAGGGCCCTAGTCTGTGCAGAATTATTCAGAACCACTCTCAGGTCTGTAATGTATTATTATGATTCTGGCCACCGTGCTGTGCATTGCACACTCACACACACACACGCGCGTGCACACATATGCACACGCATACACGTGTCTTACTCTAGGTCTGGAAGTTTGTCCCCCAGTATTTATTGATTACATCCCCTTCCTCTTGCCTTTTCTTTTGTCTTTGCTGGGCCTGATGGTTTGGGGTTAGTGTGGGGGTAGCCCCATCTGCAGTTGAATGGATCACCATCAGAGGTCTGTCTCTGTGAACCCTAGTCTCCTGCGAGAGGCCACATGTGTGGAGGCCTCGGGGCTAGAGTGGGTTTGAGGTTTATCTCTGCCCCGGGCTGGCTGACCGGGGACCCCACACAACCTGCAGTCTCCACTCCTCATCAGAAACAAACAGCCTTGTCCTGTGTCTGCCAGGAGCCTGCCGGAAGCTTTCTTGTCTCCTGCCCCTTCCTGCAGTCCCCTTTTCCGCGCCCGGTTCTCTCCCTCATTTCATTCAGCTGCTGGAGAAGTTTCCTTTGTACACTTAAAGGTAACCACCCAGCCCCTCACTGCGAAGCCTGATAAGGTGGGAATTTGATGAATGAGAACCTTCTCGTTCTCCGTCTGGCCAGATGAAAACCAGCTCGCCCGCTGGGGAGGGGGTGTGCGGGGCTGGCTTGCATCCTCTGGTGTGGTTCGGGCAAGATCGGAATATCTTCTCAGATAACTCACTTTAGGAAGACGACCAGTCCCTCTGCACTGGGAGCAGGACTGAGCCCTGAGCGTTCGCGCATCCCCGATGGCCCCCCTGGGCGCACGGTGAGCACCCTGGCAGTGGCTGCCTCCGGGGCTTTTTTCCATCTGGGGAGGCTTTCGGGTGATGCCCCCTAGTTCCATTGGTTTGGAAGCAAATGAAACAGTTGCCTCCAAAGGACTTGCAGATACCCGAGGATAATGCCATTTCACCATCAGATTGAATGCCAGTCAATGTCGGTGCTTTCCTCCAAGTCGCCGTTCTGGAGGAAGGCCCAGGAGCACAGAGGGCGACGAGACTTGATGGGCAGCCAGGCACAGACGCTGCCAAGCCTGAGGACTTCGTGGGTGCGGCCAGGAATGTGGCTCCTGCAGTGGGAAGGGCATGGGCTCACCTTGGGGTTTGGCCCTCTGCCCCCTTTTTATTGCACGGGTGGAGATTGTTTGGCCGCGCTGTGCCTTCGTTTCTGGATTCCAGCAGAACTGGCGTGCGTGTCTCTGCCTTGTGGCCAGAATGGTGGTGGGTGTTGAATGAGGGGATGGAGGGAGTGGGGCCCACATGCGCCCGTGTGCTCTGGAGGTGGTATTTGGGGAGGATGTTGCTGAGAGCCAGTGGATGAAGGGGGACCGGGGGGAGAGGCAGCACCTGGCAGGAGAGGGCCCAGCGAGTAAAGCAGGCGGGATTGGGGATGTGTGGGGGAGTTGGGTTTTTTGTTTGTTTGTTTGTTTGTTTGTTTTTCCCAGGTGGAGAGCACTAGGGGAGGCAGAGAGGGTGTGATGAATAATCGGGTTGGCTGCAGGTAAGGCTGCAGGCAGGCTGGATCGGGGAATTCTGAATGGCTGCGGGTTCAAGTAGCTGCTTTCTTCTGTTACCTTGGAGTCCCTGCAGGCTGGTTGTTGGGGAACAGTTTTCCCCCCAACAGTGCCCGGACACGTTACGCACCGGTTCTGGGCAGATATGGGGAGAAGGATAACAGGTGCACAGAGAAATACCCTCCAGGGGCAACTGATGACTGTTCACTTTATTGCCAAATACACACATATTTTACAGGGAGTCTCAGCTTAAGAGAATGGTCCAATCACAGAAATGGTACCATTATTGGCCTATCACCTCTCTAACTCTGCTTTGCCCTGATCCAATCCCAATCAAGGCTAGACGCTGCAATTAGGATGACTTGCTAAGCATACGTGACAGTTTCTGTGTCTAGGGCTCATGTGACTAGGAGGTTGAGTGAGGCTCAAGACCAAACCCCCGGTGCTGGCTGACAGCCTGTTCTTGTCAACTTTGCCCAGATACTCCCTCTTGTGAGGTTTTGCTTCTGGGCCGCTTCGCAAGGTTGGGTCTTACCTGCACCAGTGTCTGTCACCATGCTCCGCAGCTGGTAAATGTGGCTGAGGTGATCAGGGTCATGCGTGGGGCTTGGAGAACGGACTCAGGGATGCGGAGAGTATTTGTTGTGGGCTGGGTGAGAACTGAATTCTCAAGAGGGCAGTGGCCGTGTTATTGAGGCACCGGGAGGGCAGGGAGAAGCGCCTTTCTCCTCTCGGCCTGTCTGCACTCCCGCATTCCTCCTCCTTGAAAGAGGACCCGTGGCTAACTTGGTCAGTCTGAGATTGGGGTGTGCCCTGGGCTGCTCGACAAATGACTTCGGGGGTTGGGGTGTAGGGACCCTGTCCCAGCAAGCCACGATTCAGGGCTGGAGAGACAGAGATTAAGGCGCTTTCCCTGCATCCTGCTGACCCCAGTTCTAGCCCAGATGCCGCATATGGGCCCCAGAACACCACCAGGGTTCACTCCCGAGCACAGAGAGAGGAATTGCCCTTGAGCACTGTTGGGTTTGAGTTGCACCCCCTCTCCCCCCAGACTTCCCCTGTCCCACAAAAAAGGACAAATTCCATATTCTTTTTTTTTCTCTTTTTGGGTCACGCAGGGGCTACTCCTGGCTCTGCACTCAGGAATTACTCCTAACGGTGCTCGGAGGACCATATGGGATGTTGGGAATCGAACCTGGGTCGGCCGCGTGCAACGCCCTACTTGCTGTGCTTTTGCTCCAGCCCCAAATTCCATATTCTTTTGTTCTTCTGGGTCCGCCCCGTTGGGAAGGCTGACTTGTTCATGGCCTCATCAGTTTTCTTTTTTCGTTTCTCCCCCTGCCAGTGGAGGTCTTCAATGGTTCTTTTACTCTCAGAACAAGCAACCAAAAAACCCAGTTTTATCAGAAAGTCCCGTGTTGGGAGTAAGAGTGGCAGACACTTACTGGTCCCGTTTAGGGTCATCTCTGCTGTTAACTTCCTCTGAGAACTACTCCTGTTCTGTCGGGAGGATCGCTGTGTCCAGGCCAGGGAGGGTGTGATGTATCCAGGCCCAGAGGATCACTGTTTCCAGGCCCAGGAGGGCTATTGTGTCCAGACCCGGGAGGGTGTGATGTGTCCAGGCCCAGGTTACTGACTGATGACCGGGAGTGTGTGAGCTGGGCACAGAAGGACTGAGCCTGGTGAGTAATAGCAGGTGGCAGGCATGTCCACAGGAGTCAAGCAGTCAGTTAAGGTCAACCTGGCCGGAATTGGTGGGCAGCTAGATGGAAGTGACCCAGTGTCACTTTTTTTTTTTTTTTTTGCTTTTTGGGTCACACCCAGCGATGCACAGGGGTTACTGCTGGCTCATACACTCAGGAGTTACTCCTGGCGGTGCTTGGGGGACCATATGGGATGCTGGGAATCCAACTTGGATCGGCCCATGTAAGGCAAACATCCTCCCCACTGTGCTATAGCTCCAGCCCCCCTGTGTCACTTCCTGATCCCCTGCTGTTATGCTGGATATACACCACCCCCCACCCCGCCCCACCCTGTGTTTTCTCAAGTAGCCTCCAGGAGCCTGGAAAATCTATATTCCCCCACCCACTTACTGGAAACACTCAGAAAGGCTTGTTACTTATCTCATTAGCAGGGGGCTGGGATGTGAGGGGAGGTCTGCCTTTCTTCCGAGCCCAGGCATACTAAAGGAAAGCACCCAAGATTATCAATTTTCAATCCTGATGGTTCTGCTCGGGCGAGACCTGCCGTTTCCATGCCTCCCCCTAAACATTTCTTATGGCACCTGCTGGCTGGCCGTGTTGCCATGGCAGCTGCTTGTCCTCAAGGCCACCTGAGCACACATGTGACCCCCCTGCCCGCAGTGGCCCTGTTACTTTGCGTCTTCTCTGCTGGCTCTTCCTAGGCGGATCAAGATCTTGGGTCCTGCCCTGTTCATTAGAGGAGCCTCGGGGTCTGATGAAGAGTCTGGCGGTCCGAGTCCCTGAGAAATGGTAGCAGTAGCTCAGGCAAAGGGAAGCCTGTAGCACAAAGTGGATTTATCTCCTGTGGGTGGCTTTTTTTTTTTTTGCTTTTTGGGTCACACCCAGTCATACTCAGGGGTTCCCCCTGCACTCAGGAATCACTCCTGGCAGTGCTTGGGGGGCCATATGGGATGCTGGGGATCAAACCCAGGTTGGCTGCATGCAAGGCAAATGCCCTACCCACTATACTATCACTCCGGCCCCTCCTATGGGTGTTAACCCCCATGCCGTTGAGTAGAAAGGGCTCGGAATTTGGGACCAGGTTTGAATTGCAGCTCTGGAATGTCACTTGTTGCAAAGCTTTGCAAAAATCTAGCAACCTCTGTGTGCCTTAGCCTCTGTTCTGTGAATCCAGGATGAATTTACTGGTGTGCTGGCAGTCATTCGGGGTAGCGAGGAGGTATGAATGCCTGGGCCAACATCTGGCTCGTCTCCCGTGCTCAGCAAATAATTTCTATTACTGATGTTTATAATGCCAAGGGCGATTTTGAGCGGTGTCACTTTTCTCCAGGTCCTGATTTATGCTGGGGCCCAGCTGCCCCCGTTATACACAGGTACGCGTGCGCATTAGCTCTGGGGCCCCATTCAGTGGGTTTTGGGTTAAGAGACCCCAATCTCTGTTGTGAGATTCTGGAATGGTCCTTTATCTGGCTTGGGTACATGGGGGAAACAGAACACAATATGAGTGGTCTTTGTTACTTAAATATGCAATAATTCTTTAAAAAATATTACTGTAGTTGAAGTAATATGATTGTCACTGTCACTGTCCTCCCATTGTTCATCGATTTGCTTAAGCGGGCCCAGTAACGTCTCCACTGTAACAATTTTTATTGTGTTTGGCATATTGAATACACCACGGGTAGCTTGCCAGGCTTTGCTGTGTGGGCAAGATACTCTTGGTAGCTTGCTGGGCTCTCCAAGAGGGGCAGAGGAATTGAACTTGTGTCAGCCCTGTTGGCCGCTTGTAAGGCAAATGCCCTACTGCTGTGCTATCGCTCCAGCCCGAAGTAATATGATTAAAGTGATGTTAATAGTTATGGTTTTGGTTTGTGGTTATTCCATATCCAGCGAGTGCCAGAGCCCCTGGTCCATGGGGCTCACCTCTAATCTGCTTCCTCCCTCCTTCCAATGCTTGGTGACCTTAGTTCCATCATCATCTTTGGGTGCTTCTCATTTGTTTGCTCTGTCTCTTTATGGACGACATAGGGCAGAGATTATCTGGTATTCATCCTTCCCTCCTCTCACTTGTTCATGTGACAACCCTCTCTCAAATCCAAGTTGTAGCAAAATACAAGATTTTCCTTACAACTAAATAGTATTCCACTGTCGTGGTATATAGACCATGACTTTTTTTTATCTTCTCGTCTGTCATTGGACATTGGCTTGTCTCCAGGTCTGGGTTTTGAGAACATTGCTGCCGTGATCATGAGTGTGCATACATCTTTCTGAGTTCATGATTCTATTTTTGGGATCAATGACAAAGGGTAGAATTTCTGTGTCATCTTGAGTTTTTTAGAAGTCTTCGTATAAGACCTCTTTTTCTTTGTTGTTTTGGGGGGGAGCACATCTGGCTCTGTCAGGGCTTAATCCTGGCTTTGTGTTCATGGATCACTCCTTGTGGGCTTGGGGGACCATCTTGAGGTGCTGGGGATTGGACCCTGATCAGCTGCATGCACTCTACTCTCTACTCTCTCTCTGGCCCCATACATTTAGGAAGTTCTTAACCTAGGTAGTTCTCAACTTAAATTTTTTTAAGCAGTGAAATGGAGGTTGAAATTGATCGTTGCTGAATACACACGCGTGCACTGGAACTTGGAGCAGATTCCTGGTCTGGGCTGCCAGGTGTATGGTATAAAGGAGGGAACTGAATCTGGGAAATGATGTAGCTGACGGATCAGTGCTCTGCTCACAAATAGTGAACACCTTTACATAGCTTAATTCATGAACACTTTTAAACTTCTTTTCAGTTGAAGCCCCATGATGTATAGTCCTGTTAATAATAGGCTTTAATGCTTACAACACTTAAGTGTCACTCTGTCCCCTGGGCATCTGCTTCCCTCCACCATTGTCTCAGGTCCCATCTCTCCCATCGCCCACCTCCTGGCCTCCGTAAACTCAGTTCTGTAGACTGTTTCTCAGGCTCTGTTGTCTTTGGCCATTTGTTATTTCCCCACTCCTCGTCTCTCTCTATATAATATATAACACTTAAAATTAGAAAGTCAGCACCAGGGCCGGAGACATACAGAGCCTGAGAAATAATCTACAGAACCGAGTTTACGAAGGCCAGGAGGGGACAGTGGATAGGATGGGACCTTGCATGCAGCTAAACGAGGTTCCATCCCTAGCACCGCGTACGGACCCCTGAACATGACCAGGACTATTCCCTGAGCCAAGAGCCATAAGTAAGCCCTGAGCACCAATGGGTGTACACCCCCATCCCCCACCCCCAACCCTACCAAAATGGAAAAAAAAAAACCCAAGCAAACAAAAAACAAAAGCAAGTACGTTCCTTACCCTCTGAGCCTGATTTTTCATCACTTCAGAATGGGAGCAGATCCCACCGACCTCATTCATTCAGTCATGCTGCATCCTAAGTGCTGAATTAACCCCAAGCTCACTGTTTTAAAGCCATCATGATTTTACTCTCTTGTACAACTTTCAGGTCTGGGATTTGGGCATTATTTTTTTTTTATGCTTTTTGGTCACACCTGGCAATGCACAGGGGTTACTCCTAGCTTTTCACTCAGGAATTACTCCTGGTGGTGCTCGGGGAACCGTATGAGATCCTGGGAATTGAACCGGGGTTGGCTGCATGAAAGACTAACACCTTACCTGCTGTGCTATCGCTCCAGCCCCTGATTTTCTGCTTGACGTGGTACATGCCCCTGGAGTTGCTCACCTGGTGGATGGGCATTGTGGTCTGGAAGGTCATGAGGCTTGCGTGGCTGGTGCCTCTCAGGGGATGTCTGGAAAGCGAATGTCAACGGGGACTGTGCGGGAGCACCTGTGTGTCGTCCTTCCCTCCAGCCACCTCAGGGTGGAGGTCCTCTTTGATGGCAATTCCAGGTTCTCAGCATGTTCCCAGAGATGAGCTGGAACCAGGTTCCTGAAACCTGGGCCCCCAGCCGGGCTCAGTGTCTCACTGGCCCCGTTCCCTTGGTCACAGTTGTCATCATGCTGCCCACGGTCAACAGGAGGGGACACCACTGCTGTTGTTTGGAGACAGAGGATTTGTGACTATTTTCTTACTTCCACACTTGCTCCTGTGAGCCAGCTGTCATTCTGCGTGCTAGAGTTGGAGCCATGAGTGACGCCCCAGACTTCCTTCCTGGTGTGGTGGCGCCTCCACGCTGGGCGGGGCAGCGGAGAGTAAGCCCAGTCCACATGTACATTTAGCAGGAGCTTCGTTCCCACAAGCTTTGCTCCCCCGAGCCAGGGGGCTCTCAGGTGCGGCAACTCCTGTGTGTGGCAGCGCCTACTTTTGCCCACTGCCTGTGCCTTGTCGTCACTGTGCTTCTGTTCAGAGCATGTACTTACTCTGCTGAGTAACCCTCCTTCATGGCCTGTGTTTACAGGGTGGGTCCTCCTTGTCTGCCGCCTTCTAATAGCATTTATGGACAGACAGGCTTTGTCCTGGTGGTCTTTCTGAGCCTGGTGGATGTTGAGTTTCTGCATGTATATTTGGTGATGTACACTTCCACCCAGATCCTCCAAATTCCAGTAGGCGGGGGTCACACCCACCACCTGGCCCCCTGGCGCCGTGTAATCCCATCAGCGGCCAAGACTCAGAGACTATAAAATCCAGATCCCGGACGAGAACAGTGCAGTCTTCTGCCCCCGCGCCTGGGTGTTCCTTCTCGGAGCCCCTTGGAGGGGAGCGGGTTGAGCTTTCCTCCCCGCCCCGACCAGGGCTCCGGCAGCCGAAGACCTCCAGGACCAGCCACCACCATGCTGAGACCACTCTCCGCACACATGAAGGTACTGGCAGAGGGACAAAGCCATGCGGGTTCCGGGGCCGAAACCTCCAAGCCTACTCGAATTGGAGTCGAGCATCTTCCACCCAGATCCTCCAAATTCCAGTAGGCGGGGGTCACACCCACCACCACTATAAAATCCAGATCCTGTAGACATAGAAAGATTGCATTCATCTGGGGGATATAAAGTAACAAAGTATGAGATTAATACCCAAGAATAGCTGAGATCAGCACCAGGAGGATTACTCCATAACTTAGAGGCCAGCCGGGTATCCTAGAGGAAAGGGCTGTTCAGATAGAGAAGGGAGCACCAAATAAAGGATGTTTGGAGGATCCTCCCAGGAGGGGAGATGCATGTCGAAAGTAGACTATGGACTGAACATGTTTGCCACTCAATGCCTCTTTTGCAGACCACAACACCCAAAAGGAGAGAGAGAACACAGGGGATTGCCCTGCCACAGAGACAGGGGGGATGGGGGGATGGGGGTGGGAGGGATATTATCCATGGTGGTGGAAAATGGGCACTGGTGGAGGGATGGGTATCTGATCATTGTATAATTGAAACAAAAGCACAAAAAATTGTAAATCTACAACTTTAAAAAAAATAAAATAAAATAAAGGGAAAAAAAAAATCCAGATCCTGGAACCGCGCGGCCGCAAATGCGGCCGCGCGACATCTTATCAAAACCTTTTTTTATGACATCTTATTGTCTCATTACTACTTTGGACAAACTTGCAGGCTATCAAATGTAGCCTGCCCACAGGGCAGAGTCTGGCAAACTCCCTGTGGCATACCAAATATGCCAGATACCAGTAACAATGATGGGTCTCATTCTCCTAAATAGCCTTGAATATAATCTTAGGGCTAGGATGAAAGAGACGTTACTGGGGCCTGCTCGAGGCAATCGACGAATAACAGGATGATGAAATGAAATGAAACACTTGGGTAATTCTTTTTTTTTTTTTAATTGAATTGCCATGAGATACAGTTACAAGCTTTCATGTTTGAGTTTCAGTCATAAAATGATCACCTAAAAAAAAAAAAGATCACCTGGGATCGAACACCAGTGCACATTCTCCCAAGTGTCCCCAGTATACTCCCCCCTCCCCCCTTATGGTTTGCAATATAGATACTGAGAGGCTATCACGTTTGGTCCTTTATCTACTTTTAGTACACATCTCCCATCCCGAACAATTTCTCCAACCATCATTGGCTTAGTGATCAACTTGGGTAATTCACGTTTTCATTAGAAAAAGTCACGTTTTCATTAAAGAGACCGTTCTTGGAGCTTGAGAGATAGTACAGGAGTTAGGGCTCTTGCCTTTCACGAGGCTGACTCAGGTTCTGTCCCCAGAATCCCATATGGTCTCCAGAGCCCGTCAGGAGTGATCCCTGAGTGCAGAGTGAGGAGTAAGTTCTGAGCACAGTTGAGTGTGCCCCCCCAAACGGAAGGAAGAAATAAAGGAAGGAAGATCATTTTTGAACCTACTCTCAGGACTAACGCAAACAATCATTAAGCAGATTATAAACTAGAATTCTGGTGAAATTCTAGAAGTCTGGTTTACATCATGTTGTAAACTAGTGCTTCTACAATAAAAAGTAAGCTGATTAAAAAATTGAGAACCCTGGTGGGAATCTAAGAAACACAAATTCATGCTCTTGTGTGCAGAGCCATGTTATGTCAGTTAAATTAGCAAACATTTAAGAAAACCGGAGTGCTGGTGATGAGAAATGGAAGCATTTAGTTTTGCTGATGGTATCTGTAATCCCTCTGTCTTCTTTGAAGGAAGTTTGCTGATCTGTAGAATAGATTCTCAAAACATATCCTTTCACTTAATTTCACTCAGGCATTTAGCTTAAAAAAAAAAATATATATATATATATATTAAAACTTAGAAAAAAATCCAAAACTTGTTTCACTCCTAGAGGTATTTGCTGAGTTTCCTGTCAGAGCAGATGGTTGCAGGGAGTGGGAAGTAGGTCAGTGATTTCTGATCCACTTACTGAAACGAGTGCTCTAAAGATGATGGTGCGCATTGCCTGGTGCCCTGCTTGCCTTTTGAAGTGACATAAAGGAGTAACAGTGGTCCAAGACAACAGCAGCCCTGGAGAGTTGATCAGCAGAACTTGCTTCCCAGGGTGAGGGGGGGTGGGGGGACCCGGGGGCAGTGGCAGAAAGATGTGTGCACTCTGGAGGTGTGTGTGGTGTTAGGGCGATGTGTCCATGAAACACTTTTGTCAATCACAGGAACTCAACAATGATTCGGTGGAAAATACCAGGGCCAGAGGTAGTTGAGAAGTATCTCTCACCCCTGCAAGGATGCATGGTATCACTTACCTTGTGTAAGGCCAACCCTGCTCCCATCCCTGGCTCCTCCTGGGTCCTCTGAGCATCAGCAGGTGTGGCCCACTCTTCCCTCCCAAAACAAAGGCAAAAAAAAATTCTCTTGACTTTATACTTTTAAAACTTGACTTTGCACGTACATGTGTGTGCATGGTTAGTATTATCATTTCATTGGTATTTTCTCGGTGTGTATCGGAATGAGTAGGGTAAAAGGGGGGAAGACATCAGCCCAAATTGTATTACGGTTGCAAATGAATAAGGACCCAAATGAACCTCTGGGTCCTTGTTCAGTTGAATGGGTTTATTGGTTTGTTTTGTGGGAGAATGGTTGTTGGTTTGTTTCTTTTTTCTCTCATCTCTGCTGTGCCCCCCCCCCATGTTTTTTATCCTTTACTTTAGGATTCTGTTAATGTTGCCTTAGTGTTATTTGTGTAATAAAAAAAGAATCTTCTTAGCTCCCTCTAGAATTGAATTTCTATTTACTGACATTTACAATTCACGATGGGTTCTTGGTCCAGTTGTTTTGGATTAAAGGTCCAGGGCTGTCTTATCATCATGTTTGCCCACGAAGAAAAAAATAACATTTAATTTTTAAAGGGTTTCTTTGTTTCTTTTAAAAGCAACATTACTTTACAAGTACTTACTTTTCTCCCACACATTATCCATGTGGTTTCTCCGCAGTATTAAAATATTTTTAAAAAATCGATAAAAAAATTCACATAATTTTGAAACATCATTCATGATCACGTCAAAACGTGATCATATTTCAGGTTTTGAATCTGTGAGGAGTTTTTTTTTTTTATCTGCTTTTATGGAAAATTTCAGATTCACCCTGAGAGGAGATACCAGTGTTAGGAGTCTTGAACCCCCACCTCACCGCAGCACGTGTGAACTTCGGCACCATCTTTCTCGCAGCTGCACCTGCCTTTGGCTCCCTCTCCATCGCACAGGCCATTTTATTTCAAGTCACTCCAAGACATGATGTTTGTCTTTTTCAGTGTTCCTTTGAGGGGCTCCCAGCAGTGCTCTGGTGGGGGGTGGGGGAGGGCAGGTGGTGAGAATTCCCAGTGATTTCAGCCAACCAGCTGGGGCTCCGCTGCAGCCTGAGCTGGGTTCTGGGGCCACCTCGGTGATGCTTGGGGCGGGGGCTGCCTTGACCGCCTCCTTCTGCCCCCCCTGCAGTGTTGTTGAGAAAAGTTCCTGTCTTGGTGGGGGCGGGGGAAGGGGGGGCGGGGAGAGATAGCAGCTGGGAGAGACCCTGGCACACAGAGCCCGCGAACATCCCTGGTGAAGAAGCAAACACATGCTTCTTCGTTTCAAAAAAGAACATAAATGTCTAATGTTACTCAGATGCCACTTAATGTTTAGATTTCCCTGATCATTGTGAAACTTTGGTTTGTTCGAAGTCAGGAAGCAGCCGAGGCGTGTGGACTTAGCACTGGCTGGCCAGTCCCTTTCATAAAGCGTCCCGCCCCCCCACCTCTCTTCCCTTTGTCGGTGTTTGCTGCAGCTGTCGGGGCCTCAGGGGTCACACAGGGGTGCCTGGGAGCACAGTTGTCAGCAGTGTGCAGGTGCTGGGGATCGAACGTGTGGCCTCTTGGCAGTGAAGGCAGGTGCTCTGCCACAGCTGCATCCCCGGATCCTAAAACCTCTTTACTCTGAAGTAATTTCAGAGAGGAAAGATGTGAAATGATAATATGCTTCCCACCGAGTCTTCACCCCACTTCCTGTAGTGGTAAGTTGAGTACCTGGAGAACTCTTACCAGATTCAGGGGAGAAGCAGCGACTCGAGACTCTCATCAGATCTATAGACTATTGAGTTTTGCCTATTTCTCCAGTCAAGCTTTTCTGATCCAGAATCTACATGTGATGATTTACCCCATCTTTTTTTTTTTTTCCCTTTGCATTTTGGGTCACACATAGTGATGTTCAGGAGTTACCCTTGGCTCTACATTCAGAGTTACTCCTGGCTCTGCACACAAGAATTACTTGGAGGACTACCTGGGATTCCAGGGATTGAACTCGGGTTGGCCTTGTGCTAGGCAAACGCCCTACCTGCTGGACTATCACTTTGCTCTGGCCCCATGCCCTGATTCGTAGTATCATCCAACTAAGGAACACTTGTCAATCTTTGTTCTCTATGAACTTGGTACCTTTGAAGAATACTGAACCAGTGTTTTGAAAAAGTCTCTCACTTTGTTTGTTGGTTTTGGTTTTTGGATTACAGATTACACCCAGCGACACTCAGGGCTTACTCCTGGCTCTGCACTCAGGAATCACACCTGTTGGGGCTTTGAAGACCATATAGGGTGCCGGGGATTGAACTCGGGTCAGCTGCGTGCAAGGCAGACACCCTCCCCACTGAGCTCTGGTCCCCGAAGCCCCTCATTAGGACTTGTCTAACATTTCTTTCCTGATTAGATGGGGATGGCACATTTTGGGCAAGAATAGCGCAGACATGATGCTGCCTCCATAGCATAAGCGTGTTCTGGGGACTTTGAGATGACAAGGGATCGTGAGCCGATTCCTTGGCTTTAAAGTCACGGAAATAAAGCCTTATTGTTGGACTGGCTAGTCAGCTTAGTACACAGTTTAGTTTTTGTCCTGCTCTCAGTTTTCGAGTTCTATTTTATTTATTGTTGGCTTCCTGAACAGTCCTCGGGGTCCAGAGGCCCCTCCCGGTGGTTCTGGGAACCCGGGCCAGCGGGTTCAGCATTAGGGTCCAAGGATGCTGAGCTGCTCTGCCCTGCTGGGCCGGGGTCTACCCAGGCATACCTGGAGGTGCCGGCAATTAGTAACTTGGTGCCAGGGGTCCAGCTGGGCTCAGCTGCATGGAAGGCCTGTACCTCAACTCCTGGACTCATGATCTGACCCCAGTTTTAGGGGTATAAATTTTATATCCAAAAGAAGTCTCTGAGTATGTCTTTGGTTTCAGTGTCAGATCTGAAAAATGGGTGCAGTGCTCTTTATCTCTGTTCCTTCTCTTCTTCGGCAACCCCTTGGTTTCTTTTGCACTTCAGTGACAGTATGCTATACCTGGGTTGCTTTTTCAGCGGGGGTCGGTCTGTTCGCTCCGCTCTCCCCTCCCTCCTAGACAGTATTTCTGAAGCGTTTCTAGGGATCGTGCATCACTTTCCTCTGTGGCTCCTGAGTGTGCCACCGGGAAAGTGGATGGCGACACTTGGGATTGGCGACAGTGGGCGCTTGGCAGCCTTTTGCTGTTGTGAAGTTCGTGCTTCAGTATCACGAAGAATATGCCTTTCAGTATTTTCTTATTTCGGTTACCATCATGCCCAGCCCGGCTTGTTTTCTGTTTTATCTCCCTGCCTTGTAACACGAGTGCTTTCCGTGCTTTTGTAAGCGTCATTAGTCAAGAGTGCCTCCCTCCACCTCTGCACCCCCGATTACGAAAGTGGTACAGATTTAGAGATTGTGTAAACTCCAAAAAATTAAAATAGAAAATCATCTGCGTAGGCACTAGGCTGTTATTATTTCGATGTGCTCCCTCAGAGTCTTGACAGTATTTTGTGTAAGTACTTAGAAAATATATTAGCATTAATATTATGTAAGTGCCCTGTTTTGTTCTTACTCATAATTGTGTGTTTTTCGCCCCATACTCTTCCCTGCATCCGTTCCCTGGATAGTGTCTGATTTTGCCACCAGGTAAATGATACAATAGATACACCATTTATAAATGATATCATAGATATAAATGATATAATAGATATAGAGATATCTATATGAATGATACATAGACAGCTTGGTCATGGTTTTTCCAGATCTCAGGCATGCATGACTGTGAGAAGGAGGGAACCCTTTGTGCAGTACCACGCAGCGGACAGCTCTCCCCAGGACGGAGAACACGTGAGAAGCCATGTCCTTGAAATCTCTGTCACGTAAATTTCCACTTTCCCCTTTCTTCTGGTATAGGACCTCCGAAGTGAAGTTGAGAAGTTACACAGTGAAGCCAAGGAGAGAGAGAGAGAAGCGGAGAAGCATCACAGGAGCCCTTTGGGCGAAGGTCAGAAACTGCCGGCCCAGGAGCGGGAGATGGGATGCCCCCCGGAAAGCGCCAGTCAGAAAGACTTGATGCTTCAGGTACCCACACAGGCGGCGCCGTTTCTCCTCTCCTCTTTAGAATTTTGACTTGGATGGGGATTCCCCCCCACCTTTTGATCTTTAATATACTCTGTTGCAGGAACATCTATTTAAAAATCAGGCTGGCAAAAGTGATTCTAGTCTTTCTTCCTTGCTAACTCTCAGTGTTTTCGAGCTTCTTCTGTGTCATCTAGGCTTCAGCCCCTGGGGGCGGGGTGGGCTGGGGTAAGCGTGGAGAAAGAGAAGCTCAGAGCAGGGAAGGAAGTGCTCTTGGTCATGTGACCAGTGAGTAGCAGGACACCCTCCTCACCCCCAGCCCCTCTGCAGTTGGGGTACTTGCTCAGAGCACTGCCGTGCCCTCTCCCGCCTCCATGCTCTCCCTCTTAACCTCCCTTTCATCTTGGAACCCCCTTCTTGTTTGGTGAGATGCAGTGAATTTTTGATGGAGCTCAGAGGTACAGGCAGCCATGATGGATGGCCCATGGGTGTTTAACTCTGCTTCCTGGTAGGGATCAGCAGCTTTAGATCCAGAGATTAAAATCCAGGGGTGAGTGGCCCGGCAGCTGGCAGCTGCCTGGGCTCCAGTGGTAACCATGTGGGGACAGCTTTCTCTCCTCTGCTCCAGCTGTTGGGATGAGCAGCCATCAGGAAGTCAGCTGACTTCTGTGCAACAGAGAAAAGTCAGTGGGCAGTGGAGGCCCCGCACTCTCAGAAACAGGAGGTTCAGCCCGATTTTGAGCCCTTGCTCAATCCACTAACAGGACATGGAACGTTTATTTTCTCTTGACGTAAAACTAGAAAAATTGAGTCCTTCGACGTCGCTGCTCCCCCAAACCTCCTGATTGGGTCTGGGGGAGATGGGGAGTGGACTCCACAGCAGGGACAATAAAAGATGCTGGCGGGAGGGTTGTCCTCCAGCAAATCTGAGCACTTTACCCCCTGAGGTAGAGGTCAGCGGATAATGGCCTGAGCTCGTCCGACAGGAGGCTTGGATCCAGGAGCGAAGGCACAGGCGAGAGAGAACAGAGCCGCATGGAGGCATGAGGAGCAGGGCAAGGAGAAACGCCTGCAAAAATTCAACACGACCCCATCTTCAGATGAGAAAAATGATCAGGATCTCATAAAAGAAGACAATTGGGAAAGAATGACCCGTGGAAACTGGAAGTAGAACCACAGATACAAAAGGTTTCCTGGATGAGTTAGGACAGATGGAAGAAAAAATTGAGTAATTTTTCTAGAAAAATAGAATTCACCAAACACAATGATGGGAGACGAAAAGATAAATAAATAAGAGTCTTGATTCAGGAGTTCCATTATATCACTACTAGGAGTCCTAAAATGTTAGAACAGGCGAAGCGGAGCGAAGAAAGGGCCTTTTGTGTTTTTAGAAAGCACAGTGAAAAAGAGAGAGAGAGAGAGAGGATGTTTACTCCGAGACGCGGTTCTTAAGTACCAGAACATGGGTTAAATGGAGGGGGCAGGGAGGGCGTAGAGAGGTGGGGAGGAGAGAAATAGAGAGAGTGTGTGTGCATGTGCGTGCGTGCGCGTGCGTGTGTGTGTGTGTGTGTGTGTGTGTGTCCAGGTTATTTCCAAAGACCCAAATTGACATCAGAATTCCAGTGTGCTCAGAGTTGGGGGGAGAAGTGATTTCCATGCCAACATTGTACATTCATTCCGCCAGGCTCTTGGCAGGAGTACAGCAGAGCAAAGGCGTTCTCAGACACTTGGTGCTGAAAATCATCTGCCTCACGCGTGCCCTTTGCAGGAAACTCTGGGAGGGTGATTCTCTACCCCCGAGGAAGCAACAGGAAAAAGGGAATGATAGGGGCTCCAAAAAAGCAGGCATTTACCTGGCTGGCGGGGGAAGCCCGGGTCACACTCGCACCTGGAGGCCAACTCCGGAGGAAGGGCTGTCCTGGAGAGTTGGCCAAGAAACCAAAAAGAAGCTCATCAGTTACCACGTGTGGGAATTTTTTAGTTTTTTTTTGAAGAAAGCCCGGAGATAACTATTTTCTTAGTTTCATGATTTGATTTCTTGAAGTAAATGAACAGAACAAAGCAGTGCTCATCTGTTCCAAGAAAAGCAAAGAACCGAGCATGGGTAGGAGCCAGAGAGATAGTGCTGTCTTGCACGCGGCTGACCCGGGTTTGTCCCCAACACCATTTGTGCTCCCCTACGCCCTGCAAGATGGGATTCCTGAGCTCACAGTCAGGAGTCACCCCTGAGCCCAGCCAGATATGGCCCCAGAACAAACAAAAAAACAAAAACAAAATTTATTTTAAGAAATGAAACATTGACTGTTTAGAAATGGAATCGTGGAGCTAGCATAGTTAAGCAGTGAGCTGTGTCTGCATGGCCAGGGAAATAGACATGTAGAATATTGGTTTAACTTCAGTTTTATTGTTACCCTTAGAAAGAGTGGTTGGGCAGGTGAATGTCAGCAGTTCCCTTCAAGATTACAGGAGGGACCAGCTGATAAAATCTCATCTTAAGAAACCAAGAACCGAGAAATGTCATAGGAAACATGGAGGATATAGTAGGAGAAATACCCAAAGAGTCCAAAGACCGTCCCGAGAGACGGATTTAGGTGAGAAAGGGAGCCTTGGGGGACGTCTGGTTTTCATTTAAACCTGACAGTACTATTAGATTGTGTGTGTAGATATATAACTGAACTTCACTTGATTACTTGATCACTTGACATCCCGTTGCTCATCAGTTTGCTCGAGCAGGCACCAGTAATGTCTCTATTTGTCCCTGTCGCATACTAGTGTAGCCCAATGACATCTGCTCGTTCTAGGAACACAAAGAGCCTCAAACCGATCGTTCAGGGTATTGACAAAGAAGTCTGACCATCTCATAGGTTGGTGACCACACGATCTTTTGACCTCCCATGGAATCCAGTTGGTAAGGGCTCTAGTCCAGCGGTCATCTCCAAATCACATTATGTGTCCGGCCCATCTGATTTTCAATGCCATGGCAAACGAGACAACATCACTGATTCTCAATTGTCAACGGAGATTGGAACTCCGGATTCTTTCTCTCACTTGAGTGAAGTGTGATACTCCAAGCATAGCTCTTTCGATTCCTCTTTGGGAGACCCGAATAGCATTCTCATCCTGTTTGCGTAGGGCCCAGGTCTCTGAGGCATATGTTAATGCAGGAAGAACAGTGGAATCGAAGAGATGTGCCTGGAGGTTCTTCGTCCTCTTAGCTATATCTGATGCTCTTGAAGGCGTTCCAAGCCTCTCTCTTCCTCCTGTGCAACTCAGGTGCCAGGTCATTCGTCATGTTGAGTTCTTGACCTAGGTACGCATAACTGTTGCATTCAGAGATATTTGTTCTGTTGAGAGTGAATGGAACATCAGGAATGAGACTGTTTCTCATAAACACTGTCTTTGTGAGATTCAGTTGTAGTCCAACCTTTCCATACTCACGGTTGAAGTCGGCCAGCATTTGTGCTGCTTGGCTAATGTTTGGTGTTATTAGAACAATGTCATCAGTGAAGTGAAGGTGGTGTAGTTGCGGACCATCTATCTTCACTCCCATTCCTTCCCATTTTAGTCGTCTTCATGACGTTCTCGAGGGTGGCACTGAAGAGTTTCGGTGAAATGATATCACCCTGCCAAACCCCTCTCTTGACATGGATGATCACTTCCTTGTAGAATGGTGACATCCTGGTAGTGTATCCGTAATACAGCTCACGGAGGATCTTGATGTATTGAGTTTGAACGCTCTGTTTGTCTAGGGCTTCCCTGACCGCCTCAGTCTCAACAGAATCAAAGGCCTTCTTTAAATAAATGAATGTTAGACAGAGCGGCATCTTGAACTCCTGAGAAACCTCAATGAGCTTGGTTACCATGTGGATATAGTCGATCATACTGAATCCTTTTCGGAACCCGACTTGCTCGCATGGTTGTCCTTCATCTAGTGTTCTGCCAATCCTATTCAGGATGACTGGAGTGAACAGCTTGTAGATGACAGACAGTAGGCAGATTGGGCGATAGTTGCCAATGTTGTGGATGTCTCCCTTCTTGTACAGTAGTACAGTCCTGCTGGTTTTCCACTGGGACGGAACCTTGCATTCAATGACAGGTAGCATGTGAAGAGCCGAGCCAGTGTATTGATGAGTACTGACAGCAGGTTCTTCAGGTGTTTAGATCTGACCTTGTCTGAGCCAGGTGCTGTTTGCTTCTTACTGACAAAATGGCTTTTCAGATTTCAGAAGGGAGAACTTTGGGAACGACATATCTATCCTGCAGAATTTGGTATGTGGGCAGCTGGACATGGCTATCGAAGAGATCCAAGTAGAAGTCATGGATAATCTTCTTCATTGCCCTTCTGGAAGATGTGATAGATCCATGAGGACATTGGAGGGCTGTCATCTTGGTCTTGTGCTTGGCGAAGGACAGGTGGGCATTGTGAATGCTTTTCCTGGCTTCTGCCATATCGGCCAGCACTGCTGCTCTTCTCTCTTTGAGCTCTTCCTTGATCGCTACTCTACACTGTTTTGTGAGCTTGGACATTTACTTGCGGTTGCCTAAGGCTTGCGCCAAGCCACGTTGGCAAATGAGCTCAAGTGTTTTTGAAGACAGGCGTCTTTTTGTGGCTATCTCTCAGCATTCCTCGCACAATTATGGAGGTGCCGAACCAGTCGATCGTATTGCTTGTCATGGTCACGGTCACGGTCCTCCCGTTATTCATCGATTTGCTCGAGCGGGCCCAGTAATGTCTCCATCATGAGACTTGTTGTTACTGTGTTTGGCATATCGAATACGTCACGGGTCGCTTGCCAGGCTCTGCCGTGCGGGCAAGATATTCCTTGTCAGTGTTTTCAATAATGGCATCTTCCCATGTTTCTGCAATAGTGCCAAAGAGCTCCCAGTTGGTGTTCCACCTGGAATAATTCCTGAGTGCAGAGCCAGGAGTAGCCCCTGGGCATCTCTGGGTATGACCCAAAAAGCCCCCAAAAATTGAACTCAGATGCTCAGGACTGCAAGGCATGTGCCACCCCCCACCCCTCCCTTTGTGCTATTCCCCTGTTCCCCACATTGATTATTTGATCCTTACTTCTTCCTGTTTGCAGTTCCATGGGTTTTTACAAAGAATTGTCTGTTTTTGTTTGTGCTCAGCTAATTTCTTACACAAAAAATTTACATGGTAAATTAATTCCAGTGGGGTGCTAAGAAATAAATGCGGTTGTCTGTATAAAAGCTTCGAGGAGAGCCATTGGGCCACCCCGCTGGCCGCCCTGGAGCAAGCATGAACTACCAACTAAAGGTAAGAATAGTTTTTGGTGCACCCCCATTCTAGAGAATAAGTGGGAGAACAGGATTTTTTAGTGTACTGGGAGTTAGAATCCTAGCAGCAATCTCCCATTAAAATGGGGCAGATTCTGGATCTTCCCAAGATCTTTTATTGTTTCTTGAGCCAGACTGAACGGGCCAAGGCATTTATGGATTTGATTTATTATCTCTCCTGCAGAACAGGGGACCCAGAACACTGCATTTCTGCATTTCCAGAGACCAACTCCGGTCCTGTTTTTTTTTTTTTTTCTTTTTGGGTCACACCCGGCGATGCACAGGGCTTACTCCTGGCTCTGCACTCAGGAATTACTCCTGGCAGTGCTCAGGGGGCCATATGGGATGCTGGGAATTGAACCCGGGTTGGCTGTGTGCAAGGCAAACGCCCTACCCGCTGTGCTATCACTCCAGCCCCAACTCCGGTCCTGCTTTAAAGTAGTTTATGAAATAAGTCCGTGGTTCCCAGATGAAGTGACTCTAGACACCAAAATTTAGAAAGAAGTTAAGAAAAATGTCTATAAGGCATCTAAGGAAGGGACTGAGATCCCATGGAATTCTGGGTTACACGGGAGATTGTTAATTCTATTCTCCTGTTTTGGAAAAGCACAGTTGAGGAGGAGGAGGAGAATATTAGGGATAG
Source organism: Sorex fumeus (assembly GCF_029834395.1). Taxonomy (NCBI): domain Eukaryota; kingdom Metazoa; phylum Chordata; class Mammalia; order Eulipotyphla; family Soricidae; genus Sorex; species Sorex fumeus. The sequence goes on from NW_026606186.1 coordinate 10,486,582, forward strand.
TACGGCCTTAGCTTCTCCTATACCTGTCTCAAAAGGGTTTTCATAGTAAAAATATTTCTGAGGCTGGTGAATATAGCTCTAGTTCCCATGCATCAGATGAAAGTGATGCGGTTTATGAGTCTGCTGCCACTCCCTCGAATTCTGAGTCCAAGAGTAGCTTAGCAAAGTGGCCTCCAGACCGCTCAGGACGTGCTCCCAATCACCCACCCAGGGACACCAGCTGTATAAAATCTTTGAGGGCGGCCAGGGAGTGGCCCCTACGGCTCTTCCCCTGGCCACCCAGGTTCTGGGGGGGGGGGGCGGGGGCAGGCCCCTCACCCTCCTGAGGCAGGCCAGGCCATGGGTCAGACGGTGGAGGAAACGGTGGAGGAAACGAGGGCCAAGCTGGTTGATCGATCAGATGCCGTTTATTCCATTCTCCCCACGTGCCTGCCCCCATCTCTCTGAGCCTTCTATTCTGGTCTCACACTGCCCTCATTCCCGTCTCCTTCTATCTCTCCCGCTCATCTCTCCGTGCTCCATCTCGCAGCCTGGGCTCTCTCTCTCTACATGCCTGCTCCTGTATTCTTCTTCTACATTTTTCTTTCTCTGTCCCCCTTGCCAGCTTCTCCGAGGTCCATCTTGCCACCTGGTCTCTCTGTCACTCTTCAGCTCTCTAGTCTCTATAACTCCCTGCACTCTGGGCTGACACTGCACCCAATCTGGTAGCAACAGAAGAAATCAACATAAGAATGCCCTTCCTGAGGACCCACCAAGTTCAAAGGGAACACCACCTAAGAGGTATTCCAAAGCCTTCCTGACTGTCTCAGGCAAAATACCTCTTAGAGTATTTTTCTCCTTCCTCAGTCCAATAACTCTATCAACATCTTAATAGTACTGTTGCACTGTCCTCCGGGACCCTGCTTTTGGGGGCACTAGGAAGGGCAGCTGAGGCTTAGGTGAGAGAACAGATGCCCAGGAGGAAAATATCACTGAGTCACATTACAAGAGCATAACATATACTGTCCTCTCATAGCCATACAAAAAGGACACAGCTCTGAATAAACTATGCAAAGGACATAGGGAGAAGAGAAAAACACTATTTACACGTCAATGGAGCACAAAGAAAGAAGTTACAAATAAACACAGAGGAATGGGAGCACTGTGATGGGAGCAACCCAATAAACCTAAATTACCTGAGGCTATGCAGGAAGGACAGAACAATGTTATCCTACAGTTATCCTTGATTTCTAATAGTGTGGTCATTAACCTAGCTGGAGTCACCAGATTTTAAACAGGACTGGATTCTAAGCTGATTCTGGCCCCAAAGCCAGAGGAAGGGGTCTTGGAAGGGGTCCCTGAGGGGAGCTATAGAATCAGCCACCATCATAAATCACCCGCTGCCCTCACCCTCCTGTGTCTAGACCCAAGACAAGAGTGGGGGTCTGGCTCTTGGCTTTCTGAAAATCAGGGCTGGAAGGCCACCTGGCAAACCTGTCCTGTTTCCTGAGAGACTGGACCAGCTGGCTTGCTGTATACACCCCCAAGAATCAGCAACAGCCGGGGGCCGAGGGAAGCAACTCAAAGTTGCAGCCAAACCCAGGGGAACCCCAGACTCAACCCAGTTCAGGGTGCCAGACCTGGACTTGAGCAAACTCCCTGCCCACTGGGAGTTTGAGGTGGTGAGAGAGCAGCTTGGAGTGACCGCCCCACGGTTGACTGCTCCCGGCTTTCCTGCTGTGTTTCTCCAAGTCCTGATCCTGTGCAACTGGCATTCTATTTTTTTTTTTCATTGTTAAAAATGTCATTGTGGTTTTTCCCCACCATGATGTTCCTTTTTTTTTTCTTTTCTTTTTGGGTCACATCCAGAGATGCTTGGGGGTTGCTTCTGGTTCTGCACTCAGGAAATTACTCCTGGGAGTGCTTGGGGGACCATATCAGATGCCGGGGATTGAACCCGGGTTGGCCACATGCAAGACAAACGCCTTCCCCGTTGTACTATCACTCTCGCCCCGATGTTCCTATTTTTATGACTTCTGTGGTTCGAAGGGTTCAAGCCAGCAGCACTCTGAACCTGTTCTTGAATAGCTTAGCATTTGGGGTTGATGTTCAAGAGTTTGAGGACTTGACAGATATTGTGGAAAAGAGGAATAAAATACCTTTCCTTGGAGCACTTGGGGCAATCTTTTTTTGTTTGTTTGTTTGTTTGTTTTTCTTTTTCCCCTCTTGATGAATACTGCCTTAGGATTTGTTTGGTTTCCTTAAAAATCAAGTATTGTAACTGGTTTTATACAAATATGACTAGTGAAAATTGTATAATTATAATCATGCAATTGAAAGTATTATAGCCCTAAAAAAAAAATTTAAGTGAAAAAGACTCGAGGTCACCCCCTCAAGCAGTGTGCCCTCTCAGAGAGCTGGGAAAGGGTCCCACGCAGCTGAGCAGCAGGTGGCCCTGAGGGAGGACCCTCCCTGACGCGACCCCAAATTCTGTCTCCTTCCTCACTTGCTCTCACCCCACCCCACCCCTGCATCCACTCTGCTCTGGTGACTCCCTGCGGATTCTGGTCTGTGTCTCTGCATGTGCTGGTCCATCTGCCTGGAAGGCGTTCTCCTTCCTCGTTTCCCCAGTGACTCCTACACATCCCACACGATGCCACTCACTCTCTGTGGCTCTTCTTCCACCCTTCCTCCCCCCATCCACATGGGGGGTGCTTTGCTGGCCCAGCCATCATAGCACTGAGTTCTGTGCCCACCCCATGGGACCCACTTTGGTGTTGGCTCCCTTGAACCTGTGTGTGCCCTGGACTGGCACTGACCTCCCTGCCTGTGTCCGCTGCTTAGCCCAGAGCCTGGCTCCCAGCGTGCTTGTCGGGGTGAGCAAAGGCTTAGATTGGTTTATGAGAGGAGCTTCGAGAGTTTCCAGATGCTACCAGACTCCCGCCGGCTCTAGGGAAGGAGAGGAGTTGGGTGGAGAGCCTCTCGGTTCTTTTAAACCTGTCTTTAATTAAGTCCAGACATTCAGAAGATGGAGAACGCTTAGGCAAATTAGTTCCCTGATGAATGGCGCTGGTCAGGACTTGTAGTTTTCTGACAGGGGATTCTCCAAATAATGAACAAGTGTGCCACCAGCAGTCAGAGCAGACAGGGGCCGGAGGGCTGGAGGCGGGTCCCGGAGATCTGCTGGCTGCCTGGGCACCAACCCTGTAGTCCTTGGAGGGTCAGTCGGGAGCAGCCGAATGGTGAAGTGGAAGGACCAGGCATTAGGGGACAACTGGGGTGCTTCAGTGTTTTTGTGACCGGTACACAGGGCATTGTGGCAGTCATCACCTTGCGTATCAGGTTGCCCTAATCCCTGGCCAGAGGGCAGTGTTGGCAGAACTTGGACCTTGTCTGGAAGTGTCTTCTGCCATTTCTCCTTAGTACGCAGTCAGCAGACTTGCGGGCCCCGGGGGCCAGGCTGGAGAGGTCTGGAGAAGCCTGGGCTCTCTGTGACTCTGCTATGCTACTTGAAATTACTTTGGTAGGTCTGACCCCTAAGTCCCAAGGGGCTGACTTGCTGAGCCACACTGACCTGTGACAAGGTGTTTGAAACCAAACGCACCCCTTCCGGTGTCGGAAATGGACAGATCTTCACTGATTTGGAGCCATTGAGTGAAATGTGCTATTTTGAATCACATTTCAGTCAAGTAAAGAAAGTGTCCAAATGTTGAACAGAATGCTTATGAATTGATGGAATAGACGAAGTACCTCAAAACTTCCTCTCACTCATTTAAGGAGTACTTGCTTAGCTCCATTTTTTTCCCCCTGTGCTGCACAATCTTTGTATAACTACAAGTCGAAGTTGTTTCACAGGCTGTTTGGTTGTATCTAGATCCTTGTGATCTTTCAAGTTTCTGTGCAAAATGCCCACGGTTTTAGCAAAGTTTTAATTCCGTCACAAGACTAGTTACAAATTGTGGATAAAGAATTACACAGGAATAGAGACATCGTACAGTGGGGAGGGCACTTGCCGGAATCTCACATGGTCCCCTCAAACCCCGCCAGGAGTGACCCCTGAATACTGCTGAATATGGCCCACCCACCCCTGCAAAAAAAAAAAAATTGAATATTGTTATTTACGAACTATACATCTTATTGGTAGGTGTCAGTTTAAGAAACTCCAAATGTCATAGCTTCCAGTTCTGCCTCTGCCCCCAGCCCTCCAAGAAAGGTATACTTTTCAGATTATAGTTCTTTCTTTGTAGAAAATGTGGATTTTCTTCTTCTAGGCCCCGGGCTATTTCATGTTGATTTAAGACTTATCCGCTGCCCATTTCCACAGAGAACTTAGGGCTGCGATGTCTCCATCGGCCGTGGCCAGTCTGTTTCCTTCCTAATCATTGTGTGAGCCTGAGAATTAATGCTGGGTGATCAGGGAATTGAAGACAAGAGTAAGAAACACACTGGCCGTATTTAACTTCCCGCAGCCCGAGATTTATAGCGCAGCTATTGACGTGGCTGGGACAGGGCGGCTGAATTTCCCGAGTATTAAAATAAATGCCTTTGTTGCTGAGCTGTGACACAGCGACCGAAATAGACACCCTCGATCCAGCAGGCCGCTAAATTTCCCTGATTGCCAAGAAGTGAGCCGTCCCGTGCTCTGCATGTCTGCTGTCTCTTCAGATTGTGGTCTGTGCGTCACACATGCACCTCCTGGTTGTGAAGGCGCCCCTGGTAGTGGGGTAGAAAAACGCCCTGGCTTGGGGGGCTGGACTCCCCGCTCAGCAGCTTATTAGTCCTTTGACCTCGGACCATTCACTTAATCTCTCTGAAACTCCCCATCCCGATCTGGGCCAAAGAGAGGAATTACACGCTTAGCTCCCCCGAGAGGATTAGAAATCGTGTGTTAGTCTAAAGTGCTTTTGGTTGCAGGCTGCAGAATCCAGTTGAAGCAAACCACAGGGAGTGTGTTTTTTGGGGGGGCTGTACCGGAAGCTCCAGGAGGGTATGGAATTGCTGTGTCCTGGGGCAGGTGGGGCCCCAGCAGCCCCCTGGGCCTCCGCAGTGGAAGTTGTGGACTCCAGGGCTGTTTGTGCCGTGCTTCCTGCGCGGGGAGCCGGCCCTGCGTGGCGTGTTGCTTTCAGTCTCGGCATCCTGGAGAGAACCTTGCAGGATGCACGTGGCCTCAGACGCCGGCTCACAGAGGAGAGGGTTGTGCTGGGAGAGTTGTCAGAAGAGGCAGGGAATGGTGGAGAGCCGTGGAGGAGGAAGTGCAGAGTCAGATGCGCTGGTGTGTGGCTGTCATATCTCCATGGGGAAGTGCTTGGGGTGTGAAGGAGGTGGGGAGGGCGGGGAGGGGGGTGCCCTCTCGCCTGGCTGCTTACTGGGAGACGCAGGGTGGTGTGTCGGTACAGGGTGGGGTGTCAGCGCCTCCTCGAGCCAGTCTACCCCCTGCGCCCCCTCTCCACTGGGCAGCGCCTCTGCCTTAACCATTTCTGCCGAAGGAGCCAAATGACTTCATTCTAATGGGGCATGATTCAGCGCAGGGGAATAGGTGATTGATGAAATGGGACCCAAATGGCTCCGAAGAGTTCATTTATTTAACATGGGTGAGCAATTTGCTGCTAGGAAGACGTTGACTCACTCTGACTTCCATTATGCAAAATATCCACAGGAATCTCTGCTCTTAAGATTTATATCGGTCCCTGCGTTCCTGCCTTGCCCTGTTCATCATCGGTTTGGCAGGGAGCCGTGGCAGCCGTGGGTCTGGGCCCCGGCACTGTGCCCGGCTCGGGATGGACGGGGCTGCCCGCAGGGAGCCCCCAGGCCCATGAGCAGGAACTTGGATCACTTGCTCTGGGATGAAGGTGAAGCCGGGGTCCCTGGGAGCTGGAGGAGGCTGACTGTGAGTCGGGGAAGACTCCTGGGGGTGACTGTGTTCTGGGCAGGTCCCAAGAGCGGTCCTGGAGTGTGTCTGCAGAGGGCGAATGACGGACGTGAAGGGCTGTGGAAACCTGGAGGAGGACTGGAACAGAGTTGTGGGGGGCTGAGCCCGGCACCCCTGCCCTGACATGCAGCTGGGCGTCTTCTAGAACCGGAAGTTCTGGCCCGTGGCGATTCAGTTAAGGTCCCCGGTCCCTGGGGTGGAGATGCTACCCCTGGGCACCTGTCGGGAGCCTCACGCCTGAGGGTTGGCCTGTTGCCTGATTCAGGAATGACTAGTCTCTGTCCCTGGTCCTGAATTGCCTGTCAGGCTTCCTGCCGTAGAGGGATGACCTTTGCCTTTGGTTTGTTTATTCAAAGCTGGAAGCATAGCAGTATCCTTGGTCAGAGGTCCCTAACCTTTTTTTGGGGGGGGGTGTGGAGCTCTGGGGGCTTCTGCATCTCTTTTTGTCATCTGCCAAGCCAAGGAACTTTTTTTCTGGAAAAAAAACCTTAATTGTGTGAAGTACATGGGCAGGACAAGAAAGGAAGCCCAATCTGGAGCCCATGTTACAGAATCCTGCCAAAATGGTACTTGCATAAGGTCTGGGTATCGGGGCGGCGGTGAGAAGAGGGATTCTGAGATGCCTGCTACTCGTACCAAGCCTTTCTTCCCGTGACCAAGTAACAGGGGACACTGGCATGTTGTGGCCGTAGCAGACTGCAGTCTTTCCTGCCGTGATGGAAGGAAGTGCCCGCTGTCCATTTGAGCTCCGTGGGAATAAAAACTGCCCCTTGCTCTTTCATGGAGCTGAGCCCTTGAGACTGACTCAGGCTCAGAAACCCTGCATGGGAGTTAGGGGCTTGTCCTTGGGGGAGAAAGTGTGAATCGCTGTGGAATGCCTACACTGCTCGAGACTGTTGTTCCCTCGCCCCCAAGCCCTGAACCCTGTCTAGGCCTGCTGCTTGCATGGCCTTTTATTTATTTATTTATTTATTTATTTATTTTAACAAATCTCTTCTTTATTTGCAAAGAATTTTGTATTTCTAGGCAATTCACAATAGAGAAGGGGTTTAGTATTTCAGCGCCAAGGATGAGGCTGCCGCTTCTAGGCAGGCCTGGTGCCTGAGTGGGCGTGGGGGGCACCACAGACTCTGCAGAGACCCAGCCCTGCCCTTGTCCTCCCCGCTTCACTGCTGGGTCCCTGGTGCCCTTTGATACAAAAAGGGTCCCATTCAGCATTCCGCTGCCGTGTCTCGATTCTCTCATCATCAGCCTGCAGCGATTACTCAGTCTTCCAGAACTTTCCCCACTGCCCGGATACTTCTGAAGCATATAGGCCCATTACACAGATCGCAGGGGGTGTGCCTTGACGTTTCTTGGTGGTTGGAGGCAGGTGAGGCGTCCTTAGCAGAAACAGCCTGGGAGCCGGGCTGTCTTCTCCATGTGCCCATGCTGACTCAGAGAACTGTGAAGGCGGCGTCTGCTGGGCGTCCCCACTAGACAGCATCCTTCTTTGTTTCCTTTGTAATTTAGCAGTTTCTTGGAGGCATTTTGAGTTTATATAAATATCCTAATCTTGAAGCTTCTGCCCATGACTTTTACCCTAAGCCTTTTGTACTTCCTGACTGACATATTACTATGATGGTTGTCAAATGGCAATTTTTTAAAAATTCCATTATCCCTTCCTTCTCTATTTATTAATTGTTCTATTATAAAGAAGAGCCTGTGACTTTCCCCATTTATTCACGGATTCGCATCAGTATGGACTCATGAATTTCTGTTTTGTTCAGATTATAATCTGTTACCACTCTGATTTATTTTGCTGCTCAAATTGCCCCAGATTTGATCTATCAAAGTAGCTCCAGTGTCCTTTCAACAGCACTGCATCATCATTTAAACACCTATTTTCTGGCATGAAAAATTGCTGTGAAATGTGTCTTGTATTGTCCTGGATTTTTTTTTTTCCCCGTTGTCCCTCTGTATGTAAGCGAACATTTCTGCCAGGACCCCAGATTTCCTACACAGCTTGCCTGTGCTGTTTTCCATATCTCCACGACAGTTTCACCCATGATTGCTCCAGCCTTTACTAAGTCTTTTCCTGAGACCCTAGACCTTCTTATATGTAAGAGCCAGAACCTGAATTTAAAAAGAAAAAAATTTTTTTATTCGGTGTTCCTTGTGCCTATGTACATAGTGACTGCCTGCGCAGCTTGGCCACTGAAGAGATGAAACTTCCCCGGAGTCTGGCAAGCTTGTGACCCTGAGGCCGCTTGGCTGGAAAGTGAACCCCCTCCCCCTCAGGTCTCCTTCTCTTGGGGAGACCTTGAAGTTGCAGCTCAGTTCAGCTGCAATCCCCTTCCTCCAGAACGAGGGCGGTCTTGGTTTGTGAAACTTCTTTGGCTGGAGGACAGACATGGAAAGACTTGTTTTGTAGTGTTGTGAAAACAGCCATGCTGGGTACTTTTCCCTGGGAGGTGGGGGTGGGGGTGGGGATGGGAAGGAGCGTGATCCCTGGCTTTCTGCGGTAGAAGTGCAGCTGTGGGAGGAGTGGACGGTCCTTCCCCCTCGCCTCCTGCAGGTGGCGCTCTCCGACTGTCTCCGGATCGCCAGTTTGCCGGGCCCAGGGGGACTCACCCTCAGGGCAGCGGTAGAGCCAGAACTCTCCACGTGCTGTTTGCATAATGGGAGGATGTGCTCTTTGCAAACTCTGCCCTTCATGTCAGGTGCCCTTTGTCGTTTCCAGGAAAAGCAACAGTTGGACTACGAGGAGCTGATCCAGGTCTTAAAGAAAGAGCAGGCCATCTATACCCAGCTGGTCAAGTCTCTGCGGGACTCGGGCAGGTAAGGCGGGCTGGTTATTGATTCCGTTTTAATTGAGACGACACCGGGTAGTGGGGGTGCTGGGTGAAATCTCAGGGCCTTTCTCATGTCAGGCATGTGCTCGACCTCCCATGCCGTCATGTCCCGGCCCCGGGATTGCTGTGGGGACACCACACACACGTCAGAGACTCAGCGCTCCACGTCCTGCCAAGTCTGCTCGCTGGGGGTGGCCTTGCTTTCTATCAGAAATACCTGTTTTCTTCCCAAGAATGACCTGGTACGGGGCAACGAGTTCCAGGGCAAAATTCATGAGTAATTACTCGGACATGTCCAACACCGTATTTATTGTAGATCAAGGGAACAGTTCCACGTGTCTGAGCTCCTGAGCTCCTCACGGCTCTCCTGGGAGCTGCATAATGCTGTTTCAGGGCACGGAGACCAAGAGCTGCGAAGTCTTGGTTGCACTGGCGGTGACCAGTATAACCCTGAGCCTCTGTCCATGGAGCTGCTCGAGTCCTTCCAGGATTGCTGGAACTAGCGTGTGAGGAGAGCTCACGAGAGGTCCCCCCAGCTCTGTGTCCATGGTCAGTGGGCACTCTGGGTCTCTGCGTGCCGATCTGTAGGTGCAGGACTGGCTTCTGTCTCTCTGCTCAGGGTGGTGGTTGCAGGTGAGGGGAAAGGGTGTCTGCAGCTGCAGTGGACACAGAGTGGCTGGGGATGCTGATGGCACAGCACTGGCTGCTATGGGCCTGTGTGTGTGTGTGTGTGTGTGTGTGTGTGTGTGTGTGTGTGTGTGTGTAGGTAGGTAGGTAGGTAGGTAGGTAGGCGGGGGCCCAGTGTATATATGTGTAGGTAGGGGTCCGGTATGTGTGTATGTGTCTGTGTGTGTCTGTGTGTTGGAGAGGGGTGGGCTATGTATTAAGGGGGCTCCAGTGTGTGTCTGTGTATCTGTGTGTCTGTGTGTATGTAGGGGAGTGTGGTTGGCTCACTGCCATGTCTACTGCTTCCGGTTGGCCCGTCGAGCAGAATGAAACCACCTTTGTGCCCTGGGCCATGCGCCCTCATGCATGTGCCTTGCCCCAGGTGAGTACATCTACTTGAGTGCCGCTTCTTCTTGAGAATTCTTGAGGGTTGTGCCCTGTTATGAGGCACCGCTGCCCCACCCCCATTTTGCTGCCCCCTCAGTCGCCCTCCCGGCTGGACTGTGTGCTTCTTCAGGGCGGGGGTCCCATTCTGTCTCACTTCTCAGGGCCCCTCATTGGAACCAGGACAGAGCTGATACTCGGGATCCATGCGCCACCCCTCCCCCCCGCCCCCCGCCCCCCCCCCCCCGCCGCCCCTCCCAACCCCATCATCTCACTTAGGTGGTCATGCCCAGATTTGAAGACCTGCAAATTTGAGTTCAGAGCAGATGCAAACATGCTGTTGACTTTCAGGGAGAAGGCATCTCACTAGGAAGTGAATGTCCCATGTGTGTCCCCCCCCCCGCAAAGGCTCAGCTGCTGCTAGAGGGCACGTGGGGCGGGGCTGAGGGAGGCTTCCTGTGTGGCTTCTTCTTGGGACCAGATTCCTTGCTGGGCACCTGGGTCCAAATCCCAGCTCTGCCACTCAGAAGCTCTGAAGGCCAGAATAAGTCATTTTCCACTGCACCTGCGGATGTGTCTACAATTGAAACTGCCCCGCCCCCTGCATACCTGCCCCCGCCCCCCCTCCCAGCCACCTACCTCCCTGCCTTCCTGCCCCCTGCATCCCTGCTTCCTGCCCCCCTGCCCCCTGCCTCCTTACCCCCTGCACCCCTGCACGTCTGCATCCCTTCTTCCTGTCCCCCTGCCCCTTGCCTCTCTGTCTCCTGCCTCCCTGCTCCCCTGTTCTCCTACCCTGCCTCCTGCCTCCCTGCCCCCCTGCCCCCCTGCCCCCTGTGGGCTTCCTGGGCTTATTTTAGAATAAGCGATGGTAATGCATAAAGTCCCTCTCTGACCTGGCACACAGACCCAGAATAGGACAGCGACACGGAGAGCCCCTGTCGGCCTCAGCGGCTCTGTAGGCACAGCCCTGGCCTGTGGGGGTTCCGGGTGTTCAGGTCTGGCTGTACCTGGAGGGCAGAATGGTGGGCTGAGGCAGGTGGTGCCCCATTGGCCATGCCAGCCTGGTTCACGATGGAAGCAGCGGTCGGGGTGGGGAGGTCTGGAGTGACCGGCAAAGCAAGGGCAGGGAGGAAGGAAGCCAGCTGCCAGCAGCTGTGGGCCTGCCTGGCCTTTGTTCCTGCCCCTCACAGCAGCGCCTGTGGCTGTGGCTCCCACTCTGCTGGGCAGATGGAGCTCTGGAGGGTCTGGGGTGAGGGAGCCCAGGCCAAGAGGGTGGGTCCAGTTCACAAGCTCCAAAAACTCAGTGTCACACCCTCAGCACTGCCGGGACTGGGTGTCCCAAGGAGTGGCTCTCTGGCGCGCCAGGGGCCCCCTCCTCTCCCCAATCAATACCTGCAGGCACAGGCCCACAACCCCCGGGGATGTGAGAGTCCCCTCCAGTGAGAGCCCAGAACTGCCAGCATTGTGTTTGGAAGGTGTGAGGGTCTGTCTGGCGCACGAGGGAGGAAGGGGTCTCTGTGCACAGTGCTGACCCTCCCCGCTTTACATCACCTTACTGTCTCCTCAAAGCCGTGTGTGAGGGGGGTCTTGTCCCTCTGACAGCGGAAGTACAAAAGATGGTTGTGAGCACATAGGCAGAGGTGGGGGGAGGGGAGGGGGGTCTGGAGCTGATCTTGCTCTTCATCCCTGCCCCCTCCCCACTCCTTTCCGGTAGCAGAAGGGCCTGGGGGCTCCTGCCTCCTCACGCCCCCGAAGAGCACCTTCTGTTCCCCCGACTGTTCTTCCTGGCTCCTTGAGAAGCTTCTGGGGTCCGGGAGACCTAAGTGACAATGCCCAGGGCAGCAGCTGTGTGCTTTTCACCCTGTCAGAGGGGGACAGGGCAGCAGGGAGGCCTCGCCTGAGCCATGCTCAGCCGCCTTTGTCTGCTCCCTGGTTAACCAGCTCTGCAGTGGGCTGCATCAGGGGAGTGCCCCCCCCCCTCGGGTTTTCCCATCAGCCGCACAAGTGGATCGTTATGATGCATTCTGAGAAGGAGCTGTGCAAAGGGCTTTGCTGGTGGGGCCCCTGCCCTCGCCAGAAGCCTGCATCAGTGGGGCCCTCCGTCAAGAGCCTCCCGCGTGGATGAGACAGAATGGTTGATTTGGCCTCCAGCATGTGCTGATCGTAGTGTGCGCCTTGAGGGTCAGAACCCAGAGGAATCTAGGAAGGAACTGTGGGGCTTGAGTCTGTGGCACTCTGTCCCTCGTTTTTGCGTGGGGGGGGGCACAATGGGCACCCCTTGAAAACTCCGATGAAGCCTCCTGGGCCCTCCCGCTAGAAAAATCCCCCCCCACCCCCCACACGTTTTTAATCCTCGGCCTCCAGGTGTGGGCAGTGCCTCGTGATGAAACCGTAGGCCTGGTGCTGGACAGGGAGGAGGTTATTTCTTGGGGGTTTAATAAAAGGCTTTCTGAGTTGTTAATGCATTTCGCAGCCTCGGAAAGTATTCGTATGTTTTGACCCACTAATTAATTGCACTGCTGGGAATCTGCCTTCAGAAACTAACCTGTGTGTGAAGCATAGAAAGTGTGAGACAGGATTGGGATCTTTATTTCACTCTCTCTCTCTCTCTCTCTCTCTCTCTCTCTCCCCCCCCCCAGCCTGCTCTCCCTCCCTCTCCTCTCGATCTCCCTCTCCCTCTCTGTCTCCCTCCCTCTGCCTGTTTTTCTCTCCCTCTCTATCTCCCTCTCCCTCTCCCTCCCCATCTCCCTCTTCCTCTCTCTCCTTCCCGGGGCTGTATTCAGGGCTGGCTCTGCTCCCAGCATGCTCAGGGGCTATGGATGTGGGGCTTGAGCCTGGGCTCATATCACGGTGATTAGACGGACTTCAACACCCCTTCCCCCCAGTTCTATTCCACCGTGCATTTGCGAGAGTCTAACTGGATCACACTGGCTTCTGCTGACCCGTTTCGGTCAGGCCCCAATAGCTCCTACTCTCCCTCCTGTTCCCGGCTCTTCCTCCTTTATGTGGTCTCTTTCTTTCCGCCCTCCCTCCGACCCCAGCGCCATCTGTTGGGCGTGCCAAAGCAGGCATTTGCCCTCTTCTCCCTTCTCCTGTGGGGTCCAGGTGGCCCCCAGGCTCTGCAGAACCTTTGCTTCCATATCTGGGCCTCGGTGAGATATTACTCCAAATAGAAACATCCCGGAGAATTCAATTATTTCTGCCTAAACTTGGAAATGACCCCAGTCCTCACGGATAGGGGATTAGCTCAAGTAAATATTGGGCTATTCACCTTACTCAGCATCGTGGCGTTATTAAAGAAGATACTTGCAAAATAATTTCCTGAAGCATGGGGAAATTTTTAAGTGAGGAAGGCACAGTTTAGCCTGGTACATTTTGTGTGGTTTCAACCTCTAAAAATATTACGGGGAAAGGTGGAGGAGAGACAGTCTGCCATGTGTTAATTGATTGTGGGATTATGGTAATTTTGTGGATTTTTTTTTTAAATTCTTTTGTGTTGAAGAGTTTTCATCATGAGCATTTATGTACTTTCATAGCCAGAAAAAAAAAAAAACAGATGACAGAAAACCAAATGAAGACTTGGTAGGATCTGCCTTCTCACATCTAAAGAGGCTCCTTTTGGGGCTGAAGCAATAGCACAGCAGATAGGGCGTTTGCCTTGCACGCGGCCAAGCCGGGTTCAATTCCCAGCATCCCATATGGTCCCCTGAGCACCATCAGGAGTAATTTCTGAGTACAGAGCCAGGAGTAACCCTTGTACATCGCTGGGTGACCCAAAAAGCAAAAAAAAAAATTAATGATGATAATAATTCATTTTTTCATTTCATTTCATCATCCTGTTATTCGTCGATTGCCTCGAGCAGGCCCCAGTAACGTCTCTTTCATCCTAGCCCTGAGATTATATTCAAGGCTATTTAGGAGAATGAGACCCATCATTGTTACTGGTATTTGGCATATTTGGTACGCCACGGGGAGTTTGCCAGACTCTGCCCTGTGGGCAGGCTACATTCGATAGCCTGCAAGTTTCTCCAAAGTAGTAATGAGACAATAAGATGTCATAAAAAAAAGTTCTGATAAGATGTCCTGGAGGTCTTCGGCTGCCGGAGCCCTGGTCGGGGTGGGGAGGAAAGCTCAACCCGCTCCCCTCCAAGGGGCTCCGGGAAGGAACACCCAGGCGCGGGGGCAGAAGACTGCACTGTTCTCGTCCGGGATCTGGATTTTATTTTTTCAGAGACTATAAAATGATAATAATAATAAAATAAAAATAAAGAGGCCCCTTTTTAAACTTCCGCTGTCTTGTTTTCCAAGTCTCAGCACCCTACAAGCCGAGCTGAACCACATTCTGGCCTTGCGGACGCAGCTGGAGCAGGACGTGCTCTCCTACCAGAATCTGAAAAGGACGCTGGAGTTGCAGACCAGTGAGATCCGGAGGCGGGAAGGTACCCACACTCTTGTATGTAATTCCCTTGGTTTCCTTTCAACTGGGGTGAAAACGGTGGCCCAGTGTTTCCGAGCGCTCTGAAGCCTCAGTTGGAAATGAGGCCCCCGTGGGATTTCACCCGGAGTTCCTCGTCTCAGCTGTCCTTACCCCCTGGTGAGCCTGGAGCCAGGGAAGACTCTCCAGGCCCGTTTCTTTCCTTTGCTTTCCGGTTTCCTCTTATTTTCGTTGTTTGAACTGGGGTCACCATTCACTCGTGCCCCTCCTATGCAGATGATCAGATTATCATCCAGAACCGCCGAAGCCCACAGCCCTTGCTGCAGCGCTCTACTGGGGTGGGGGATAGAGTGGCCTGTGCAGAGAGGGAGAAAGGGGGAGTGTTAAACTCCCCGTAGGCATTTATACCCCCTCCCTGCTCCCACCCTGCCCTGTCCGTAGACAGGGTTCTGCCCCGTTGATCTTGCAAAGATCTGCTTCTCATATTCTTTCTTTCCCCCCTTCCTCACTTTCTTTTGAAACCGGCCAGAAGAGTCGTTCTCCTTTTATAGCGATCAAACATCCTACCTGAGCATCTGCCTCGAGGAGCACAGTCGGGTTCAAGTGGAGCATTTCTCTCGAGAAGAACTTAAGGAGAAGGTATCGGCCTCCTAAATGTCAGTGCTCTGGGGGCTGCTTGTCTCCCGGGTTCCTGCACAGGGTGTCTGGGTCCTTTGTGCCGTGCCTTTTTGCTGAGGCCGCGGTGGCTTATAGCATCATGTGAGTTCCTGGCAGCCGGATCACAGGGTTACCTTGTGTAGGCGTGCTGTCAAGGTCACACCCCAGGGCTGGTCCTCACTCACCCAAGCACCCCCGTTCCTCTTCCTCTCCTGTCCTTCCCGAAGGGCTTCTTTCCATCCTGTGGACACCGCGTGTCTGTGCCCCTGCTCCCCGCTGCTCCTGCTCACATCCTCCTCCCCGGGAGCACCCCAGCCCCGTCCTCTCACTCTCTTCACCTCCTGGTGCTGCGTATACAGCGCCGGGACATCTGGTGGCTCCTCTCTGTCCCCTGCCCGGCTGAACATCTTGAGGGTAGTGGTTGACCCTCTGGGGGGGGGGGGGGTTTAGTTATTTCTGCTTCTCCAGTCCCAGGCACCTATAGGGGAAATGACTAGGTGCTTTTTGAAAGAATAAAATTCTGGGTTTGGTCAAAAGGTTTTTTTTTTTTTAATTTTAAAAGCTGGAAAATTGTTTCCAGCTGCTGATTAGTTGGTGGTGCCATTAGCGGGCTTCAGCAGGGACGAGTCTGTAGGAACCGCAGTGTGAGTTCCCAGGAGGCTGTGACATTACCATGTGTGACAGCTTCTGGTTTCTGTTTTAGGACCATTCATTTCCTGGTGCAGTGGCCAGGTGTGACTTGGTGTGGCCGTGAGGGAGAAGACAGACAGTGCATGGCTATTGGTCACGGACCACTTAGCTGATGGGAGGGGAGCAGGAATGAGGGGGAAAGTTGGTGGGCTTTGAAGGGTCAGTAGAGGCCCAGTGAGGGGGATTTCTCAGCGGATAGAGAGCAGACAGCAGGTGTAGACACACCTGAAATGGAAAGGGGTCGAGCAGTGGGGGACTTTGGTGGAGGAGTGAAGCCTGGTTAGTTTCTGAAGCTGAGGAATACAGGGGTATTAGTCACAGCGGCAACTCCTGCAGCTCTCTGGGGGCAGGCAGCTCATTCCCTCCGCTGACACTCCGTGATGACAGAGTCAGAAGGTGTTGTGCAACTTACTTATTGGGGGCTCAGCACAGTTCATTCAGGCTTTCATTGTTTTGGACTTGTGTAGTCTGGGTGGGAGAGGATTACGATCACCCCATTGCGAGAACTCTTGGTGGGTCAGGATTCAAAGCGTGCAGGGATCCAGTCTCTGTTGGGACTGGGGGCCGTAGACACCTCATTGTGGAGGCACGTGCTCAGACGCCTCGCTGTGGAGACCTGCTCTCTCCCATGTCTCCCTCCCCTTTGCTGTGGGTTTATGTCATTGAGCTCTCCAGCTGTGGTACCTTGTGAACTCTGCATCCCACCGACCCCCCACACCTCCTCACCCCTGCCCCATTGTAAAATGGAGGTCACCGTGCCAGCCGGCCAAGCACCTCAGGACTTTGTAAGAGAAGCCCAGGGATGAGAGGTCAAGGAGGTAAAACAAGTTCTGATACAGTCTCAAGAATGCTAGTCCTACTTGGGGCTATTATATCGGGCTATTCCTCTGGGGTGGGGGGGGGGGGGGTCTCACGGATGAGATACTCAGGTTCATGGTGGCTACCTGGGAGCTCTTGGCCACGGCCACGGTCAGGTCTCTCGGTGACCCATTTCACAGGTGGGGCAAGTGGAGGCTCAGGGCAGGCTGCCTCCATTAGGATGCTCTGAAGCGGAGGCTGTGGGATTCCACTTGCCTCCCCACTGTACCGAGGGACTGGCATCTGCATGGGGGTGTGTGGGGCCGGAAGCTGAAGTCTGCTGCCCAGCAGCTTGTCCTCACGCTGCTTTTCTCTGCCAGGTCATCAACCTCATTCAGCTAGTGAAGGAGCTGTACACGGACAACCAGCACCTGAAGAAAACCATTCTTGACTTCTCCTGCCTGGGTGTCCCCAGAGATGAACAGTCAGCCGTGCAGACGGAGGTAAGAAGATTGCCACGGGTGTTCGTCCAGGGATCCTGGCCCTGGCTGGCACGCGCCCATTCCCCTAGAGAATCCCCAGCCCTGCTCGCAACTGCCGTCTCCAGGGAGGTCCCCCTTGCAGTCCCCCTTTGTGTGGTTGGGTTCAGAGGCCCCTCAGGTCGGTGGGCTTCTTCCTGTTCAGGGGGCCCCTCAGGTCAGTGGGCTTCCTCAGGCCACCTCAGTACTTTGAGCCACGTTCATGCCGCTTGAAAGAATCCATCACCTCTGGAAAACAAATCAGTGAACACATTTCTCAAGCCAGGGGGTGGGGGTCTGGGTTTGTGGTCTATTCACGGACGCCTCGCCAGCCTATGGATCTCTGCTCATCTTTGTCATGTGTTCACTCTGCTGGTCTCTGCCTGCATTGTCTGTAGCAGCCATAAGGCCTTCTGGTCCCCAACCACCCAGGGTATTCCAAGGGGCAAGTGGCGAAATCACGTAAACGGGGGCCCACAGGAAGGAAACAGGGTCAGTCAGAAGGGAAAGGTTGAGAGTTACTGCGCTACAGGGTTTTGCTGAGGAAGGGCTTGTTGCTACCTCCCAAGAGTCTTAACTTGGCCTGAAGTTGCCCCAGGAGACATCTTGCTCTGTGCTCGGGAACTGCCCTGCCCAGAATCCTGCAGGGCTCTTTCGTGCGAGGGTCATCCTCAGAGTCTTTCTGGGAGTTCTGCCTCAAACTCCAGCCGGCGCCCCAGCTAGATGGAGGGTTCACACTGCGGCACATCTGGGAAAGATCTGCCCGCCTCAAGCAGTCCCTGCCCTTCAGTGTGAGGGATGCTGGCTCAGGCTCTTATCGCTGTTAGCCTCCAGGGCTCCCAATAATTTTGAGAACTAAGACTATCTGCAGTCCGTCTTGGGCTTTGTTTCCTCCAAGTCTGCATTTTTTTTTAATAGGCAGCTCATTCTTCACCTACTGAAGTTGAGTTGTAAATGGCATTTGTTGCTTCATTTGCCCTTTAGAAAGAATCTGTTAAATGTCCTATTATGTCCTTGGGAGAGCAGAGGCTTTTCCCGCTACCCACTCTGATCTTCATACCAGCCGATTTCACCGATCTGAGTCATCTGTCAGATGGTGCTTGGTTTTGAGGTTCCCTGTGACAAGCTGGGTCCTCTGTGGCCTGGTTCCTGGTTCCCCGTTGTCTCTCCCTCTCCTCCCCACCCCCCCCCCCCCCCCCCCGTGGGGTGGCAAGGTCCGTGTGGGAAAGATTATGTTCTCACCATAGCCTTGTGATGGGAGGAGAGGTTGTTTGAGGCACAGTGGGGATCCCAGAGAGGAGGGTGCTGCCATTCCCTGGGGTGCCCGTGGCTCTCCATCCATGGGAAGCAGGGCAAGGCCAGGAAGGCCCACCCTGCCCTGCTATCCTGAGGGGCGGGACTTGTGGAGTGGGCACCAGGCCTCTCCTGGCCCCCACACGTCCGCAAAAGCAACAAAATCAGAGCAAACAGAGTTTGCGGAATGTGTTCTCCCATGGTATTTGACCCACGATAATTACTTTACACTTGCAAAACTGAGACAAGAAATGGCCCTAACTAACCCGGTCACAAACCGTTGGTGAGCAGCGGGACCTCCCCTGCCCCATCAGAATGCGTGCATGTGGATAGGCGCATGCATACCCAGGAAGGCAGCTTTGTTGCCTCTCCCCTCCCCTCCCCTCCCCTCCCCTCCCCTCCCCTCCCCTCCCCTCCCCTCCCCTCCCCTCCCCTCCCCTCCCTTCCCGGTCACCATGAGATATAGTTAAAAAACTTTCATGTTTGAGTTTTGGTCATACAATGATCAAAAACCCATCCCTCCACATTTTCCACCACCAAGATCCCTAGTATCCCTCCTGCCCAATCCCAACCCTTCCCCTGCCCAGGTGGCAGGCAATTTCCACAATGCCCTCTCTCTATTTTGATTACATTCAGTATTTTGACACCAGTTCCACCATTATCATTTGGAATTTTCCCACCACCACTCAAACGTTCCGAAAAGGCAATGCTAGATCATTTATTTTGTATTGCCTGTTATGAATAGCATATGATGCCGTGCGGCCACTCTTGCGGCCGCTCGCTCCTAGAATTCTAAAAGTTTATATAATTAGGGTCTGGGGAGATCTCTGCAGTGAGCTGCTTAGTTTTGAGATTTTTTTGTGTGTTTCTGGATCAGGCCATTAGGAAGCTTAAATAGTAGTTGGAGGCAGTTTATGGGCGTCATCTCAGTGTCCCATTGGGGCAGGGGGATGAGAGGGACCATCTCTCCCCCTATCCCGTGAAGTCTGGCATTTTCGGTTACTGCTCCTGTGTACCTGGGCTTCTCATTGGGTTCTGGAAGATGGTGGCCTCTGGGATTCCTGGGGGGCAGGCTTGTTGCCCGTTTTTGTTCAGCTGCTAGGCCACCATGACCTCATCTTTCCACTTATGCAGGCCCCAGGACACAGCGGCTGCCTCGCTCCTGGCTCCCACCATCTGCTTCCAGAGGGTCAGCCCAGAGTATCTTTGGATGCGTTTTTCCCTTTAGACTCTATTCCTAAAGATGGAATTACGAGGTCGGAAGGACAGAGATAGATATGAAATAGGCATCACCAAATGCAGTTTCTTTCTTTTTTAATCCCAGCCTGCTAAACTTGCCCAGAACTTTATTTTTATATATTTTTTTCAACTGAGTCACCGTGAAATACATAGTTACAAAGCTGTTCATAGTTAGGTTTCAGTCATACGGTGATCCAGCACCCATCCCTGTACCAGTGTCTGTCTCCCACCACCAGTGACCCCAGTCTCCCTCCCGCCACCCCACCCCCCAGCCTGCCTTTCCCCTCCCCCCTCCTTCTGGGCACTGTGGTCTGCAGCACAGATACTGAGAGGTTATCGTGTCTGCTCCTTTGCCTACTTTCAGCACACAGTTCCTGTCCAGAGTGATCATTTCCGACTATCTTGGTCATAATGGTCCTTCTCTATCCCCGTTGCCTTCTCCCTCAGCACTTGCGGTAGGCTTCCAACCATAGACTCGGTTGGAAGGGCAATCCTCCTTGCCTTTGTTCCTATTGTTCGTGAGTATTAGTCTCCTTTTTTTTTTATATTCCACAGATGAGTGCAGTCATTCTATATCTGTCCTTTTCCTTCTGACTCATTTCACTCGCATGAAACTCTCCATACCCATCAATTTTTAAGCCAGTTTCATCTTTCCTAACTACTGCATAGTATTCCATTGTGTAGATGTACCATAGTTTCTTTAACCAGGTGTCTGTTCTCGGGTACACGAGTTGTTTCCAGACTCTGGCTATTGTGAATAGTGCTGTGATATACCAATAAATTTTTTTTGGGGGGGGGTCACACTCAGTGATGCTCAGGAGTTACTCCTGGCTCTGCACTCAGGAATTGTACCTGATGGTGCTGGGGGGACCATACGGAATGCTGGGGATTGAACCCAGGTCGGCCTTGTGCAAAGCAAACACCCTCCCCGCTGTGCTGTCACTCCAGCCCCACCAGTGAATTTTCTTAAGCCTTACCCCCACTTTCCCACTGGACAGAGGTATGGTCAGGTGGCTCGGGTCTGTCTTTAGAATGGCGGTTACCAGCTGGGCAAGCAGCCAGGGCTTGTTCCTCTGAAGGGGGGCGGAGGGTGTGGTGGACAGTGAACTCTTGCAAACCAGCCAGCACGGAGGCTGGAATATGGCTCCCAGGTAGAGCGCCTGGATCCGCTGTCAGCACAACCAAAGCCAAAATCGAACCGAGGAACAGGGACCAACATAGTTTTGTTTTAACGTCCTTTCTCCAAAGGAGACGGTCCCAATCTCTCTCTGCTTCTCTCTTTATCAGTTGTTATTTGTGGGCCATAGACTGACACAGGATCTGGCTTGATTCCAGCGGGCAGCTGTGACGCCTCTCGGGTCCAGACAGCCACGTGTGCGGGCGCTGTGTGCCGAGGGTTAGCTGCTGCTGCTGACTTGAACGCCCTGCGTGCCGGCAGTGGCCAGAGAGCAGGTCATCATTTGTTTTCTGCTAGAGAGGGGAACGTAGGTTTAAGGAGCATAATTAATTGAACCCCCCGTCTTCATAACGCCTGTCGTGTTGAATAAGAAACAGACCCCCCGGGACTCACAGGGGAACAGGAATGGTTCTCAGAAGGAAAAGGTACTTGTTGGTGCCCATTATGAGGAGCAGTAAATTTGGATTCTCAGAAGCAAATTTGATTTCATTACAAGGGAGCCGTTTCGAACAATTTGATTTAATAAGTTGTTATGAGTTTTACATTATCTATAACGTTCTTGGCATGGCGCCTGGCAAGTAGTAGGCACTTAATAAAACAGGTATTTTAAATTAAATTTCTAAAAGTCAGTGACAGAGTTGGATCCCTCCCCCCCTCCCCCCCAACCCCCTGTCTGTTCGGCCTGGGAGGTGTTTTCGCAGGACCATTGTACCTGTGTGTGGCTTTCCCCGGGCACCTGTGAGCGTGACGGGGCCTGGCGGGGGGCCCGCGGATCTGCCTTTTCTGCTCCAGAGATCACACTTCGTAGCGCATGACCAGAGGAAATCCTGAAAACCTTTGAGTTCCAGTTCTCCTTTGGGGGGAAAAAATAATCTTTGTTCTTTGAGTTGTTTGGCTGAGCAGCAGGCCCTGGCGGTAGACTCAGTGCAGATTTACACCTTGCTGTGTCCGCTGGGGACAGAGCAGCCGAGGGCAGGACCAGGCAGCAGGGAGGGCTGGGAGGATGGAGATGAGAGGGGCAGGGAGAGTGGGCCCCCTGCTTCTGGTTTGGGGCCAAGGGCAGTTCCTCCCAGAGGAAGTGCAGCCTTCAGAACAGATGAAGGGGCCAGCGTCACGGGAGCACTGTGCCTTGTAGGGAGCGTGAGGTGTTGCCAGTGACTGTGGCCACTGCTATGACCTGGGCAGTCCCCGCATCGAGTGAGGGGTGAAGGCGGGGGAGGCGGGCTGCACATCCAGATGCCGCAGGGCTGGAGGTAGCTCGGAGTAACCGATAAGGTTTTTTTTTTTTTTTTTTTTTTCTCCCTTCGTAGTCACGAATAAGGTTTTTCTGCTCCCTGGCTCTAAGTCCTTGAAACTGATAAATTCACCAATGGCATAAAGGACATTTGTCTCTCTGCAGCATTTGATTTTGGGCCAGTGCCTGAAGCTGAGAGTTGATTATTAATCAGCAAGTCAGCAGCGATGGTAAAGAGAGGCAGAAGTTAATTTTCATTTCAGAGTGTCGGGTAGGTGTGTGGTTGTGGTTGGGGAGATGAAAACGATCGCTGATGCTTTTCTTCTCGGCTTAATGTTCGCCGCTCACTGAAACGGAAGGAAAGCCAGACTCTTCCTTTCTCTCCCTGGGGTGCCGAGATGGCTTTCCATGCCTCTTCCCTGATCCCTCAGGGGTCCTCACTGCTGTTTTGGAGGGTCCCTGAGGAACAGTTTCTGGGGAGTGGTGGCAGAAGAGACACTGTAGAGAGGGGTCTGCTGTATCTGAATGCACCAGTACCAGTCTGCTTCTGCCTGCGACTCCAGCCTGCTTCTCTTTAACTTCAGTCTGTTTATGGTTATTTTTCCTTTTAAGATTAAATTGTCAGGGGCCGGAGCAATAGTACAGCAGAGAACACATTTGCCTTGTACGCGGCCAACCCAGATTCAATCCCCGCATCCCATGTGGTCCCTGAGCACCGCCAGGAGTGATTCCTGAGTGCAGAGCCAGGAGGAACCCCTGAGCATGGCTGGGTGTGACCCAAAAAAGTTTTCTGTTTTTCTTTTTTTTTTTCTTTTTTAAAGAGTAAATTGACAATACTATGAAATGTAGAATTTATGTTTATTGTTGTGGGGACTCTCCAGTAGTGCTCAGGGAACTCTGGGGTCACTCCTGATTTATCTGTGGCCAACTGGGCTATTCAGTTGAATTGCCGGGCCTAAGGATGTGGTGCTGCTAGGATCCTGGACCACTAGAGCCGTCCAGTGGAACTGGGGCCTCTCAGGCCACATCCTGGTGATGCAGGGGCGGAAATCGGGGCAAGGGGTACATGTGGGAAGGGGAACAACCCAGCATCAGGTATATCACGTGTGTGGCTTAACCCTCGTAGTCACTCCCTGGCCCCTAGATTTGCTGCTCAGTTTTACTTATGTGTGTACCTGTGTGACCCTAACACCCATCACCATGGTGTCCCCCCCAAGCTGTTGAGCTAAATTCTGTTCCAACTTGGATTAGTTTCACCCCTAATTGTAAATCACGTGTGTGTGTGTGTGTGTGTGTGTGTGTGTGTGTGTGTGTGTGTAAAGCTTCTTTGACTCAGCCTAATGTTTAGGGGATTTGTCCACATCATCACTTACAGTCATTTGTTTCTTCTTGCTGCTAAGCTACTGCTAAGCAGTATCCCACTGTACGAATGCATCGGGAATGCTTATTTGTTTGCCTTTGGGTGGACATTTGGATGCTTTCCAGTGGGGGATGTTGTGATAAGCGTTGGTGTGAATATTTATGTACAAATCTTTATGTGGGCAACTTGTTTTCATTTCTCTTGATGAATACCTAGGCGTGCAGTTTCTGGCTCTCAAGACTGTTAGTTTTACCAGAAATTGCCAGTGTTTTGTTTTGTTTTGTTTTTTTCCCAAAGAAGTTTTAAATTTTCTGCTTGCTTCCAACGTGATAGTCCTTTTTGGTCTTTATCACTTGAGAATATTTCAGCAAGGAGGGAAGAAGCCAGTAGCAGGAGACGGTCCTCACCAAAATTTTGTGACTTTTATGCCTCAGTAAGTTTTCTCATGCCTGGTCATATTTTGGAGGAGGGAGTTGGGGGGTGGAGGGTGTCTCCCTAGTGGTGCTCAATAGGCTAGGGGCCTTACTGGTGATAATTGAACAGCTGGGCCATCAGTTCAGTGCAAGGACCTGAGGATATGGTGCTGGGCTGACCAATTCATCCAGTGGACTGAACCAGCTTGGGTTCTCCTGTGGTGCCAGGCCCATTGCCTAGCCACTGTGATCTCCTGGACCTGTCTCGTCTTTTAGTGCTTGATGGTTGTTACTAGAGTCAGATCTCACTTCCTTTTTTAAGGGGGTTTTGGGTCACCTCCAGCTCTGCTTAGGACTTCCTCTTGGCTCTGTGCTCGGGGATCACCCTTTATGGGGCTTGGGTTCCATATCACAGCAGAGCCTGGCAAGCTATCCGTGACCTACTCAGTATGCCAAAAACAGTAACAATGATGGTTCTTATTCCCCTGACCCTGAAAGAGCCCCCAGTACACCATTGGGCTATCCTGCATGCATCAGGAATGAATGGAGACGTTACTGGAGCCTGCTCAAGCAAATTACTGAACAACGGGATGACTGATACAGTGGGGTTTCATATAGGGTGCCGGGCAATGAGCCTGTGTCATCTGCATGGAATGCAAGCACCTCCCCCACTGTACTATCTCTTTGGCCCTGAAGATCTCCCTTTGGATCACCAGGACTGTTTAATCTTCAGAATAGATCCTAGGAAGTTTTTTAGAAAATGGTGTTTCAAGGTCAGTTGGCTTGTCAGTTGACTTTCTTCTTCCAAAATACCAAAAAGGTTTCCTCTAAAAGAAAGATCAGAAAAATATAAGTTGGGTCGGGGGAATGAAGGGGACAGTTGGCTAGATGGAAGGATTTGTAGAATGAAGCCAGGGAGCTACAGCTAGGGCTGTACTGCAGGTCCAGCCTGGCCCAGAGTTGCCAGCAAGCAGTCCGCCTGGCGTCCACACTGCTTGATGTTCGCGAGTCATTTGGTGTCATCTTTGAGATGAGTTCACCTGATTTCCTCTCTGAGTATGGCCATCCTCACCAACCCCATCCTCCCCCCTGTCCACACCCACCCACACACACCTCAGACCTACCTTCCTTCTTTCCTTCCTTCCTCCCTTCTTCCCTCCCTCCCTCCCTCCTAAATCTGGCTAATTCAGATGTCCCAGTACTGGATTGTTGCTCTTCCAGAGAAGCGACCCCAGTCCTCTTGAGCACTTGGACTCTTCCATTTGTGGAGTGCAGCAGCTCAGGGATTTCCACAGCTTTCCTGAGTCACTGATGTTGCTCACGCAGTATCAGGTGGTCGTCAGGCTTACTTGATGCTCTGCAGTGAGGAGGACTTTTCTCCTGTCAGCCCCTTGACAGTGCCACGGGGACTGTTCATCGCAGATGTGCGTGCAGTGGTCCAAAATGAGGCTGGTGCCCTGCGCTGAGCAGAAGCGAGGCACAAATCGAGCGCACCGTAAATTTCATTTACTGCTTTCTCGCTCTGTGATATTTCCAATTCCATCAATAGCTATTTTCCAAATCTTGTTACTTTTGTGTAATCTGAAAGTGAATGTAGCAATGGCAGTAATGGCACGGGCACCACGGATGGCATATTCGGCTCTCAGCCGCGCAGGGAAGGCCGGGCAGAGGCCGAGGGAAAGGATTGCAGTGGTTTCCGGGGAAATATGTCCTTCCGGTATGCCCCGTCCCCGGCAGCCGCGTGTGAGGTAACTGTTAGCTAGTTAGTTAGCTAACAGTCTAACTAACTGCTTAATTTCCATCCCATGGCTTTGGTGCCTGTTTCCGCCTCATTTTTGGTTTATTTATTTATTTCTTAAGACATCGCTGACACGTTCATACATGTTTATGCTGCACACTTCTTTTGGTTGCCTTTTCACACCATTCCATGCTCCGTGTAGCTTCTGGCTAGCAAGGAGGACGAGGACACGATTGGAAGTGGAGAGGACGGCGAGACTAATCTCCCGAGTGGGCAGACTTCGGAGCAGAGCAATGAGGTAGGAACCTGGCGGCTGACGCCTGCCTCCCTCTGCTTCTCTCTCTGCGCATGCCAGATGTCGGCCGGCAACGGGCTGGGTCTCCCAGAGTGGCGGATAGAGTCTCCCGTCCAGTGTGCTGTTACTGAGCGCTTGCGGTGTGCTAGCAAGGAGCAGAAACTGGGTCTCCACCTTCTTGGTGGTTATCGGGTGAGTGGTTGAGCAGGGCAGGAGATGGGGAAGCAGGCAGGGAACTACATCCGGGAATCCCAGGCAGCGGGTGGCAGACCTGCACAGATCTTTGGAGAGCGAACTTGCCTGTTCACTTTCTGCACCGGAGGTTGAGACTTGAGGGACGATTACTTTCTCAGGCATAGGAGTTGGCCCAAGAGCTTTTGTTTCTGTTCTCGTGAGCTCCCAGGTGATTTGAGCTCAGGGTAAGGCTCCTCTGATGGAATGAAACTCTCCTCTCCGGGCCTCAGAAGCTTCCTGAGCTGGCGGCCATCTCAGTGCCATGTGGTCGTTGATGAGAGTTTGACTCCATCCACACAGGATGCTCCTCCACTGGGGCTGAACATTTGCTGCAGGGTCTGCCCCGGGGTTGAGGAACCCCGGAGTGAGGAGGCTGCATATCAGGCCGATGACCTTCAGGGCACTCACGTTTGTTGCAGTCATGCTCATTAAAATATGGCCACCAGATTTGGAGCAAAAAGCAATTAAAATTGGGCCCTTGGAAATCGTGATGGTTTTTGCACCTTGCTCGGATTCTTTGCAAGTTTTGGTTAGCCCTTTCTCAGCCCTTCCCTCGGCCAGAATTTCCTGTGGGAGAAGATAATAGCATTTCCTTGTTAGAATTGTTGTGATATTTAAACAGAAAGGAATGTAATAAGTACTCAGGATATGCTAGCAATTACTATTTTTATTACAGTATTCTAGAGTTCTTTGTTCCTGCTTTGGAGCTGGTATTTAGATGGATTTAATAACCGGATTGGTGGCAAACATGACCCTATAAATAATAGCTCATTTGTGTGGGTCCTATTTTTCCATTTAAAAATCTTAATCATTTTACAAGTGTGGAGAGAGGGGGTGTGAAGGCGAGTGTATATATCAGCAGCGGTAATGAAGTCAGGGGGAGTTATTTATAGGCCGGTGGAAGAAATTTACAGCTCTGGAAAGGGTGGGGGAGAGAATGCTAATTACAGCACCTCAAGACATGCCCAGCACAGGCTCTAACTAGATGCAGCCTTGATACCACTCCTCGGGGACCTGCGGAGACCCGAGAAGGTGGATCCGTAAATAGCATCTCTGCAGAACTTGGGAAGCCCCCGCCTTCCTAATGGGACAAATCAAAGTCGTGTTAATTAGGATGTGTCTATAAAGAGTCCATCAGCTTTCTGAGAGCCTATGAGGAGGCCGCGTGGCATGAAGGCGGTAAGAAGTGCCCAGCGCGTTGCTCAGGGCCGGGGCCTCGTACCCTTCCTAGGCAGAGCTTTCAGGGATGGGCCTTGGGCTGGCGGAGCTCACTCCAGCGGGTGACACTGTGCCATGCACCGAGGTGACGCTCTCGTCTCATTTCCGTCTCCTAGCCATACCGGGGCAGGAGATGGCATTCCTGTCACTGTCATAGACAAGAGAACTGTGTGTGTGTGTGTGTGTGTGTGTGTGTGTGTGTGTGTGTGTGTGTGTTGGGCATGAGGGGCATTAGAAGTGATGGAAGCCTTCTGCCCTTGGCCCATGCCTGAGCGAGCGAGCGAGCGAGAGAGAGAGAGAGAGAGAGAGAGAGAGAGAGAGTGTGTGTGTGTGTGTGTGTGTGTGCGTGTGTGTGTGTTTTGGGCATGGAGGGCATTAGAAGTGATGGATGATGCCTTCTGCCCCCTGCCCGCGCCTCTCCCGACTGGAAGGTGAGAGTGTGGGGACCAACATGGTCACCCGTTCTCTCCTCCCTCTCCCTCCTCTCTGGTCTGCTTGCACCCACCTTCAACTCTTACTCTCCATTCTTTTTGTGCCCTAGCCCACCTCTGAGACCAAACACTTTGATTCGCAGAGCACAATGGACCATTCCGAAGGGGGCTGCAAAAACGGATACTTTCGGCACACGGATCCCACTGTTTCAGACAGTGGTGGTGCCCACAAACCTCCAGCCCAGAGTCTGGAAGAAGGCGAGCTGCTAACCCTGGTTGCCCCTTTCTTCAACGAGAAGGCCACGGCGTTCCTGGAATCCAGGTAGCTGTGGGGGCCTGGCCCTGGCTGGCATTGTTGCCCTGGTTTGAGGGGAAAACAAACTCATTTTGCTAAATGGATTTCGATGATGGTGCTGTGTAATTTACCTGAGAGAGCTCCTGAAATGGCTTGGAAGGAATCTTGCCAGTCATGCAATTAAGTAATTAGGTGCATGCTGGTGGCTGTGAGGGGCTTCAGCAGAGCCTGGTACAAGCCCATTAGAGAGAGGAGCAGGAAGGGGCTCCTGGGGGCCCTGGAAAAGGGCCGCCTGGCTGTCACCAAGAGGCAAAAACCCTACAGGATCCTCTCCCAGTTTCTCCAGTGTCACTGGGACTCCGCACACGCGAACTGAAATTTTCTTCTCATGTTATCTGCTGGGAGTCATTCCTCTGTGAGGAAGTACAATACAGTGCTTCAGACGAAAAAAGGAGGCGCAGTAGTACAGCTGCTTCTGTAAAATGAACCCCGGCAGGGCCCGTGCCCCTCCTTGCCTCTTTCCTCCAGTGTGGGCGGTGGAGCCCAGGTCTGATCCTTCATGTCTCTGGGCCCCCCTTTCTCTGCTCACTTGCGCTTGGGTCGCTGCGAGGAGGAAGGAGAGTGACACGAGTGTGGTGCCTGGTTCTTTGGCAGATGGAGCGAGCACCGGAGTTGGTTACCAGTGCGCGGCCCTCCAGCAAGAACCCGGGAAAGGGGCAGAGTGTGGGGTGATCGCCTCCATCTCCGGTCACTGGTCTCTGGTTGACAGGTTTTCAGACCGAGTCCTGCGGGGCCAAGCACAGTGGCTGTTCCCACTTGTCTGTTATCACAGGGAGTTAGGTGCCCAATGACTCTGACTTAGAAAGCGCCGGTCTCTCTCTGATACGGGATCACTGAGTCACACTTTGGGGTGCCTCAGGGAAATGGGATGGGTTTTGCCCCCCCCCCCCCCAATGGGGGATGTGCATTCCCTTCTGGCAGAGAGGATGCAGCCCCCTGGCTCAGACCCTCCCATCCTCCCGGAGAAGCCCCATACTCACTGTCTAAGTCTGGGGGGTCACAGTTACATTTTGTGAGGAGCTCTCAGTGACACCACCCACAGTCCAGCAGGAATGTCAATTCTCTGTTCCCTACCACATAGGGTTCCATGGACCTCCAGGCCACTGGTGACCTGTTCTGTGCTTTAAAGTCTTCCCTGTGGGGCTCCCCCCGAGTGCCCTCCTCACTGGGTCTGGGTTGTACTCATTCATGTGCACCCCACATCCTGTTTCTCAGGGTCCTCCCAAGGGCCTGCTTGGGTTCTGTCCCTCTGTCCTGCACACATGCTGGGCACCAGGGCTCAGCCTGGCACTGCATGCCCTGTCTTGTTTTCCCTCACACCAGCTCTGCCTGCTGCTGCTCTTCATCTGCTTTACAGATGTGGGAGGTGACATTCGGGGGTCTGTCAGTTTAGCTCAGAAATGGTAGGGCCATTGGAGAATTTCCTGGAGAGGCATCTTAAAAAAAAAAAAAGAAGTCTTTTAAGATCAAGGCTCTCTTGAGGGTTACGAGGATTTCAACTGGCCATAGGTGGTTTAGTTGGCTGGGGAAAACGCCAAGTTGCAGGGTCCAGAAAGGGAGCACAGGGATTTGGACACTTTCCTTACACGCAGCTGACCCCAGCACCATATACGGTCCCCCAAGCCCACCAGGAGTGCTCCCTGAGTGCAGAGCCAGGACTCAGCCCCGAGCACTGCCGGTGTGGCATTCCTGTCATCACCACCCTCCCAAACAGAACAAAACAACCAAATTAACCCTGGAGTCAAGCTGTGGAATCAAGATAATGTAAGCAAGTGACAAATGTTCAGGAGTACATTGACACCTGTGGTGTCATCTAGATCTCCTCTCTAAAGACATCATCTGCAGTTTGGTTTCCTCATCTGTAATTGGGGGTGGGGGGAGTGGGGGGGGTGCTGATTGATATTTACCTACCTGATACTTACCAGCTTCTCTTTATGAGAAGTAAAGGAGATGGTGGATGTTCAGTAGAGAGCTAGAGCAGTGTTGAGAAGAGGGGGTTGGTGCTTTCACTGCTTCACTGGGGCCCTACTATTTCTCATCGCTTCCTGCCAACACTAGGTAAGATTCACACTTTGTGTGAGGGCAGTGGCCAGCCTGTCACTCAAGCCTCTGTTTTCATTGCTGAGCTGGCCAGTGTCTGAGGAGCCCATGGCAGGGATCCCATGTCTGAGGCCAGACTCCTCCTTTCAGACTCCTCAGCCTCAGACTCCTCTGCCTTAGACTGCTCCCCTTAGCCACCTCCCCCTCAGGCTCCTCCCCCCAGACTTCTCTGCCTCAGTCTGCTCCCCTCGGACTCTTCCCCTCAGCCTCCTCAGACTTCTCCCCACAGACTCCTCCTCCTCAAGACTCCTCAGCCTCAGACTCCTCCCCTTAGCCACCTCCCCCTCAGGCTCCTCCCCCCAGACTTCTCTGCCTCAGTTTGCTCCCCTCAGGCTCCTCCTCTCAGCCTCCTCAGACTGCTCCCCTCAGACTCCTCAACCTCAGACTCTTCCTCCTCAAGACTCCTCAGCCTCAGACTTCTCCCCTTCAGACTCCTCAACCTCAGACTCTTCCTCCTCAAGACTCTTCAACCTCAGACTCCTCCTCCTCAAGACTCCTCAACCTCAGACTCCTCCTCCTCAAGACTCATTAGCCTCAGACTTCTCCCCTTCAGACTCCTCCCCCTCAGCCTCCTCAGCCTCTGTTCTGTCCTTCACTGGCTTTCAGAGTCACTGGACCAGCATGGTCTCTGTGATTCAAGTTGACTCCTTCCCACAGGTAGAATAAGGAAGCAGACACCCACTAGTGACTTAAGCCCGACTGATTATATTGTACTTGACCAAGCAGCAACTTAGCCTTGCAGGTGGAGAAGGGGCGGGTAAGGGGCCCAGGCTGCTCATGGAGAGTGACTGGCAAGTCCTCTTCCCCTGGGACATCACTGTGGGAGTCTCAGCTCTCCTTGTGTTTCTGATTCATTCCCTGGAAGCCAAGGTTTCGACTTCCTCACTTAAATATTTTGGTCTTTGCAGCTTAAAATTAGGTGTGAAATTTGATCACTAAATAAGTATAAAAATCTGAAAGTGGAACCCAGGGGGATATTTATTTATTTATTTATTTAATAAGGCAAATGCTTTCCTGAGCTCTGAAAAGCAAGAGCTCAGGAGCCAAGCAGGGGAGGGGCAGAGGAAGGATGTCTGCGTCCATCCTGGGAGTTGTGGTGCACTCCTCTGGGTGACGCTGAGGGCCAGGAGGGGTGAGGCTCCTATCCAGTCAGCAGAGAAGCTGCCGGAGACTGTGAGGGCTGTGAGGGAGAACACCAGGCCGGGCTTGAAAGTGGATTTCAGATTCTAAATTGACTAGATCGGGGGGTGGGGGGAGGGAGTTAGATAGCACCTCAGAAATCCAAGGTCCTTTTTGGTTCCTTCCCTCCCTCCCTCCCTCCTCCCTCCCTGCTCCCTCCCTCCCTCCCTCCCTCCCTCCCTCCCTCCCTCCCTCCCCCTTCCCTCCCTCCCTTCCTCCCTCCCTCCCCAACCTACCAGACCGAAGCTCCCAAGTCTGTGCTCCTTGCCCCCTCTCCACTCACAGTTCCCCTCTCGTTTCTTGGACTTCACTGCAGCTACCTCCTTACTAGATCCTTGTCCGTTTCCTTCCACGTGACTTCCAGGGCTGTGACTCTGCGGTGCAGTTATCTTTCGCCTCTCGAAACACTCTTCCCAGGCACCTCAGTTCACGGCCTCAGAATTCCTCCTGAAGCCCGTTGGCCTGCCAGCTCTGTTCAGGCAGCTGTTCTCAATTGGTTCTCTATACTTTGACCCTACTGTTCTCTCAGCTCCTGGGATGACTCCCTGTACCCCCACATCACAGCCTCTGCAGGTGGGGGTGCCTCTGAAGGAGCCCCCCACCCTGGTTGCTTGTGCTGCTTCGCCTGGAAGAGTCTCCCGGAGCAGGTCAGACTCTTCCTCTCTCTTTTCACAGCAAGTGCTCAGCATGGCCACCCGAGGCTGCATTGGAACCTCCAGGCATCTGTCCCCTGTGTCCCTGCGCTGACTGCGGCCTTGCTTGCTTCCTCACTGTAGGGACAGGCACAGTGGACCTCAGCCCAGCCCAGGGTTCTCAGCAGCACTCAGTCAGTTCAGACTTCCGCACTGTGGGATGAAAAAACAGCTCAACCACAGTGCTCCCTACCCTTGGGAGTGAGTTCCGGCCTCTCTGGATGACTCCCCCACCCTATGTCCCCCTCACACACACCCTTTATCTGCATCGTGAGTCCTTGTCTGTCTCTGAGCAATTTCCACTCGCATAAGCCAGGCTGTACTATGAACCACAGGGAAAGGTCTCCCCTATCCTTAGTTTCACATTTGCTTGAGCTTCTTTCTGTCCCGTTTCTTTTTTTCCCTTCAAGGCAAAAATTCCTTTGGAAGAATCATCTCCCCTGCTCTGTGCCCATTTCCTTTCCAACTTCTCGGGTCCACGCTGAGTCCTTGTGTGGGCTCAGAGGGTGTGAGCAGCCGTCAAGGACAGCTTTCAAGGTTAAACCCAGTGACCTGTCTCTCGCCTTCCCTCTTTCTCCTCTACGCGGGGCTCCCTCCTTTCATTCCACTTTGCTGACTGCCCCACCTTTGACGCAGGCTGACCGATGACCCTTAAGAGTGTCCCAGAGCTCTATGCCCCCTCCCCTGTCTGTCTTCACTCCCCCTGGCTTGAGTTCATACCCAGTGTGACTTTCAGCTCAGGTCGGGGCCTCGACCTCTCTCCAGGTATCTGGGGGGCCCTTTAGTGTCTGAAGCCCAGCTCCCGTTCCAGTCCAGTCTTTGCTGTTCTTCCTTGCTCAAGCCCAGCGAAAGGCCTAACAGTTTTCCTGATGGTTGTAGCTGAGAGTCTGGTTCCCACAGCCCCCATCACCTGTGGCAGCAGGCCTGTTGATTCATCCTGTCTCCAACGCTAATTCGCTTGCCCCTCAGTCCAGTCTTCATAAAGCAGACGGAGGCATCCTTCAGAAATGGAGATCCTGTCCCCTCTATCAGGATGCGGTAGACGTCCCGGGCCCGCCTCTGCGAGCCGCGCCGTGGCCTCTGCTTCCCTCTGTTCTCACAGTCCACCTCCTCAGGACATCAGGACCTTCTTCCTGCTCCTCCAACCCTGCACTCCCCTCAGGACCTTTGTACTAGCGATTCATTCTTTCTGGAATGTTCTTTCCCTCCACGTGATGGGGTGGGGGTGGCTCTGCTGGAAATCGGCTCTGTTGGCCTTCCTAGATCACTCTAGCTAAAAGGAAACTGGCCCTAAATCTCACAGTTCCTCCCTCTTCTCCCCTGCTCAATTCCTGGGCTTTATCAGGGTCTGACTTTGACTTATCAGCATCTGAATGTCTGAGTGATAGGTAAACTCTAAGATGCCTCTTCACCTTGCATTTCCCGCTGCCTCACCTGACAAAGGTCACGGTCAGTCACAGTCCTCCTGTTGTTCATCAGTTTGCTCGAGCAGGCCCAGTAACATCTCCATCATGAGACTTGTTGTTACTGTGTTTGGCATATCTTGCCAGTACTTGCCAGGCTCTACCTGACAAAGGGGACCACTTAATGCCTTTTGGATGAATGGGCAGGCAATTAAAACCTAATTACCATAGCTGAGGGGGACGAAAAGCACCCCCCCTGAGAAAGGGTCAGGTGCTTCTCTGGGGCCTGCAGGATCTGGGTTCTGGTCTGGCTCTGCCCTTCAGCCTTCAGGACCCCAGAGTCCTCATCTGCGAATTCCTCTGTACACCCCACCTCCCGGTCCTATGGCGAGGAAGAGTCATATTTAGCATATTTAGTAGGTCTGCCGCACTCTTAAGTGCTTTGCAAATATCAGCCCCTCTCACCTTCTGCCTTCCACATGGGGAAGATGCTCGGGATGGGTGGATAAACAGTGTTCGGGCCTCTGACAAGACCTTCACACGGAGCTATTCCAAAGGTCCTGACTGTGGCAACAGCTTAATGAATCTGCTGCTCAGATTCCTAACCAGGTAACACTTGAAATGTTTTATTTAACAGTGCAGCCTCTGTCGTGTATTATAATGGCTTCTTTCACCACCTTTTACTACCATTTGTAAAGTCTCTTCCCAGGTTTTATCGCTATGTGGTTTGGTAGTGAGTTACGGTCCTCTTTGGGCTAGCTGGATGGCAATGGCCATTATTTTTAATCTACATTAAGGGGAAGAAAGGAAAATTGAGTTTAACATATTTGAGATACCGGGAATATGTTTACAATCTGGGTTTACTAAATTTTAAGATGGTTTGTAGGGTATGGATGATTCCATGTTAGATGTGAAAAATGGACCATCCATTTTGATCTGTTCGTGTCTTCCGAGGCCCCTGTCTGCATTCGTGGCTCCTCAAGGCCCCGTCAGATGCCATGTCGCTGGGTCATATCCTGCTTTTTTTTTTTCTTATTCACCAAATGTGTAATGTGGTGGTGCCACAGGCTCCGGTCCTTGTCACGAGGTGACAAGAGGGTGAGGCACTGGCACAGAGCCTGATGCCCTGCAGGTGCTTGCCCTGTTCAGCATCCTTAAGGGTGGGCGGGGAAAACTCGGGTTGGGGCTGAGGCCTGGGCAGGAAGCTCATGTCTGCCCCTTCCTTCCTTTCGGGCGCGACAGGCCGGAGCTGCTGGAGGTGCTGTGGGACCTGCTTCTGGAGCAGATGTGCCTCCTAGAGCAGGAGGTCTTGGGAGACCGCCTCGACAGCAAGACCAAGAAGACCCTGAAGCAGATGGCCGCTCGGCTCAAGGGTGAGCTTGGCCACGTCATCCGCCCCGGCGCACTCGCTCAGCCGCACTCCGCGTGGAAGTCGCTTCTCGGAGTCCCCCGACTGAAGGCGGGCGAGGCCCCCAAGACGGAGCTGAAGGACGCCTCGGCGCAGACCGTGGCCATGGAGGGCGACGCGCCCCGCTTCCGCCACGAGGGTAGGAGAGAGGCTTGGGAGGAGAAGCCGCCCGAGGCCCTGTGCAGCGCTGAGCACCAGCCCGAGCACGAGCCCTTGCACAGGATACCAAGGCGACAGGTGAGCCTCTCCTTGCACCTGGGGTGGGGGCCTAGCAGAGGATGACCGTCCCCGCGCTAGAGGTGGGTTTCAGATGCACAAAAAAACTTTCTGGATCCCCCCTCCCCTCCCCCGCCGGCTCTACTGCCTGTTTGGGTTTCTGTGGCTGCCTCTTCTCTCTTCCTGGCCTCTAAAGGTGCGTGTCTCTCCCCAACTTGGCCCAGTGTCACTCACATCTCCAACCTCTCTGTCCTCCCCCTGCCCCAGCCCCGGCTTCCTGTCTGTCTGTCTGTCTCTCTCCCTGTCTTTTTGTTCATCTTTTCCTCTATCTTTTTCTGGGGGTGAGTATGTTTGGGCCACACTCCATGATGCTCACGGCTTATTCCTGACTGCGCTCAGGGGTCTTTCCTGGGATACTCAGAGACTGTCCGTGGCTCTGGGGATCAAACTGCATTGGCTGCCGGCACATAAGCGCCTTACCCATGGTTCCTATCTCTCTGGGCCCTGCCCATCTGTCACCTGTCAGGACGTTTTTGTGTTTCTTGTTTATGTTTACACACACACACACACACACACACACACACACGTAGTCATGGAATCTGCGTTCTCTCTGTAGCGCTCTCTTGGTTTTTTTTTTTTGTTTTGTTTTTTTTGGGTTTTTTTTTTTGCTTTTTGGGTCACACCTGGTGATGCATACAGGGGTTACTCCTGACTCTGCGTTCAGGAATCACTCCTAGCGGTGCTTGGGGGACCATATGTGATGCTGGGGATCGAACCCAGGTTGGCCATGTGCAAGGCAAATGTCCTACCTGCTGTGCTATTGATCAAGCTCCCCTCTTGCATTTCCTACCAGGTTGTGTTGCAGGGAATATGCCACCATTTGTACTTTTTTTTAAAAAATCTGATCACGGACATTTCCTTTGCACCATCAGAATAAAACCATCTTGAGACCATCAGAGCTTGGCTTTAGGGGCAGGGTGGGAACTTTGCTCTTCTCTGTGCAGCGTTTGCATCTGTGACTTTCTCCTTATTCTCATAGCCTTATGGTATTGGTTTCGGCCGAGGAACAAGATCCCAAGTGATGGCAGCTAACAGGTGGTTCCGGTGCCCCACCCCCCGGGGGGGGACCTCCGCAACCTGACTTTCCCCAGGAGTTACATTGCTCTAGCCCTCGTGGCCCGCAGCGACCTGGTCTGGATTTGTTGGGCAATGGTCCACAGTTTGCTTTCATCCAGATGCTGTCTCCGAGCTCCCTGCCAGCTTATTAAATGCCAGGCAGTGTTTGATGGGCTCTGTCATCACGGTCCTCCCGGGCCCAGTGGGTGGCAGGAGATGTGATTGTCCTGGGAGAGAAGGAAGGAGGTGGTGTTTCTAATAGAGCATGGGCGATGCTGTGGGGATTCTTGCTTCTGAGGGGTGTTTTGTGTCTGAGGAAGCAACTGTACGCGCTGCCGCATCGCATCAGAATGGAGAATTACGTTTATTTTCTGACCACTAAATTACTGCTTTTGTGCATACCAAAGAGAGTTAGATATATCATTAGCGAAATTGCTTTTGATTGTTTTAAATTATGCACCAAAACTGTAATTTCTGGAAAAAGGGTTTTTCTAAAGATATCAGTAGAGACCAAAAAAGGAAGAAGAAGAAGAAGAAAAAAAAAAAAGAAAAGATGCTGCCATTATATTCGCAGTACTCGAGATGCAAGCATGTGCATTTTGGCTGGAATAGAAACACTCTCCTCTGCCCCAGTTCCTTTAGCTTGTACCTGTCTGTTAGGAAAATGGAATGTTGTGTGTGCGTATTTTTTCCTGTTTGTGTGGGAGATAGCATTCTGTGTTCAGGAGAATTGGATAATCAAATGAACTTCATTTTCCTAAATGTGCTGAAAAAAAGTTTTTAGTTCAGTATAATTCTTCTTGCTTGTGCTTTCAGAATGAGGAAACTTTCATCTCTCCATCTACCTTTTTCTGGGGATGGGGCGAGCAGGTTCAGGCCACACTCCATGATGCACATGGCTTATTCCTGACTCTGTGCTTGGGCTTATTTTGAACTCCTCCCTCCCATCCCCAGGCAGTGCTCTGAGTCCCCTCCCAGTGTTGCTTAGCCTTCCTGGGCCACACTGAGCAGGGCGGGGCCCCCTGTGGTGCTGGGAATTGAATCAGAGCTTTTCTGCATGCCAGCCAAGTGCTCCAGCCCTTGGAGTTATCTTCCAGGCCCCAACTGTGTTTATTTTTCAGCATCTGTTGTACATGCTGGGTATTGAGTGTATTCTATGCATGTATCATGTCCCTCAAAACGTATGGGTTTGGTGGTTATTAGAATCTCTACAAAGGTTCAGCAAATTGTCCAGAGCAACTTAGCTGTTAAGACGTATAATAAATAGGGCGATACACGGAAGCCCGGCTTTATATATTTATTTATTTATTTATTTTGGGGGTCACACTTGGTGATGCTTGGGTTACTCCTGGCTCTGCATTCAGGAATTACTCCTGGCGGTGCTCGGGGGACTATATGGGATGCTGGGAGTTAAACCCAGGTCGGCTGCGTGCAAGGCAAATGCCCTACCGTTATACTATTGCTCCAGCCCTGACTTTATTTTTTTTTTCATTTTTATTTTTTAAAATTTTTATTAGTGAGTCACCATGAGGTACAGTTGTAGACTTACAAATTTTTGTGCTTGGGTTTTAATTATACGATGATCAAATACCCATCCCTCCACCAGTGCCCATTCCCCACCACCACAGATCCCAGTATCCCTCCCACTCCCCATCCCCCCATCCCACCCTGCCTCTGTGGCAGGGCATTCCCCTTTGTTCTCTCTCTCCTTTTGGGTGCTGTGGTTTGCAAAAGAGGCATTGAGTGGCAATCATGTTTGGTCTATAGTCTACTTTCAGCATGCATCTCCCATCCTGGGGGGGGATCCTCCCAACACCCTTTATTTGGTGCTCCCTTCTCTATCTGAGCTCCCTTTTCCCCTAGCATGTGTGTCCAGCCCTGACTTTAGATGCAGCCAGGGAGAATATAAGCCCACCTTTCTCAGAAAGGAAGAACCATGTCCCCCAGCCCCTCCCCCTTATCCCCACTGTGGCCTCCAGGCCATGCAAGTGGAAGAAATTATAATGA
This sequence comes from Sorex fumeus, assembly GCF_029834395.1. Lineage (NCBI taxonomy): Eukaryota > Metazoa > Chordata > Mammalia > Eulipotyphla > Soricidae > Sorex > Sorex fumeus. The sequence goes on from NW_026606186.1 coordinate 10,524,580, forward strand.
TTTTCTTCCATTAGTCAAGGAATCATTAATCCTGTGGGTTAAACTCTTGCATCCTGTTGAAAAGAACATCCTTGCAGCCCATGGGAGAAATGAGGAGACTGCAGAGACTTCCTGCCACTCAAGCACCGGGGCCTGATGGGTGCTGCGGAGACAGCAGCTGCCTCGACCCTGACCCGCTTGGGCTCCCGTTGTGAGCAGGCCCCAGAGCCTGTGTGCCCGCTCCTCGAGGTGATGTACAGGCACAGTGGGCACTCCGGGCATGTGCTGTGCTGACCCCCTCAAATGTCGTGTCTTCATTAGGTGCCACCCGGCTCCGTGTCTGTAAGGCCGCGTTCAGTGTAGCAGTTTTCTAAAGCCAGTTGTGGTTGTCGGACTGAAATGAGCCTTGGTTGTTTGTGCACCGTTAGGTATCTTTCTATTTCCATCCGACGCCCGGATTTGTTTTCGAGACTAAAGCTGGGTGCAGACTGCGGACTAAGCAATGAGCACTGTTTTTCCAGCCCCCTGTGAGGAGGTGCCGGCTTTCCCCTGGGTGCTCTTGCTCCTTCCCTGCGTCCTCCTGTTCTCCAGCACCCTGAAAGCTGCTTCCTTCCCTGAAACCTGCTTCCTTCCCGTGCTGCGTCTTCCGGCCTGCCGGGATGGAAGAGTGTTGGGACTTTTTCTAACCAAGCAATGCCATCCGCAGAGATGTTCTCATCCTCTGACACTCAGCTGGTGGTTTGACGTTTCCATCTGCAGGGGAATCCTGTGGGACCGTGTGCCCCAGGAGTCCAGAGTTGCTTAAAAGCATCGGCCTTGTAGAGCTTGCAGGAAAGGCTCTTTGCTCTTCCCGAGAGAACTCGGTGATTTTCTCTTTTCTAGAATCTCAGCTATTTTCCATTTTCCTCTCGAGTTTCTTCTTTTATGCTTTGATTAAAAGATTAAGTTTTGGTGGCCAGAGAGGTAGCTCAGAGGACTGAGTGTGTCCTTTGCATGCTGGAGGAGATCTGGGACAACTTGGTCCCCTGATAGCCCCTAGGAATAGCTCCGAGCACTGAGCTAGGAGTAGTCCTCAAGCATTGTAGCAGTTGTGGGCCAAACAACTCCCCTCCCCAATTTTTTTTTTAAAGTAAACCATTTTTTGGTGATGTTATTCAAATATACAAGGTCTCAAAGTATATATCACAGGAGTTTTTAAAGTATATTCATAGCGCCAGAGCGATAGTACAGCGAGTAGGGCATTTGCCTTGCACGTAGCTAACCCAGGTTCCATCCCCGGCATCCCATATGGTCCCCCAGCATCACCAGGAGTAATTCCTGAGTGCAAAGCCAGGAGTAGCCCCTGAGCATTGCTGGGTGTGACCCAAAAAGCAAATAAATAAAGTATATTCATAGAGTCATGTAACCATCTCCAGAACCAATTTTAGAACAGGTCCATTATCTCAGGAAGAAGCACTGAACTGGCCTATGAAAAGATGTTCAGACTTACTAATCCAGGAAATGCAAAGGTAAACAATGAGGATCCCACCCCAGGCCCATGAGGATGACTGTCCTCAGACAAGAGGCATCAAGCATTGGTGTGGATGCAGGGGAAAGGGGGTTCCTCAGACACTGGGAGTGTAAGTTGGTGCAACCATGACAGAAAACAGTATGGAAGTTTCTCCCCCCCCCCCCCCAAGAGGAATAGGAATCTCATGTGATTCAGCTCCTCCTTTTCCTGAGTATTCATTTGCAGAACCCGAGGACACTTAATTTTGCGAAGATAAATGCACCTCTGTATTCCTTGCCACTTTATCAACAGTAGCCAAGATAGAGAAATGGCCTAGATCTTCATCATCTGATGAATGGATGCAGAAGAGATGGTTGGGGGGTGTGTGTGTGCGTGTCACAGGCATGCCCACAGAGGAATGCGACTTAGCCATAAAGGAGAGAAATCACATCATTTGTGATTACATAGGTTGGCTTTGAGAGTATTATTCTAAGCCGAGTAAACTGCATTGCAGAGGACAGACTACTATATTGTTTGACTCAGATGTGGACCTTATAGAGAAGAAAGCAAATAAACAGACCATCAAACTCTGGGGTCCAGAGCAAACAGAGAGGTGGCTGCCCAAGGGAAAGGGGGCTGGGTGGAGGAGATGAGCCGAGGGGGCCAGTCGTTTGGAGGTGAAAGTGAACTCTCTTGATGATCCCAGTGTCGTGTTGAGTGTTACAATTATGTCAAGTGACGTATAGGTGATATACAGGTGTTGAATTATAATGCTGTATGCCTGAAATTGCATGATAATGTAATAGCCAATGATGTTACATCATTGGTTATTTTGTGCTATTGTGATAACCAGTGCGGACTTACTAGAACCCAGGGATATGGCTCAAGTGGTCGAGCACATGCGTAGTAATTGTGAGACCCACGGGTTGATTCTTAGCGATGCCCAAATCTCCTGTAAAGGAAAGAAAAGTCCTTAACCCATTAGTAGTCCCCTCCTATTCCCCCTGCCCCGCTCGCAGTCGTCAGCTGCAGCCAACTTCTTATCTGCTTTCTGTCTTTAGAGATTTGCCCTCTCTAGATAGATCATTGAAATGGAATCTTACTGTCTTTGGTAACTGTCTACTTCCACTGAGCCTTATGTCCTCAAGGCTCATTCATGCTGTAGCATTTATCAGCAGTTGATTTCTTTTTATTGTGAGCCAGTAGTCCATTGTATAGATAAGCCATGCTTTATCCATTCATTAATTTGTGGACATTTGGGCTGTTTCTGCCCTTAGGCTATTATGAATAATGTTGTCACAAACATTCATGTACAAGGTTTTGTGTGGCCAAACCTTTGTTTTTTCTTTTTGGGTCACACCCGGCGATGCACACGGGTTACTCCTGGCTCTGCACTCAGGAATCACTCCTGGCGATGCTCAGGGGACCATTTGGGATGCTGGGAATCGAACCCCGGTTGACCGTGTGCAAGGCAAATGCCCTACCCACTGTACTCTTGCTCCAGCCCCAAGTGGCCATGCCTTTTTATTCTTTCTGGGTATATGTGTAGGAGTGGAATTCCTAGGTCATATAGTAACTGTCTTTTTTTAACCCTTTGAAGAACTGCCAGACTTTTGAAAAATGACCACTTACTTTGCATTTCCACCAGCCACTCGTGAAAGATCCAGTTTAGCGTATCCTTGCCCACAACAGTTAACTTGTTTAAATGGTATTGTCCTACGGGACAGGAAGTGGTGAGACTTCATTGTGTTTTGATTTCTGTTTCTCTGATGGCCAGTGAAGTGGAGCATCTTTCCACGCACTTGTTGGCTGTGTCTGTCCCTCCTTTGGGAAACATCTGTCAGATCCTTTGCCCATCTTTGAATTCAGCTGCAGGTCATACCTAGTACGTAGACTGCGGTAAGGACTTGGCCCTTTTGTCTGAGAGAACAGGGAAGCAGTTAAGGTGTTTCTAAGCAGAGGAGAGGGATTCGGAAAGGGTTGCCTTTTGTGCGGTGGTGTGAAGTGTGGATTGGAAATGGCAAGAGGGCAGGTGAGGAGACAGCTTCAGAGGGTGTTGCCATGGCTGCGGTGCGAGCTTGCCGTGTCCAGGGAATTGGGCGGTTGCAGTGGACAGGGGGAGAATTCAGAGGCAACGTACATCTGCAGCTAATGGAACTTGGTGAGTGGGGAAAGGGGGCATGAAAGGAGCTGGACAGTGGAGTCCAGGTTTGAGGCTGTTAGAGGGGTCTCGCGTGGGGAAGGCACACCGGAGTATGGAGCCGATTCTGGGTGAAAGCCATCAAAAATGAAGATGTCGGGGCTGGACAGAGAGTGTTGGAGTCACAGCGCTTGCCACACATACCTGACCCCAGTTCAATCCCCGCTTCCACATATGGTCCCCTGAGCACTGCCAGGAGTGATTTCTGAGCACAGCAGGAGTGAGATAGGAGCACTGATGGAGGGGGCCCAAAAGAGAAACAAGTCAAAAGTTAGCCTCTGAGCACAAAACCAGGAGCGCCACCAGGATAGCCCAAACTCTGCCTCTTCCCCAAGTGATGATTTCCAGAAGAAACCCACCAGACGCCCAGGAAATACCCACTGGATCACTGACCCAGTAGTCACTGAAAACTTTAGTGTGGGACCAGAGAGATAGAACAGGGATGAAGGCACTTGCCTAGCATGTGGCCAACCAGAGTTTAATCTCCACACCGTATGTGGTCCTGGAGCGTTGCTGGGTGTGGGCCAAAAACCAAAATAAGTAAATAAATAAAAGTTCTTTTTTTGGAGGCGGGGGCTGATGTGGTCTTGGTGGACTAGCAGGGACGGGAGGCTGAGGGACTTAGAATGAGGACTATACGTATGGGATACGAGGAAAATAAACAAGCAAGCAGATGTCCCCCAAGAGATTGTGGGGGAAAGGCTCGGCATGTATTAGCTTCTGGGCTGTCCAGAAAGACCGTGGGCCAGGACCGAGATGGTACTGAGCCAAACTTGGTACTCATCAGTCAGAATGGGTCTGCAGGATGCAGACTGCGGGTTTAGGGGAAAAGTCTCGAGGCCACTGGAAGCCCGGGCTACTGCTCAAGTCCCGTTTTACGGGGCCGGCCTGAGAGTGTGGGATGGGACCACGAGACCAAAAGCCGGGCACTCACTGTTGCGTCCTTTTGCGTTTGCAGAATTCGAAGAAGTCCCGCCTGCCCATCCCCATCAAGACGTCCCGCTCTTTGGGGAGTATGTACCGGCGCCCGGGCACCCAGCGCCTGGTGGCCCAGCTGCAGGGCCAGGTCTTGGAACTGCAGGGGGAGCTGAAGGAGTTTAAAATCCGTAACAAGCACCTTCACCAGAAGTTGATCCTGGCTGAGGCCATGATGGAGGGGAGCCCGGCAGCAGAGCAGCCACTCCGGAACGGTAAGTCCCCGAGGGAGGAACCGACCCTCTGCCCGCCTACAGCGCTGGAAATGTCAGCCGTGGAGGTCAGGTGGGTTTGTGTCTCAGTGCCACGTGATCACAGCGATTCATCTTCCCACAGTGGCAGGAAGGCGATGGGGAAAGTGGATTGGGTGTTTGCTCTGTGCCCCGGAGTCTGGATCAGGGGGACATGTGGGGCTCTCGGGGAGTTGCTGGTGGGTGACCTGGGTGTGTGATGGCTGGAATCCAGCTTTGGGGGCTTCATCCACGGAGCCCTCAGATGTGTGGCAGGAGGGCATGTATTTGTCTCTTCCAGGCAGGCTGCCTAGTTGGGGCTCCTTGGGAGTACTCATCATGCCTGAAGCCTTCCTCTGGAAGACTGTCCCTGCTTCCCTTGGGGCTTCCCAAAGGGAGCCCCAGGATTAAAAGTATGGGGGGGGGAATTCCCAAGACTTGGAGGGGGTGCCCCGGGGGTGTCTTTTAGCCCAGACAGATTTTCTCCTTCCCTTCCGCCCCTCCAGGCGGTGGAGAAAGCGGAGGGCCTTCCCAGGATGCTGCAGGGAGGCACGTCTGCCGCGCGGGGGCGCCAGTTCACCCACGGGAGCCGGCGACTGCTGCCTCCTGGTCGGAATTGCTGACTGCCAGCACGAGAGCTGCCTTCTCTGGATTTGCTCAGAGAGCACGTTTTGATCTTTGCCTGCCAAGCATTTTCTGGGCATCGGGGAGACAGTGAAGAAGATAGGCAAAAATTTCTGTTTGACTCACATTCCTCTGTGTGTGTGTGTGTGTGTGTGTGTGTGTGTGTGTGTGTGTGTGTAAGAGGGTGAGGTAGAAAAGGACAGTGAGTTGATAGCAAATAAATGATCTGTGAGAACAAGGAGGGGTCAGGGCCTCACCACTCCCACCCACTCAGAATGAGGGCGTGAGATGCGGGATTAGGTAGATTGAGATTTTTCTGAGATTTTGCCTAGGGGGGTTGGGGAGCTCAGGGGCGGGCAATGATGGGAGCCTTGTGCCGCCCTCGGCAGCTGGAATAACTCCTGATACTCCCCAAGCCCTCATCATGCCCCTCGAAAGGCACCTCTCAGGCCATGCCCTTGGCTGTCCTTGCAGGAGGAAGTTGTCGTCCCTGCCTGGTCCCCGGGGGAAGCTGCAGCGGGGGCCACAGTGTGGCTTAGCTCCTCTAGCTCTCTCTGGCCCCCGAGCTCCATCCGCACAGGCAGGCCCGGGCCACTCTTCCCCAAAACCTGGGCTCCAGCAGAGACATTTTCTCTGCCATCGTGTCTCCTCTTGGCTTGGCCTTGCTGGCCAAGCTGGGCTTGGGCGCGATTGCTCTGTTCTCTCCCCTTCCGGAAGCCGCCTTCTCTCATTCTACCATCTGTCCACCCAGGCATCTGATACTACTGTCTGTCTGTGTTTTCAGCCGTGTGCACCATGTGTAGCGTGTCTCTGTGTGTGTGTATGTGTGTGTGTGTCTGAGAGAGAGAGAGACAGAGGCAGAGACAGAGAGACAAACTGACAGAGAGACAAACTGACAGATGGACTGAGCTAGCTTAGAGCTACCGGTGCAAGACAGGTGTTGGGGACCAAATTTCTGAGCGAAATGATTTCTTGGCTGGGGTGATGCAGCCCACCGTGAGGCCCTGGCACTCTGACCCAGGGTGGTGGTGGTGGGGGGGGAGTCACCATTTGCACCCCACCCCGCGTTTCTTGCTGAGACACCAAGCGCCTCAGCCGGTTGCCCGGTAGCCCCGGGGACCTTGTGTGGAAAGTGGGCTCGAAGCTCTGGAATTCGTTTTCTCACTCCCAGTTTTTTAAGAGCCGGGACTTAAACCATTTTAGACAAGCTGCAGTATATTTATGCCTTTTATGTCCTGTTATGGCAGCTCGATGGATTAATTTTATCTTACAAATTGCATTTTGCCTCCCCAGTGCTTTTATTTTCCCTGTTGTAGCTTTGCGTTCCTTGCAGTTGCCTGGCCGAGTTTCCAGCCTGTGGTTTTCTTTATTTTTCTTCCTCTGTGTGTGTGCCCTAGGCCAGCCCTTTGTGGGAGCAGCGTACCAGGAGAGCCCAGGAGAGCAGAAAGGACTGAGCACCTCACCCTCTGTCTGGACGGACAAGGTGGCGAACGATGGTCAGCGATCCAGCCACGAGACAGGTCAGTTCCTGTCCTGTGGGTTTGGGGAAGCTTCGTGTGCCCGGCACCATTGGGATGTTTCCTATAAAAAGTCGTTACTGGGGCCAGGGAATAGAACAATGGTTAGGGTGCAAGCCTGGCATGCGGCTGAGCCGAGTTTGAGCCTTGGGATGCCCTCCCGATCACCACCAGGAATATCCTGAAACCCCTCCCGCCCCGGCACCACCAGTCCAGCACTGGAGGCCCCAAGCACCACTTGGCGTGGCTCTGTAAGCCCCTGGCATAGTGGGGGGCGGGGGGTTGCCCCATAAGCCCCTGGCACCACAGGTCCCAGCAGCGCCAGCCTCAGGACCTTGCATTGAACCCCAGATCCAGTTGGCTGGAAGGGGCCCCTCTGCCCTCAGCACTACTTGGGAGCAATCCCTGCCCCTGTCCCCAGCACATGCACACGCACACGCACACACAGTGCACGCATGCACACGTGAACACATTCTCACACATACACACATGCACATGCACTTGCACACTCACAAACACACATGCACACTCATTACTAAATCCTGCAGCAGCCGTGTTGGCTGTTGTCATTGTCTCAGTCAATCCACGGAGAAGCTGGGGTTGGAAAAGGCCTGGCCCAGGGTCGCCTCCCCGGGAAGTAGGGACTTCAATTGGGGGGTAGCCAGACGTCTGTGTGTCAGATTTCCAGGCCTGGGGGAGGGTCTGTTGCTTCCCTGTCTAGCTGCTGGTCCTGGAGCTGTTGCCTGAGAGAACCTAGGCTGCCCCCACCACCTGGTACCTCCTCACGCCCTGCCCTGTGGCAGCCGGTGTCCCTCCGGCCGTGGCTGCTGTTGAGGTGGGGCCCGAGCTGGCCCCCAGAAAGGTCAGTGGGAACAGTGCATGTGTGAGTGAGACCAGGCAAGCTGTATGTCTTTGCTCTCGCGGTTAGGAGGTATTAGAAGCACACAGGCAGTGATGAAGTAGAGCACAACAGGTTACCATGTCCTTGTTCAGTCAGAAAGAACGAAGGCTTACAGTTTTTCTTTTCTATGTTATGTTCTTTCTACCTTTTATCATTATCAATCATCATTATTATTTTGTTTCTTTTTTTGTGGGGGTGGGGCATTCTTGGTGATTTTCAGGGCTTACGACTGATGGGCTCGAGGGACCAAAGGGGGTGCCGGGAATTGAACCTGAGTTGGTTATGTGTAAGGCAAACGCCTTTCCCTCTCTACTAGCTCTCTGCTGTCCTTTCTGGCCTTTATTTAAAAACAAAAAGAAGGGGCCAGTGCGGTAGTACAGCGGGTAGAGCATATGTCTTGCACGCGTCTGACCCGGGTTCGATCCCCAGCATCCCATATGGTCCCCTGAGCACCACCAGGAGTAATTCCTGAGTGCAGAGCCAGGAGTAACTGTGCATTGCCAGGTGTGACTAAAAAAGCAAAAAAACAAAACAAAACAAAAAACCAACAAAAGACTATCAATTGTTGCAGTGCCTTTTAAAGTCTGCTTCAAGGAAGTCCGACATCGGTGGTCTTTGACCACCTATCCACAGACTGGTACCAGTGCGCAGATGCAGAAAGGTTGCAAACCTCTGCTCAGCCACCTCCCATGGACCAGTGAGCAGGATGGGCGCAGTCTGTGAGGGCGAAAGGCAAAAGGGCGCTGCTTGGCATGACCAGAATTTAGACTATATGTCTCAGACCTCCCTCCGCGCCCCCACAACAAAAACTCCTTTCTCTGTTGGGTTCATTTCTATTGAGCAAATATTTACTTCTCACTGACCTCCATCTCTGACTCTGAGGGGTTGGTAAACTGGGAGAGAGGCAGGAATGACACATTGCACAGCTCCCAAGAGTGATTCCTGAGTGCAGAGCCAGGAGGAACCCTTGAGCATTGCCGGGTGTGACCCAAAAAGAAAAGCAAAAGACAAGGCGGAAAGCACAGCTAGCTGGCCTGTTTCACTCCCTGAGAAATAATTCCCTCGGGAATTCTAAATTCCCCGTGGACGAACCATGAGAGCCCCAGGCTTGGGGGCAGGGGGGAAGCCTCCAAGCCCTGAGCCGGGTTCCTGAGGACGCTGGTGAGTGCGGCGGCTGCAGTGTGCCTGGCTTTGGTGAGACACAGCTTCCCCGGGGCAGAGGGGCCGTAGAGCAGTGCCAGCAGTGTGCAGGGTTTGCCAGCACCGGGGCCAGGCGAGGCTTCAGCTCTCTTGGTGCCCCACTGCCGAAGCGCTTCCCTTTTCTCTTGAGCTTGGCTCCCGCTCCCGCCCGGCCCCAAGTTCCCAGCTCTTGTGGAGGCCCAGCTGGTGCCTTAAGCTTTTAAATCTTTTTTGAAATGCCTCTTGCTTTTTTGGGGGAGGGGCCCTCCTGACTCCCCCACTGATGTAGACATCTCCTCAGCCCCTGTGTTTGGTTCTGGATCTGACCTGGTTGGTGACGGCGCTCACCATCACCCCTTTTCTTCTTCAGTAACCTCCACCCCCCACCCCGGGTATAGCTGAGGTGAGTGGGGTCCACAGACCTGCCCATGTCTGCACCCCGGGGCTGTTGCATCTGCACTCCTCCTGAATGGAAGGCCCCAGAGGTGCAGGGGGCTGCCAAGCTCTGCGAGCACCCTACGGCCACTCACCTGGAACTTGGGGCAAGTTCTACTCTTGCCATGCCTCAGTTTCCTCGCCTGCGCAAGGAGAGCTGTCACATAGGACTTTGGCCGAGACTGAGCCTGCTTGGACGAGAGGCGCTCAGAGTGGTGACGTCTGTCCCGAGGTCTTGCTCTGCGCAGGCTCCCATGGAGTCCTCTGCCGTCGCGCCCTCTCCTCTCCCCTTCCCTGAGGACATGCAAGGGCCCTGCGTGAAGGGCCAAGGGAGGATCACAGGAGCAGGGCCTCGTCACCACGCTCACCCTGGCCTGGGAGCCGAGAGGTCAGACCCCTGCCCCGAAGAGGGAGCCGAAGAGGGGTCTTCTGAAGGGCACAGCTGGCGGGACACATGTTGGAGCATGAGGTGTGCTTCACTGGAGGATGTAGAGTTCCAAGTGTAAGTCTGAGTGCAACGATGAGAATAAAACCTCTCATTCTGTGAGAGGTGTGTGTGTGTGTGTGTGTGTGTGTGTGTGTGTGTGTGTGTGTGTGTGTGTGTGTGTGTGTAGCTGCTCACGGGAGGAGATGTTGGGTCTTACATCCATCCTTCCCTCATGATTACTTAATGAAAGTCATCGGAGTTGATCTGCATCCCATGTGTGAACGTTGTTTCTGGCGTGAAATTCCTAGAATCACAGGCAGATACTTCCTTGTTCTGGTGGGAGATGGACCAGGCAGAGGCCTGCGGAGATCCGAAGATCCTCCCCGTGTCTTTTATGCATGTTCGGCAGCCGACTACACGCCGCCCCCCGCGGACCTGTCTCGATGCTTCGTGCCCCAGGCTCTCTCTGTGCCAGAGACTGGGGAAAGACGAACGGCACAGGGCTACCCCGCGGGACCCTGGAGACTATTGATGATGACACGTTCTTCACTGCCAACGGGCTGTTTGAAGGCGCGCCTGCCCAGGGTCACGCAGTCACTGCCTCCTAGGAAGGTTTATTGTCTGTGGTGTTTGCTTCGTGAGCTCTGGGACAAGAAGGAACTCACAAGGAGCAGCTGCAGAACCCGCACAGCACGGGAAGTCTGACCTGGGGTGTGGGGTCCGTTCCTTTCTGAGAGATGGTGCACTCCTGTGGCCGTGCTGTTGATTTTGCTCCATTGCCCCCAGCTCCCCTCGCCTCTCATGTGCCCTCAGCACCAGGCAGCTGCCTCCTCCTTCCAGTTTCAAAGGAGGGTTGCGGTTAAGTGCCAGAAGCCACATTATTGGCAGATCATTGTCCCATTTGAACCCAAGGAAACCAAAACCCAGATCCAGCACAGCCCCTCACAGTGAGCGATGTTCTTCCCAATTTGCAGATGAAACTACTGAGGTTAAGTAACATGCTCATGGCTGTGAACTAGTCAGGGTCCCAGCCAGAAAGCAGGTCTGTGGATCGGAGAGATGTATCTCCCGTCACCATTATCTACTGCTGCCCTTTTTTTTTTCTTTTTGGGTCACACCCAGCGAATGTCCAGGGGTTACTCCTGGCTCTGTGCTTAGGAATTACTCCTGGTGGTGCTTGGGGAGACCATATTGGATGCCGGGAATCGAAACCAGGTCGGCCGCGTACAAGGCAAACACCCTCCCACTGTGCTATCCCTCTGACCCCTCCTGCTGCCTTTTAAGTTTCCGAAAATCTCCTCCTGTTGATCGGATCTTTCCCAGCCCTGCGGGCTGAGTGGTGTGTGAGCGTGACTGTAGCTCTGGACTCAGACCCAAGCTTGAGGCCAAGCATGCTTGGTGCCTGGTGGATGCCGGGCTCCGTAACACCCTACAAGCAGCAAGGCTGGTTGTGAGCGTGCATCGCTTGGCTTTGACGCTCGCCCTTCTTTCTGCATCCTTACGCCACCTGTCACACCAGTGGGGCTGCATCTCGGGGGCTTCATGGCGGCCAGAGGCAATGTTCCCTGCAGGTCTGTGAGGCAGGGGACATTGTGGGGAAACTGGCTGGCCCGGAAATGGGGAGACTGCCCTGCCATGAGTGTTTGGAACTGCTGCGCCTTCAGGGCACTTCACTCAGGTCCCTCGGCTTTTCTCAGACCTGAGCTGATCAGGACCTTGTTGGGACCAGGTGCCGAGGCAGACGCCGGGAATGTGAAGAGTCAGACCAGGCCGGGCAGGCAAGGACCTGCAGTCCAGTGAGGGAGAGCGAGGGCTCCCGGTTCCCAACAGCTGCAAGTGACAAGTAACTTGTACTTAGTACCGACTAACTCTGACTCCAGCATGAGCACTCAGCTTGCAGTGTGTTTGCGGCAAGTGACCCCTGCAAGGAGTCAGGGGGCTGGTGGGCTGGTGAGAGGTGGGCTGAAGGGTGTGAAGACTGTGCCAGGAGGGGTTTTCCTTGTGGGGACTGTTCCCAGGTTTGCAGGGAGGGGGGTTCTGAGCAGGGTCCCCCTCCGTGTGATGGGAGAGTACAGAATTGGGGACAGGGTTTCTGTGTGGCCCTCAGGTTGTGGAGATAGAGGTGTTAGGTGGGGAGAGGGAGGCTGGTCGCTGAGTCAGATTTACTCTCTGGAGCACTCACTCTGAGGGGAAGACGGGCTGAGAGGTAAGAAGGCAGGATGTGGGGCTGGAGCGATAGCACAGCAGGTAGGGCATTTGCCTTGCATGCAGCTGAACTGGGTTCAATTCCCAGCATCCCATATGGTTTCCCGAGCATTGCCAGGACTAATTCCTGAGTGCAAAGCCAGGAGGAACCCCTTTGCATTGCCAGGTGTGACCCAGAAAGCAAAAAAAAAAAAAGATGTAGTCTGGACAGTTCATGAGGAGGCTCTCGGCTCCGTGATCTGGGCTCCGTGGCGGCTGTGAGGAAGGGCGCAGAGTTAGACGGTCACCGCAGCAATCCTCACACTGCTGTGTTTGCTTCTCAGACCCCGAGACCCACCAGCCCGACGACCTTCCCATCTCTCTGGTGCACAGAGAGACGCCTTCCCCGGACCTTTCCGACCCGATTTCCGTTGGGACCTCCGCGGACTGCAAGAGCCAGTTCTCCGTCACTGGCAGCGGGACCCAGGAGTCGGACGCCTCAGACGACACAGCCTTCCTGAAGCGGAAGATCTTGGACCTGGAGGCGGAGAACGAGGCCTACCGGCATTTCCTGTCCCAGCTGCGGAAGCGCGCGCAGTGCAGTGAGGCCATCATCACCGTCCTGCAGGACGGCGCCGGCAAGTCCGTGGGCAGTGCCGACGAGGAGGAGATGACCTTTTCGAGTCTGCACCGGGTCCACTACGTGAAGCATATGCAGATCCTCCACCCGCTGACCCCCGAGATGATGGGTGACGATGGGGTGCTCGAGAGCCTCCAGCAGCAGTTGGTGGAGCAGGACTGTGCGTTGCAGAAGGGGCAGAACTTGGACGTGGACTTGTTCAGTGAGATCCGTCACCTGCCCAGTAGGTTTCAAGATCTCTCTCCATCCAGGTGTGTGCGGGACTGGGGGTGGGGGGTGGGGAGTTCCACGGGCCTGTAGCACCCCTTGTCACCAGCAGGGCGGTGCTCACGAGCTGACATGGAAGTCTTGAGGGTGTGCCCTCTCCCCCCCCCCCCCCCCCCCCCCAGAGGAACCTGGGGAGGGGCAATGTGGCTGGTTTGCCTGAAACTGCAGTCATGCACTCTTCCGATTGGGGATTTGGGGGAAACGTTTCGTCCCAGTCACACCAGAGGGCTCAGTCTGTTCCTGAATCGAAGTGCTCATCCCAGAAACCCTGTATTGGCTTGTCCCGAGCCCCAGCCCACAGGCTGATGCGCTAGATGGGGTAGGAACCATAGAAATATTTCCCTTATCTTTACCCTGGAAGGTCATCTTGGAGAAATAAGCTTCTGCTGAAAGCAGAGTGTCCCCGGGTCACGGAGAGATGTTTTATGGGTATAGATAGAGCCAGGCTTGCTTCCACAGATAGGGAGGAGGAATGGGATCGTTTGAAAAGTTGACCTTCATTCATCACTAATTTAAGACAGAGGCAGAGTGAACGTTTCAAGCCTTCCCAGGCAGCGAGATCGAAGGGAGCTTGTGCTTACCGGGGTGGGGAGTGCTTGGTGGCGCCAGACTCTCCAACCAGCCCCTTTTCGCTGTTGGATCTGTACAGCTGCTGGGGGGTGAGGCATTCCCAGCTGGGCTTCTGTAGATATGGTAATTGAACCCCAAAGGTGATGCAGGATGTGCCTGAGAAGACTCCCAGGGCTGGCCAGGGCCCTCGAGGGCTCAGTCTCCTAGTATCCCCCTGAATGCTCTTGTTCCTCCCCCCCCCCCCCCCCCCCCCCCCCCCCCCCGGTCAGCCCTGCCTTCTTGTGGTGTCATGTGAGCTGCAGGCCTGTGGTCGCCCGTGCAGGGAAGGGGGAATGGGCCACGCTTTTCCAGGCCACTCTGAAGCCGGGTGTGCCTGGCCACGGCCTGGATGAGCCACGTTCCCTGTCACTTGTGTTTCTCTCAGTGCCGTCCCCGCCTGTGGCTCCCACACAGGAAGGGGCAGTGTGTTAGTGTGGGGGGCACTGGACTTTGCTGGCCGGACTGAGGATGGGCTCTTCACCATGGAGTAATTTTGTGATTTCTGAGTCAGTAAAGTTCCTGTATTCGTTAGCACATTGGGAGGCCCAGATCACTGATGCAAACAGCAATTCCGGTGACCTGCAGGGCAGGTCACAGACCCTCATTAAGTGGCCCACGGGATTCTGATTATTCCCTGGCCTCTGTGTGGAGAGGGAGGAGTTTCTTCTTGGCTTTCCTGCCTTGCAGGTTCTTTCGTGGTCCTCATGAATATTGGCGGTGGGTCTCCTGACCCTTGGGGTACTTGTTTCTACAGTTTGCAATAGCATTTGTGAAGAGTCTTTGGAAACTAATTGTTCTCCAGAGTCTTTGGCAATCTGTACTTTAATTGGGGGCTCTACAAGGTTAAAAGTACTGCAGAAGACCCTCTGTTGCAGCATTTGGGGGCTGTCTTGAAATCGAAGGAGGAGTGACCCCGACTAGTTTCAATTTCTCCAAACGTCGGTACCTCCTTGTACAGCTGCAGGCCTTTAAAAACCGTGCCCTGTCATTTTTCCAATTAGCGTTAAGGTCACCGATATTCAATTCTAATGTGATATAAGCGTTCTCTTTTCCCTCTTTTTGTCAGGTACGATTCATTAGTTCAGTCCCAAGCCAGGGAGCTGTCCCTTCACCGACAGCAGCTCAAAGATGGCCGTGGCATCTGTATCGTGTATCGCCAACACATGGACACCATGATCAAGGCGTTCAAGGAGCTGCTGCAGGCGAGCCAGGTGGATTATTTTGTGGCTGAGGGTTTCCAGGAGCAGCTGAATCAATGTGCTGAGCTGCTCAAGAAATTGGAAACGCTCTTTTTCAGCGGTAAGTGGGGCAAAGGGGCTGCAGGGCCTCGGATTGCTGGTTGGCTCGTGACCCGGGGCTTCTCCGAGCCGCCCGGGGCTCGTCCTTCCCGAAGCTGTAGCCATGTGGTTGGTGGTCTGTCTACGTTACTCCAAATTGGGGCTCAGGTTGGGTGCCTGGGGCCAGGCCCTTCACCCTGGACCCCCCACTGCTGCCCATATCCTGTGAATTCTCCAGGAGATGGCCCTCAGGATAGTGGAAGGAAATTTGTGTGTTTTCGGTTGGAAAGAACAAACAGAACAGAATCCTGATGGTGAAAAAAGAACATTCAAGGGGGCCCAGAGCGATAGTGTAGGGTGTGGGGCATTTTCCTTGGATGCAGTCAACCCAGGTTTGGTCCCCAGCACCCCATTGGATCCCCTGAGCCCACTAGGAGTGATCCCTGAGCTCAGAGCCAGGAGTAAGCCCTGAGCACTGTTGGGTATAGCCACCAAGCCCCTCCCCCCCCCCCAAAAAAAGGACATTTAAGGATAAGGAAAGGGTGGAAACCAACCTTTGCCTAAGCTCTAGGCATTTAAATGTGAAGCTCTAGGCATTTAAATGTGACTGCATTTAAAAGGGTTTACATAAACGTCTTTTGCTATTATTTTGAAACTATGACAAAGAACTCCCATCTACCCACCTTCCATTCAGCCATATAAATTGTTGCCATTTTTGCTGTGGTGAACATGTGTGAGTGTGGAGTGCTTACACACAGACACATACACACACACACACACACACACGGACACACAGACACACACACACAGACACATGGACATACACACATGGTGTGATGGTGTGTTCCGTACTTTCTATTTATTCTGAAGTATAATTAAATGTGTGTAAGTCTGTATTCACTTTTGGACCCCCCTCCCCCATTCTTATTGAATTTTATGGTATTGATGGACAGCATTAAGGTGATTCCAACGTCAAAGCTTCTCTTCTTTCCAGTGGTCTTTCTGAAGTCCTGATATTGGTCCTTCTCTTCTGCAGCCACTACTTTCTGGCTCCCTCTCTCTCTTAAACCCACCCTCACCTCTGCCCCACAACAGATTTTCACTTTTCACACAGTTATCAGGACTAACTCGCACCATCTCCCGGGGCCCAGTGATTAGATTGTCACTTCCGTGCTCCATTCCTCTGGCCCCATCAGGATGCCAGTTCCTCAGACCAGGGATGTTCTCTTCTCCAACCATGCTCTGATGATCCAGATCGGGAAGCAGTATTTTCTAATTACAGTTCTGAAAGCAGAACCTCCCATATTCACCTTCCGGGGTAGAAAATTACTAGCTGTGCTCTTCGTGGTCTGTCTCTCTATGTCTCCCTTCCTCCTCTGTGGCTTACTTCCCTTCTGACCCTGGTGGGCACCAAGTCTTGAGACCTTCCCCCACACTCCACAGTTCTGACACCTGCTGACTTCCCATCTCACCATCTCACAGGAGACAGGGTCAGATCCCAAGGCCAGGGAGCTCAGTCCCCTCACACCGCCCCGCTCCACTCACACACAGTGCCATGTTCACAGAAGCACTACACTAATCTGTGCGTGTGTGGTTTCTCACAGCGCTGCGGTTAGGCCTCCAGTTCCTGCCTGCCTGATCTCTCTTGCCCTGCGGCTCCCGGGCTCCTGTTTTCCTTCTCCCCAGTGCAGCCCTTCACGTGCTCCTTTGCTGAATTCCGTGGTCCCCTCAGAGAGTGCCAGAATCGCTTCACTTTAACCATACCTGAAAGTTCAGGACTTCCTTACAATTGTCCCTTGTTTTTCGGCTAAGGATTCTATACTCAGGTTTAAAATCCTAAGTATGAATTCAGTCATGGTGTGTTCCATACTTTCTATTTATTCTGAAGTATAATTAAATGTGTGTAAATCTGTATTCACTTTCGGAAACCCCCCTCCCCCATTCTTAGTGAATTTTATGGTACTGATTAAGGTGATTCCAAAATCAAAGCTTCTCTTCTTTCCAGTGGTCTTTCTGAAGTCCTGATATTGGTCCTTCCCTTCTGCAGCCACTACTTTCTGGCTTCCTCTCTCTCTTAAACCCACCCCCACCCCTGCCCCACAACAGACTTTCATCATTGCTTTCATCAGCCCGCCCCCGCCTCTGCATTGGTCTGTGATTGGTTTCCAGCAGTATTGGGTCATTCCTTCCCGCCCATACACAGCCCTTTGACTACCCCTTCCCAGCCCTCATTTTTTTAGCACCAGTTCACATGGGAACCAGTTCACTGGTCGCTCCACCATCTGCTGCCTGTCGACAGATTCCCGGTGATCTGTTATAGTTCTCGGTTTCTCCTCTGTGTCAGCAGGGTAAAAGGCAAGTTGAAGGGGGACCTGTAACTGGCTCAGGGGACGTGCCTGTTGTGGGGACCGGTGGGAAGCCAGAGGGCTTCTTTCTCGGGCACAGCCTGTGGCCTTGACAAACTCTGCCTTCACAGAGAGGAGTCGCATGTTCGGCATCACAATTACCAAGGCAGGAGCAAACATTGGACCCCAGTGTTGCTTTGTCTTCACGCGCGCAGAACCACTGGCCTGGGAGGGGCAGCACGTGTTCCATTGAATTCCAGGGGAGGGTCTAGCAGCTTCCTCCAGATTTGCTTGAGAACCCCACAGCTCCAAATGATTTTTCTCACGCCCGTTCCCCAGGACCTGGAGGGCCAGTGCACTTTGCCCAGCTCCCGGAAGTCTGCTCTGTGCTGGCTGAGGTCTTCCGAAGAAGCCAGTTTTCCCTTCAGTAAGGAACAAAATGGGTCCCGAGGCCCGAGCTCTGTCTCCTCTGCCTGCCTGCCCCTGGCCCAGGGCTCTGCTCCCCACTGTCTTTCCTGCCCCATCCACCTATCCACTCCCCGGCTGATTTTTCACTCTGTACCATGACACGCTCAGCGAGATCCTCATGGCTTGTTTCCTGTCGCTTCTGAAAGCTGAAGCCGACCGCTTGGCAGACAGCACAAACAGACCTTGATTTCCTTCTGTAGCCGGCACGAAAGTCCCAGGAAACATAGCAGCTCTTTTTTCTCCCAGAGAATAAGCTGTAACAGAGGTAGGTCTTTCTTGGATGCTATCTGAGAGATCTGCCTCCTGAATTATGAAACAGGCCTATCATAAAGCGGTTTTACATTTGAGGCAGTTGCATAGCATGAGTTCTTAAAAAATTTAAATAGTTTTCCTTTGTATTAATACAAAGCAGAGCATGTTTATTGTGGAGCAACGGATAAGCAGGTACTCATATAATTGCATCATTTGTACAGCAAAACATGAACACCCTGGAGTTTATACTTCCCGGCCTTTTTCTATGTGTATATTTTTATACGTCTATTTTTTTTTTTTTTTGTGGAAGTGGGACTATTTGCAACCTCTTCCTTTGTTCTAGTATTGGTATTGTTAATCTACATTATAAGTTTTTGTGGCCACAAAGCGTTCTTGGGGATGAAATGTATTTTAAGATGATTTATTTATTTATTTATTTATTTATTTTTTTAGGGGCATGAGTAATATAATGGTTCCTTAGTGGATGGGCTGGCCATTCAGCTGGTTTCTACTTTGGGGCTCTTTGGAAGAATAGTCCAGGTTTTAATCTTCATGCATGCCCTCTCCTTAGCCACGTTGGTGGAACCCAAGGAGGGTGATGGAGTAGCTGCTTTGTTCTTTCATGGATCAGGGCTGGGGCTTGCCCTCCTCACCACAGGGCCAGATTTCCACGAGGGGGCAGACACCCTGTGTGGTTCCATAGGTCTGTGTGTTCCTCAGGGCAAGGGTCTGTGGTGTGACCCTCAGATTCTCAGAGCGGTTGAACAGCCAAGGTTGAGTCCCGGGTTTGTCTGCGGGGCATCTTGCATGCTTGGGTCTCTGCCTTTCTCTTCTCCCCGGCCTCCCCTCTCCTTCCCTGCCCTCTGGATAGGAGGCGGCTTTGGCATCCCTGTGCCAGGCTGGGCTGCTAGGCTGGGCTGAATTCCCTGTGTTCTCTGGATTTGGAGCTGGGGCTGCATCTCAGGATGCTTCTTGACACAGGGTGGTGCCTGGGAGGGGTCTGCGTGGAGGAGCAGATGGCCAGTCCCCACACCCTAGTCTACCTCTTGCTCGGTTGCAGTTGAATGGGGCGGCTTAGAAGCCTGTTCATCCTGCTACCCCCACCACACCTAGCTCACAGGTGGGTGGAATGGTCCAGAAAGATGGGCTCAGCCTGCACGACCCAGCCGACAGGAGGAAACAGATCCCCTGTACCCAGGCTCATCCCTGCCCCCATCTGGAGAAATTCAGGGTCTCTAGGACAGCATAGATAGCACAGTAATGGCCTTTCCATTGGTTTTCATGAACTATTATGTGAGGGGTGGGTGGAGTAAGGTCACGGAGCCATGACTGCCCCCAGCTTTCCACTCCCCTACACCCCCTCCACCACACACACTTATACACACGCGCGCACGCAAAGATCTACTTCTGTAAATCTGGATTGCCCGAACCCCTATAGGCTTTGGGGCATTTCCTTCTGTGGACCTGGGTTTGCTGGGAACTGAGAGCCAGGGGCTGTGGGTTTCAGCTGAGATCCTGAGCTCTGAAGGATCCTCTGGCCTGTGGGGTCTCTGAGCAAATGGACTCCAGAAGAACCGAAGATGTGGAGCGGGAAGCAGGATCTGGCCTTTCTGTCCTCCGCTCTCTGGGAGATGGGGGCAGAGGGCCGTGTTGGGGGCCAGTCGGGCCCCATTGTCCCCACTGAGTATGTCAGCTGCTGTGAGCTGAACTCTGCCTGCCGAGTTCTCCCTGTGTGCCTATGGGCAGTGGCCTCGCCATCCGGGACTTCATACCCGAGCCTTGGAGTCTGACCCAGTGGGGTGTCTTGCCGCTAAAGGAGGAAAGTAGGGGACAGGAAGAGGGGTGCCTATGTGAGTGCCCCCCACTGGAGATGCCGGGAAGCCTCTCCCCACCTCTTGGGGAACCAGTATTCCATGCCTTTTCAGGTCAGGACGCGGCCCAGAGGATCCAGACACGACAAGAGTGGCTGCTGTGTCCCCTGCCCTGCTAGAGCTTGGGGGTAGCGTTAGAGGGAGTGTCTGCCTGGCATGGGCGGAGGGGAAGCAGGGACTGCCGGGAGTTCCACTTTTCCTGTAGATGGGGCTTAGGTGCAGTGCTTGGGGGGTGGGTGGTGACTGCCAGCCCCTTTCCGGTGGTGCGGAACTCTTGGCACCGAGTGGCCAGCCCAGTGAAGCGAATACGGAGCCTGGCAGCTGAACTCGGTGGTTTGCAGGTGGAGGATGATAGACACACGCCAGTGTGCCAGCCTGTAGCCGACCTTCCCTCCGCACCCCCGTGCTTGAGAACTTTTCCTTTGAGGAGTAGCTTTGCAAATGGTATGTGTGGGTGCAGTTTAATTATAGTCTCATTTTCCACGTACTGCTCTAGAAGGGTTGGGTCTCTCCCCCACCCACCCCCCTTTAGCCACGCATTGGTTTCTTCAAAGAGCTCGTCCCAGCCTGCAATTTCCAGAGTTCTGAAGTCTTTTTAAAAATAAAGTCGTTAGCCTCTTTGAAATCGGGCTCCTCTGCTTCCTTTGAAACAGCAACTGATGCCACGCAGGAGCGCGCTGAATGTCTTTCACCCAGCTCTGTGCCGGGGTTTAGTTTGTTTCCGTCATTCTTTCCATCTTTCTCCCAACTGCAGACGCTGGCCTTTTCCCTCATAATCCCACTTCTGAGAGGCTTTCCTAACGAAGTCATTTAGATGCAGAGAAAACTGCATGCACAAAGATGTTTATTTCATTTATTTGCACAAGTAGAGAGTTGAAGATGACCGAAATGTCAACCAGGAAACGGAAGGATCGTGGTGTCTGTGCATGCTGACAGCGGAATATTAATGGCAGCACAGAGCAGGCGTTGCTTGGGCAAACTCAGAGAAGTGCTCCGATGGAGTTCAGAGGGAATAGTCGGACCAAATGGTGGTGGGCAGGTAGAGGAGGGAAGGCAGCAGGGGCTTGTGGCGGGGGCTGGGCGAGAACCTTCCTGTTCTTGAGCCCTTTCCTGCCGCGAGTGTTATTGTCAGAGATTTGGGGACAGACAAGGAGCAGTGCCATTGTCACCTGCCTCCTAAGGCGGGTGGCAGGGCAATGACCGAAGAGACCCTAATAGTCTGCATTAGATCCTTGGTGATCCCACTTCTCACATTCAGGATTGTTAGAGCAAGTATGTCAACGAGTGGAACTGTACTTCTGTGGGAGATTATTGGGGGATACTTAACCAAAGAAGTTTTTCTGCTTAAGGTATTTTTATTTTATTTTTTTCTGCTTCCAGGTAAAGTAGCGGAAGTGGAAATGAACCCCCAGAACGAAGAGCTCGAGAGGTGAGTGTCCAGCCCTGATAAGACTTGGCAGATGTGGTGTGTCCGTGTTCCTGCTCCACGTGCTCTCCTCCTCCTTACCTGCTTGAAGTAAAGCATCAAGGCCTGGCCAAGTGACAGTGACGCTTGGAACCAAGGGCACATGCGTGTGGTGGCTTCAGAACACTCGTGGCACTGCTCTGCCAGGGGACCTGGTGCTGAGGACATGGTCCTTCCTCCCTTCGCCTCCTGGCCTCCTATAGGGTCCAGCCCCGACTCCGGAGCCTGCCTCTGGGGGCCCTTCTCAGTGTTGCCCAGCATTCCCCTCCATCCTCCTGTCCAGGCCTGACCTGGACGCAAAGCCATACACACTGACCCTTCTTCTCTTGTCCTTGAAAATCCTTCTCCAGAGCCGCCTGTTCTTCCCGACTCCCCATCTCTCCTTGCCACTGTCCGGACAGTGCTGGGCACCTCGCTACTCACGCAATTCCAGCATTTAGCACGTGGCTTTGAGAATACTTCCCAATTTCTCTTTCTACTGCCAGAATTCCTTGAAACAAGGAAAGGCACTTTCTGTGTCCACTGGGTACTGATTAGGTACCCGGTACTACCCTGGGTGTTGGCACCTTCACTACCTCTAATCTGACATGATCAGCACTGTTCTTTGCATTGGAGAAGGTGGAGTGTGAAGGGTCAGAGTTGAGGGGCAGAGAGCGCAGGAGCTTGAATTTGAATCCGTGGTCCTGTAACCCCTGGACTCTAATTCCACATTGCTTTGAGGTAGTGTTTTAAATATCTCAGTCTTCCCCAGCCCCCAGGGATCTGACATGTAGTTATTTGCAGAGAGTTCATGGAATTAGTGGGTCGTGTGCTTCTTTAGCTTACTTCTGTGACCACCTGGAAATGCCGAGGTCAGACCCTCTTTGGTTTCTTTGTTAAAGGTTCTGAGTGCTGTTCATGCCCTCCTTTGGGGGGCTTTCAGGGATACAATAAAGAAACAGAGACCAGCCCAGGGTCCAGAGTTTTCAACTTTATTGGCATCATCAAGGCCTCCAGCTTTATTTGAACCAGTAGGCAGGGAAGTATCACGGCTCCTAGAGGGGCATTTATTTCAGTCAGTTCAGCTCGGTGCAGTACCCCTCTCCTGTTTCCCTCTTTTCAGAACCCCTCTCCCCCGTTCAGCCTTCTTCTTCCGTCAGAAAAGGAAAGGATCCCGACCCAGTGGTAGGCTGTGGAGAGGGGAGGAAGCTGCCCAGGGTGCAGACTCGGCTGACATCAAAAGGATGAGAGTAGAAGGCTGGGATCCAGGCTTCAGGGGCCGGTCCTCAGATTCAGTTGTACGGGAAGAGGCAACTCGGAGGGAGGTCAGCCCTGACTCTGCACAGCCAGGCGGGCCACCTTGAAAGACCACGGTCCTTCAGGCTGTTGCTTGGAGCATGCTGGAGGGGCACAGTGGACCTCTTGCTACTCTTCAGCCGCATGTCTCCTGTTTGTTGCGTTTCTTACGGGTTTCTTTTCCTTCCGTTCTGCCTTTTTCCATTGTTGACCTAGCACTCAACGTGGATCACTCCCAAGCTAATGAAGTGGGTGCCCTTGGCCCACTCCATCCGCCTGCGAGACAGTAGCTGGGCCACCCATTCGTCACGCTGTCCGAGCGACGGCGTGTCTGGTGTTTACCTGTTCGGGAATGCATTGCCGCTCTGGCGTCTTTGCTGTTGTCTGAGCCCATGAATAATGAGACACAAAGTAATAGGAAAATCGGGGGCGTGGGGAGGAGAAGGAGCTTCAATGAAGAAGCATATCTGTAATGACGATTCCTGTGGGTTTTTTTTCCAGATGTCTGGGTCTTCTTCCTTAAGTCTTAGGTGACCTTTGGAAAATGCAGGTTGATGACCGTGTGATGATAGTGGGACTGGCTCAGGGACCCCATGGGTTTCACTATCTTCAAGCCCGTAATGCCGCTTTGTGGGTTTGGATCGACTTCCCACAGTGTGCTGAAAGAATGCCGGCACAGGGCCGACCACCCTCACCAGCTGCCCCAACTCGTGCCCTTTCATTTTGTTTGTATTTTAATGCCCCAGAGAAACAAAAAAGGGATGTAGAGCAGAGCTGCGAGTGTGGGGACGGTTCCACGGCCACATAATCTCAGGGTTTCTTAAACCAGAGTCCTTTCCTCGAGTGACTTCTCGTTCTGCCCCTGTGGCCCAGGGTTGAAGAGACCAGCACCACCTACCAGCACCTTCTGCCTGAGTCTCCTGGACCTTCCGTGTCTCAAGCTCTGTCTGACTTTGACACGTCGGAGAAGTCGTCGTCCTCACCAGACCAGAAGCCAGACAGCGAGATGGAGAAGACTTCTCTGGGGCCCAACACTCTTCTTTCTCAGGGTGAGCACTGAGGGCAGGAGAATCTGTGAGTGAGTGAGTGAGCAAGCGAGCGAGATCCCAGAGGGACAGACTTCCGGCCCCAAGGCCACATGTGGTTCACTACCTATGGTTGCTTTGGGACCTCCTGAGGCAGCGTCAGCCTCATGACTTTTGCCTTCACCCCTGCGGGTCCTTGAGTGGGCCCAGCTCCCGGTGCTGGTCGTTCTATAATGTAATGGCTCTGCTGGGCTTCTTTTTGGTGTGACCCCTCGGCCTGTTGGCTCCGCTCCTTGTCCTGCCTCTGCTGATGGAGCCCTGGGCTCAGGTGGTGGCATTAGCCTTGTAGAGCTCCACCCACCTCTGGCCCCCCCTTTGGTCTTCTAGGCCCTTGCACTCTTGGTTGTCCCCTTTGGGCAGCAGCCCTGGCTTAGAGTATATAATCGAATACATCAGTGGGTTCCAGGGAGAGTCGAGACCAGCATTTCTCAATCAGGAGCTAGAGGGGTGAAAATCACAGAAGTGGGGGCCACCGGAAGGAAACAGGGTCAGAAAGGGGGCGCAGTTTGGAAGAGCTTGAGAAACTGAGGTCACGAAGAGTGCACAGACCACGGCTCAGTACACATGTGCAGTGCTGACTCAGTGAGTACTGGACTGAGCCTCTGTGCAGTGCTGGTCCTTGGTGCTGCTTCGAAGCTACCATGGACACTTTGGAAAGGAGAAAACATGACTGTGACCCAGTAAACCGATTTTTCCCAGCACAGGAAGTGGGTTAGATTTATTCCCTGGTCTATAAATCACAGATCCTTGGTGTAGACTCTGGCTCACAGACATCCTCGTCTTTTTCTTCCTGTGGGTTGTTTGCACAGCCCTGAGAATGACCTCGTATCCAACATGCCTCGGACGCCGCCGGCACGTCTGCCAGCTCTTCGCTGAAACCGGATGGCATCCAACAGTGGTTTTCAAAAACTTAACATTTTTTTTTTCTGGCATTGTGAACCCTCTGTTTCCCCCTCTCCTCCCCAGCCCTTGCTTTTTTATTTCCTTTTTTCTTTTTTGCAATTTTGATGCATTTTATTTTTATAAAGTTCACAATAGTTCATTACAGATAATATTCAAACACCCACCCCACCAGTGAGCATCTTCCCACCACAATAAGAGGGAAGTGTGTGAAGGTTGTTGCATTTCATTCTGGGGCCATTTAAGCCCTTATGTAAGAAAATACAAGCAAGTATGTTAAAACCAAACAAATGTGTGCTACTTTAGGTACATCAGTGGGCTAGAGTATTAGAGGTCGCGTTGGCCACAAGTGTGGCCGCTCACTCCAGGAAATACTGCATTGCTCTCTTCCAGGAGCTTCATTTTATAGTCTCTGGATCTTGGCCCTTGATGAGATTATGTGGCACCCAGGGCAGTTTGTGGGTGTGACTGCCAAGCTGCTGGAAAACCGGGGATCTGGGCTGGAGGAGGCCCAGTCCTGTTCCGAGCAGGCTTGGAGATCTCAGCACGGGTCCCTCATACCTGGGTTCCTCTGCCAGTTCCTTCATGGGTGAGACTCGTCCCAGCATGTGGAGAGCGGCCTTGAGCATGGCTGTGGCTTGGTTCTGGAGGTTTTTGGCTGCCGGGGTTCTGCTGGGGGTGGGGAGGGAAACTCAACCCGCTCCCCCCTCTGAAGTGCCCCAGTGAAGACAGCCTGGCTCAAGGGCAGGAGGTTCTGTTGCTTTTTGGTTTCGAATGAAACTTCAGCGGGATAGTCTGTCAGGGAGATAGGGGTGGAGCATCAGTGGTGTCCAAGGGCGCTGTAGGGCCCCAAGAGAGGTGCAGCTCGGAGCATAGCTGCTACTTGACACCAGCTTAGTATGGAAGGCAGGTGTCCGCTGGGATAGACTCCTGGCTGGATCCCGCCCAGGTTTGTGTGCCTCTCCATGGTCTCCGATGTTTCTGACTCAACCACTTGCCTTCTCTGAGCTGAGGGCAGGCTGTGTTGTTTTCCCCTTCCACCAGCTTCTGCACTTTTATCAACTTGGCCTCTTTGATAGAAAAGGCCCTCCCGTTGATCATCGAAAATTCGAAATTCGGCCCCTTTCTAAGAACCCCCGAGACCACTCATAGTTCCTTGTGGACGGGGCCAACTTGAAGAACTAGCGAGGAGACACTGAGCTGGTGGACAGGCATGTTGCAGGCCCTCCCGTCCTTGTTGTGACCGGGGACATGTCTCTCTTCTCTACCTGTTGTCCCTTTTATCTGTTCTTTTTATTTTTTTTTTTATGTAGGAGTACTGCTATTTATTCAGCCACTGATTAGGCTGATTGAATTGTGCATGTGCATGAACTCCACCTTACTTTTTTCCCCCCCATTTTTATAATTTTATTTATTGAATCACCGTGAGAGCAGTGCAAAGCTTTCGGGTTTAAGTCTCGGTCATACAATGAAACACCCGTACATTTCACCCAGTGCCCATTATCCACCACCAAAACCCCCAGAATACCCCCACCCCAAACCCTCCCCCTACCTGTGGGGCAGATGATTTCCAAATTACTCTCTCTCTACTTTGATGACATTCAGTATTTTGACACCAGACCCACCATTATTATTTGAGATTTTACCCCAAAACTCAGATCTGCCGAAAAGGCAACAATAGACAATTTGTTTTCTATTGCTGGTTATGAATAACATATGTTGCGTGGCTGCAGTAGTGGCCGCGTGATTTTGAAATTCCGAAATTTTAACAATTAAATCTGGAGGGATTTCTTGCCAAAACCTGCTGGGTTCTGAGATTTGTTCCTGATTCTCTGGGATCATGGCCATTAAGCAGCTTGATCAGGAGCCAGAGAGGCCGTTTGTGGGCGGTGACTTAGGATCTTGTTGGGAATGGGAGAAAAGGGCCGGCTCCACTCCCATTCCATGAGGCCCCATGTGTCTCGTCACTGAGGGCCCAAACCTGACTGTCCAATGACCTCTGGAGGATGGCAGCCACCGAACCGCCAAGGGAGAGCAGGAGGAGGAACAGCACCCTTTCCCCCCTGGGGTGGCTCGGCAACAGTAACCTACTGTGCGTTCGGGATGCATTTCTGGCAAAAGCCGCTGGGTTTCGAGATTTGTTTGAGTCACTGGGATCATGGCCGTTAAGCAGTCTGATCAGGAACCAGAGAGGCCATTTTTGGGCAGCGACTCAGGGTCTCATTTGGGTGGGGAGGAAAAGGCCGGCTCCACCCCCATCTCATGAGGCCCCACGTGTCTCGTCACTGCGGGCCCAAACCTGACTGTCCAGTGGCCTCTGGAGGATGACGGCCACCGGGCCGGCAGGGGGAACAGGCCAAGGCCCAAAACCTATTCCCACCTTTGATGGCCCAGGGCCGGTAACCTACTGCAGGGACAGGATGTATTTGCCAAAAGCCATTGGGTTTCGATATTTGTTTCTGAGTCTCTGGGATCATGGCTGTTAAGCATTTCGATCAGGAACCAGAGAGGCCATGCCTCCAATTATATAGCTGAGCCGGAGGTGGTTTGTGGGTGTGTCTCCCACATACCTAACATTTGGCCGTTTACTTTCTTGGTAAACTTTGCCCCAAGTTTTTGGGGTCTGGCCAAAGGCACAGCAGCAATTTTGGGGTATCTGGAAGTCTGAAGGCGCCACAGGCTGCTGATGCACTCGCCTCACAGGTACAGATCGGCCTGTTGGCGGCACCATACCCAGTCTTTTTCTTTTTTTTAATGTTTTTTTTTTTTTCTTCCCCGCCGGCAGTATTCGGGGCTTACTCCTGGCTCTGCTCTCAGGAATTCCTCCTGGTGGTGCTCAGGATGCCAGGGACCAAACCAGGGTCAGCTGCACACAGGGTGCTGTACTCTTTCTGGCCCCTTCTTCTTTGCCTTTCTTTTTCCTTTCAGGGCTTCCCTGGCGGTGCTGGGAGCCTCCAGACCTATTTTCCTTGGTGCCCGGGCAGCTGTTGGCATTGGGGACCAGATGAGGATCTCTGTGCTTAGCGGGCCTTGGGCTCCAGCCCTTTGGGTGATCTCCGCAGCCCTCGCCCCACTGTTTTCTACCCTTCCTCCTGTCTGCCGCCTCAACCGTGGCTGTTTTCACTTGGAATTTTCGAGGTGTGACTTTGGTGTCTCTCCTGTGTCCTCCCGGCAGCCATGAGCTCTTCAGGACAGTGCTCTCTGAAGCCGCCCCGCCGACCCTGAGTTGCCTTGGCAGCACTGCGTTTGCCCTTTTGCCTTTTGCCCTGTGTCTGGTGTGGGTGCAGGCGGCACGGTGCTCATCTGGTGCTCCCTTGCACTCGTGAGCCTGGTGCTCTGCTGTTACCCAGCTCTCAGCTTGGCCCCCGGCACAGCCGGGCGGCGCTTGTCCTGATGTCTCCCTGTTGCGGAACATTTAAGTCATTTCCAAGATTTCATAACTGCAAACAGTGCTGCGGGGAATATCCCAGCACTCAGAGCTCTCGGCTTCCCGGGCGGCATCTTCGTAACCTAGATTCCGTCCATGGGAACCGCTCCCCCCACTAGCCAGGCACATTGTTCTCGGTCCTTGCTGTGTCGAGAATTCTGGGGTTTCAAGGATTACCTGTCAGAGGGATATATAATTTTTTTTTTCTCTTTAATCCATTTTGGTAAAGGCTGAGGCTATTGTTTCCTTCTCAAGGCTTCCAGCTGCAAAATTAAACAGTGGTGTCCTGTTCCCGGGAATCTTCCCTGCCGCCCTAGAAATATCCCAGCTCCTGCCTAACTTGGTAGCAGATGACTTGTGCCCATGGCCACTGAGGGGGTTTGTCCCAGAAGCCGGCAGCGTGGACCGTGGGTCAGCCAGCCACAGGGCTGGCCGCAGTCAGAGCACATGGCCCAGCCTCTCAGTTTGAGCGACCCCTGGGAAGTTCACAGAGCCCCCCAGCAGGACCGAGGGGCCACACAGGGATGCGTCAGGCCTCAGCTGTCAACTGCAGGCACGTGGCTCTGCAGCGGGCTCACCATGGGGGCTGCGGGCTTCACATCCAGTGACTCGCCACTCCCCTGGCATTAATAGGAGCGAGCTGAAGGTCTGGGAATTAAGTCATCTCATAAACATTCAAACTCATGGCAAAATTACTATTTAATTAGGAAAAGATCTCTCACATTGTGCTACTTTTAAATGAAAGTCGTTTTGGAGGAATTAAAATTGGGTCATAACATTAGTGTGATGCTTTAAAGCAAACATTACCAAGACATACTGAGTGTACCCTAATTGATGAATTAAAGGCATTAGTTTTTGCCTTTGGATGCTTAATGTGATTATGCTTTAAACACTGATTCTAGAAACCTACCTCTAGTTTGGAACTGTGCTTCCTTCATTTCTTTGTTAGATAAGATGTGGCAAGGGCTGAAAAAAACATTCCCACACACATGTCCTAGAAAATTTGGAAAATGTAAATTCTACATATTAATAAATACCTTATTGAGATAATGCAGACGTTTTGAAAACTGAAATCTGCCACACAGAGGTAACGTTTGGTAGTAGATCTGTGTCTTTCATGTATGTTGCTTTTTAAATAGAGTTTTGATTGTGCCGAGGAACCAATTTAGATCTTGATTTTTCCATGACCTTATGTGGTCTTCATAATGTGATGATAATAGCCTGTGTGTAACTGGATCGGAACAGGTGTAACAGTAATTGGAGTTACTATCCTCAGTGTCTTGTTTGTTCTGGGCCACACCCAGCAGAGTGAGGCCAGGGAGCTGCTCCTACCTGTGCTCAGGGCTCACTCCTGAGCTCATGGACCCTGTGTGGTGCCTGGAATCTGAACTGTGTTGGCCACCTGGGAGGCTTTACTCCCTGTGCTCTCTCTGCAGCCTTGCCCTCAGTTCTTTACCTCGTGAGCGTTTCCATGCGTTCTGGCAAACGGTTGTCAGCAGCTCTGGCGGCCTATTTATTTACTTACAATTTCCAATTTTTTTTTTTTCAGTTAAGGTGGTGAGTTTACAGCCCTGTTACTATCTGTGGTCTTGAGTCCACCACCACCAAAGTGCTCAAGACCCACCGCTGTCCTTCTGTCCACTCTCCATTCCCCTTCCCCAGCTTGGTAATATCAGTCCTGTAAATGATGGCCAGGGGGTTGCCATCATTTATAAGTGTTTATTCCCTTGTTTCTCTGTTTACCACAGAATGAATGAGATCAGCCAGTGTTGTTTTCCCTCCTTGCTTTGATTTACTTTGCTTAACACAGCACCCTCCAGTTCCATCCCAGTCACAGTGTGCTGCAAGATTTGATCATTTCTTTCAGCTTCATAGTGTTCCACATGTATATATCCCTCAAATCCTTAATCTGTTCATCTGTTGCTGGACACTTGGGTTGCTTCCATATCCTAGTACTATACCACGCACTGCAGTGAACCTAGATCTGTTCGAATTAGTGTTTTTGTGTTCTTGGGATAGTTTGCCAGGCTCTGCTGTGCAGGCGGGATACTCTCGGTAGCTTGCCAACCTCTCTGAGAGGGATAGAGGCTTTTAGGGTGGCCTCTAATCACCCTTGCAGGTGTTCCCAAGGTTCAAACCATATTTGAACCCCATCAAATATGGTGCGATACTCTTGGAAGATGGGTATTAAGTGTGTTATGATGTGTTGCGACCACTAAGCAGCCTGGAGCGTGACAGCGGCTGGGTAGTGATACTGATGACATCGTTCTAATAACACCAAACATTAGCCAAGCAGCACAAATGCTGGCCGACTTCGACCGTGAGTGTGGAAAAGCAGGGCTACAGCTGAATCTCACAAAGACAGTGTTTATGAGAAACGGTCTCGTTCCTGATGTTCCATTCGCTCTCAACAGAATGACATCTCCAAATGCAATAGTTATGTGTACCTAGGTGGAGAACTCAACATGATGAATGATCTGGCACCTGAGTTGCACAGGAGGAAGAGAGCGGCTTGGAATGCCTTCAAGAATGTCGAAGAAATAGCTAAGAGGACAAAGAACCTCCAACTCCAGGCACATGTCTTCGATTCCGCTGTTCTTCCCGCATTAACATACACCTCAGAGACCTGGGCCCTACGAAAACATAATGAGAATGCTATTTGGTTCTCCCAAAGAGGAATAGAAAGAGCTATGCTTGGAGTATCACGTTTCACTCAAAAGAGAGAAAGAATCCAGACTTCCGAATTCCGTTGATAGGCAAGAATCAGGGACGGACGCTGTCTCATTTGCCAAGGCGTTGAAAATCAGTTGGGCTGGACACGTAATGTGATTTGGAGATGACCGCTGGACTAGAGCCATTACCAACTGGATTCCACAGGATGTCAGAAGATCGTGTGGCCACCCACCTACAAGATGGTCTGACTTTGTCAAGACCCTGAACGATGGGTTTGAGGGTCTTCGTGTTCCTGGAGTGAGCAGATGCCATTGGGCTACACTAGCACGTGACAGGGACGAATGGAGACGTTACTGGCACCCGCTCAAGCAAATCGATGAGTAACGGAATGTCAAGTGATCAAGTCAGGTGATCAAGTGATCAAGTATTCTTGGGATCAATGCCAGGAAGTAGTTTCTCTGGGTCATATGGAAGCCCTAGTCTTAGTTTACTAAGAAACCTCCATATATTTTTTTTAAATTTTTTATGCAAGTCAAACCAACAGCATTCCCACCAATAAGGAACAATTATTCCTTTTTCTCTGTTGATCTCTTTAAATGGATTTCTAAGAGTAGAGTTATTTGGGAAAAGGCAGATTATTTGGAAATGAACCTTACTAAGACCAGTGATGAAAAACAACCCCAGAAAGTCAGACTTTTTTTTTATATTCATGCACAAACCACCCCCCACTTCTGTTCCCACTGGCACTGGAGGGGGGGGGTTACTGTTTTACTTTGGGTTTGTCTTAAATTAGTAAGTGATAAATGGGTAACATTCTTTTTCAAAGAATTAGTTTTGAAGATTTCCGGATTCATTATAAAGGTAGTTTAATCAACTCTGCGGCAATTCAAACAGACTTGAAAATCATCTGTTAGTTTCACCATAAGGAAGGGTTTTGAATTAATATTTGATATTTAAAAGAATAAAGAGGCTACTTTCAAATTAGCATTAAAATTGTATGGAATATAATTTTTCCATGTGCTCTGAAATACCTCCCTGGTGGAAGGCTGCGGAATCATTACAGAACTGTGTCAGAAACCTGGGCCACCGCTCAGCCGCCCCCTGGTGCCCGGGAGAATTGCCTGTTGATTCGAATGTGGCCAGTGCTGTTTGGAATTTCAGGGTCACAGCACACCCTGAATGATTCGCCTCGCTGGGGATTTCAGACTATACCTTTAAAATGTCCTCTTTCCTGTAGACTTACTAATGGAACATATACAAGAAATCCGAAGTTTGAGGAAACGTCTAGAAGAATCTATTAAAACAAATGAGAAGCTACGGAGACAGCTGGAACGGCAAGGATCTGAAGCAGATCAAGGTAAGGAAGGGTCCTCACCAAGGACAGGGCAAGGCCCGGAGCCCAGCCTCTGGGAAATATTTGCCCAAAAAAGCTGTCTCTGGTTGGTGGTTGGTTGGTTGGTTGGTTGGTTGGTTGGTTGATTTGATTTGTATGTTTGTTTGGGGACTGTGTAATCACCAAGTGACTAGGAATCCTGTGGCGTGGAGCACTCTCCATCTCTCTGTCTCTCTCTGTCTCTCTGTCTCTCTGTCTCTCTGTCTCTCTGTCTCTGTCTCTCTCTCTCTCTCTCTCTCTCTTTCTCTCTCTCTCTCCTCTCTTCTTTCCTCTCTCCCTCCCTACGTTTGGTGGTCTCATGCTGCTTTCCACCCAGGACGGCCGGTGCTATGTGCTATGGGCAGACGCAGGCCAGGCTGGTTGGTGATCACTTGCCTTTTATTCCATTCTCCCCACGTTCCTGTTCTAATCTCACTAAGCCCCTCAAGCCTGTCTGCTTCTTTCTCCCTTGCTCTCCCTTGCTCTCCGAGCCACCTTGGTCACACTAAGGTCTCCCAACTCTAGCATTGGGGGTAGCAACCACACTCAGGTCAGGTAGCACAATAAACATATCAAAACCCTTCCTGATGACCTGCAGCCAGGGGATCAGCTCAAGGGGGAAATGCCACTTAAGGGGTCTTTCTCCTTTCCTTAGTCCAATAACTTAATTAACATCTTAATGAACATTGTAATTCTACTAATATTAGTCATTTTATATGAACACAGTAAGAGATACATTAATCTTGTAGGGTGGCTCTCCTGGGGACATCTCATTATAGATCCCAGACTACAGTGATCAGGCCAGATTAATCTTCCTAACCCTAGCAGGGTCCTAATCTAGTTGTTACTTTTTGGATCATGACAGAATTTGTTCATGACCATGCTCTGAACTTATAGTTAAGTATTATGGCACTTTGGCGTGTCCATTTCTGTGCCAGGGTAGCTCACGGCTTGCCCTGGGTCCATTCAGTCCCTCGTCGGGACTCTGCTTTTGGGGTGCTAGGAAGTAAGGGCAACTAAGGCTTAAGTCGAGAGAACAGATGCCCAGGAGTGAATATTATTCGGAATCAGTTAACTCCCAAGTTACAAAAGCTTACCATTAACTGTCTCCATGTGTCTATGCAAAAAGGACATTGCTCTGAAGTAACTATGTAGAGGACTTTGGGAGAAGAGAAAAGCAATATTTACAAGTTAACAGAGCCTTGTTAGGAGATAAAGGTGATTGACTGGTTGGGGAAGCATACAAGAAAGAGGTTACAGATAAACACAGAGGAATGGGAGTGCCTTGGGAGCACTGTAATGCATGCAGCCCAATAAACCTAAGCTCCCTGTGGCTGGCAGAAAGGACAAACCAATGTTATTCTACAGGGAGCTGCACCCAGTGGTGCTCAGGGCTTACTCCTGACTCTGCTCAGGGATTATTACTCTTGGCAGGTTCTGGAGACCCTATGGGATATATGGGGTGCCTGGGATCAATCCCATGTCGGCCGCATGAAGGCAGACATCCCACTCTCTGTATTTGGGAAAGGACCTCCGACTTCATTCCCAGTCCTGACTTGACTTTTTCCCTCCCTGGTGGCTCACTTACCCTAACACCGACCCCCAGTGACCACAGTGTGTCTGGAAGATGGGGTAATGAGCGTTCCCCTCTTGTCTTGTTGTGATGAGAAGTCAGTGAATAACTTCCAAGAGTGTTTTGGCACTCGGCGGCATCTTGATAGATAGATACTCATTCCTTGGCATCAGTGAAGTCAGCCATCCTCTGGCACTCTGAGAGGTGGTTGGCTCCTCAGATGCCTTTGGCAGCCGAAGAGAAATAGATAGGTGTTTTAACAGAAAACAAAGCGGTCTTTTGTCTTTTTGTCAAGGTTGGAATATAAAAAGTGTTGGTGTTGTACCAGCTTGCGAAGTCTCACATATCAGTCACGAGGCTGCCAATATTCCTGCTTGAGCGCAGTCATCTCTGAATGGAAGATTCTTCTGTGGAAACACTTATGAAAGACATTTTCCCTCACTGCTTTTCACAGGGTTTAACATTTAGTGCCTCTGCCCTCTGCCCATTCATCTGATGCTTCCTTCTCTTCTGCTTTTGTTACTCTTCTGTAACCGCTTGTGTTTACTTAAAACACAAGCACAAATCTATATTCTCAGTCTCTTCCTGCCTTCCCTGGAAGGTAAAACACTGTATATCTACTCTTCGATTGCTGTTTTCATTGAATGAGCAATATTTTAGGCTTCCTTGTTGATCTACAGACAGTCTCATCATTCCATGAAGACTGTCTTCAGAGCAGCTCTCGTCAGGATAAAAACCTGGGTGGGCCGGGGAGTTGGACCGACCTGGATGTGGACCCTGACTTCTTCTATCTTAGCTGTGTGTCTTTCGGTGGGGCACCCCACCTTCCTCCATCTCCATTCTCTTCTGGCAGAGTTCTCGCGTGAGTGAGGCGGAGTTAGGAGCCAGCCCTTGCTCACTGCCTTACTCCGTTGACCAACTGCAACTGGTTGTTTCCATGATTGTCAGTTTTGTTTTGCTGTTCTATTTTGCAGAACATGAATTATTTCGCATTACAAAGGTCTGTTCTGGGTGGGAATGCTAATGCTTCTGCATTTTTGGTAACAAGAAGACAGAGCTCTCAAGAAGACAGAGTTCTCAGGGCTGCGTTTCATCCTTGACCTCTACTCTCTAGCTCGTCACCTCTACTCTCTAGCCCATCAGAGCCCTCAGCTTGGAGGAGCCTCTTCCCAAAGCTCTATAGATGCTGCAGTTTGCAAGACAGTGATTCCTCCGCTCTCTTCCTCTCCACCTCCCAGCTCACTCCCTCCCCCCACCTCGCCCCCCTCCTTCTCCATCACAGACCTTCCTTTCCCCACCAGGGACATTGATTAATCTGAGTTATTAGTCCTATCAAACACAGGAAAGAATCCCGTGCTGCCACCCTTCACAGTTACTCTCGGTAATGCCTGAATTAGATCCATTCTGTTTTACATTTTCCCTGGTAAATTCAGTTATTGAATTATTTGGGGGCTCGAATGGCCACCAGCTACTGCGGAGCAGGCGGTTGCTCCGGAGAGTAATTCACTCTGATGGGAAGGTTTGCAAGAGCTGCGTTCATAGAGTATTCACTGGTGGCAAGACGCCACTCTTGCCACGCGGTGCCGGTCTCGGAAAAGACAGAGAACGAGCCCCGCCTCCCTGTGTGAAGCGCTGCTCTGAGGAGTATGTCCTGGGAATACCCAGGTGGAATTTGGTTTTCTGGAAAGCTCCTTCCATACTGATAACCTGGACTCTGTCTGTGAGTTGTATGTTTTTTGTTTTTTTTTTGGGGGGGGGTCATACCAGGCGATGCACAGGGGTTTCTCCTGGCTCTGCACTCAGGAATTACTCCTGGCGGTGTTCAGGGGACCATATGGGATGCTGAGAATCAAACTGGGGTTGACCACGTGCAAGGCAAACAACCTACTCGCTGTGCTATGGCTCCAGCCCCCCATGAGTTATTTTTTTATGTGTGTTTTTCTAGGTTCGACCAACGTTTGTGCTTATGGTTCGGAGCTGCACACTTCTCTGACATCAGAAATACATTTCCTGCGGAAGCAGAACCAGGCCCTCAATGCCATGCTGGCCAAAGGATCCAGAGGTGGGTGAACGAGGCCCCTCCGCCTCTGAGCAGTGGGGGAAGACGCCTGCTCGGGTGCCAGTCTTGTGTCTCTGGCTCTAAGCAGTTTTCCTGACCTCTCTGGTCTCGGCCTTCTTCGTGGATCACCTCTGGGGCTGTGGAGGGAAGTGCTGTGACCTCCCACCAGGGTCATTCCTTCTTCACCTGTCACCCCTGCCCCCTCTGCAGCCTCCTCCTCTCTCTCCTTCATCCCGGGTCATCACGGGAGAGAGAAGGGCACAGGGGATGTTTTCCTGCCAGTTCCCAGCTTTCTCCTGTCAGGAGATTCTTCCTCCTGGAGGATTTCTCTAGAAGTTTCTCTCTCCAGATACAGAGTTCCCAGAGGAGTTTTCACTTATGTTCCCTCTCAGCACTTACAACTTTTTCGGAATGATACCACAGTATTGTTCTAATTTTCCAAACAAGGCAACAGGTCTCCTCCTCCCGAGGAAACAGTGAAACCCAGATGTGGGCTCACCGGACGACACTGGGCTTCTTGCCCGTCACTCGTTCCCCCGGCACCCAGGGCCTGTGTAGACAGAGAGGAGGGAGTCCAGGGCCCAGCCCTGAGAAAGGCTGGTCAGGGAGGCGTTGGACCCTGGCGAAGCTGCTCTTCCTCAGTGGAATCTGGAAGGGTGGGTCAGGGCTAGTCAGGGTGTTTCGATTGGTGAAGAGCCTGTGGAAGAGGAGAGCCGACGCAGTCTCGGGAGGCAGAGCCCCACCAGGCGTTCCTGAAGCTGGGGCGCGCAGGAGCAAGTCAGCCTGCGCCTGACCCCTGGGCCCTGTGACCTTGGTGTGTGTCACTGCTGCTCTGGTTGTTTGCATCCTATGTGGAAATGGGGCGGCCAAGAGTTCCTCTCCTAGAACAAGGCAGTGGGGAGGTGAACTAGAGCGGGGTGAGCAGCTGGCGGTCTCCATGTTGTGGCTTCAGCCCTCCCACCGCCCCGCCCCCCCACGCGGCCCCATCTGGCCTAGTGTAATGACGGGCAGCCCTGCTAAGCCCTTTCGTATTGCAGGGCTGTTGGTCCCTCTGAAACAGACGGGGAAACTGAGGCACGGAGCTGTAGGCTCACTGGGCAGGGAGGGCGAGTCTGGGATCACAGGGGAAGCTGCCGCACCCACCCAGCCGCCCATCCTCCTGCTCGTTTTCCTGAGCCTCTGCCTGTGCCCCAGCCTCCTGGCCCTCGGGGGAGGCTGCCTTTGCTCACTTCACTGGCCTCCTGCCCCCCGCCACCCCCGTACCCCAGGTCAGCTTTGGGGGCCCTGTTCTTGCCTCTCTCTGTGAACTCTGGAAAGGCAAAGTAACTCAGCTCGCCCCGCCCGGTACTGAGTAAGAAAACGAAACAGGCCCATTTCATCCCAGTGATGTTTAATCTGCAGCCTCAGTGCTGGCAGATTTATCTGCCCAGAACGTATCAGGTAATTGGAATGCTAAAATCATAAATGCCAGATTAAATCGCCACCCTCTTTTGTATTCTCGGCCGTGCCCAGAGCCCAAGTGCTGTGTTGACGCAGCGAGAATGGGGTGGGCTGGGGGCGCTGTGGAAGACAAATGGTGTCTCTTAAGTCGGGGCACCTTCTCGTGTGTCTGCAGATAAACAGAAGGAGAATGAAAAGTTGCGCGAGTCCCTCTCCAGAAAGACGGCGAACTTTGAGCGGCTCCAGGAGGACTACGCCTGGCTGAAGGGCGAGAAGGAACGGCTGCAGGAGGAGCTGGACGAGCGGGAGCGGCAGAACCGCAGCGAGCTGCATCGGTTGGTCCCACGAGGCAGCGGGGAGGGCCCACGGGGGTAGGGGGTGGCCAGGGAAGGCCTCTCTCTCTCTCCCTCTCTCTCCCTCTCCCTCTCCCTCTCCCTTTCCCTCCCTCCCTCCCTCTCCCTCCCTGTGGCCCTGTAATCAGCATCGCTGTTCTGTGTTTAAGGAAAACACTTAAACACTTAGTGGCTCGAATCACCACTTTTTTTTTTATGCTTTTTGGTTCACACCCGGTGATGCTCAGGGGTTACTCCTGGCTCCTCACTCAGGAATTACTCCTGGCGGTGCTCAGGGCACCATATGGGATGCTGGGAATCGAACTCGGGTCGGCCACGTGCAAGGCAAAGGCTCTTCCCCCGCTGTGCTATCACTCCAGCCCACACTTTTCTTTTTAATCTCTGCAAGTCAACACTGACCTGAGAGAGAATGCTTAGAAGTTTGTCTTTGGGGTGCTCAGCAGAAGCCCTCTTCAAGGCAAACCGCCCGTGGCTTCGGGGCCAGAGCAGAAGCTGTGTTCTCCCCGGGCATCTCCAGGGCCGGATGGTCAGTGCCGCACAGCCCGCGCCCATCCCAGCCAGCAGAGTCAGTGCTTCTGCTCTGCTCCCGGGCACCACTTCCCGCCTCCTCCTGTTGAGAGCCTGTTAGGCGTGACAGCTGATGCCCGGGGCAAACCTCCAGTGGAGGGACGGAGCCTTCCCCTTTGTAGCAGAGCAGAGCAGGGTGGCCGTGTACCTGCAGGAGAGCGAGGGGTGTGCAGCTGGCAGAGTCACGGGGCCTGCGAGCTGGGCTCAGGACTCCAGGTTTCCTTTGAGCATCATAGGGGGCACTGGGGGACCCAGGTTGGGGCCGGCGGGGTCTGAGCTGAGCTTTACTGGGGTCCTACCCGGCACTGTGGCATTTTCCCCAGGCCCTGTGTGGTGTCACCACGTCTGTGATTGGGCCTGGCAGCTCCTCACTCAGCACCCGAGTACGGGTGAGGGTGAGCGTGGTTGAGACTTGGCCCTCACACAGCGCAGGCTTGCGTGCTCCCCTCCTCAGGGCCACCATTGGGGTCAGGTAGCACAAGCTGTAGAGGGTGGCTGGGAAGACAAGGAGCTAGTGCCTGTGAAGAGTTCAGCCCAGAGAGGAGCTTGGGGAAGTAGCCCCTAACTCCAATTCTTTTTGTGTTTGTCTCTGGGCCACACCCAGTGCTCAGGGCTTTACTCCTGGCTCTGTGCTCAGCGCTCACTCCTGGTGGAGTTCAGGGGTGCCATATGGGGTGCCAGGGATCGAATTGGGCTTGGCCTTCCTCATAACTCAAATTCTTTTTTTTTTTTTTTTGCTTTTTGAGTCATACCCAGTGATGCGCAGCGGGGGGTTACTCCTGCCTTTGCACTTTGGGGACCATACGGGATGCTCGGGATTGGACCTGGGTCGACTGTGTGCAAGGCAAACGCCCTACCCACTTTAATATCGCTGGTATTAATATTGCTTAATATCGCTGCTTACCTATAACTCGAATTCTTAGCCACATTTGTCACCTTTGCCTGCTCTGATGGCCATGGGCTTGGGGAAGTGACATTGGGTTAGCTGTGACCTCTGCTCCCCGTGCGGGCCCTTTCAGGGTGCAGGAAGAGGTGGAGCTGAGGCAGCATTTGCTCCAGGCCCTGCGCGTGGAGCTGAAGGTGTATGAGAAGCTGGACAAGGAGCACCAGACGGCGCCCAGAGGTACTTAGTGGCCCTGTTCCAGTCCCCACCCCAGTGCCACCTCCAGGCTAGGAGGACAGCAGGCTCCGCCCTTCCAGAAGCACCAGTGAAGCTTACGCTGCTTCTTGCCCCATGGGTTGGCGTTGGCACAGGCACAGGGACCCCAGGGGAGCATGTTGGCGCAAGTCGGGCCGGCAGAGGCCTGGGCCTCTGTTCTTGCCTGTGTGACCTCCAGCCGTGGCCCACCGCCCTGGGAACTGTCTTTCAAGGAAAAACAAGCCTGGTGGTATCTCTCTTCTGTCACATTACTGTGAAATGATTAAATCATGTGTCCAAAATGATGCTCATTCAGAGCATCCGTACCCAGTGCCTGGTGTGGGGCAGACACTCGGGCAGGTGCCTGTTGTCATTGCCGACCCCACAGGCAGGCGTTTCTCTCACCAGCATGCTCTGGCCGGCCGTGCTGAGCCCGGCCACCATGCTTCCTGAGCGTATTTGATACTGGATCACAGTGATTTCACTTTAAACCGACAGAATCAGTTTTGAGGTGTAGTGGGTTTTCTTTTTTTCCCCTTTATTTTTTTTCTAAGCTAATTTTCCAGATGGTTTCTCCCTATTGAAAGTTTATCTAGAAGAGGGTCACAGCTTTCATTTTCTTCTAAGTTGCTTTCCTTATTCTTGCTGCTGTGCCTTTTTTTTTTATAAACAATATACAGCGGCTCTTAAAAATCAGCTCTTTTCATTCTATAATTCCAGCCCAAATAGATTTTATTACTACAAGACATAATTTCGGGGTTTGGTGTGCAATTTGCTCGGCTTTTATGGCCAGAAGCGAAAATTAATTTCCAGCTCTTATTTAGTCTGCAGAATAGCAGCAATTAAGTCTGCCAATGTTTTTTTTTTTAAAGTCAAGTTGTTATTTTTAATTGTACCTAGTTCCCAGGCCAGGGTGGGGTGGCGGGGCTCGATGGGCGCTTCAGGGCAGTTCTGCGGGCTGACCCCACCCCTCCACCCCTGCCCCCACCCCACCACCTCCCTCCCCCGTTTCCTTTGCGCCTGCTCTCCTCCCAGAGACCAGAGCCGAGGCAGCAGGAGAAGGCTGGCGGGGGCAGGACGCCCTCGCGGACCTGCCCAGCCTCCTGACAGAGATCCAGGCTCTGCGGGCACAGCTGGAAAGGAGCATCGAGACCAACAGCACGCTGCAAGGCAAGCTGGAGCAGCAGCTAGCGCAGGCGCCAAGGGAGGTCCCCGGAGCTGCCCGCTCTGCCATCCTCCTGGCCCCGTCTGGCCTCGTGCAGCCCCAGCAGCTGGACACACACGGTACTCTCCGCTGGGAAGCATGGCGGGGGGCGGGGGAGGTAGGTGGGTGCGCCGTGATGGAGCCACAGAGGTGGCTTTTCCCCAGATAGCAACCACACGGCCCAGCCAGGGTGTGTGAATTAGCTCTCACCTGTGGCAGGCCGTCTGGGTCTCCTAGTTCTTATGGAAGGAGGGACCTGGGCTGTCCACTGCCCTTGGCATTTCCGGTGTGGACCCCCCCTTTCCCGACTCTGTTCAGTCCTGCCTGTGTCAAGACCCCACTGCTGAATTCGCTGTTGGTCACTGGCAGTGTCTGTGGTTTGGGGCGTGGCCACCTTGGCTTCGCTCTGTCTAGCTCCCCAGGGATAGGGAGAGGGGAGGGCGTAGAGACAGGGCAGCTGGGCTCCGTCATGCCTCTGCCCACACCCAGCACAGCTGGGAGCAAGCCCGGAACACGGCCTGGGATGCACCATCAGCCATCGCGTCCTCTTTGCTCTACAGACCTATGGGCAGGTTGGGGTCCAGCATGGGGTGGGTCTGGTCCCAAATACTTGACAAGTAGGCGATGGGCTGGAGCCAGAAACCTCCTTCCGGCTTTGGACCCAGTGCTGCTCCTGGTCTTCCCAGAACACATATGTCAGGGCGTCACCATCCTGGCACACGTGGGGTGGGCATTAAGGAGGAGTGCACAGCCACCCAGCCAGGGAAGTTAACACACTTGGGAAACGAGTGTTGCGCAGAACTTGAGCCTTCACTCTCCTCACCCTGGCAAAATATGTCAAGGACCTTTCACTCAAAAGCCAAGACAAAACGGAAACCGCCTGGTTTTCAGCAACCCTCGTCCACATATGTCAGGCTTAGCAGAGAAGGGTTTGTTGGTTCTCCTTGATAGAATCTTAAAACTGGCTAGACTCTAACCAAGACTCTAGCCAAGAGGCGGGTGTACCAATACAAAGATGGGAGGTTCCTTCACGATTTTAGAAGAACTTTTGACTTTGCCTTTCCCCGCCCATCTGATTATCATACTTTGGGGAGAAAACAATCTAGCTGCAAAGGGCCTCCTCTGATTATTTCCTCTGGAGTGCCATCAGTCACTGGGTCTTTGCGCTGGGGGTCCAGAAGGCCGTCTCTGACTTGGCGCTCTAAGAAGCACCCACGTTAACATGCTGGCTCCCACTCTGGGCCGTCGGGGTAAATCCTCCCCTGGGGCATCCAGAGGGGCCCCTTCAGCGAGATCCTGACCATGTTCAGTACCAGTCTGCTGCTTCTGAGGACTCAGAGGAGATGTGGGGGGTGGGCTGGGAGTGGGGATCCAGGGTGGACGCTGTGTGTGGGATGCCCAGGGGGAGAACAGGCAGCTGCAGCTAAGTGGCCCCTGTGGCGGATGTCCAGGGTCAGCCAGAGGTATCCTGGAGGCACATGCACAGCTCCCTGCGCTGCCTCCGCAGAAATGCTCTTGTACCAGGGGGGAGAAGGTTAGCATCAGGCCACGTTAGTGGCCGCAGACTCCTTCTTTCGCCGAAGGCTTTGCAGGACTTGTCCCGGTGTGCCCGTGTTTGTCCCCAGGCAGAAAGCCAGAGTGCGCATCACGGAACTGACCACTCTCCCCCCAGCCCACGCCCTGGACTCTGGGAACCTCGGGGGTGGGGGGCGGAGGCCAGACCTGGGGCTGCATCTGGAGGCCTCTGGCCTCGTCCTATGTGCAGCAGCCGGGTTTGCCACCTCACCCTGTGACCAGCCGTCACCTCCTGCCCTGGCTCTCACCCCACCATGTAGACCCCAGTGTCTCTTAGAGACGTGCTGCCTTTGGGAGTGGCCCCGCAGTCGTCACCGGCTGGCCTTGGGGCCCGCTGGTTCTGCCCGCTTGCCGGGGCTCAGCCCTGAGCAGCGCTTGGCTCTCCCTGAGTGTCTCCCAGTGCCCACCCCTCTCTGCCCCGCTGCTGCCCCCATAGCCGTGACTCCCGCTCAGCTCTGCTCCCCCGGCCCTGCCCGCCTGCTTCCCGCCTTCCACCTCCTTGAGGCCCGCAGGTGGCTGGTGGGGTCAAAGAGTCAGTGTCCCGTGTCGGGCCCCGACGCTGAGGGGGGGAGACCAGGACCCGGGCAGCTTATTCTCCTCTCATTCGCATTCCCTAGATGGCGACAGCGATCCCGGCCCCGTGGCAACGGATCATTCGTATGATCTGTTTGATTCCAACCTGGCCATGCCAGCCAGATCAGGTACAGTCTGGGTAGAGACCCCAGGGGCGGGGTTTGGCTGCAGGAATCTTTGGGTCCTAGGATGGGGCACTTGGGCCTCCAACACAGAGGCGGGGGTATTATGGGGGCCTGGGGTTGTCTCAGCATTCTGGCTACTAATTTTTTTTTTTAACATGTTGATGCCTGATGCCGGCGTGGACCAGTGGTGACTCCGGCTTGAGTATAGTCTAACCCAAACTGCAGTGCCGGGCTTGAGGTGTAAAGTGTGTCTGTTCCCGGTGGCTCAGGAACCCCACTGGGTCCTGGACTGGAGGGGGGCCACCCTGCCTGCAGCCCGCACCCCAGGTGCCTCCTGACGGGGGTTGCTGTGGGCAGACAGGCTGCATGCTCTCTCCCTCTCTCCGGATGCAGCTCCTGAGTTGCCCAGACCACCTTTGGGGGTACCCCATTCAGCCTGGGGAAATCCTGCTTTCCCGCGGGACTTCTCTGGTCTCCGGGACATGCCTCTCCTGTCCTCGCGGCCTTCTCTGTAATCCGGCTGCTGCGATCTTACAGAAAGCCTTGCTGCCCAGAGCATGGCTAGAGATGGTTCCTCTCGGCCACCCCTCCCGCTTCTCACCCGCTGGGCATGTGGTTCCCGCCTTCCCCTTAGCCCCGGGCGGATCCAGCTGGACCCCTGGGTCTTCTGCAGAACCTGTGCCTACTGCGTGTTTGCGCTTTCCCCGCAAACACCGGCCCAGCCCGCGGTCACACACAGACCCAAG
The DNA here is from genome assembly GCF_029834395.1 of Sorex fumeus. Taxonomy (NCBI): domain Eukaryota; kingdom Metazoa; phylum Chordata; class Mammalia; order Eulipotyphla; family Soricidae; genus Sorex; species Sorex fumeus. The sequence continues at coordinate 10,567,999 of NW_026606186.1, forward strand.
CCAGGCACACAGCAGGGCTGTTGCACGAGGTCTTCTGGCCCCAGGGTCGGCTCTCAGCCCACCAGACTGGCTGGAGCATCCCAAGTCTGCCAGCCACCAGCTGCAGGAGCAGAGCTGACCCCCGACCTCTCCTCGCTCGGCAGCTTCTGAGGCGCCTTCGCTCTCCGGAAATGACGTGGACTCCCTCTCCAGCCACAGCAGCAGCTCAGCCACCAGTGCCACATACCTGTCCCCCTCGGTCCCCGGTCAGCGCCCGTGGGCCAGCCAGGACGGCCTCCACGTGTTGGGCTTGCTGGAGCACTATGACAACCTGCGCACACAGATTGGCCAGGGCCAGAAGCTCCTGGCCGAGATGGACAGTCAGATCCAAGAGGCTCCCAGCCCCACCGGCCGAGAGCCGGGAGCCAGGGTAAGCCGCCACCCCTGGACACACAGAGCTGGGCGGAGGGGCCCCAGGACCCTGGGTGCCGGCCAGAGGGCCGGGGACTGAGCGGGCAGCCGGAAGCTAGAGTACAGAGGTCACTGCAGCCCGTCTGAGATGGTTGGGACTGGCCAGTGGCCACAGCTCACTGGGGTCTCGTGGCCCCTCCTCACTCCCGCCCATCCATCCGCTCTCCTGCCTTTTCTCGTCTCTGCCCTGTAGCCTGCCCATCACCCATGCAGCCAGGATGTCTCACTTATACACCCCCCCCGCCATCCTGAGCTTGCCTATGTGGCCTCCTGTCTCCGCCTGAACCCCGCTGGCCACTGCCTCTTGCGGAGGCCTCTTAAGGGCCATTTACTGTCCTCCTTACAATGGCCCTGGTGGTGGGGGTGCGGTTCCCCTTTTTCAGCTGTGAGCCTTAGCACTGCCAGTGCTCCCTCTTGCGTGGCCGTCCCGCAGAGTCAGCCCCCTGCCCTGCCCCGTCCACGCTGGGCTCCTGTACCCTCTGGTCCGGCGGTCCCCTCCTCCCCATTATCCCTGAAGGTACTCGCCCATCTCGCAGGCCCCGTCCTGCAGTGCTGAGGGTTGAACCTGAGAACGCGAGTGTCACTCACACACACACACACACACACACACACACACACACCCATCCCTTTGCGTTCTTTCCCAACCCCAGGAACCTGCCCGCCTTTGAATTTTCCTTTTCACCGAGGGTCTGGGTGCTGGACATAAAGTCACCCTCTGCCTCCTCCTTGGCTTGGACTCCGACTTCCCCACCTCCAGGCCCCCCGCTCCGGGAGGGATCCAGCCCCCTCTGAGTCTCCATGTGACCATGGCCAGCCTCCTCCCACAAGTCCTGGAAGTGGGGGTTTCCGAGGACCTGTGTCCTGGTGACTTGTCTGTCCTTTGCTGTCATTCTCTGTGTGCCTCGAGCTGCCGTCCCGAGGCAGGGGTGGTTGGTACCTGGGCGTCCAGAGTTGCCTGTCCACATCCTGACTGGACAGGGCTGGGTGGCACATTGAATACAGGAATAATGAAGAGTTCTTGGTTTCAGGGGCTGCAGAGGCAGAGGAGGGGCCCCAGACCGGGAAGGGGGCTTTGGGGCTCTTGGCTGCTCATCTGGTGCGATTCCTTTTGAAGAGTGTGAAAACGCCTGAAATGAACAGTGATGTGATCCTGAGTGACCCCAATTTAGAATACAGACACGAGTTCCTTTCTAATTAGAATCCTTACTGTTCAGGAACTGGATGCTGTCGGAAATCTTGAAAGCAAAACCCAGAACTAACCACATCAGGGGCCAGAGAATAGTACAGCAGGTGGGAGTTTGCCTTGCACACAGCTGACCTGGATTCGATCCCGGGCACCCTGGAGGGTCCGCCAAGCACTGCCAGGAGTGATCACTGAGCACAGAGTCAGGAGTAAGCCCCGAGGTTGGCCAGTGTGGGCACCGTCCCTGCCTCAAACACAGACAGACAGACACACACACACCCCTCACACACACACACACACACACACAAACACAATCACACACACAGAATACTATGTCATGCTCAGTAGCACTTAAAAGTATATATATTTGCTCTTTGAGCTCATTCCTAAAATTGAATCACACTGACTTGTCATCAGCAGTTTTCTGACTTCATCCAGTGTTTTTCTAGAACTCGACCTTTTGACCCTGAAGTAAGCTCATATGTGATACCCCTTTTCTGGAATTTCACCTTCCGAGGATGATGTTTCAGCCGCTGTGAGCGCCTCCCTCTGCTCACATCCTCTGTCGGTCTGTCGTTGACGGATTCCTAGACATGGCCTCACCTGCTCACAGATTGCATGTGCTTGTTTCTTTGGCCCTAATTGAATAGTTTCTTTCATAAGTGACTTTTTGCCTATTTGATTTCCGGAAGGGGGTAGGGAGGCATTTTAGTTTGCACATATTATTTAATTGTGAAGACAGTGCTTTTTCAGTTTGTTTGTGTGTTTTCCCTCTGAGCCACACCTGGCTATGCTCAGGATTTTCTCCTGGCTCTGCACTCAGGAATTAGCAAATTACTCCCGCTGCGCTCAGGGGACCATATGGGATGCTGAGGGTTGAATTCGGGTTTGCTGCTTTCAAGGCCAACGTCCTACCTGCTGTACCATTGCTCTGGGCCCTTGTATTTTGGGATTTTTGGTGGGGGTGTTGGCCTCCCCCCTGACTCTCACCAATGGAGCTAACTGGCCCCTCTCATTTTTACAAATTTCTTTTGTGTTTCTCCCGTCTGCCTTTAACATCCCCCGCTCTGTGTTTGCTGGCGCCAACAGAGAAGTACTTGGCAGAGGCCTCCGCTCCCTGCAGGCAGGGAGCAGGGCCTGGGAAGGCAGACAGACCAGCCCCTCCTGCCTTCCTGGCGGCCCACGTCAGGGGGCTGGAGGAGCCGAGTGCGCTGTGCCTCTCTTCCGGGTGTCGTAAATACAGCCCGTGCAGGGGGTGATTCATCATGGTTATTGGACGGGCTGAAATGGCCGCCCAAGCCCTCCTCGTATATAATTCACCCGTCTCGGAGAACAATAAATGGGTGTCGTCGGGCTCCGGGTCTGCGCCAAGCAGGTGGGCCAGTGACCATGGAGATTTACGACTCTGCTCACCAGGCCCCGTGATTCCTGACTCCGCCCTTCTTGCAGACGCCGCGTCCTGTGCCCACCGGCCACCTTGTCACCTACGTGAGCACAGCCAGGCTGGTTCTGGAAAAGGCCGCAAAGTCACTGACACTCTTCTGGAGGGTTTCGCTCCCCGCCACCAACCCCTGCCAGCAGGTAGGTGGGGCCTCCCCATGAGCCCAGCTCGCCGCCGTCCCCTGCTGCAGGCACGTCCTGCTGAGGCCCCCAGAGGGTGGCCTGCACCCAGACCTTCTCTTTCTTCTGGGGCCTTTTCGCCCCACTTTGATCGCTGGGACTGCTCCATCCATCCTGCACAGACCCGCCCTCGGTCTAGATACCTGGAAATTTCTGGTTCCTCCCACTAGTTTTCCATATCACTTTTTAAAGTTTATATATATATATTGCTTTTTGGGGTCACACCCAGCGATGCACAGGGGTTACTCTGGCTCATGCACTCAAGAATTACTCCTAGTGATGCTCAGGGGACCATATGGGATGGTGGGAATCGAACCCGGGTGAGCCGCGTGCAAGCCAAATGCCCTACCCGTTGTGCTATCACTCCAGTGCTTCCATGTCACTTTTTAGTGGGCCTTAGTCCCAATCTGCGTTTGCTGCTGAGAAACGACAGGCTCCAGATCAGGAGTTCTGGGGCAGAAAGGGTCCAGCTCTTAAGCCCTGGGGACCTGTGACACGGTGAGCTTGGCTAGAGCAGCCTGGATGCAGGTAGTCGAGCCTCGCGCTCCACTGCTCTCCGCTGCTCTGCTCCGGCCCGAGGGAGGTGGTGGGCACAGCCACATCCCAGCCGGCCGCTGCTCCTCCAGCCCTGAGACTCATCAAACGTGCCCCTGAATAGGGACCAACAGCCGCTCTGGCTCAGGCGGTTCTGATGAGCTCTCCCGAACTGTCCCTCATGGGCGCCCTGGGAGGAAGTGGAGGGGATCTCGTCATCGGAGCCCATCCTCACCTGGCACTCAGGGACTGAGGCACTGGGAGCTGGTGAGATGTGGAGAAGGGCTGGTGAGAAACCTGTCACATGGACCCTCATTGGATGCACGTTTCTCCCTTTCTCTTCTGTGAGCACTCAACATGTGTGCCCGTATTTTTGAATGAATGAATGAATGAATGAATGAATGTTCTCTCCCACTCCCAGGTGGTGGTTAAACTATAGTATATCTGAACTAAGCAGTACCCCACTCCCTTCTGTGCGTGTCAGATAGTGGAATCTAGCTCTTATATGTATGTGTGAGTGTGTGTGTGTGTGTTTGTGTGCCCGTGTGCGCGCACATGCTCACATTTCAATATGCATCATTGTCACTTTGGCCTCCCCCGCTTGCAGATTAGCCCCGGAGATTCGGCCCTTTTTCCCGGCATTTCTCGGGTGATTGATTTTGCTCACTCTGGCATCATAGACTCTCAGAACCGGGAGAGAACTTTGGAGATGCTGCAGTGTGGCCGCTGGAACACACAGGCCCCCTGGGTGGTGTTAAATTGCCTCTGGCCACTTCCCCGGCCCTGCCTGGGCTTCAGACGGTGCCTTTTTCTTGGTGTGAAATGCGTGCAAAGCAGACAGCCGAGTTCTCCCGGCAACCCCATGGCTTTGAACGTCTCCGTCTTTTCTTGGAGTCTTATTATTTGGTCTGATGCATCTAATACGCCAGCCCTCTTAGTCCGGAGGATGCTTTTGGAAAATGTGTATCAAGCACATCGGTTTATCTGAAGGAACAGTGAGGATACGAATATTTCTGCCTTTTTTTGAAGGACAGCCGAGAGGAGAGAAAGGGTGCACCAGATAAGCAACTCAGAGGGGCCGGAGAGGCAGGGGGAGGAGCCAGGTTTCTCAGAATCAACCTTTTGTAAATTTGGCTTGGAAATTATGAATGCTTTGTATAATGAGAAGGAAAGCTAGGTCAAAATTGGAAAAAAAAATTCTTAAGACTGTAGAGCAGGATGAGATGAACACACCTGACATTATATGGTCTTCGAGGAACAGCTGCAGAAAATGGGAATCCTTCAGCACAAGACCCCCGGAAGAATGAGGTTAGTGTGGTCAGTGGGTAACAAGCCTAAAGCTGTTTCCAGTGACTGTATTGTCAATAATAATGTTCATGCCCATATTTTGAGACTATTACACTCTTATCGTAGGATAAAGCAACTAATTATGTCGAGAGTTTTTACTTTAACACAGGAGCTATAAATAAATCCAAGTAGTAAAAAATTTTCCGATCCTTCATTTGATTTGGAAATATGAACTCATCTCATGGTATATGCTTTTTTTATTTTTAAGTTTTTCTACTTCGATTTTTTTTTTTTTGCTTGCTTGTTTGTGTTTGGTTTGGGGGCCAAACCCAGCGGTGCTCAGGGTTTACTCCTGGCTCAGAACTCGGGACCATTGTGGCACGGGGGATTGGACCCGGGTCGACCACATACAAGGCAAGTGCCCTCCCCATTGTGCTATTGCTCCAGCCCCTCTACTCAGGATTTTTAAATGTCCAGTCCAGGACCATCACACATTTGTGACACCAAGTAGCAGTTTCAGATACCTTTTCCCACAGAAAGGGTCTAAGATCCTAGAAGAAATTTTTCTGGATCTGGGGCAGGAAAGGTACACTCTCACCCCTGTCATGTTTTTATCGTCAGACAAGAGGGGAGAAGGAAGAGGCGCCTAAAGATTTGGGGTGACTTTCAGAGTAGGGTGCCCAGGTCAGCATCAATGGCCTGTGGGAACAGGCTGGAAATGGCAGTTTTCATCTCTTGCCCCTGACCTGCTCTGAATCAGAAAGTTGGGGTGGGGGTGGAGGTGGCGGGTCCCCAGAAGGCATGTCAGATTGTACAGGCTTCCCAGACAACTTTAAGAACCACTGGAAAGGGGCCAGAGCAGTAGTATGGCATGTAGGTCATTTGCTTTGCTTATGGCTGACTAAGACTCGATTCCCTGGCATCCTATATGCTCCCCTGTATATCACAAGGAGTGATTTGTGACTCCTGAGTGCAGAGCCGGGAGTAACCCCTGAGCATCATCAGGTGTGACCCAAAAAGAAGAGGAAAAAAAAAAAAAGAACCACTGGACAAAAAGCTGCTTGAACACTGAATTAAACCAGTTGCCCAGAATCTTGGTCCCGGTCTGGGAAACAAGTCCCCTGGCAAAGCCACTGGGGAAATCCCAGGACACTCTGCCCCCATTTCCGAGCAGGCCCAGGGGCTGTGTCTCGTTTTTGGTAAATCTTTTTTCTTGAGAAAATGTCTCTGGAAATCCCATGCGATCCAGCTGATTTCTAGGAGTGATTCCCATCAGCTGTAGGGTGAGGATGGGTAGGACAGGGCTGGCACAGGGCCCCCACTGATGCTAACTGGGGCAGCCTGCCTGCAAGTTTACGACCCTTTTCTTCCTGCTCTCAGGGAAGGAAAGCAGGCTTGGTCAGCTAGGGGGCTGGGGCAGTGGCCGCGGGCAAGCAGTGATTTGCCCAGCTTCTCCTGTGGGACACAGTGATTTGCCCACTGTGGGACACTCGGCCCCTCCCTCCCTCCCTCCCTCCCTGGCTCCTGGTGGCCAGTGGGGTACCCTGGTGGCCAGTGGTCAGGTATCCATATGGCCATTTTCCCAAAGAAGGAGCTGGGTCTGCCTGGCTCCAGCCTTATTCTAGCCAAGAAGAGGTGGGGGCGGGGCTCTGAGTGGCCAGGATCAGGGCAGCGTTCATCCTGTGTGGAGGAACAACTGAGTCCAGAGAAACTGCAGGCATGCGCGGCATCAGAACCCTCCGTTTTACGGACGAGGTAGCGTAGGGACCAGTTGCTTTGAGAAGGCAGATGAGTGTTAATCTGTCCTGTGGCAGACGGGCCCTCAGGGCACTGGTAGGGGATTCAGACAAGCAGGTGACCGGGTGCAGTGCCATGTGGAGGGGGCCCCCCTAGGAGCCTCTTGGGGAAGAGCTATCAGGGAGAACTTCCTGGAGGGGAGGGGGTGCCTGAGTGGGCCTAGCGGTAGCCTGCTGGGATGATGGCCCTGCCTCTGGGTGTCTTCTTTGGCTCTTACTCGGCTGGAGGCGTGGCCCTGCTCTCCAGAAGGTGCAGCCAAGACTGAGTGCAGAGCAGCCGTCCCAGGATGTGGGGCTCCTGTGCGGACATCATGTCCTACCCCTGGGCAGGACATCGGAGAGAAGCGCAGGAGACCGGACGTTGGAATTAGGAGCTGTTTGGGGAGAGCAGCTCAGGTGCCGGCAGCTGACAGGGCTGGTTAGTCTTGAAAGTAGGTGAAAGCCGGGAGTCAAGCCACGCTCCCTGACTTAAATGCCGTCGCTTGACTTCATTGGCTCTTCTTTTGATGGATAGGGCCTTTCCCTCTAATCGGGGTCTGCTGATTGGAGTCCCCCCACCCCTCGTCTTCTTTCTTGCACAAACCACATCCATAATGGATGTCTGTCACTTCCGATTTCTGTGGCTTAGAGGTGAAGAGCAGAGCCTGGACGTGCGCCCAGCAGTTTGGATTCGGAGTTCCTCTCGGCTGTGCCTCCCGCCTCCTTGATGGCTGGCTCACCCCCCACAGCTCATGTGCCAGAAAATCGTGGGCTTAGTGGCTTGCCTCTGCCAGGCCCTTCCGGAAAGCATATGCTGGTTTTCATCTGCGGTCCTCTTTGCACACACGTATCCCGTGGGTTTGCTTAAGATTTCGTGAAATCACCGAGCCAATGACGGCGTGCAGCGGCCCTAAACAGGCTAGGGACTCTGGGGGCCAGGGTGTGCATGAGAAGGCACATGCCAGGGACCCTGTGTGCTGGATCACCTACAGTCCACTCAGTTCCCGGCACCGCGGTGAGGCACAGAAGCAGGCAGTGACGCTGCCACTCTCCTTTAAAAACAGAACATTGCCGGGCTGGAGCGATAGCACAGCGGGGAGAGCATTTGCCTTGCATGCGGCCAACCCGGGTTCGATTCCCAGCATCCTATATGGTCCCCCAGGCACCACCAGGAGTGATTCCTGAGTGCAGAGGCAGGAGTAATCCCTGAACATTACCGGGTGTGACCCCCCCCCCCCAAAAAGCAAAACAAACAAACCAAAGAACATTGCACACCACACCTCTCAGAGAGAATTCTTCCTGACATTAGAATTCTTTGCAAATGAACTCCCCCTCCCTCCCTCTACCCCCCCACCCCCCACCCCGCTTCCCTTCCCCTTTGCTGTTTTGGTGCAACGAACAGGGCTTACACACTCAGCAGTGCTCAGGAGATAGGGGAAAGGGGGAGGGGCGAGGAGTCGTGCTCTCTCCTGTGATGCGATGGCTGCTGTGCTTGGGAGAGTACCCCCCCCACCCCGCTGTTCCCACCCATGGTAGTGACGCCAGGGAGCCCTCCTGACCTCGCCCCTGCATGGTGGCAGCTGTGAGCACTCTGATGCTTAGCTGGTGTGCCCTGGCAATGGATCACTTCTCACCCCGGGCTCTGCATCGCCGCCTTCCTGCATTGACACTGCGTCGCCAGGTGCCCAGTCCCTCTCCTGGGCTCCTGACGCTACTCAGGACCCTCTCCTGGTGTCCATTAGTGGAGGTCTTTGGGCCAAGCAGGTGCCCAACTCTCCTGTTCTGTAGAAGTGCCATGGTGCGTCTCTCCAGACCCCCGTGGCAGGCAGTGGGATGTTGAGGTCTTCCGGTTAGGAGCAGCACGCACGCTGGAAGCCAGGCGGCTCCTGGCGATGCTTCAGGGATGGAGTGTCCAGCACCACTTAGGGGCCATCCCCGTTGTGCTCGGTGCAGAGGGGTTCAGGGCTCGGGACAGTGGAGCTGGGGGTCCAGCGGGGCTACCCAGAGCAGCACTGCGTCCAGGATCACACTCAGCCTCGTGTGTGCTTGGCACACGCTTTACCATCTGAGCTCCCCCCCCGCCACCAACCCCCCTGTCCCCGCTTTCCGGGTGCTGAGTCTTGCCAGAGCCCTGCCTGGGGGTGAGCGCGTCCCCCACCCCGCACCCTCTCTGTGCCGTCCCTGCCTTCCCCAGTGTGCCCGGCGGGAGATGACTCCTGCTTGCCATCCCGGCACCCGGTCAGTGAAGTGGAGCCTCATCTTCCAGAGCTCTCGTCGTACGTGCCCCGGGCTGCAGTGGGTCCTCTGCTCCTTTTTCTCATTCCTCGTCTTTCCAGGGCGCGGAAATGAAGGCAGAGATCGCCAAACTGCAAAAGAAACTGTTGGAGCAGGAGAAGAAGTTGCAGAGCACCATGAAGCACCTGCAGCTGAGCAAGCACCAGGAGAGGGTCATCTTCGACCAGCGTGAGTGGGGCCGCGCCTCCGGGCTGCCCCTTTTGGCTTGGGCAGCAGCACCTCCTTCCAGGTCCCCCGCCATGTCTGTCGTTCCTGGCCCGCACGGGCTCAGGGAGTCCCCAAACAGGTTGTGTTGGAGGGGACAGCTCCGGGCCCGGGACTGCCCACAGGTTCAAGGCCTATGCTGAACCGAAGAACTCGGGCCCGCTTGAGCCGGTCTGGGGAAGGACCTGGAGGAAGTTTAGGGACGTGCTTCAGAGGAGGGCATGCCTGGGAGCCCCAGGCCCAGTGAGGAGCGAAGTCACTGTCCAGGCTGGGCAGGAGGGCCGGGTCAGGTTCCAGAGACATCTCCAGTCTCAGCAATGAGCTGAGAGGGCCTTGAGTCCCTCGGGCAGCTCTGGGTCCCCCTGCAGTGCTGCCTGGCCCCAGCCCTCAGCCTCTGCTGCCCGCTTTCGGAACTGCCGCCCGGCTGCAGGGGGGAGGCGGGCTTGGGCCTGGCTTTCAGGGGCATTTCTGAGACACACAGTCACCGATCACTATCCAGTTAGAGTTCTCTGTCGCTGCCCACCGGAACCTTCTGTGCTAGCCGCCCAGTGCCTAGGCCCACCCCTGGCTTCCTGCTCCCGGCCCCCCTAGAGGGGCAGAGGCTGGTCATCCCGGTGGGGATAGGGCAGGACTCACCCTTACAGCAGCTGCTGGACATGAACTAGCTGGTCCCAGTTCGAGGCTCTGACATGAGCAGGTCTGGAGGGATGAGTAGGAGGTGGAGAAGGTGCAGGAGTGGATCTCGGGGAGGGCAGGTGCTGAGCACAGGCGAGAGGGGGTACAGGCTTTGCCAGGAGGGGGCAGCAGAGGCCCAACTTGGGTTCGACCTTCCGATGCTTGTGTGTGGCCACTCTGTGTGGTAGCAGGCCCTCGTGGCCATAGCCAGAGTGGCCCAGAGGGAGCCTGACCGTGCTGGGGCAGAGCTGGGGCCAGCTTCTGGAGGAAGGAATGTTTCCTCACGGCCACCGCCTGGGACCTGTTTGGGGTGGGGGTGGGGGCGGGGGGGATCTATGAAGCCTTTAGGCAGCACTGGCCCGAAGCCCACATGTCTGTCTTCTCGGGCAACACATTCCTGGCCACCACCCACCTAGGCCTTTCTAGAAGGCCCCCAAGTCTCTCTGAGCCCTGGGAGGTGGTGTTGGGCGGGAAGGAGCCTCAAACGCTGACCCTACCCCCTCCTGGGTGTCCGTACAGGGCGATCTGCCCAGACCCACTCAGGGGTTGGGGGTGCTAAAGGGCTCTAAGGAGGAGAGGCTGGAGCAATAGCACATAGGGTAGGGTGTTTGCCTTGCACACAGCCAATCAGGGTTCAAGTCCCAGCATCTCATATGGTGTCCCCTGAGCACCACCAGGAGTAACCCCTGAGCATCGCCAGGTGTGACCCAAAAAGAAAAGAAAAAAGAGAGAGAGAGAGAGAGACCAAGGCCCTGGGGGCGGTGGGGGGGCAGGTTAGGTGCTGCTCCAGGGGATGCCTGCCCTGTGGGGGCCCTGCTGGCTGCAGGGCCTCGGTTTCATAGTCCACACCTGAGCCCGTGGCCAGGCCCTGGCACCTCGGGGCCCCTCTGTGTGTCACAGGCGTCCAGGACTCCTCCCTGCTGGAGCCCTGACCACCTGGGGCCGTGTCTGAGCATCCCACTCTCTGCTCTCTCCTTAGTGGTGGTGACCCACAAGATCCTTCGGAAGGCCCGGGGAAACCTGGAGGTAAGGGCCCTTGGGGCGGCACCCCCACCACAGGGAGCCCAGGGGACGGGAGGGGGAGGGCACAGATGTGTTAGACACACCTTGCTGGGGGCCAGCGGGTTTGGCTTCACACACTATGCCCTGACGACGCCAACAGCTCAGCGCTGGGCTTCGCAGCGGGACATACCACCCGTGGTGGTGCCTGGGCCCCATGCAGGCACGAGCAGGGGGAGGGAGACCAGGCCCTCTCTGCGCCTGGGCTCTGATCCACCACTGTGTCCCTCCCTGAGAGCAGGTTCGTGTTTGATGCTGGTGGGCATCAAAACCTTGGGAACCCTCCTTGGGCACTAAAATCCTCCTCCTCCTCTCCTTCCTCTCCACAGCTTCGGCCTGGAGGAGCCCATGCAGGAACTCCCAGTCCCAGTAGACCTGGCTCCTGAGGACAATCGCAGCCAATAAAGCCTGTGCTTCCCCCCCCAAGGGGCTGCCTCTGCTTCTCAACGAGCCTAGCAGAAGGGAGGGAGGGAGGGGGCGGGACTGTGAGGAATCCTGTACCCGCCTCCCTCTCAGCAGCTTTCCAGTTGTCTTCCCTCCCCTCCCCCCCCCCTTCCGCGCAGCCAGCCCTGCAGTTTGAGAATGTTTGGGAAATGATTCATTCCACCTCGATGAGTCCGCTCCTCTGTCAGCTTCAAAACCCAGGTACCAGGTGGGCCAGGCTGGGGTCTCAGTAAAGCCCCCGTCAGCTTCTAGTAGCCCTCGGCTCTGCCAAGGCCGCTCAGGTGCCCGGAGAGAGACGGCACCATGTGACGTGGCCAAGGCAGCCGGGCTGGCATCAGGACAGCGTGCCCTGGCGTGGCCCCTGAGGTGAAGCCACCATTCCCGGCATCAAGGAATCCAGAGGGGCCCAGAGTGTGGGCATAGAGTCTGCAGCGGCCTGGCCGGTTCGTTTGTGGAAGGGAGCCACTGTCCCTGTGACTCGAGATGACCCAGGGCAGCTCAGAGGGAGTGGCAAGCTCTTGGTGCCTCGGGACCTGGGCACCTGCAGGGCGAGCGTCTGGGCCCAGCTCAGAGCCCCCCTCTCTGCCCAGACTCCCTCAGCCCCTTTGAGGTCCGAGAACCTGGTCCCTCTTGCCGCCTCCCCATCCCTAGCCTCCTCCCTTATGTCTCATTCCTGCCCCTCCACTTCCTCAAATCTTACTTCCCTTACCTGGGTCAGTGCTCGGCCCTGGGAGCCGGAAGCTGCCTGCCCTGATCCTGGTGGCCTCTGCCCTGCACCAGGTTGATGGGGATGTGGGTCCCTGCCTGCTCCCACCTCACGGTCCCACCTGCAGGCGGCCTTGGAGGATGCACCCCCCAGTCCGCTCCCAGCCAGCCTCTGCCTTCGAGTCTCCTTCCACCTCCCTCGCCCTCCTTGGGGCTTGTGCCATGGCTCTGTCCAGGAAGGCGTCAGGTCCCCAGTGTCCTCCGGGGCATGGGAAGCAGGTCCCCTGCGCTCACAGGGCTGCTATGTGCCTCTCCGAGGCCTTCACCCCTGCATCAGAGGGGCCTCTTCTCTTTGCTCCTCCACTTCACCATCTGTCCCCCGCCCCTTGAGGGCAGCGGTTGGGTCCCTGTCCTCTGAGCTCTATCCCCAAGCACCCCCCTCAGCATGGTAAATGCTAAGCGCGAGGGCCTTTTCCAAGGACCCCGCATCATGGGGCGGGTAAGTGGAGCTCCCCTCCCCCATCTTCAGAGCTGTCGGCTCCCCGGAGTTCTGTGGGGAGCGAAGCCTTCCAGCCCCCGGATCCCCGCCCTGCCCCTGGTGTGTTCACCCGCACATTAGGGCTGGTCCTCCGCTCGGAGCCTCTGAACCAGGAGTGGAGCAAGAGCTTCCTGGGAGCCCCAGGGGTTCCCCTCAGCCTCCCAGGGGTGGGACTCAGGCAAGTCTCTGAAGCTGGGGGGGGGTCGCTGTTTTTCGTTTCCTCAGTGCTGGGGGTGAGGTCAGAATGCAGCCTGGTTCCGAGCCCAGGCATCCCCAGGAGGGAGACCCTGCTGACTTCGCCTGCTGGGGTGGGGGCAGGGGACTCCAGCTGGTCACTCCCCAGGTCACCCAGGGCTCCTGGGTTTAGCAGCAGAGCAGCTACCAAGGACAACTTAGCCCCTTGTTTAGAAGCGAGTCAGCGCGTGAAGGGCCTCAGGGAGGGGGAGGGTGGAGGGTTTGTTTGGGCTGGATTTAGGCCAAGAACAAACACTGCAAATAAGGACAATTTGGACTCGGCAAAAAGCTCCTGTGTCCCCGGTGAGTTAATTTTACCTGCAGCTGAATTCAGGAGGTTTTGAAGCCGCAATCAGAAAATGCGCGAATTTCCCCGCCCGTGAAATTAACCAGCACAAGTGCCTGAGAAACAGGGATGGGGCGCCCCATCTCACCCTCTCACCAGTGGCCCCAGCTGCACCTGCCCGGCCCGTCCTCTTCATAAACCCAACACAGCCAGCGCCTGAGCCCTGAGCGGGGAGGCAGGAGGCAGCTGTGTGTCAGGCCCCGGCCGCTAAGCCGGTTCCCCTGGGAGGAAACTCGACCCAGCCAGCCACGCTTCCTGCCTCTCGGAGCCCCGTGCCCTGGCTGGGGCCTGGGTGGCCAGAGCAGGGACCCAGAGATGCGATTGAGCGCCCGGCAGCCAGTCCGAGGAGAGTGATCTGCTTAATAAGTTCTCGGCAGCGCGGAGGCAGAGAGACCTGCCCAGAGGCTTCCGACCCTGCCAAATTGCCTCTTCAATCTTGGCCATATTTTAAGCCTAACTCAAAAATTCAATTATCAGAATGACTCATCCGGTCTCCAGAGAAGCCCAGGACCGCCTGGGGGGCAGAGCCCTGATCTCTCACCACAGAAGGGTCTTCCCACTCAGCAGAGCCCTGATCTCTCACCACAGAAGGGTCTTCCCACTCAGCTGGGCACCATCGGGGGGGGGGGGGCTTACCTTTGCTCTCGGAGGTTCCTGCCTCAGTTGCTTCGATGGCTAACCCTGAGGCCCCAGCATTGGCTGGAGCATTGGCAATCCGTGGGTGCGCCCGCTTAGGGGAGCAGCACATGGTGGAGGGTCCCTCCTGCCCCACTCAGGCCACTCCAGTCACTATTTCCCAGGACTGTTGCTTCATTCGTCATCACTACCATGACCCAGGGACCCTCCTCTCTCCCCCTACCTGTCTCCCCACAGGTGGCCCTCTGCCTCCCAGCATGCCCAGAGCTTTCCCCTTGCATGGGCGTGCAGGCCCTCTGCCTCCCCTCCCCCCGCCCCCAATCTCTCTGTGCTCCCTTCCCCAGGGATTTATCTCTCTGGCACAGGACCTTTGCACTTGCCACCCCTTGCCTCACAGGCCCCCTCCTTGTCAGGCAGACTCTACCCACTTCCCAAGCCAGTCACTCCCATGTGTTTTGCAGAACAGCCTGGACAGGGACCCCCTTTACACATGGCACGGCAACATGAATGTCCCTTCTTGTGACTGGAGCATGAGGGTGAGAGGGGTTTGGGAATCATGCCTCTCCCCATTACTAGCTGGCCCAGGAGGACACTGGTCAGCGCAGTGATTTTCTCTCCACTGGGCCCCTGGTGCCTCCCACGTGGTTGGCAAATTGCTTCCCTCATGGAATGTTCCCAGAGCATCTCCCAGCTCCTGGAAGGAGTCGGCCGGGTGGGCGCACAGGAGGGATGCCAGCACACCAGGCGCATGCGGGGGGCTGGAGGGGCCAGAGGGCCATCACTCTGCCATGAATCCTGGGGTGGCTGCTACAGGTGGGGGGCAGGTAGAGACGCCTACCAGGAAGAGAGGGCAGGCAGTCGCCCCTTCGGCGTCTGCCCAGAAGGTTCCTGCCTTCAGACCCGACCCCAGCCTGGCCCTGGCTTGGCCAGTCTCTGCCTCCAGTCTCCCCTCAGGGCCCTTCCCATTCAGTCCTCTTGGGCCTCCACCTGGGGGTCCCGCTGTCCCGCTCCTCACCACGGCTACTGCCTCTCTCCGACGCGCCCCCCCCACCCCCGGCAGCCGTGAACACGCTGAGTTCCCCGCTTTGGGGTTTTTAAGGGCCTTTATTATATCAGTGCGGTGCTCTGGCTCTGAATAGAGCCCCGTGCAGCCCATCCCGGCAATGGGCACAGCGGAGGACACAGAACAGTAACGTTCCGCTTCTGTGGAACGAGGACAGAGTGGGGTGACAGACATGGGCTGACCAGGCCAGAGCTGCTTTTGGGGCGTGTGTGTGTGTTTTGGATGGGGGTGCAGGCATGGTCCTGCGGAGGGGGGACACAACTGTGACAACTGGGCAGAAGAGGGGGGGGGCACGAGGTTTCCAGGAGGCTCCAGAGAACCTGGTGGAGAAAGCTGGGTCAGAGGGACCCCGACATCGCCCACAGCGTGTGGGACAACAGCACTCGCCCTCTGCAGCACATCCTGCCGGAACCCCAGAGCAAGGGGTGCAGCTCAGCCCCCCCATTGTGCTGCCTGCCCTGGGGTTGTAGCTTCATCTGCTGCTCCTTTCTCTGCCGCCATGCAGAGACCCGAGGAACGCAGGGGCCCCCCAGCACAACCGCAGGAATCTGGACCTGAACTGCAGCTGCTTTGGATTTTAGGTTTTTTTGGTTTACTTTTGGGACACGTCTGGCAGTGCTCAGGGCTTACCCGTGGCTCTGTGCTCAGGGATCGCTCTTGGTAGGTTTCAGGGGACCATATGGGATGCTGGGGTCCAACCCGGGCCTGCCGTGTACTAGCTGGCCCTCCCCTCTGTACTATGGCTCCAGCCTCATCGAACCCTTGCTTCTTACTAACGGGGGTTCCCCTGCCCTTCGGGCCCCCACTCCCCAAGTGGGGGACACTGTTCACTGTTCACGTGATCCGGGCATGGCCGTGTGCACACACGCTGCCTCCTGCAGGCTTTGGAGCTGCTCCGGGAACCTCTGCAGGCCCCCTTGGAGCCGGCGGGCACGGGAAGGCCCTGTGCAGGGGGTGTTGATCTCACGATAATGCGATAATGACAAAGGGGGTAGCATTGTACCCCCCCCCCCCCACTCTCCACCCCTTGAGCCTGCACAGTGGCGTTTCGGCAGGGAGATTGCAGGGCTGCCCATTCCCGCTGGGGGTCCGGCCTGGCCGGGGGGCTTGGAAGTTGCCCCGTTTACCTGCTGCCTGTAGCCTGGAGGCGCCCTGGGGCTCCTCATCTCCTTTCCACAAAGTCTTCCAGCCGCTGCCTGAAGGTCAGAGACTGGGGTGGTCCCAGCGATCAGCAGGAGCGGCCGGTGCTTCAGGTTCCTGGCAGGGTCGGACGTGAGGCAACTGCACATGTGCGGCTGACTCTGGGCCAGGGAGACCACACAGCAGACAGGGCACGGTGCGTGCCCAAGGCCAGCCCAAACTTGATCCTTGGTTCCCAGATGCCCCCCTCCACCCCCCTCCAGCCCACCAGGAGTGGTTCCTAAGCACAGAGGCAGAAGCCAGCCCTGAGCACAGCCGAGTGTAGCCCCAAAACCCAAACACCAACTAAACAAAAGGCAGCACAATGGGGAGACCTGACAAGCACAACTGATTTGGGGTGGAGGTGGGGTGACAGGGAGCGGACTGGGTGCTGAAGGATGAGGGAGACGACCACACTGGTGAGGAGTGTGGTGTTGCAGTTAGGTCCGGGAGGAACCATTGTGAATAGTATTGCAAGCCGAAAAATCCAAAACAAAAAAGAAAGCAAAGAGAGGGAGGCAGGGAAGGAGGAAGGAAGGGCTCAGAGAAACCAGAAACCGTGCTTTTTTTTTTTTTTTGCTCATCTAAATTTTTTTTTAATTTTTGATTTTAAATAAAAAATTTTACAATGCCAGGAAAAAAATATTTTAAAAGGATTATATATTGGGACTGGAAAAATAGCACAGCGGTTATGGCGTTTGCCTTGCATGTGGCCGACCTGGGTTCGATTCCCAGCATCCCATATGGTCCCCCGAGCACCGCCAGGAGTAATTCTTGAATGCATGAGCCAGGTGTGACCCAAAAAGCAAAGCAAAAAAAAAAAGGATGGTATATTAAGTCTCAATTAAATTAAAAAAAAATTTTTTTATGAATCACCGTGAGCTAGTTACAAGTCTCAATTCTTACATCTGTAGTAGTCACTTTTGGAGGGGACATGAGAGGTGGTGTTTGTGGTGGGGGCTGAACCCAGGGTCTCAATTATGCGAGGCAAGTGCCCTAACCCAGAGCCCAATTGAAGAATTCTAAGGGTTTGGGCTGTTTTTTTTTTTGTTTTTTTTTTTTTACTTTTGGGGGAACCTCACCTGGTGGTGCTCAGGTACTACTGGTGCTGATAGATGCTCAGAAGACGGTGCGCAGGGGACCATGCTACACTGGGAATAGAACCTGGGCCTCCTTCGTGCAAAATATTAGGAGAGATAGTACAGTGGGTGAGGTTTGAACATGACTGACCCGGGTTCAACCACCATCACCCCCTAGGGTCCCCTGGGCCCTGCCTGGAGTGATCCCTCCCGAGAGTGAGGATTCAGGAGTAAGCCCTGAGCACTGCCAGGTGTGGCCCGCAAACAAAACAAATAACAAAATATTTGCACACTCTCTCTAGTCCTGAGCAGTGGTTTAAGTGCTCCCATTTTGCCCATAAAAAAATAAGGTCCTGCAAGGTTTATTGACTTGCTCAGGGATTCCAGGTCTGGTAAATGAAGGAGCTGGTGCAGGAGTGGAGTCCCTAGGATTCTTTCCCCACCCTGTCACCCGTCCCCTGCCTTGCTGTCCCTGAGCTGGCAGTTTAGAGTGTTATTCACACCTAAGGACTCCCGCTCACCATCATCACAGAGCGCCGGCACCTTCTCTATGTTTCTGAAAAAGGCCCTTCTCAGAGCCATTACGTCAGCCGCCAGCGTCAGCGCTGGACTGGGAAGGAGTCCGTTGGAATTAAATCTGAAGAAGAGAAGCCATATTGCCCCGTAGCTGGAAGCCTGTCTCATGAGCTGGGGGAGAAGGCAGCTGGAATAGAGAAGGGATCACTTCTCTATGATGGTTGGAGGGATCGTTTGGGATGGCAGGTGTGTGCCAAACGGGAGATGTGTGCTGAACGTGATGCCAAACATGATAACCTCTCGTATCTGTATTGCAAACCATAATGCCCAAAAGTAGAGAGAGAGTATGGGGGAAATTGCCAAAGAGGCGCGGGGGAGGGGGGTGGTGGTATACTGGGGACATTGGTGGTGGAGAATGTGCACTGGAGGAGGGATGGGTGTTTGATCATTGTATGATTGAAACTCAAACATGAAAGCTTTGTAACTGTAGCTCACGGTGATTCAACAAAAAAAAATAAAAAATAAATTGTATCATACACAAAAAAATCTGAAGAAGAGAGACAAGGTCATCCTTTGAAGTGACAGGGGTGCTCTTTTTCTAAGTGGGGGAGGGGTGGCTTGGGGAGCCCCAGTAGGGTTCGGTGCTTTATTTATTTTTTGTTACACATTTTTATTCCACTCTTCCTTCGCTTCTAATGCACTGGTGGCTTAGAGGAGAGACTTTAATTGACAACAATTGAATAATCAGCATGTAACATGAAAACAAACCCCCGCTTTAAAGGAGGGGGGATATGACCAAAAAAAAGGGGGGTAAAATAAGCAAATGCAGGGATTTGAAGTGTTCGTTCCTGCACTATAGCGACTCAGAAAGAATTTTCCAGGTGTTTGTTCTGCTGGGAGAGGCCCTTTGGCTTCTGAGTGCTAACCAGCCCCAATGGTGACGACCAGTGAGGGTGAGACTCACTTTTCTCCCCAGCAGAGGCAGCTGCCTTCTGAGCCCAGAGAGGGGCCTGTGCCACCATCAGCCATGTGGGGGGTCTCTGGGGCGGGATGGGTCCTATAGTGAGGATTGGACTGTGTCCCTGCGGAATGCCCCATGGACACGCTCTCAGGGTCTCTGAGGCTGATCTCAGCCTCTTTGGAACTGGGTTGTAGTCAATGTGACAGGTTTGGGGGCGCTGTCCTTGGGGCATCAGGGGGCCCGACCCCCTGTGATGTGTCCCTCCAGAGGAGACACACTGGGCAGCGTCAGTGGATCAGGGACCTGCAGCCAGGCAGAGTTGTGAGGGTGGGGATTACAGCTCTCAGCTCAGGAACCCTCGGGATTGTGGGTGCCCCTAGCCACTGAAGGCTTCTTCCCTCCCTCCCTTCCTCCCTTCCTTCCTTCCTCCCTCCCTTCCCCCTCCTCCCTTCCTTCCTCCCTCCCTCCCTCCCTTCCTTCCTTTCCTTCATTTCCTTCCTTCCTTCCTCCCTCCCTCCCTCCCTTCCTTCCTTTCCTTCATTTCCTCCCTCCCTCCCTCCCTCCCTCCCTCCCTCCTTCCCTTCCTTCCTCCCTCCCTCCCTCCCTCCCTGCTTCTCTCCCTCCTTCCCTCCCTCCCTTCCTTCTCTTCCTTCCTTCCTTGGGTGCCAGGCCCACACAGACCTGCCATAGCTCCCAAAACCATTGAGGCACAGACAGCCACTGACAGGGCCACGGGAGCTGTGTATCCAAGCTAAGAGATATGCAACTGTGCCAGGCGCTTGGCACTAAGGCCACATGGTCGGTGGCAGTATCAGGTGTGATGTGACAACACGAGGAGCAGTGTGACAATGCCACATGCTCTGTGACCGTGAAAGGCCCTCTGTGGCCACACTCTACATGTGGGGCCACCTCAGGTGCAAGGTCACCGTGCCAGGGTCTCTGCCACCATCCCGGGGACTGTTTGCAGCCCAGGTTAACATTATGGCTATGGGCAAGCCGCCCTGGGGATATCAGAAGTGTTGCAAGTGTGTGTTCGGGGCCCCAGGAAAGGAACCAATGTTCTTCATCATGGCTTCTGGAAAGCTCAGTCCCGCAGTGGGAAGGTTGTGGAAGGTCACAGCTGCAGGAAAGCTGGGGAGGGCTGTGTCCCCTGCCCCCCTGCCTCCACGGGTGCTGTGCAGGGGCGGGAAGGGTTGGGGAGGGCTGTGTCCCCCTGCCTTCCCCATGGAAGCGATGTTGGAGGTTCATAGGCAGAGGGCAGAGACAGAAGTCTGGGGGAGTCTGTCTGTCGGCCTCACTCCTGGGGCCTCTTCCTGAGCCAGCAAGAGCAGGAGGGGGAGGCACCAGCAGGCCCACACGCTCTTGGTGGCTAAGGCCCACGTGAAGCCCTTAGGCACCACCTGACTGGACACAAGTGACCGAAGTCCACTGAGACCCATTGAGGCCACCAGGGGATTTATTCTTATCAAATCCAGGGGCATAGGGAGGATGGAGCTGGGACCTGGGCCTCTCGGTTGCCCCTGGATGCTGAGGGTCCACTTCTCTCTCCCTCTTTGCTGAGCTGGGGCAGGTGCCAGGTAGGACCCAAGACAACAGTGCTGTGTCCCGTGGCTGCAGAAGGATCCCAGGGTGCGTGCAGACTGTTCGATGGGGGTGCCTGAGCCCCCTGGGGAGCACTCTCGGAGAAGGCAGGAAGCCTGGGAGCAGAGTGTCCTGCACATGACAGGCCTGGGCTATTTCTGTCCTCTGAATTGAGAGGGGGGGGTCTAAATCAAAGAACGATCATTGGTCACACAGTGTCCTCCATCCGAGTGCTGGTGGAAGTGGAGAGTCTCAGATTTGATGCCTGAACCTGGCTTGGGATCCTTTTTATTCCCAGCATATCTGTCTTCTTGCTTCTGTAAATGGCCTCAGTTTACCCACCTGAAAAAGGACAGCCAGGTGCAGGGACAGAAGACTCTGCCCATTTTCCAGTAGGTAGGCATTACACCCACCAACTGACCCTGGCGCCATGTTATTCCATCAACGGCTAAGACCCAGGGACTATAAAACCCAGCTCCCGAAGCACATGACCGCATTCAAGGCCATGTGACCTCTTATCTAATTCTTACTCTTGGAGAACCTGGCAGGCTACCGAGAGTATCCTGCCCGCATGGCAGAGTCTGGCAGACTCCCCGTGGTGTATTCAGTATGCCAAAACCCAGTAACAATGATGGGTCTTATTCCCCCGAAAGAGCCTCGAATGTGGCGCTTTCTAAAATCTCAGGGCTAGGACGAAGGAGACGTTACTGATGTCTGCTCGAGGAGATCGATGAACAACGGGATGACAGTGATACAGTGATCGGACAGGGTACATCTCTCCTGGCTGTCTGTGCCAGGTCCTTGTCGACCCCCAAGGAGGGGGGCCCTCCTCACAGGGAGGATAAATGAGGGGACTTCGACTATAAAAATGCAGTCAGTTGTCAGATGACAACTCAGGGGAGGATGTAAGGCAACCATTTGGTTTTTCACTAAGGGGAGGGTATAGAAAAAACACACTTTCTGGGGCTGGAGCGGGAAGAACTTGATTCTACAAGGATCCCAGAACTCTCTAGAGGGATACGGTTGAAACTTCAACCCCTACTTCTGGAAGATCCTTCAGGGAGAAGTGGCCTAACCCAGAGAAAGGACCAGAGCATGAGAGGGTGGGTGGCCTGCAAATACTTTGAGGATACAGGACCATCCTGCCCCACCCCACAAGGTCCCCAGGGTAAGACTGTGAACCAAAAATGCTATAAGGTCAAGCATCTGGTCAGGACAATACACACATGCACACACACACAAACACAGACACAGACACACTCATACACACACACTTGTATGTTCACACACAAATAGATTCACGCACACATACTGACCCCGCACACACTTATTCACACACGCACTTACACACACACACACACACACACACACACACACAGTTAGAATCTCCTATTGAAAGAATTTTTAAAAATTTAAGTTTAGTAATCAGTAGAGAAAAAAATTCTAAATTTCTAAAATATTCAAATATGGCAGCTTGATTCAATAGATTTTGGAACCCTGGAGTATGGATGGGCTGGTAAAAAAAATGTTTCTAGCAAAGTCTTTAATGGCATGAGGATGTGCTCACAATCAAGTTTTGACGGGGGGAAGCAGGAGCCACACGTGATTTGATTTCAGGAGTGTTAAAAAAGACAAGTGGAAGACAGGCCGCCACCATGACACCAGGGTTTAAATCCGGATTGTGGGCAACATTTATTTCCTTCTTTATCTTTCTGTATTTATCACGTAAGAAATGTTACTTATATTACTCACAATAAAAAAAATTACAAGAAACAATATACTTTTAGAGCAAGAACAAAAAAGCATAAAAGGTTATAAAAGGGAACCCAGCCCCATGTAATTTATAAGTGATGCTCTCTTAGTGGAAAACCACTATAATCTCTCCTACGGGGGGTTTCTTACTGTTTTCAGAGGCATAGAACATGGGGATCATATCCAACTGTTCTAGAAAGCCCATGTGAAGCATTTGTAAGAGCACAACAGAAGAACTGGCCATAACTAGGTTGGGGTCCCCCATGGGACAAGGCAGGATTCAGGTGAGTGACCTACAATCATGAGGGTGGTTTTCCTCACCAGGGGTGGTTTTGTCCATATCCCCCCTCTCTCTTGCCATTTGAAAACATGAGCACACATTTGGGGGGGCTGGTGCAATTAGGGGTGTAGTCTGTCATCAGAGGACATAACTAACTGATGGCCAACCCAGGTTGCAAAGCAGTAACTATGGTAAGCGGGGGTCTCATGTGGTGCCTTTTCAGCTTGAATTTCATTTTGCTCAGCCCCTCCTGGGACAATTGTTGGCATCTCCATTTGGGGAGGGGGGATTTGCAGTCAAGGAAGCTGAGGATGGGCAAGACTTTCTTTATAAAGTTGTTTTTGTTTGTTTGTTTTTGTTATTGAATCACTGTGAGATAGACCCTTTCAAAGCTGTTCATGACTGGATTTCAGTCAGACAGTATTCCAGCACCCATCGCTCTGCCAGTGTACATTTCCAGGACCAGTGTTCCAAGGTTTCCTCCGAACACCTACTCCCCGCCTGTCTCTGTGGCAAGCGCTTTTCTTCTCTGTCTCTCTGTCTCTCTGTCTCTCTGTCTCTCTGTCTCTCTCTCTGTCTGTCTCTCTGTTTCTCTCTTGTCTCTCTCTTTTTCTCTCTCCTTTTGGGCATTGTGGTTTGCAATACAGATACTGAAAGGTTATCCAGTATATCCCTTTACTTACTTTTAACTTAGTTCTTGTCCGGTGTGAACATTTCCAGCTATTATTGTCATACAATAATAGATTATTTATTTTACTTACCCTCCGGGTTGGGCAAGTCTTGATGGAGTTCACCTGGTTCCTCACAGGACCTGTGGAACTTCCTGTTCTTTTCTGGTGGAAAAGGGGGACTTCATCTGGAGAAATAACAGAAACAGGAAGACAGACGAAGCCCTAAGCACTTCAAGGGACTGTGTATTATTGGCTCTGATGTCCTTCAGTCTGTACACAGACACGTACCCAGCGACACAGAAAGACCCAGAGTCCTGTTCTCTCAACTGGACAACTTGGGCCGGAATTCAGTCTCGTGCCCTCCAGTATAGCACTGGGCACATTGCTTTGTGTGTGGGAAGACTGGGTTTAAGCCCTGGCACTATCCGATCCCCTGAGCACTTCCAGGATTGATTCCTGAGTATAGGATGTGACTTCCCACCTCCCAACCCCCAATAATAACACCCCAAAATGAAAGAAACTCTGGTTGGTCAGACTTGGTCATGTGACCTAGGCATAGGGGCCTGGAGGTGGGTCCACATGGCTGGTTTTGAAAGTGACTGTGGGGCCAAGAGTTGAGCCTATGATGCAGTTCCCAAAGCTGGACAAAACCATCTGCTTCTCCCCTGGATGCTGTCTCTGGCAGGAGCACACCCGGACCCCAGGATTTCCTCCTCCTTCAGAACCTTTGTCCTGCTGGCCTCCAGAACCAATGAAGAATAGACTTCTGTGAGGATATCAGGCCCCTGGAGGGTGGCTGCTTGTTACAGTGGCCAGGGGGCATGCACGGGGAGGGCAGCCTGGCTGGGAGCCAGTAGTGTCCAGTGTATGGATGGCTCAGAAGACTCTGTTTGGCCTCTCAGACACCTGTGCAACTTCCCTCTAGTTCTGGAGTGCTGGACTCTGCCCAGTAGGAATTCTGCAGGGGTCTTTCCCCTTCATCCTGGGGGCAGTCTTGGACACACTGTTCTTCAAAGCACAGCCCTCACCAGCGTCCCCCACCCCCTCTGTGACAGAGCACCATGACGATGCTGTCCCAGGGCCAGCCTGACTGTTGGCATCTGTGACACGGGTCCCAGAGGAACTCAACCACCCGGGACATCCTGCACTGACCTCTGCTGCCGTGGCCACTGCTGCCCTCGACAACCCCTCTGTAGATTGTTTATATACTGTTTATATTCCAGTATTTTCACACGGCCGCCATGAATTCCCATCTGCTCAGGAGGGGGGGGGTCAACAGTTATCAATATTGTTCTCTATTTGAGTCACTCGTTTCTCCCCTTTTTTCTTCCCTTTTAGTTCAATCAGTGCAATTTGCCTTTCAAATCAGTGTGTCTCAATTTTTCATGTACTAAGGAATCACCTGGGGAGCTCATTACATTTTAGATGCTGGGTTAGCAGTGGTATGGAAGGGTCTGAGAACTAACACTTCTGGCAGATGTGCAGGTGAAGCCGATGGTCCCTCCAGGAGGCCCTTGAATGGCAAGTCCTGGGCATCACCTTGCTTCTGGTCATATCTGGGCCACTTCCGTGGTATCTGTGCACTTCTAAAATAACCCAACATGTGTAACACATATTTTCTTGGTTTGAAACTTCTTTTGATCTTTTCCTCTTGTGGGGGTGGGGGTAACATCCAGTAGTGTTTGGGGGCTTCTCTTGGCTCTGTATTTGAAGTAATTCCTGGTGAATGGGAGGTCCCTGTGTTTCTCTTTTCTCTCTCTCTTTTTAAGCAAATAGATTTTCTTTTATTTTATTTAAAATTTTTTTATATTTTAAATTGAATCACAGTGAGATACACAATTACAAAGTTGTTCATGAATGGGTTTCAGAAATATAGTGTCCCAACACGTGTTTCCTCACCAGCTCTCTCTCTCCCCCACCCCCCCATACACGCTTTCTCTCTCTCACACACATACACACACTTTCTCTCTCTCACACACATATACTTTCTCTTTCTCCGTTTGGGTCTTACATATACCGAAAGGCTATCAGGTATATCCCTTTACCTACTTTCAACACTCAGTTCCTGTCCAAAATGACAGAATGATCATTTCCAACATTACTGTCATACTGTTCCCTTCTCTGTGCCACTCCACCCCCCCCCCCGCCATGCTCACACATACACACACACACACACACACACACACACACACACACACACACACACCACTCTTGTACCTGTGCCTTTTCGTTGCCAAGCTTTGCTCAGGACCCTGAAAGTGAAGTTCCTACCAAGTGATTCTCAGTGAACAGGGTTAGAGGGTCTGGGCATACCCTCTACTATTATGGAATTTCAGACTGGAAGAATCAAATGCGCACTCACAAAGCTTTAAAAGCAGGACTTCTTCACAGTGGACCCAGCTGGGCTGATGCTCTTTCAGACTGGGCCCAGAACAAAGTCAAGAGTTTAATGTGATAAACTATCCAATGGGACTGGGACATTTGCATATAGCACGTGGACAGGCACAGAAGTTGAAATTCCTAAGCAGGGCCAGCACCATTTCAAGGACTCTGAGCTCATTCTGTAATTCCCAAGGCGGGGGTAATCTCAAGGCTGCCCCGCACACATTCCAGGGGCTGCCAGTCTGTTTGTGGCAGCCTTTCATTTCTCCAGTTCTCGGCTTTTTGTGATGGAGGCAGGGGGAACAGGGACCCTGGAGGAGGGGACCAACCCTGGATGAACAGGCCTGAAGGAAGAGGCAAATGTGAGGATTAAGGAAAGAGAATTGATAGGTTAGAAAGGGATGGAGAGGAGTAAAGCGAAGAAATATAAATTTATTGGGGTGCGTTTCCGGGTGGACCCCATAGGCCCCTGGTGAGGGTGGGGTAGAGCCGTGCCCTGGGAAAAGCTAAACTGGATTTTAAATTGTCTTGGACAGGAAATAGGAACAGAGGTTGGTAGGGCTGGGGTGTTTGGTCTGGCCTTAGACTATCTGTAAGGGGTTGATGTGAGGACACATGGAATGCATCTGTGTGGTTTTCTGGCGCCAGGGGGCCCCTAAGTCCTGTCTTCCAGTGGGTGCTTGGTGCAGAGTGATCTATGATTCTGGGAATGTCTTTGTCTCATCAGCTGGTTGCCATTTGGTCCCGAGAAAACCTTACGCGACTGAAATAAGAGAGAAAAAGCATGGGATCAAAGTAGAGAGAGAGAGAGTATGGGGGAAATTGTCTGCCATAGAGGCAGGGGGAGGGTTGGGATGGGGGGGATACTGGGGACATTGGTGGTAGAAAATGTGCACTGGTGGAAGGATGGGTGTTCAATCATTGTGTGACTGAAACTCACGAAACTCATGAAAGCTTTCAAACATGAAATCTTTGTAATTATCTCGTGGTGATTCAACAAGAAAAAAATAAATTAAAAAAATAAGAGATTGTATGGGATCAGGGAGCTAAGAGCTCCGAGGACTAAATACCCTGACTGTCCTCCATGAACAGTATTTATTGCTTACAATCAATAATCCGTAAAAGGAGAACACATTCTTTGGTGAGGCGCCTAACAGATCTATCGTTCGTTTATTGGGATAAACATACATGTGAAGGGCTTTCTTAAAGGGAAATTCTTCCGGGGGGGGGGGGGTGAGGGGGACAGCAACAGAGCAGACAGGACCCCCGCTGGGATCAGTAATCCAGGGCAGCAGACCATGTATGGATTCCATCATTTTGGATTCTGGTTCCCAACAGGGCTCAGTTCCCTCCTCATGGGGGGCACTGGGTTCTGTTTTCTCATCCCTAGAACCACCTCTTTGGGCTTCCTTAGCTTTGTCTCTCTTGGGCTCAGCTTTGGAGCCAATTGTCTCCTTTCCCTCCTCGCAGGGCAGTCAGGCACCCTGTGCTGTGTGTATGTGGAGGGGGCGCAGATCTTAGTGACAGCTCAGGAATAGAACTGCCACCATCAGCAGCAGAGGAAGTGGTCTCCTGGGAGTCCCTACCTGCCCCCCTTGAGATACGGGCAAGTTGTTATTGTAATTGTCATTTGGGGGCCACACCTGACAGTGTTCAGGACTTTTTCCAGGCTCTGTACTCAGGGATCACCATGCCTGGCAAGCTTGGGGAATCGAACCCGGGTTGACCATGTGCAGAGCAAGTGCCCTACCCTCTGTACTACTGCTCTAGCTTGAGGTTGGCACGTTTTGCTAAACTCTGTTTAGAATTTGGGGGCCTGGGGCATGTGGGGCAGACCTGGCTGCCCTTTGCACAGTCTCCCTTACCCCCAACTTTCCCGAACCCCTGTGCAGCCAGAAGTTGTCTAAAGCCTGTGAAGCCTTCTTCCATGTTCTTGAACCATAATGATGCTTAATCAATGTTGAGTGAATGAATTGCTTTCTCTAAGAAAAGATTTGGGACCCCTGAGAAGCTATTGTTGAGTATGCAAAGGGGGCTATTGAACAAAACTCACAAGATGACTAAAAGGTAAAGGCCCTCCCGTTGATCATCGATTTGCTCGAGCGGGCCCAGTAATGTCTCCATTGGAGACTTTGTTGTTACTGTGTCTGGCATATCGAATACGTCATGGGGAACTTGCCAGGCTCTGCCGTGTGGGCGAGATACTCTCGGTAGCTTGCTGGGCTCTCCGAGAGGGGCGGAGGAATCGAACTCGGGTCGGCCATGTTGGCTGTGTGCAAGGCAAACGCCCTACCGCTGTGCTATCGCTCCAGCCCAAGATGACTATATGACTGTAATGTGTTGCCTCTGGGTCCAAAAGAACACGTTAGAATCTTCTGTGGGCCCCAGAAGTTAGAACCGAGATGAACAAATGCCCCAATGAAACACAGAGATAGAGGAGATAGGGAAGTTTTACAAGGGCTCTAAAATGCAACGAGATCATTACAACATCCCCTGAAGCATCAACTTTATGGAAAAATCAAATTAGACGTGTGGAGGACAGTCTTAAAGGACACCTTCAGAAGACAGAGGAGAGGGACAAAACGAAGACGTGGCAGTTCTTGGGAGAGTTGCAGGGCAGATTGGCAGAAAGTAAAGGCATGGTGTGGATCAAAAAGGCCCCTCCCTGCTGGCCAAGACAATGGCGGGCCTGCTCTTGGATATATCTGGATATTATGTTAAATTACAAGGAAAAAAAGATCAAAGCAAGTAACTTGCAAGGATCCAGGCAGGAAAAAGCAAAATATCTAAGAGGTGACCCAGCAAGGAGCAAGTCAGGGCTGGTTTCAGACTTCCTTTGAAGCAACAGACTCGCGTCTACAGAGTTGTTAAAAAGAAAGGGCTGTGGCTTGATGACTTTCTCATCTTCCAAAGACTTTGACACAGAGAGTCTTACAAATTGTTTCCTCATTTGTCAGACTGGGCTCCCTTCTTTCAGTCCTTCCGGCAGGAGACTGTTAGAGAATAAAATGACATAACGCAGGCAGCAGACTTAGCAGGGTTCCTACTCACCCTGGTTTTCTGTGATACTGGCCACAGCACATGATCATTAAAGATGCTCTCTTCCATGGGGCCACATTGAGGTGGGGGTTTTGAACTTCTCAGATGTCCAGGGGAACTACTGGATCTTTTAATTTGAAGCTCAAGAGAGAGCTTTGAGAGGGAGGTGGTTTTCAAAGAGAGAACGTGGGGATGAAGATGGTTCGCAGAGCCAACGGGACAGATTTAAGCACCAGGAAAGTGTGATGTTTGGGTATGAGAGGAGGTCACAGTGCACCACGCCTGAGGATGAGCAGAGGATGACCTAGGACAGGTCCAAACCCAAGCTAAGCTGGCTCATGGGATATGTTTTTGGCTGGGGATCCCACTAGACTGTCCATGAAGACCAAGTTACCTAATCTATGGCAAATATCTCTTTGTGGATGTACCACGATCAGCCAGAAATCTCCAGGCACTTGCCGGGACGGTTATGGGGCCACCAACTGTTTATTTACTATTCCTCTCCGCCCCTGCAGCATTTGCCCTGCCCAGGATGGCAGGTTTAACTGTTGGCACTTGAGTCTTGTTGGGGACTCTGCCGGTCAAGTTTTCACTCTCTTCCTGTCAACACGCGGGGCCTTCACTCGCACTGTCCAGATCAGGGTAGATTAATTGGGACTAGACCCTTTGGTGCTTGAACATGGTATGATTAGGGAAATGTACAAAATCAATTTGACCCAGCCAGATTCAATTCTCCCTAATCAGAGAGATAGAAAACTCAAGTGGAATAGTGCAGAAGAAAATGACTTTGTTCTGGCAGTTTCAATGCCTCCTGCTGTAAACTCGCCTCGTAGAGTCTGGACAGGCTGTGCCAGGGCACTGGGAAGGCTGTTACCTACTGCTTCCTCCTCTGAGAAATCCATTTCCTTCCCTGCCACACCCGGAGATATCCCGCTTCCTCTGAGCTGCCCAACTGTGCCCACGTTGACAGCTGAATGGGGACCCTTTGAATCATTTCTGTACCTTTATTCTTCTCTTGCTGCTTCTGATTTTTGTGTGGACACACTTTCTTTTGGGGGGGATAGGGGTCACACATGGCGGTGCTCAGGCTTACTCCTGCCTCTGCGTTCAGGGATCACTCCTGGCAGAGTTTGGGTGGGGAGAACCATATGTGATGCTGGGGATCAAATACAGGTTGACTGTGTGCAAGGAAAGCACCCTCCCTACTATACTGTAAATCCAGTCCCTGGGTGGACACACTTTTTAAAATTTTTTTAATCATTTATTTGTTTACTGTGGGAGGGGAGAGTGTGTGTCCCAAGTGGTGATCAAGACTCCTAGGGGCCATCCTAGGGATTCTCAGCCAACAGGGCTAGTGGGTTCAATGCACTGCTCAGGCCTTGAGATACTGGGGTGAGCCAGGGTCATCCGTAGCAGTGCTTGGAGGCTTCTGGGACTGTCTTTGGTGATGCTGGGGCAGGGGGAGGGGGCCTGTGTTGTTGGTTCAATGGCACATGAAGCCCAACCTTGATGCCTGTGCATCAAGGTCTTGGTCCTGGAGAAAGTAAGGGCACTCTGCTGTAACGGGGGCAGTGTGGCAG
The DNA here is from genome assembly GCF_029834395.1 of Sorex fumeus. Classification (NCBI taxonomy): domain Eukaryota; kingdom Metazoa; phylum Chordata; class Mammalia; order Eulipotyphla; family Soricidae; genus Sorex; species Sorex fumeus. The sequence continues at coordinate 10,598,067 of NW_026606186.1, forward strand.
CGTAAAGGATCAGGGAGACCCGCAGGCCCTCTGCATCCTTTTGAGTGGTGGGCACCCCTGGGAGCCGCTATGCAGGGTGGCTGAAGAGCCTCCTGGGAAAGGGCAGAGCACCGAGTCTGACCCCTGCAGGGACTTCCTTGACCCCCGTGGGCCTCTGTGGTCCCAAACTTGAGACAGGGTGGCAGCAACAGGTCTTCCTGCAGGATTGTTGGCCTTAAATTGCATAAAATTGCAGAGCCCTTAGCAGGCTGCTTGGGTCAGCAGCGGGGCGACTGTCATGTCAGCGGTGACAGCCACAGTGGCCAGGACCCCTTTTCTGGAGGACACTGAGCTTCAGAGGTGGCACAAACCATCTTCAGGAGGGTAAGAGGAAAAACTGCAGGTCTGAGAAATGTAGTCCTGGAATTGGGCGGGAAGGGGATGCGTGTCCAAGAAGCTGTTGTCATTTGGTTTGGGAACATAGGGATTCAGGTTTTTTTTTTCATTTTTGGCTTTTTGGGTCACACTTGGCGATGCCCAGGGCTTAGTCCTAGCTCTGCACTCAAGAAATTATTCCTGAAGGTACTTGGGGGACCATATGGGATGCTGGGGATTGAACCCGGGTTGGTCTTGTGCAAGGCAAATGCCCTACCCACTTTATTATTGCTCTGACCCCCAATTTTGCTTTCCGAGACTCCCAACCCCAGAAGCCCCCTTAGAGCAGTGCATTCCAGGAGCCCTTTCTTATCTGTCACTGTCACTGTCCTCCCGTTGTTCATCGATTTGCTCGAGCGGGTCCAGTAACATTGTGAGACTTGTTACTGCGTTTGGCATATCAAATACGTCACGGGTAGCTTACCAGGCTTTTCTGTGACGGCAAGATACTCTCTGTAGATTGCCAGGCTCTCCAAGAGGGGCAGAGGAATTGAACTCGGGTTAGCCGTGTCGGCCGTGTGCAAGGCAAATGCTCCTACCCGCTCTCCTGAGAACCTTGGGCTCCTGTCGTTCCATAGGAGACCCAGTGCACAGTGCAGGACACAAGGGGACCCAGCCAGCAGCAGGGCCGTAGGGGGAAAACCTGAGTATGCCCCAAACCAGCCTCCCAGAAGCCTTACCTGGGGCTGGCAAGATCACAGAGGGTGAGGGATCTGCCTTGCACGTGGCTGACCCGGCCAGGAGTGATGCCTGAGAAAAGTAAGTTTGCAGCAGTAAGTGCTGAGCATAGCCGGCGCGATCCCCCTCAAGCCCAAGCCAACCAAATAAAAACATCCCTGAGCTCCCTGTATATGGCAGTGGGGACCGGGACCTTGGCATGGTTCCACTCACTGATGGAAGCCAGGCCTAGAGGCGAGCTCCTGTCACTCAGCCCATGAGCCCCCACGTGTGGCCAGAGCGCCTGTTTGCCCTGCCAACCGACAGTCAGGGGGTGATGTTGATCCCATGTCTTCCTTCCCAGGTGCCTCCAAGATAACAGTGCCACCCCCTGGGGACCATAGACTTGACTGATGTTGGCTTTACCAATGCCAGGTCTGAACCATTGCTGTGTCTTCTTTTCTCTGTGTCTTGAAATGTAATGACCTGTGAATAATCGCGAATAATTTGCACATTTGACATCATCAGTCTTGGCCAATTCCATCCAATTATTTGTTAATAAACACCCAGAACTCACCCCCCCCCCCCTATCCCCACTCCCACCCTCCACTCACCGCCCTGATACCTCTGGCTGGAGTTTTATATTTCCCAGTTTAAAATGAAAAGCTGGGAGGCTGAGTAGGCTATAGTACCTGTCTCTTTTCTCACTGAATATTTATAAAGATTTTTATTTTGGTGGGGCTCTGTAGCACCCAAGGTTTACTTGCTGATCATTTGCATGGTGAATTTTTTTAAAGTCCTAATTATCTGCAAAAGGTCAAATATTTACTTTATCTATATAATTCAATTTCCCAAAGGCCTTTGGGATTCAAATTAACGCCCTTGTAATATCTTCATTGAAAAAGAAGATTAATTATGCTTACATGGAACCTAATTTGGCTTATCAGACCTTTAATATGGCTGTGATCGTGAATGCATTTAAATTTAGGATTATGAGGGTGATCCCGGTCCCTTATTTGGGAGACTTTTAATATTTGTCATTATTTTTATGCATATCATTTTTCCCGCCTGCTCAGGAAAATTAAAATGTCGGTTCTGAAAGAAATAAACATTATGTATTGACATTGGTAATTATGTTTTGGTATTTAAGGATGCATAAAAAACTGCACACAGGGCCTCAAATATAAATTTGCAGTTAATGTCCTCAGACAGGAATTGGAGTCTTTCTGCTTGACTCACTAAGCTAGGAACAGTCTCTCCCTGGGGTGAGGGGCCATGGTAGCTGGGGGTAGGATTTTGGTGCATCATTTTCATTGGTGCCTATGAATGCTTAAAGGTTTGAGTAGCCCCAGACACTCTGAATGTAGGGTCAGGAAGCCTCAGAAGCTGCATGATTGTGCTCAAATATCAGGGACATGTCCCTGTCCCTCGGCGTCCATTGGCAGAGTAGGGTCTGGGTGAAGAGCTTTGACCCCCCCGCCCCCCAAACATACACACATCAGGGCACTAGTCCTGGGAATCTGTGGGATTCCCAAATGGTAAGTCAGAGTTTGGGTTGGTCTCAGTGAGTTATTGCTGCCTAACAAATCCTTCCTATGCCTAGTGACTTCAAAGAACTCTTCAATGTTTTTCTAACCTGATGCCCCCTGCCCCTCCCCCCACCGCTACCCCAGCAATTCTGCTGATCTGGGCTGGTCAGGCACATCTGAGTATACGTTAGGTCAGCTGGCAGGTGGGTTGGGACTGGGCAGGGGGCTTTGGGTGAGGTGTCTTGTGTGTTTCTCATTCTCCAGCATAACAGGAGGAGGAGGAGGAGGGGGAGAAGGAGGAGGAGGAGGAGGAGGAGGAGGAGGAGGAGGAGGAGGAGGAGAAATAGGAAAAAAGCATTTGCAGGTGTTCGCTAACATCTGGTTTGCTCAATCTCATTGGTTGAAGTCAGTGACATAGCTGTGTCCAGTGACAATGTGGGGAGGAACAAAGAGGAACCACCAAACCCGGGTTGGTGAGGTGGTCAGTCTAGCCCAGTTGTCATCTCGGCTCTGCCCTCACTGGCTTTGGAAACAACGGCTTGAGATGGCATGGAGTGGAGATTCAGTCTCATCTGTCAGGGAGGAGAGACACAGTGAGGTTAAATGTGACAATCCCATTGAGGGCAAGTAGCTGCCCAGGAATCCTGATGCAGAAGGCCAAGGGAGGATAAATGCCCAGACATGGGCATGGCACGATTGCATGGAAAATCAGGGCCAGGGACATAGTTCAGTGGGCTGAGCACAAGTTTTACATGCAGGAGTCTCAGGTTCAATTCCTGGCACTACTTGGTTTTCCAGACACTGATAAGAGTGGCCCTCATGTTCTGCTCAATGTGACCCCAAACTTAAACACAATAGTGAAAAATTGGAGCATTTCTGGTATTCTACATGGAGGCCAGCACCTGTGTGATCCACTTATGCAGCTGGAGGCACCAGCTTCTTGGAGGGTTGCATTGGAGGCCATGGAGGGGCTGGGAGGAGACTCTGTAGACCTGGGAATGTATCCTGGGGACCTTAAATCCCACATTCAGAGACTATATGATGGGAGTGTGGGACAGGGCGAGCCTCTATCTCCTGGGTTCTTGCCCTGGCCAAGTTGACTCAAGGTGTCAACTCCCTCCCCCTTTGTCCTTTCCCAGCTCATTGTTACTCTCCACTTGGTTCTCAGGAGATGCCGCTCTGCTTTCTGAGTCTCTAGGTCTTTCTCTTCTAAATGCTCCATGTAGCAGGATTCCATTTTCTGTGGTCTTAGGGCTTCTGGTTTTCTTCACTGAGCAGAATGTTCTCCAGACTTGTCCGTGTTATAGCAAAGGAATCTTATTTCTTTCTGTGGCCAAGTACCAATCCATTCTTTTTCCGGTGGATAACTAAAGATAGCTCTGCTATCCATTAATTTTACTTTTTTCCTCTTCTTGAGCCCCAAAGTGTTTACTGATTACAAAATGCAATGACTCTGCCAGATTAAATGCAAAGGAAGAGACTATATCTCAGGATTTTTCACAGGAAGAAGCTCATACAAATGGGACTCCATTCCCAGGCAGATTGCTTTAGCAATGAGAAATATGCTCAGTGCACAGAAATAAGGATCAGTATAAAATATGATGGTAATCTATAATCTATATTATGCAATATTATATGGTCATGTAGTTTTATAGTCTTTGACATGAAAGACTATTCAGGATGTGAAGTTGAGCCAATTATATGATTCCATTCAAATTTTTAAAATTTAAACACCCTGATATACAAAGTTGTTCAGAATACAGTTGTTTCAGGTATTCAATGTTCCAACACCAATCCTACCACTAGTGTGACTTTCCCCCCACCAATGTCCCCAATTTTTCATCTACCCCTCAAGTCTGCCTTCTTAGTGGGCACAAAAATATTTAGTTCATATTGCTTGTTACAGCAACACTGTAAACAAAATTATCAGGAAATAGATAAATAAAATTAAATTGTGGGGCCGGAGTGATAGCACAGCAAGTAGGGCGTTTGCTTTGTGCACGGCCGACCACGGTTCGATTCCCAGCATCCAATGTGGTCCTCTGAGTACTACCAGGAGTAATTCCTGAGGGCATGAGCCAGGAGTAACCCCTGTGCATTGCCAGGTGTGACCCAAAAAGAAAAAGTGAAAAAAAGAAATTGTAATCATTGTTAGGTCTCACAATGGTGTTACTAAAGTTATGGTCTGAGGATGTATTGAACTGGTTGAGGCTTCTGTGCTGCTTTTGCTCACTGAACATGGTGGGCGTCTCTGTGACTTTCCAATAAGACTTACTAAAATCCTGCTGTGAAATTTGGAGGAGGTGTCATGTGAGGCCACATATGCAGCCACTTGCTCCGGGAGGCTGTCAGCTGGGCTGTCTACATGTTAGAGAATGTCGGACATGGGAGACTGCTGGGCCTATTCAGAAGGAGGGGAATCTGGCTCCCCCTATTCTGGGAAGGACTCAGAGTTTACAGTCTGGAGTTCAATCTACCTGGAATAATTTGGTGGCTTGATGATGCATGCGTCAGGCTCATCCAAGTGTGTGGAGAGTGGTCTCAGCATGACTTTAGCTGGGCCCTGGAGGTCTTCAGCTGTCGGGCCCTGGTGAGGACAGTCAGGCACAGGGTAGGAGACTCTGCTTTGTTCTCTTCCGGGAGCTTGGTGTGATAATGTGATAATTTGAGCCTCGTGCATAAAGGAACCGGCAGAGGAACCCAGGTATGCGGGACCCGGGGCTTAGATCTCCAAGCCTGCCCGATTTGGGACTGGACCTTCCAGTAGCTAGACAGTTACACCCACTAACTGCCGTGTAACCCCAACAACGGCCAGGATCCAGAGATTATCAAACCAAGCTCCTGGAAGAGAACAAAGCAGAATCTCCTACCCTGTGCCTGACTGTCCTCACCAGGGCCCGGCAGCCGAAGACCTCCAGAACCAGCCTCAACCATGCTGAGACCACTCTCCACATGCATGAAGGTACCAGCAGCAGAACAAAGGCATGCAGGTCCCGGGATTGAGATCTCCAAGCCTGCTCAGATCGGGGCTGAGCATCCTCCACCCGGATACTCCACCTTCCAGTAGGCAGGGGTCACACCCACCAACTGCCCTCCAGCACCGTGTAATCCCATCAACAGCCAAGACCCAGAGACTATAAAACCCAGCTCCCGGAAGCGCGCGGCTGCGAATGCCTTGTTATCTCATTCTTGCTTTTGACAACCTGGCAGGCCACCGAATGTAACCTGTCCACACGGCGGAGTCTGGCAAACTCCCCGTGGCATACCCAGTATGCCAAATACCAGTAACAGTGATGGGTCTCATTCTCCTAACCCCGAAAGAGCCTTGAATGTGGCACTTTTTAAAGTCTCAGGGCTAGGATGAAGGAAACGTTACTGGTGCCTGCTTGAGGCAATCAACGAACAACAGGATGATCGTGATCATGATTATGTATATTCCATTTTTATAAAATGATGCTTTCATGTCATGCACGCCTAGAAGGAGATTCACCCAAACATGCACATGAAGGAAGGGTGTAATTCCAAATGGCATGCAAACATTTTTTGGGGGGTGGGGGAGTGAAACTGGGGCCAGGCAATTGGGGCATCATGAGGTAAACCGACAGGAGTGTTCACTCCCCCTCGTGGACACCAGGATGTCGCCTGCATTTGGGAAAAGGACCTCCACATTATCCCTCTTGGTGAGTACTAACAAACTGATAGACTTGGTGAGAAAATTTCTGGCTCTGAGCTCACTAACAGCCAGAGTAAAGAAGGAAAGATGCATTGACAGCTTATTTTCGGTTGCTTTTGGTGACTCTGGAGAGAGGAGAGACCTGCTCCTCCAGGGCTTCTGGGAGAGGGTCTTCCCCACAGTAATGACTAACTGCCAGCGAGCCGCAATCACAAGAGTCCCTGCTTGTAAGAGCCATGAGGGCAGTTGGTGAGGGGCTTATCCAGGCCTGTCAGGGGAGCTGCTCTTGACTGCCAAATGCATGCTGGGCTCTCGTAACCCTCACCATTCCAACTCTCGGGCGCAGAAACACCACCCGACTCCTCATCTTGCAAGATTTCCATTTCTTCTGAGAAATGATTGGCCCTGACTCGCTGGGTGACTAGATGAAGAGTTGCAGGCTGGTAGCAGGGCTGGGAGGTTGATTCCCATGGCATCGGGGGCTGCCTTCTTTGCACAGACCTTTCCATGGGAACCCTCAGTGGCTTTTCCACAGAATCTAAAGCTGGGAATTAATTTATCAGCAGAGTGTTGGGGCACTTCCTGATATCCTACTGAAACCCCCAATTCGTTTTGCTCCCTGAGCTCAGAGAATTTTTCCTCAGATGATGATCTGACTCATGTTTGGGGACTTGGAATGCTGAGGTTACTTCCTGCCCCATCTCAGCCTGAACCACATTAGACTCTTGCAGTATTTCCCACACTGGGACCCTTGAGACACTCACCTGCCCTGTCCCTGTTGGTTCTTCTGGCCATCTCACATTGTTCCTTCAGGACTCAGAACTGTTGTCACCTCCTCCAGGAAGTCTCCCTGACTCCCCACACTGGGTCATGGTTCTCACTCTGTGTCCGCCTCTGCCTCACACCTCCTCTACCTGATCTGTCAGTCTCATGGGTCTGTCTCTTTCACTGGCCAGGGGCCCCTTGCGGCCACCTCTGTGTTTCCAGCATCCAACACAATGTTGGACTTATGGTTCAGGCCCAGCCCTACTGATGGCTGGCCCCTTATGATGCCCTACTTGCCTGGCCTGTTTCACTTCCCTCCAAAAAATGTTTGCATACCATTTGGAATTACACCCTTCCTTCATTTGCACACTTGGGTGAATCTCCTTCTAGGTGGGTATGAAATGAAAGCATCATTTTATAAAAATGGGAGATTAAAATGGGAGATTAAGCCTTTGTGATGTAAGTGTGTGTGCGTGCGTGTGTGTGTGTGTGTGTGTGTGTGTGTGTGTGTGGTGTGCATGTACACGCGTGCGTGTGTGATGCAAGAAAGACAAAGTACTGCACAAATCCCATAAATATAAGCGCAGGCAGTTGCATACTTAACCTTTCCAAAGCTCTTCCACAACTCCTGACACCTGACTGCCACCCTCTGAGCTGCACTGGGCTGCATGATCACGTCCGTCCTCCAGCTGGGGAGAGAGGCTCTAAGAGGAGAAGTGACTTGTCACATGTGTGGAAGGAGGCCGGAACAGGTGCCAACCCAGTCTCCCGGTCGCCTCTCCTTACAGAGCCAGGAGCAGGGGGGTTAAAGGGGGCTGGGTCACGAGGCAGCATTTCTGCTGTGCTTCTAAGCTCTGGACAGGATTTGGAGGCCAGGGGACACCTGAGTAGGGGCACAAGCCAGGAACCTGGAACCTGCAGCTAGTTATTAACCATCTGGCCACTGAACTTCCTGACCAATGAACCATCTGACCAGTGAATCACGTAACCACCAAACCATCTGGCCTCTCTAAGCTTGACTGAGGCCATTGGGCCCGCACATGGTGGTTTGATCTTGGGGAACCCAGAGTGTCACGCTTAGAAGGGGATTTAGCCCCGTGGGCCACAGGGAAGGGGGATGAGCGTGAAGTCCAGGAAATCCACAGCAACATTCAGGCAAGAGGCAGTGGTGGCAGGGCTGTGGAGACAGTACATAGGTTCAGGCTCGTGTTTTGCCTGTGTCTGACCATGGTTGGCTCAGCACAAGTTCCTTTGAGCAACCACTGGTTACAGTCCTGGAGGCACCTGAGACTTGGTGGTCCCTGATACTAGACTTCTGCCCAAGCACCATATCCTCAGTCCATAGCATTGAACTGCCTGGCTACTGAATTGTCTGGCCACTAACCATCTGACCACTAAACGGTGTGGTCACTAAGATGCCTGACTCTGAAATTTCTGTTCACTGAACCTTCTGTCCACCGAATCACCTGACCTCTGACCTGTATGACCACTGAACCACCTGACCTTTGAACTATGTGGCCACTAAACTTCCTGACCAGTGAACCATATGACTGCTTAATCACCTAACCGCTAAACCGTCTGGCCACTGAACTTCCTGACCAATGAACCATCTGACCAGTGAATCACCTAACCACTGAACCATCTGGCCACTGAAACTTCTAAGTATTGCCAGAAGTTGCCCTCTGAGCTCTGCTTGGGAGCCCCCTTCCCAGAAATGGTAGGATGGACTGGTGGGGACATCAGGCAGAAGCCAGACTTCTCCTGTCCTTTGTCCTTGGTCTGACCTTGGCTGGGGTTCCCCATCAATCTCTGCCTCAGAGGAGAGATGATGTGCATCCTCTCTGAGAGGTCTCAGGGTCTGGGGGAAGGACCACATTGGCGTGGGGGAAACAGGGCCTAGGGAGGGGGGATCCTGGAGGTGGGGACAGCAGCTGCCACCTCTGACTTCCACAGGGGGTCAGTGTGACATTACAGTTCCTCTTGCCACTCTGCCCCGCACACGCAGCAGGCCCTGGGGTTGAGGAATCTGGGTCAGCGAGTTATATTTGGATCCCCTGGTGGGCAGGCGTGAGGCCAGGTGGGCTGCGGGATGCAGAACCACTTGAGAATCCATTTGGCTTGTTCGTTCTTTTTTGTTCCCTTCTTTATTTTTTTTTTTCTTCTTCAGGTTTTAGAGTTTCAGAAGGAACTTACTGAGAAAGCCACATTTCTGTAAGGAGAGGAGAGCTCACCCTTTCCTGCCCAGAGTTCATAGGGGTCCATAGCTGCTTCTATTCCAGATTCCTCAGCTTCTCTCTCACCTGGAAGGGTGGGATCCACCTCAGGGACAGATCCGAACCCCCAGGAAGGATCCCTGCTCCCCTGGATCTCAGACTATCCTGCACATTTTTACAACTTTCTTTCTTTCTTTCTTTCTTTCTTTCTTTCTTTCTTTCTTTCTTTCTTTCCTTCTTTCCTTTTTGGGTCATACCCGGAGATGCTCAGGGGTTACTCCTGGCTCTGCACTCAGGAATCACCCCTGGCGGTGCTCAGGAGACCATAAGGGATGCTGGGAATCAAACCCAGGTCGGCCACGTGCAAGGCAAACACCCTAGCCGCTGTGCTATTGCTCCATCCCATTTTACAACTTTCTTGGTGGTTGCTGAGGAACCTAGACCAGAGAGGATGGTCTGATTTAGTTTTCTTTTCTTTTCTTTTCTTTTCTTTCTTTCTTTCTTTCTTTCTTTCTTTCTTTCTTTCTTTCCTTCCTTCCTTCCTTCTTTCTTTTTTGCTTTTCGGGTCACACCTGGTGATGCTCAGGGGTTACTCCTGGCTTTGCACTCAGAAATCACTCCTGGCAGTGCTCAGGGGACCATATGGGATTCTGGGAATTGAACCCGGGTCAGCCACATGCAAGGCAAATGCCCTACCCCCTGTGCTATCACTCTAGCCCCTGATTTAATTTTCAAGGATGGGGTTACTCCTGGTGGTGCTCAGGGCTCACTCCTGACTCCGTTACTCAGGCATCACTTCTGGTGGAACTTGGAGGATCGTATGTGGTTCCAAGGATCAGACTCGGATAGATCCTGTGCCAGGCAAACAGCCTCCCCTCTATACTAGCTCTCCGGCCCCAAGAGGGTCTGATTTTTTCTGGAACTTGTGAGTTAGTTGCAGAACCAGGTTGCACTCTTGGGCTCTTAACTGCATGAGCTCCACCAGCTCCACAAGCGATCCAGTTCCAGTGGAACTGTCATTGGATATGGATGTCTCCAGCAAAGAGCCCTTGCATTGGCAAAGTGACAGGAGCAATACTACATGCTTTCTCAGCCAGAAAGTGCCCTTGGGTTTCCACTGGGCAAAGGCTGGAGATGATGCATTGCTGCATCAAATCTTGCACCCAGAATATCTTTGGGGTTTACACTTAGATTTTTTTACAATGCTATTAGAGTGGCTGAGGTGACTAGAGCAGCAGTTGGGACTAGATTTTGGGGGGTACTTCTGAAAGCTAAGCTGGAGCCTGAGCTTCCCACTATCTCCAGGGATTCCAGGATTCAGATTTCAGGTTAGAAATTGATCACAGGGACGCACTTCCTAAACTGACCTTCCTGCAGCAGCCCTTGGCTGATAGATGACCCTTAGCTCTGGGCCAAGCATGGTGCTTCTCAGACTTCAGTGTGGTGAGAATACCCCCTGGCCTGCTGTCCAGTTGCCCAAACACCCATTTTGCTTACCAAAAAAAGCCTGGTGCCCTGTACAGTAGGGAGTGGTCCTCGGCTGCTGCTCTGTGGACACTGAGGACCATGAGTTGAATGAAGACTAGACTCTGCTACTCTTTCCCCCTGGGCATGGGTTGGGGAGGGTGAGGGTGGAGGGAGGGGGTTGGGGTGGGGTACATACACAAGCCACATAGCAACTTTCCTGCCCAGGGCAGGCTCATGTGTTGTGGTAGATCTCTATTGAAGACAGGATAGATAAAAGAGTCTGGTGAGTGGTTTACAGAACTTTCAACCCAGATTGTGGAGGCGAGATGCCCTCCCTCCAGGAGTCCTATCACTGTCACTGTATCACTGTCATCCCCTTGTTTGCTGATTTACTCAAGTGGGTGCCAGTAATGTCTCTATTTGTCCCAGCCCTGAGATTTTTTTTTCTTTGTGGGTCACATCCGGCGATGCTCAGGGGTTACTCCTGGCTCATGCACTCAGGAATTGCTCCTGGCGGTGCTTGGGGGACCATATGGGATGCTGGGAATCGAACCTGTGTCGGCCATGTTGGCTGCGTGCAAGGCAAACGCCCTACCCACTGTGCTATCGCTCCAGCTCAGCCCTGAGATTTTAGCAGCCTCTCCTTACTCGTCTTTAACAACAGTTGGAGGCCCTTTCAGGGTCAGGGGAATGAGACCTGTTAAATTTATTGGTTATGGCATATCGAATACGCCACGGGGAGCTTGCCAGGCTCTGCCCATGTGGGCAAGATACTCTCGGTAGCTTGCTGGCTCGCCGATATATATATATATATATGTATATATATGTATATTTCTCTCTATGGTTTGTTGCCTACTGTCTGAACTCCATCAAACATGGTGTGGTAATTATGGAAAATGGATAGGAAGTGTCCTGTAGCATGGAAGTGGCCTGGGGCATGGCAGCAGTTGGGTATTGGAGTTTGGCTGCCAGGGCTGGGTCCATTGGGGTGGGGAGGACTCTCGCCCGCCCCCCTGTGGGGTGTCCCGAGTGAAAACAGCCTGGCGCGGAGTCCCAGGTGTCCTATATGTGCACTATCTCTACTTTCTTTCCTGGAAGAACTTCCCCTTGAGAAAGCCCACTTCAAAGATGTTTGTCCCAATACACTAAGGCCCTTGGGTGTGTGAAAGACTAGCGGATAGATTAAAATAGGAGTTTCACCAAAGTATGTTCTTTGCTGATGCTGATGCTGATGCTGATTACTGGTTCTGAGCAATAAAAATTATATGTGGAGGACAATTCTGTCTCTGTCTACAAGGCTATGAGTCCCTGACCTCATGCTTTTTCTTTATTTCTGTCTCTTTCCTCGTCTTTCTTTCTTTCATTCATTTTTTTGTTTTGTTTTGTTTTGGGGCCAAACCTGGTAATGCTCAGGGCTTACTCCTGGCTCTGCACTCAAGCACTTGGTAGTGTTTGGGGGTACCAGATGGGAAGCCAAGGATCAAATTCAGGTTGGTCATATGCAAGGTAAGTGTCTCACTCACTGTAATATCTCTCTGGCCTCAACTGTCTCCTCTTAATCCTTGTAGCATCCTTGCTTCAGGCCTGTTCACTGGAGGCTGGTCCTGGGTAGATCTGCACCATGGAATGTCCTCTGTGCCTCTGACCCACCTGTTCTCTTTACCCTTCATGTTTAAGGGTGGGAGAGTTCCCCAGAGCAGCATGAAAGGAGGTAGAGAACTTGCAGCAGGCCCTGTTACCTGTAAACCCCCTTGAGCAGAGGAGCTACTGTTGGTTAGATCCCTCATGGATTTCCTGAGTTCTTGGGGAGGAACAGGAGCTGGTGGCTGATGGAGAATGCAGAGACACCCTAACTCTGCCCTGACAGCTTCTCTACATCTCTTTCGCACACCTTCCCAGTGTTATTTCTACACTCTCCCCCCACCTGAATCTCTGGTTACATTAATAGTTCCCTAAGTATTTTTAATTAGATTTTTCCAAGCAAAAGAAAGTTTCCAAAATTAATTAAAAGTTGCCTCACTGTAATTGTATAAAAGCAGCTTTTGCTTCTGAAAATTAAATTCTTATAATTAAACTCCTCTATCCATTTAAAGATTTCAGTGGAATGTTTATTATTCGTTTATTATGAGGAGACCTTGGGAGGCAGCTGCTCCCACAGCCAGGAAGGGGTGCAGGAGAGGCTGAGACGGAGATTCGTCGTCTTCAGGGACTTCCTGTCTCTAGAACAGAAAGATTGAGAGTTCAGTGCGAGCTTTAGCAGTTCCCAGAGAAGATGCGCTGTGTGGCTTCTTCTGCGTGACCAATAAATAGAAGAGCAGTGGTTGGTGGGAGCGGAAGTGGTAGCCAGCACCTGGTTTGCTTGGTTTGTGTCTCTTTCTCTGCCACTAGGAATGACAATGTCTCAGAAAGACAGAGGCGGATTCGATCAGCATAGGACCTGGAATAAACCTTCTCCTGGAGCAGAGACACTCCCTGCCACATCATTTCGTCATCATCATTTTGTCTATTAGATGGAAATGAAAAGCACTTGCATGTTTCATTGGCAAATACTAGACCTCCCTCTTCTCTTTCATTTCTGCCCGCAAAGTGGCTAAATGTTTTCTGAACTTCTCTCCATATCGAATTCACTTGTCAAGTGCAACTCAGAACATCCTAAGATACTACTAGTGTTTCATTATATTGCATGAACACTTCCATCCCCCAGCTCATAAATGCATTGTGGGTATATTTTCTGCCTGATGGTTTATTGGGAGAGAAGCAAAACTTTTTCCTGGACTGGGAAGATGGCTCTTGGGACTGGAGTTCCTTGGGCTTTGATAATTCTATCCCTGCCATAACATGACCTACAGAACACCATTGGCTGTAGTTCTGGAAGTGTCCAAGCACTGGGTGTGACACTGATGGACCACCAGCATGGCTAGGTCTAAATAGCAATGTTATAAGGCTGGTCAGTGGTCTCTGGTCAGTGGTCAGTGGTCCACTAAGCATTGCTTGGACTAATGCCCTCTCTCCTTCCAACCCCTAGTAGTTCTACCAAATGTCCACCACTTTGCATCATTGGAGTCTGTCCAGTGACTTTTCACGATGCTTTGTTTGGTCCTGGAGCAAGTACTATATACGTTCTAGTTATATAAACATCATTCTATTTATATAAACATATATATGGATATCTATATATCATTAAACAATGGTATAATCTACCAACTACCAGCCTTGCTTCTACTAGATTAGAACCTTCCATTAGATTAGGCTAAGACTAATATTTATTTACTTACCAGCATCTCAGCACCTGAAAGAAAGCAATACTTTAGGATTCAATAAACACACACTGGGATTAATTCACCTCAGGTCAATCAGAGGCCAGTATATGGTAGACCAGTTGCTCTTGGGACAATGATGCTATCGCCTCTTCAGATGCAGAAGCTGAGTGGGGCTTAGAGGATTTGTATATATCCCACAGTTTATGCCTGATCCAGTTTGCACTAGACTCCAAATATCTTTATTCTAGATCCAAAGTCTAAATATTAGACAGATTCATAGCACCTCCAGTACATGTGGAAACATAGACTGTGGTAGAATGAAAATTTAATCCTATTTTCTTTCAGAGAAATAGTCCTTCCTTTGTAATTAGTTAAGTCATGTCAAGGGGTCACAAGCTGAGTTGTCTAACAGACCATAAGTTCCTCCCCTAGAGATAGCTCAGTTTTAGGAACAAAGTTCTCCTATTGGCCTGTTGGATATTGATGTCATTTGAGACTTCATCAAAATATAAAATAATGACACCACTAGTATACCAGGTACAAAAATGCCATTCTCCAGGAAGCTTCTTAATTATTTCCTGGAGCATATTGGTGTTGCTTGCTGCATATTGCTGACAATAGTATTAGATGCTTTGTCTAACACCATTATGTACTTTTCCTTAGATCCATGGAGGCAAAGTACACACATTATATCAGTATTTATAGATGAGGAATAGGGAAGGCTAAGTGAGTAAAATGTCTTGCCTAAGTTCACACAGGTAGAAAGAAGGAGTTACAACTTCTGCAACTTCACTGTGATGCCTCATTTTGCTCTGTTCTTCCTACAAATGCTAGCTAACTGGCTATTTGTATGGCATATTGGAGACATAGTACTGGCACATAGGTGGCATGCAATAAGAGCTGAATGCATGAGTGTGTGCATGAAAAGGAAAGGGGCAGACAGGACTGGAAGCCCACAGTCCCCCATTCAAGGCTGGTTGCTTCTTAGTTCTATGACCTTAGCCAAGTGTTTTCCTTCTCAGAGCCTCTGCTTCCTAGTCTGTCGAAGGAGCTTGAGGAGCTCATCCCTCAGGCCAGCATTAGGTGGATTTTAGTAAATTTGAATGGGTTGACTACTTTTTCTCCAAATGCCACCCAGGAAGACATACTTTCATTTGTGGGACCCTGAGCTTAGAGAACAAAGGTTCCTGGAATGAGGATTATGTGCTCATAAATTTCTTGTCATTTTTTTTTTTTAGACCAACAAGCTGCCATCAAAGTTAGTTGTTGTCTGAGCACAGAAGCGACAGGCGCCTGGAGCAGCCATGCGGGGTATAGGGCCACAGTGACAATGTAGACCATTATGCAAATTCTTGTTAGTTCGCAGCTGCCTACACGCCAGGCGGATCAGCCCTCAGACCCATGAGACTCCCGGAGCCTGCTGATATGCAGGTGCGGCGCTCTCCGAGGTGCTGAATCTGCAGGTGCTGTACTGTCAGCGCCTAGCTTCACCCCCAGAAGTCTCTACAACGGGAGTCCCACTCTGCTCAATTATGACCGAACTGAGCAAAATTTACAGTGATAGCCTCTTACCCATAACTCTAGAGTCTACGAAAGGGGACTTATCTATAATCTCATCTCAATCTCCTGAGAACTCCAGGGCATTTTACTTATGTCCATTAAAAAACATCAAGATAAGTTATGTTGTTTAACAGAATTACCATTTCTTTAAAAGTTTTGGTTTGACCAGAACACCAAAGGGAGGGAGAGAGTAAAAGGGAATTTTTCAGCCACAGAGGCAGAGGGTGGGAAAGGGTGGGGGTGACTGGGATAAAGAAGGAACCACTAAGTAAGTGATGGTTGGAGGGATTGCTCGAGATGGGGAGATGCTTATTGAAAGTAGATTATGGACCAAACATGATGGCCTCTCAGTACCTGTATTGCAAACAATAATACCCAGAAGGAGAGAGAGAAAGAGGGAATGTACCTGCCACAGAGGCAGTGGGTGGGAAGAGGTGGGGTGGCAGAAGGGATACTGGGAACATTGGTGGTGGAGAATGTACATTTCAATCATACAATGTTCAATCAAACATTGTATGATTGAAATGTAATCATAAAAGTTTGTAAGTCTGTAGCTATATCTCACAGTGATTCATTAAAATAAATAAATAAAAATAAAAACAAAACAAAATAAAAAGTTTTGTTTTGATAATTTTTAAGTCTGGATCACCTGGAGATTTGTCTTTTGAGTCCAGGACCACATCTTATGTGATATGAATAACTTGAAATTGTCTTTGGAACTTGATGAATGCTGTATATATTTTGAATTCCCTTGGAGTTCTCTAACTACTTTTGATTGTTTAAATCAGACATAAATTTTGATGGTTCACATTGGAAACTTTACCTCTTAGATGGTAAATAGGTCAAATCTCAGTCAATATTTTTGCTGTTGTTATTATTTTATGAAGGAGAGGAAATGAACTCAGAAAGATTAGGTGACATGTCCAAGAGAGCTTTGGCTATAATGGTCTTTGATTTAGCTCATCCTATTTCCCCTCCCCCACAAATGTCCTTTGATTTCAGCATCTGAGACAGAAACTTTCTTCGATGCAAGCCCCAATAGGTGTCATCCCAGCTATTTTACCTTCCTTACCCTCACCGTACAATTAAACTCCAAGTACTACCAGCTCTCTGTTCTTAGTATTTTGACACCTACTTTGTTCTACCTCTGCCAATTCTGAAATCCTAGACCCTACTGCTCTCACTAGAATCACAGTGAACAAGAACCTAAGCCTCATCTCTGATTTGGGCCATGTGTATTCAATTCTTGCTGCACCCGGGGGCTGCCAGAATGATCATAGGGAAGACCATTAAATAACCAATTGTATTATTTAATTACACCTGCCTTCATGGTTCTTAGTACCAGCACAGGGTCTAAGCACATTGCTAGGCATTTGTGACTTGTGATACCCGACTCCTACCTTCCTCTTTTCCCCACAATTAGTCCCCAGCATTCTATGACCTTTCCCCTTCTCATGATTTCTTACACTGTTGCTTTTGTCCAAATAGTTTTCTCTCCTGAGACTGCCTTTACTCATCTCTTTAGTACTGTTTATCCCAAGGACTCAGTTTTCATGTCATGTTTTCTATGGGAACCATCCCCTGGTCAGCAAGGGTTTGTCATCACTCTATCACTCTTATGAAACAAGCCCCTGTCCTCGACACACAAATTCCCCAAATTTCTAATCCACCAATATGATTCTGTATAATGGAATGAATGCTTTCATCTCATTTCCATGGATTACACTGAAAATAGACACTGGGTTCCATACCCAGGTGCCTATAATTAATAACATACACATTCATACTTGTCAAACAAACAACTAAATCTTTGGGGATTGGATAATCTATATCTCAGCATCAGTTCCATTATTTACTAATGTGGTGATTATAGGTAAGTGACTTAACCTCTCTAGACTTTAGTGTTCAATTTTATAGGATGAGTACAGACTACATTGTACTTCTGATTCATGGCCCAGTGCCTCCCTCTATATAGGTTCTCTCTTCCAAGGCTAGGACAACAGATTTCCTCTGTTCCTCCCCACATGAAGCCCCAAGAGGGGGCACATCTGCCTGTCTCCAGACTTGAATGAGAAGAACTTTGTATTTGCTTCAGGGAAGTGATGCTTATGAATCAACTTGACTAAGCAACTTGGATATATAGCCACATGATTTATTACTCAACACAGACACTCACGAGAGCTCAGGAAGCAACACCAGGCTGACACATCTTGAAAAGTAAATCTTCTGTTAAGTTGGAGGCTCAAAATGGTCCTAAGTTGTAGAATTCCCTATGTGTACTTGTGCATTTGTACACTTAGAATATTCTGTATTCTTGTTTATCATTTGTGGCTTGTGGCAGGCACAAATTTCTTTTGAGGCCCTTCCCTAGGCTTGTATCTACAACATTGCATGTAGTCTTCACAGAGGAAGCAGAATAACGGATCTCCTTAAAGGTAATACATTCCCTAACCCCAGAAACAGTGACTCTTATATGTTTCTTGTTGAAGATGAATGGTGATTACAGATGGAACTAACGTTGTAATTTAAAAAAGTGATATTATCTAGACAGGCCCATCACCACTGTGAACATGTTAAAATGGAATAGGGTGACATGAGAGAGGGGGATGTAGAGAAGAGTGACAGAGAGTCAGAAGAAGATGGAGAAGGAGGAGGGGTATGAAAATCTTGTGTGGCTGACTTTGCAGATGGAGGAAGGGGCCAAGAGCCAAGAATGCAGGCAAGATGAAAAAAGAAGGAAATAGATTCTCCTTGGAAGTCCCAAAAGAGATGTTTCCCTGCAGACAGCTTGGTGTAAGCCCAGTGAGATCAATTTTAAAGGCGTTTTCCTTTAATGGGGAGATGAAAAATTTAAAAGGACTCTAGGGGAAAGTTGGAGAATAGAGAGCATGAGGTATTGATCAAAGATAATCTGTGGTTTTAAGGATGGAAAAGGATAAGGGTAGCTAGGAAAAAATAACAGTCATTGGTAAATTTTAGACTTCCAGAATTTTAAGATCAATGCAGTTGTGTGGTTTGAAGCCAATAAGTTCATGGTAATTATTTAGAGGCAAAGGAAAATGCGTACACACCCCATTCACTGTTTCTTCATTTCTTTCGTGTTCCCTTCTATTTTAATGCCATTATCATAAATTGCATTTTCTATTTTCAAAGTACCATTAATGAAATACAATACAATATGGGTGGCTTTGATGGAGATTTGTTATTTTCCCAAGTGAATTTTTTGAGATTGAAAGCAAGTAGCCATTCCACATTCTGTGTACTTCTTTTACCTTATCTCTCTCTCCCATCAGATCTGATTGCTCTGCAGAATCTCCCCTCTCAATTTCTTTTTTGTCACACCTGACTGTGCTCAGGGCATGCTCCTGGCTCTGTGCTCAGGGATCACTTCTGGAAGTTCTCAGGGGAAAGAATGGAGTGCCAGGAATCGAACCTGGATTGGGTGCATGCAAGGCAAATGCCTTACCCACTGTACTCTCCAGTCCCAGTCTCCCCACCCCCTCAATTTACCAGCTACTATTGGGACACCTATCTATCTGAGTACATTTCCATCCTCCAAGATAATAGATTCTTTCACTTTCAACGTGCCCCAAGAGTCCTTTTGCATTTCTTTTTTTTTTTAAATTTATTTATTGAATCACCGTGAGAAAAGTTACAAAGCTTTCAAGTTTAAGTCTTGGTCATACAATGATCAAACACCCTTCCCTTCACCAGTAATTATTTCTCACCACCAAGAACCCCAATATAACCCCTCCCACCCTCCCAATGCCTGTGAGGCAGATGATTTCTACTTAACTCTCTCTCTATTTTTATTACATTCATTATTTCGACAAAAGATGCACCACTATTGTTTGGAATTTCCCCCAACAATCAGAACTGCTGAAAAGACATTGTGAAATAATTTGTTTTCTATTGCTGGTTATGAAAACCATAAGATGTCACACAGCCACAATAGCGGCCATATGATTTTTGATTTCTAATATTTTACTAATTAAGTCTGGAGGGATTTCTGCCAAGAGCCGGATAATTATGCGATTGGTTTCTGTGCGTCTGGTGCCATGGCTGTGCCAGAGAGCCTCTTGTGGGGGGCAGCTCGTAGCCTCATTCAGGTGTGAAGGACGAGCCAGTTTTGCCCCCCTTCCTATGAGGATGCAGTTGCCCCGTGACTGCCGGCTCATACCTGGTTTTCCAATAATCTCTGAGGTGGTGGCCACCATGCTGCTGAGGTGGGGGAAGGCGGAAGAGACAGATATCCTTTCCCTCCCGGGGGGAGGCATGACGCCGTAGTTTAACACATAGTCCATTCACATTTCTGCTGCAAGCTGCTGAGCTTTGGATTAAGTCCATGTGCCTCTGGAGCCATGGCTGTGCTGGAGAGCTGCTTGTAGGGGGCAACTCGTGGCCTCTCTCCTTTTGCATTTCAATATCCCTCTTCAAAGGGACTTGGGTAGTCCTCAACAAACTTCACCTTCCCTCCCTCCTCATCCTTCCTCCCTTCAGTTCATTCTGCCTCCAACCTATCCCTTTTTCATCTTTCTTCTTTATTTTCATAAGCTATTACAAAAGATAATGATGATACTCTGAATTACTTGAGTTCTGGTTACTAAACCATAGCACCAACTATGCCACTGGACTCCCTCTTCAAGGAGCCTGGGAGAGGCTTCCTGTGACCACTAGGGATGACCTTGACCTACCTAATTGCCTCTTTGCTCCTATATTTAGGATTTCATTTTTACATTTGGGGTGGGGGGCAGGACACCTGGTGGTGTGGGAAGAGTTCTATGCAAATATTAGGAATTGAACCGGGAGGCTAGCACATTTAATAAATGTGATCTACCACTTGAGTCATAGCCTTGCCTTTACCTCACCTGCAGTGTATTTTTAACTACTGGATCACGTCTTCTACATTTAAAATTTCTCACCACAGGAAATTTTGGAGGCAGACACACTCCTTTGTTCCTCTTTCATTTGAATGCACTCTGGAGGGTCCATTCTGACCAAGCAATGATAAAGGTCTGTGCTTTGGGAGGTAGGAGACCACCCTTGTCCAGGAAATTTTCATTCCAATTTCAGCTCGTCCTGGATCCAACTTGCTTATACTTCCAAGTTTCCCAGTGTATATGCCCATACTGGGGCCCAAAATGACTGCAACTTGTCCTCAGGTTGAAGATCAGATGTGGAATATACACTTTCAACATCACAGATAGAGGAACCAGAGTGATAGCACAGCGGGTAGGACATTTGTCTTGCATGAGGCCAACCTGGGTTTGATCCCTGGCATTCCATACAGTCGCTGAGCACTGCCAGAAGTAATTCTTGAATTCAGAGTCAGGAGTAACTCCTGAACATCTCACTGGGTGTGACCTAAAAAAACAACAAACAAACAAAAATCAACACCACAGATAGAATCTCTAAATGCCTAATAAAGAAAACATCAGGTGTTGACTACTCAAAAATATGGAGGCTGATGGTTTCATGTAAAACTCTCCCCTAGGGAGCCAGAGAAGGAGGCAAAGGTTTGATTCCCAGTACCATATGGTCCCTTGCGCATCTCTGGGAGTGATCCCTGAGCACAGAGCAAGGAGTAACCCCTGAGAGTCCTTAGGCATGGTCCCCAAATCCAAATAAAAGAATAAAGTCAAGCCTTTACTTAGGGATGGAGAACATTCTCAGTGGAACCCACTTTAAATATTTTTAGATTGTTGAAAAAAAGTCTTTTTTTTTTTTGTTTTGGGGTCATGCCCAGTATTGTTCATCAGTTACTTTAGAGGGCTTGGAAAAATCACACAGTGCCAGAGATCCAATTCAGGGCTTCCACACATGTGAAGCATGTTCTCCAGTCTTTGAGTCATCTCTCTGACCTCTGAAAAACAATCTTTCATGGTTTAATCATATAGAAATTAATTCTGAATCATCACAAATATTATTTATACACAATAAATATATTAAAAATTTACAAGGAGTTTAAAATCGAAATCAACCAAGAACCTTAATTGTGTTCCAATCTGCTCAGCCCTACAAATACCCATCTGGGTTTCTTTTGTTCTCTTTCTCTCTGTTCCTAAGGTTTTTGTTTTTTCTGTTTGGAACTGCTGCAGGTAAAATGTATTTAATGTACAAATTGCCATTTAATCTAGTTTTCAGTGTACAATTCAGTGAATACATACACAATATTGTTCAGCCACTACCATCGTCGCCAATGGATTGTGACCACCCCAAGCAGAAACTGCACCTTTAAACAAGAGCTCCAGTTCCCACCTCCCCTTGTTAACCTCAAGTGAATGTGCCTAGTCTAGATATTTCATGCAACTGAAAGCATTGAATATATATTTTTATGGCTCAAAAAGATTCTGTGTATGGTTTGACCACATTTTGTTTATCCATTCATCTATTGAGGGATATTTGGGTTGTTTCTGCCTTTGGGGTTTTTGTGATAGCATAGCAGTTGACAATGACGCTTAAATGTCCACACTCTCCATTTTCGATGCTTTGGGCTGTATGCACAGGAGCGGAACTACTGGTATGTGATGACTCTAAGTTGCACTTTTTTTGGAATCTACAAAATGCACCACCAGTGGCCATAGTGGAATCTTGCTCTTCATTTCCTTCCCCTTATTTTTTTTATTATTTCAAGGACCACTATTATGATTCTCAAATCAATGTGCTTCAGTAATTGAAAGGAGAGATGATATAGCTAAGAAGCAAAGCTTCACAGGAATGGTAGCTGAGTTGAGTCTTCTTTTTTTTTGTTTGATTTTGGGCCACACCTGGTGGTGCTCAGGGGTTACTCTTGGCTCTGCACACAGGAATAATTCCTGGCGGTGCTTGGGGGATCATATGGAGTGCTGGGGATCAAACCGAGGTTGGCTGCATAGAAGGCAAGTGCCCTTCCCACTGTACAATTGCTTGTACAATTTGCTCTGTTACACCTTACTCTCATTTCTTCTTTCTTTTTTTCTTTTTGGGTCAACGAGGCAACGCTCAGGGGTTACTCCTGCCTTTGCACACAGGAATTACTCCTGGCAGTGCTCAGGGGACCAGATGGGATGCTGAGAATCAAACCCGGGCTGGCTGATGCAAGGAAAACACCCTACCTGCTATACTATTGCTCCAGCCCCTACTCTCATTTCTTACAGGACCTCATGTACATGCTTATAAACCCAGTGTTCTCTGTTCTCATTTACTTATTCAAAATGATTCACGAACTTGACCCAAAACACAAAACATACAAATATCCACCGAGAAAAAGCAATGTCTATAAATGATGCAAGGAAATCCTACAGCATCCCACCAAGCTGGGTTACACATGAACTGTCTAGTCAAACTCCATGTGTACCTAGATTATGACACATGGAACATCCGATTTTATTTCACATTATGATTAGATATCCACAAAGACCAAGTTATTTCTAGGTATTTTTGGTCCATTGCCAGACTTTTTATTCTAATATAAAAGTTCTTTCAACAGGCAATAATCACAGTGGATTTTAGTGCACATATTTCAAAATGTAGCACAAATTAACACATGACAGATATGCCCCCACATTTTTATATTCTAAGGTACCTGTAAATCTACCGCAAAGTTAAAACTCAGAATCTTTAAAAAGATTTCAGGTTCACACAAAACAAACACACAAAAACAATTCACCTCAAAAAAAAATTCTCTTCCTTTTAATTAGGAGAAATTCTGCAATCTTGTGTGGGAGTTAATGCATCAGAATGTGAAAAATACGCGGAACAAATGGGACACACAGAAAGTGAACGATATAGTTAGTGAATTATGAATATCTGGATATATCATTGAAGACTAAACTCAAAAATACTTCTGGAGAGTGTGAATCTAAGAGAAGACATGGCAGATGAATCTTAAAGGTCATCAGTGGCTGGAGCTGGGTGTGACTTGGAGCTTCCAGACCCCAGTGCTGGTGTCTCTGTTATCCTGATTAATGAGTATCCCCAACCCTCATCATCAAGACAACACTGATGGTTATTCAACACTTCCCATATGAAAGGTACCATGGTGAGTATTGATGTGATAGGCAACCTGAGTTGTAATCTGAGACTAAAGATAAGGATCATGTGATCCAGCTAGAATTTATTTATTTATTTATTTTTGCTTTTTTGGGTCACACCAGGCAATGCACAGGGATCACTCCTGGCTCATGCACTCAGAAATTACTACTGGTGGTGCTCGGGGAACCCTATGGGATGCTGTGAATCAAACCTGGTCAGCTGTATGCAAGGCAAATGCCCTACCTGCTGTGCTATTACTCCAGCCCTCCAGCTAGAATTTATTGTGTGTGCCAGAAACACAGAACTCAACAGGAAGACCTGCTTTTCAGAACTTACAGCAGAGGTGAAGAAGTGTGAGAGCTGATGGAAGTGGGTTCTAATTTTGTCTCTATCACCTCTGGCCATGAGACTTGAGAAAAGTTGCTTAGCTTCCCTGAATCCTCTTGCTTTTTTTGTTGTTACTTTTTTTTGTTTGTTTGAGTCATATATGGCAGTGTTTGGAGTCCTCCTGTCTTTGTTCTCCGGGGGTCATAAAGTGCTGGGGGACTGAACCTGTTCTTCCATGTACTAAGCATGAACTCTAGTCCTTTGGGCTATTTACCAGGCCCCAGATTCCCTGGAATAATCTTAATTATTTCAATTATTCAAATAATTAATAATCTTAATTATTTCACAAGATGGTTGAGATGTTATTTGACACAGTAGCTGGTTTGCAAATGCCAGTCTTCCCTCAGTCTTGAGTGCTAGATGTTGCTCTTGACCCCAGGATGAGTAACATTCCAGTCATGCCCAGGACTTTAGGGAAAAGCTCTTCAGTGTCCAAGATGGTGGATGAGGCCACTTGTGCTGTGAGAACTTCTGGTCTGTGAGAGTAAGTTAGAATAGAGCCTGGTACAATGGTCTTTAAAATTCGTTCAGAGACTATTCTAATTTGGCCATCAGGAGACAAGTCTTTTTGGGGAAAATGAAGGCCAACCAGAATTTTCTGACTCGTTCCAGTGAAATCATTCACTTTCCCCACAATAAGTCTTGGCAACCAAACTGGGCAGATTAAGACTTCCCATAAATGAATCTCTCTAGCTCTCTGTCTGTCTCTGTCTCTGTCTCTGTCTATGTCTCTGTCTCTCTCTCTCTCTTCCTTCCAACAAATACTTACCCTGTTTTCAGATATCCCCTAAACATTATTGATGTTCCTTGAATAAGATACAGAGCTTGAATTCAGACATTAATCTTCCAGTGACTGGGACAAAGGCAGTCCACGAAATAATCATAATGCAGTGTGATGTGGGTGCACACAGAAGCATTGCCATACATTGCTGTGAGGGAAACGAGTCGCCTCTGCCAGGATGGCAGGGAAGGTGTCACTCAAGGGGATATCTGAACCAAAGTGGGACCTCATGTGGGACACAGGGGCTGGGGATAAAGCACAAAAAACGTGGGATGTGAGAATAGCTCAGAGACCAGTGTGACTGGGAGGGGTGGGAAGCGATTGGCTGGAAGAGAGGATAGGCTGGTACCAGACAGCGGTGTGCTGGGGACTGAGTCTTCATCCCAGAGGAAGAAGGTCTTTCGAGCCACTTTGACTGGAAAGCAGCGGGAAGCAAGTTTGTGCTTGTTTTAGTGGCTCTAGAGAAAGATGGTGTTGGATTGAAACTGCAAGGAGATGAGTTGTGCTGTTAGGAGCTGGGCCTGGGACCTTTCTGTGGGGTAAGAAGGTAGCCAAGGATGACTTGGGTTGAGTTAGAAGATGGGGTGATGGAAGAAGAGTCCCCATGGGAGCTCCAGGTGACCATATGGGATGCCGAGGATTGAACCTGAGTCGGTGACATGCAAAGCAAGCAACCTACCTGCTGTAATATTGTGTCAGCCCAGCTGCTCTATTTTTCTCAGGCCCTTGTTGCAGGCTGAGTCTGGGAAACAGCCAGAGTATTTGCGGGAACCTCCTCCTGCATCCCTTCCCACACCCCACCCACCACCAAGGGGGCATGAGACCCAGAACAAAAGAAGACCCTGAGCCTAGGCCTGTCATGTCCCATGCAGCAGTGGTTTGGGACCCACCGTTCCTTCTGCTCCGTTACTTCTGCTCACTTTCACCTACTCTCCGCATGGATGTGGGGAAATGTTTCTCCTCTTCTTTGGCAAACTTGACTTCATCTTACGTGATATCGAGGGAAACTGGGGCCCCCAATCAGCTCCCAGACTCCTATCTTCCTCTGGGTGCAGAGACATGAGACTTTGTACCTGGCTGGGAGGGCTAGGGGTTGGAGACATCTGAGGGTGTGCTTGGATTCTTTTCTGTTTTTCTGGGCTGGAAATGTTGCGTCTGCATCCACTCACGATTCAGTGTGTGACTCCGTGGGCACTTAATGCCTCCACAGTGCTGGCGAGCACCACCTTTCTCTGGGTGCAGCACATTTTCACCCTCTTTATGAAAACGTTCCCAGGGGCTGGGCGATGGCTCAGTGTTAAGGCACTTACCTGGGCCCATGACTCTGGTCCCTAAGGCCACCTCCTGCACGAGCCAATCCTGGCTGCTCTGTGGTCTGAGCTGGCAGCTCTCTTGCCTGTTTGCCATTCCCGGTGCCCCTAGAACTTTACAGCAGCACTGTTGACTGGTGTATGTGAGCACCAAAACGGAAGGGCGTGACTTCTGGTGAAACCCCCAACCAAAGCATGTACCGGAAGGTCAGAAGTGTGACCCTGTGTAGGAGCCCTCAATGCAGCAAGCACTGCAGCCCAGGTGTGGGCAAGTACCACACGGAAGCCTGCAGGCCTCTGAGAGCACCTCGACCGAGCGTGGGAGCACCAAAGGGGAGTATGCGCTTCCCCATTCCACTCACCCCCTGCAAACAAGCCACCCCAGGAGCGAGCTCCATCACCAAGCACGTGAGTGACCCTTGGTCATAAAAGAAGAGCCTTAGCAGGGGTGTTTATGGTGGGGAGAAATCACTCCTCATTGTCGCCTCCCCAGCCCCTGGCAACCACTAATCTGCTCTCTGTCTCTCTGTATTTGTTGCTAATGGATTTTTCCTGTCAAAGGAACCACTCCCAGGAGGCTGGGAAGGACACAATTGCCTCCCTGAGGACTCACGTGTCCAGACCTAGACAGTGACTGGAAAAGTGGACATTAAGGTAAACTGAGGCCATGGCAGTGCGTCCTAATCTAAGGCAGTGGGTGTCCCTCTAGGAAGGAGATGAGAATGAGAATGTGTGCAGGGGAGGGGAGACGCAGGGGCAGGAGCCGGAAGACACACACCTACTGGCAGAGGAAGGAGACTTGGGAGATTCCGGCTCTGCAGGCACTTCCATCTGGTTTCTAGGTCATGGGGATAGCAGTCTGGGAAGCCACTGCCAAGGGCATTCTGCGGCCGAGAGCCCACTGTCTCCTGCAGGAGTTGTACAATTCGACGGAGTGGACAGTGTGGAGAGTTCCTGCAGTTGCCAAACCCTCTGTTTCAACCAGACCACACAAGGTTTCTTCTTTTCAAATAGGGGCCACATCTGGCAGTGTTGGGGGGCAGGGGGTGCAACTAGGGCTATTCCCTGTGATAACTGCTCAGCAATGTTGTGTAGTCCTAAGTTCAGTGTGTAAGTTGGCCATATGGGGCTGTGTGGGACTGCACTTCTGGTGGCCCATCAGGGCTACACACTCAGTGCTGGGAGGCTACATAGTACCATGGAAGGAAGTTATAGGTGTGCACATGCTCTACAACTGTGAGCCCTATTCTGACATCCATACTGGTCCCAGGCTCACCTCTGTGGAAGCATATGTGAGAACTAAATCCCTTTTTTAGGGCTGCATAATATTCACCCATCATGTTCAGACCACCACAGATTTCTATATGCATCTGTGCTTGGACCCTGGGCTGCTCTGTCTTCTGGACACCGAGTGAGGCTCTGGTACACATACGAGTTCCTGCGTGGACACGCTTTGTTTCTCTTGGATCCTATGGTGAAATTTCTGGGTCCTATGGCAGCTCCGTCTTCAATGTGTTCCTTTCTGTTTTATTTTGGGGGCACACTCAGCAGTGCTCTGGGCTTACTTAGGGCCCACTCCTGGCTCTGCACTCAGGGCTCACTTCTGGAGGGGTGGAGCGCCTGGGATGTTGGGGATGGAACCAGGTTGGCCACATGCAAAACCAGCACCCTCCCTGCTGTCCTACCTCTCCAGCCCTCATCTTTGATATTTGGGATGCTTAGAGCCTTCTACCGCAATGACAATCATTGGTGGCAGGCCTGCTGCCTCTCCAAAGCCCGTGTGACTCTGGGGACAAACTGGCTTTGCTATTGCAGGGGGCAGAGCAGGGGTAGGCTCGGGCAAGTTTCTAATGTACCTGAGCTGGGCCTGTAGGAAGCTGTGCATATCCCATGAAAATGGAGACAAAGAATTTAATGCAGAGGAGTCATTCTGCAAACATTCTTTCCTTAACTGTCCCTGAAGGCCACCTTGCACCACATCACTGCTTCATTCTCAGCTCTTTGTATTCTTGAAGCTCATCTCCAGGGACATGGATCCCTCAGGGATCAGGGGAAGGCAGAGGAGAATAGGAGAGGAGCTGCTGAGGGAGGGATATGCAGGGAAGTGGCGGTGAGGGGTGGAAGAAGGAGCCAGTGAAAGGCTTTTTCAAAAGCAGGAGGGTTGCTGCCCCAAGTAGTCTGTTGACAGCAAGCCTGGGAGTGCCCATGTGCCTCATCACCGTGGTCAGGGGGTGAGAGCGGTAGGACCACATTACCTGCACAAGGGTCCGGCAACCCAGCAGCTGTGGCAGCTTTGCTGGCTGTAGGTTGGAGCTTGACGGTTACACTCCAGAAACTTGGGATTTGTGGGACAGAGTAGATGGGCTCCAGGCACGGCATCTTAGAACTGACCCAGAAAAATCTGTCTTTAACATCAAAATCCCCAATGGTAAGGCCCACTTGGCAGTACTTTGCCCAGTCTTGTGAACACAAAACAAAGGAAATGGGAAAATGCAAGCCTATATAGCAAAAACAAACATAAATCACATTGCAAACGGGAGCTGGTAGGAGAACTTACCAAGTATTATTGGAGCTGGAGAGATGGTGAGTGATTAAGGTGCTGGGTGCGATGCACACCTTTCAGTGTGAAGCCAAAGTCCTGGGTTTGAATCCTGCCTCTCTCTCTCTCTCTTTCTCTTGCTGTTGTGGGACCATGGGCTGGTTCTGTGGCCTCCCTGAGTCTTGATTTCCTTTGTTGTAAATTATTACAAAAGCAGATACTTCCCCAAGAAGGGCCAGGCCTCACACAGGATGAATACTCTGCCCATAGTTCATGCTCTTATGACCCTATTCTCTCTATTTTATGGATGAGAAAACTGAAGCTTAAAATGCCAGTGATGCCAGGATAGAATCTCCGGTGTGCTGCACTAAGACTCATGCTAACTGGCAAGAATTTTTACTGGTGGTGTTCAGGGAACCATAAGGGATGCAGGGAATGAACACTGTTTGTCAGCATGAAAGGCAAATGTCCTACCCACTATACTATTGCCCCAGTACCTAGAAGTATTTTTAAGATTAATGGCTCTTGTGGGTCCAGAGTTTGTCTTGCATGTGAGCAACTGGGTTTTGTTCCCTCCCTGGCCCTGTGGTTGCTCCCCTGAGCACAGCCAGGAAATGATCTTTGGACACCTAGAGACAGTAATAAATCCTGAGCACTGCCCGGTGTGGCCCCCAAAACAAAAAGAAATAAGCAAATAAGGAAAGATTGCTGATTCCTGGCAGAGAATGGGAGGGATTACCTGACATTAAACTCTCTCAGATGGTGATGTAACAATTTCAACACTCAGTGGTTCAAAATGATTTATACTCATGAATTCTGGGTTTGACTGATGGTCTGCTGATCCAGGGTGGACACGCGTGGGGGTGGGCTTGATTGGAGTTTGTTCTCCTGCGCTGTCACACACGCTGAGATCAATGCGTGCAGCACTGTTGTTTGGGACCTCTGGTGCCACAAGAGTACTGTGACCAAGAGGGTGGAAACCATAGCAAGTCTGCAAGCAAGTGTGCTTGAACCTTGAACCATGTGTTATCACAATAGCAACAACAAGGGAAAGAGAAGGGGGGATAAGGAAATGGATATTCAATGAAGATGAGTCATGTCATCCTTGCTCATATCCTATTAAAAGGTAAAGGTAAAGGCCCTCCCGTTGATCGTCGATTTGCTCGAGCGGGCCCAGTAACGTCTCCATTGGAGACTTTGTTGTTACTGTGTCTGGCATATCGAATACTCTCGGTAGCTTGCCGGGCTCTCCGAGAGGGGCGGAGGAATCGAACTCGGGTCGGCCATGTTGGCCGCTTGTAAGGCGAATGCCCTACCGCTGTGCTATCGGTTAGCGCACGGTACTTATACGGCAGTACATATCCTATTACCTAAAAAAATTCAGTTGGTTGAGTCTCAGATAAGGGGTAAAGAATTTGGTTTGGGGAGCATAGAAGACCTCTGTCAGATGTCAAGGGGAAAACACCTAGGGAGAGATGAGGTGATCCATAGTGAGCTTCTTGTACTGTGAACTCAAGCAAGATTTCATGATACATGGAGCTGGGAAAAAAGAATCTTCCTTTTCAGTGTTTAAGTTGAGGACTATGTTGAAAAAGGAGCAAACCTGAAGTACTTTGACTAGTTTCCAACCCAGCTCTCTATAGGGAGGTGGTAAGTGGAGGCTTTCCAGGCGGGGTCCAGCTTCTCTGCAGTTGTAACAATTGGGCTTCACTCCTTGCTTTAAAGTCATCATTAAAGGGGTGAAGAGATAGTAGAGTAGGTAGCATGTTTGCTTGCACATGACCAAGCCGGTTCCATCCCCAGCATCCCATATGGTTCATTGAGCACAGCTGGGAATAATTTCTGAGTGCAGAGCCAGGAGTAACCCCTGAGCATCTCTGGGTGTGGCCCCAACACCAAAATAAAAATATTAAAACGAGGTCATCATTAAAGTAACAAAGGCGCATGGTAATTCCTTGCATCCTGGATGAATAAGGAAATGTAGATTTTGAACGCAGTGGAGTTGGGCCTCTCAAGCAGAATCCCTTGTTAGTAGAAGAAATGCAGTTTGCTCCTGTCCTTCCAGTTGTTAGTGGATTATTTTTTGGGGGGGTCTCAGCAGGGAGCTGGAACAGAATTGGAGGCAGGCGTTGGGTGAGTACCCAGCAGGGCTTATTGCAACCAGAAAAGTAGGGAGTTTTTGATTATTTATTTATTTAATGTAGGAGTATTGCTATTTATTCAGCCATTGATAAGGCTGATTGAATTGGGCATGAACTCCAGAGTTGTTTGTTATTTATTTTGGTTAGGGGCCACACTGAGCGATGCTCAAGGTTTACTCCTGGCTCTGCACTCCGGACTCATTCCTGGTGCTTCTGGAGGGAGCAGATCAGATGCTGGAGATCTAACCTGTGCTGGTAGAATGCAAGGCAAACCCTCTACCCATTCTGTACTATGACTCTGGCCTCGGTTGATGGTTATTTTTTGATTTTGACTTTTTGATCTATGGTGGACTAAGAAACCTGTGCAAAACCACCAAATCTGTGTCCAATTCTATTCTGCAGTGTTTTCAGTCCATTGAACCAAGCTCCTTTTTCCTTCTGGTTAAACTTTACTCTCCTTGTCCAAGTAAACCCCCCCAAAGCATGGCAATGATTAAATAGTAAAGAGGGACCTTAGTGGCATGAAAAACATGAGGAGTTTTCACCAGCACTGCCTGGAGACTGGCTTCAGAGAAGGTCTGGTTTTATGCCCAGCAGAGTGACGTAACAGCTCATACATATTCTAATAGTTTTCAGGAAACTCATACATATTCATGAGGGATATCAGTGCGCACGCACAGTTGAAGAACTACAATGTGAATACCTCGATGTACAGAAGATGCCAGAGAACCGTCATGGGGGGTGGAGTGCTGTGTTTTTCAGTAACAAAGAGGAGAAGGAGTGAAGGTGGAGAGGTTGTCTCACCCTCCAGACTAGAAGTCTGTTGGGCTCACTTAGAGAGTCTCAAAATTTCAGTGGGGTAGGAAGCCCAGGTTAAGAAGGGACAAGTTTGGAGGAAGCTTCCACTTCGCCTGCTTTGTCAGCATCCCTGCACTGCCTGCATCTGCAGCTTTAGCTCTTTAGCTGCTGCTTTGAGCAAAGCCTCCGAGGCTCAAGGCCAGCCCCTGTGCCCTGCAGCCCTGCTGTCTAGGAGCACCTTCACAATGCCTAGACACTTCAATGACCTCAGGGAAGGGGCAGGAGGCAAAAGGTATTGTCAGGCTAAACTCACAAAAGAAAATTCACAAACGCAAACCAGTTACTGAGCAGGGTGTGGAGATGCCCCTCAAACTCCCTCCCAGGGAGGCACCTCTCTTGCCATCTTTCTCAGCCAGAGGGGAAGTTCGGAGATCAGTCAGTTTCCATTTGCATCTCACACCACTGACCTCTACTTCACTTTTCTGGGAACCAAGAATTTACACAGGGTCACTGTAACAGGGACTAGAGGGGTGAACTTCTGGTTCACACAGGGGCATTGGGAAGATTTGTGGCTACAGGAATGCATGACTCCAGAATGCTAATCTGGGCAGATGTGGCTGGGACTGTAGCCAGAGGGCTAGAGGTGGAGGGGGTTAAAACTCATTGGACTTCAGGGACCTGAGGGTTTGAGTTTGAACACTCAGAGAAAGCTGGGCCTGGGAATCGTAAAGTAGCAGACACCAGCATCAGGGGACGCTTCCTGAGTCAGTTTTTGGACCCCTTCTTCAAGACTGGAACTTCCTAAGAATACCCCCACTGTTGTCTCACATCACAGCTATCCCGATGGCACTGGCTCGCTGCCAGACCAGGGTGGCCGCAGGGATTTGTGGTTCTCTCTTCCCCACATTGGACATTCTGCTGGTCCTTCCTTGTACCCAAGATCTGACTCTTGACAGTGACCATTCCACAGGTATCTCTGAAAGACCGTTGTTTGGAACAAATATCGACCCCACAGAAGACCAGTCCCAAAGGTGCTCCTGAAGCATCTCAGGTTTCTGCAGACCAGGATTGGCCTTTGGCTAGTGGACCCAGATATGTGAGTGCTTGATTACAGTATCATAGCGTGCTGTTTTATTAGTACCACAACCGGATGCTAATACGATTGCTGTATGGTGTCAGGGGATGGAAGGAAGTAATCCTCTTCTTGCAGTCTCTGGACTCTCTTGGGATCCTTCGTCTGGAGTTGAGAGCAAGTGTGCCCTGCCCTACTCCCCTCTGCAGGCAGACAGCTTCCAGTCCATGCAGGAAATTATCGCCAGACTGTTAGACAAGAGGAGCTCAATCATCTGCAGCTCTGAGCTTGAGTCTGCCCCATCTCTTCAGCCTCATCCCTAGCTCCTGGTCCTCTTGCACTTAACTCTCCAGGCAGATGAAACCAAGTGTGATGTCCACTGGGTCCCAAAATCCCCAGTGAAGATTCTGTCAGTGACTAGATTTCAAGGTCCAGGAGGGTGAGTTCATAACCCCAAGACCTCTTTGGAGAGACAAGATCTCTTCTGACAAGGGTTCTGCTGTGCTGTCCTGAGCTGTCTGAACACATTGAACCTCAAAACGTCAGAACTCTAAATAGATGTTGCCTTCTCTTTGAAGCTTCCTACCAGAGAACACAGAGACTTCTCACTCCTTGTAAATAACTTATGTGCAAGCACAGTTAAGTTATTAATTTATCCATTGGATGGATATACGACCTTTGTCCTCAACTAGCATTTACTGGCTATTCACTAGAACTTGCTGCTCACCCTTAGGCAGCCAGCAGTCTGGTAGGAGAGTTTGACAGTATACACATGCACACACACACTTCTACATTGCAATGTACATGGCAAAACAGAAGAATAGTGAAATGATAGAGTGAACTGGTGGACCATTAGATTGGCTTGTGGGTTCATGGGATCCCTCACTGAGTGAGGGACATTTGTGCTGAAACCTGAGTAGGACCCTTTTTCTGTCTCCCCAGGCAGAAAGAGCAAAGTCTAGCTCTGGAAGGAGTAAGGGCTATTTTATAAAGTGAAGACTCTGTTTTTTTATTTTTATTTTTATTTTTTTGTTTTTGGGTCACACTTGGTGATGCACAGGGGTTACTCCTGGCTCATGCACTTAAGGAATTACTCCTGGTGGTGCTCAGGGGACCATATGGGATGCTGGGAATCAAACCCAGGTCGGCTGCATGCAAGGCAAACACTCTACCTGCTGTTCTATCACTCCAGCCCCAAAGTGACAGTGACTAGATTTCACGGTGCAGGAGGGTGAGTTCATAACCCTAAGACCTCTTTGGAGAGACAAGATCTCTTTTGAAAAGAAATCATTCTGCTGCTGACTCGGGATGAAGGCCAGATGCCAGCAGTCTGTGAGCAGAGGTCATTGACAGCCAGGAAGGATGCCCTGAAAAGGACAGAGAGAAGAGGCCACCAGAGCTTAAAGACCTTGTCCTCCACAGTTCCCTCCTCATCCATGACCACTAGCCTACCCTGAGGCAGCTTGGCAAACAACAACCCTGTAATCAGCTTCCCAGAGTGCCACCCCTACCATGACTGTGTCATTTTGTTCTTTTGCTTTCTGCCTTGTCTCTGAAGAAGACCATGGTTTTGCTTGCACTAGTCTCATCTTCTAACAACATTCTTCGGCAGGCAGCTGGAATAGAGAAGGGATCACTAAGACAATGATGGTTGGAGCAATTGGTCGGGATGGGAGATGAGTGCTGAAAGTAGATAAATAACTGAACGTGATAGCCTCTTAGTATCTGTATTGCAAACCATAATGCCCCAAAGTAGAGAGAGAGTTTGGGGAAAATTGTCTACCATAGAGGCGGGGTGGGGTAGGAATGGGGGGTATACTGGGGACATTGGTGGTGGAGAATGTGCACTGGTAGAGGGATGGGTGTTTGATCATTATATGGCTGAAACTCAAACATAAAAGCTTTGTAACTGTATCTCAAAGTGATTCAATAAAAAAACAACCAACCCCTTCAGGCCCCAAAATACTCTCCTGCTTCATTGTTCGTCTTCTGAAAATGAGGA
This sequence comes from Sorex fumeus, assembly GCF_029834395.1. Lineage (NCBI taxonomy): Eukaryota > Metazoa > Chordata > Mammalia > Eulipotyphla > Soricidae > Sorex > Sorex fumeus. Next base: position 10,632,648 of record NW_026606186.1, read on the forward strand.
TGGTCAAAGATGAGGACCTGGACCCTCCATGGAGGATGGCTAGACTGCTCCTCTTCCTGTCTGGGCATCTTCTCACCTCAGCCTGAGGACCATGGCTCCCTTTAAATCCTGTAGAGGGGCTGGAGCAATAGAACAGTGGGGAGGGCATTTGCCTTGCATGTGGCTGACCCAAGTTTGATTCCCAGCATCCCATATGGTCCCCAGAGCACTTCCAGGAGTAATTCCTGAATGCAGAGCCAGGTGTAACCCCAGTGAATCATCAGGTGTGACCCAAAAAGAAAAAAAAAAACAAAAGACCTGGAGATAGAGACCAGCTCCGGTTGCCGTGTAATTCTGGTGGGCAGTTCCGGATGCAGTTTGAAAGCTTCCTTAGTGGGACAGGCAGAATATGGTGTGTAGGAGCTCGTGTGGTTTCAGCTAGTTCTGACCTCCCTGATCTGTGTGTCAGCCCCCTCTGACAAGAGGCTGACACACAGGCTGTCCGCATACATGGGCAAGCAGAGGGTCTGGCCCGTGAGTCCAGAAGGCTATTGGGAAGTTTGCCAATTGCCAAGATGCTTTCAGCAAAGGTGGCCTCTTCCGCATCCCGGGGCAGAGGCGTTGGTTGGGGAGAGTGAGGAGGCGTGCAGTGTGGGCAACTGCAGCAAGGGAAAGGGGCTGAGCTGGCCTGCCATTCTCAAAGTCATCATGATGACAGCTCCTCTGAGCCAAGGGGGAGACAGAAAAATTCATATTTGGGAAACTGGAAGGGGTCTGGCCAGGTAGTGGCTTTGGGTCTCTGAGCTGCGGAGGTGGTGATGGAGGTCAGAATTCAAGCTATTTGACTCTAAAAGCTGCAAGATGATCCTGGTAGCTGCCGGTGTGACCTGGGTCACAGGGGGATTTGCAAAAGAGAAAACAGCTTGTGGATGAGGATGGAGCTCTGTGGTCCCTTAGATCTGGGAGTTCTCTGAAGACTTGAATCTCACCCCTTAAAAGCTTTGGCTTTTTCTCCACCATCATTCTTCTCCTTGCCGCTCCAATTTCTACTCAGTCCATTAACCAGATCCCCTCTGCCCATCCACTGCCTGCCTTGATCACCCCTCCATTTGTGGCTTGCCCAGATGGTCTAAGGTTCTGCCTTTTAAAACTGCATTTCAACCTGACCCCCCTCTCCCTGGCTGCTTTTCCCTTAATTACGGAGGGGCCTGAGTTTCAGGGAGGCAGAGAGCTGCGTCCTGTCCCACCCACCGGCAGGCGGTCTGCTCCAGCCAGGCCCCTTCCCCAGCTCTCAGGCACTTAGCGCCCCGTGCAGAGTCAGCACTATGAGATCCTCTGAGCAGGAAACACACACTTCAGCGTTTAGCTCTAGGCGGCTAATGTGCCTGGAAGTAATTGTTTAGAGAGCCCAGGGTGGGAGGGGAGGATGGCATGGGATGGGGGGGGGGGGATGAGGGGAACGCAGGCAAGTCTTCGATTCAGCAGGATTTGATTTTTGTTGATAAATGCAGCAGGAAGAGCACTTGCCCGGGATTCTCTTGCAGACCACAGAGTGGGCCTGGGAAGGACTGTGTAGGGAAGGGGTGAGCTGCCCACCCCACCTCATCCCTGTCTGACCTTTTAGAGGGGAACAGGGGTGTCAGGAGTTATTGAGAAGGCTGAGCTGGGAGGGGGAGGGAAACGACCCTAATTGCTTTACTAGATGTGGGTGGAGTCACACCCCACCCACATCTGCTCAGACATCAGCCCATGGGGACAATGAATGGCTCCTGCTTTACTAGCCGAGTAAAGACTACGGAGAAGAACTTACAGGACCTGACTCATTGGGTGCTCAATTCTTTTAAATTTTATTTATTTATTTATTGAATCATAGTGAGATACACAGTTACAAAGTTGTTCATGATACTGTGTTCTAAATCCATCCCTTCACCAGTGCACATTTCCCACCACCAATGTCCCCAATTTTTCTCTTGTCGATCACCCCCAATCTGTGTCTATGGCAGACACTTCTTTCTTTCTTTCTTTCTTTCTTTCTTTCTTTCTTTCTTTCTTTCTTTCTTTCTTCCTTGCTTTCTTGCTTTCTTTCTCTCTCTTCCTTCCTTCCTTCCTCCTTCCTTCCTTCCTTCCTTCCTTCCTTCCTTCCTTCCTTCCTTCCTTCCTTCCTTCTTGCTTTCTTGCTTTCTTGCTTTCTTGCTTTCTTTCTCTCTCTTCCTTCCTTCTCCCTTCCTTCTCCCTCCCTCCCTCCCTTCCTTCCTTCCTTCCTTCCTTCCTTCCTTCCTTCCTTCCATTCTTTCCTCCTTCCTTCCTTCCTTCCTTCCTTCCTTCCTTCCTTCCTTCCTTCCAGCCTTTCTGCCTTTCCTTCTTTCTTTCTTTCTTTCTTTCTTTCTTTCTTTCTTTCTTTCTTTCTTTCTTCCTTCTCTTTCCTTTTGACATTATGGTTTGGCACTCAATTCTTGGTGTTTCATTGCAATCATCATCATGAAACCAAGCTCTTATTGGCATTTCTTTTTTATCCCATCCATCCTTCGGCAGGCCCCCTCCTCCTCAATGTATCCCTTAAATACCAACCCCTCTGCATCTTTCCACCTGCAGGAGGAAGTCACAGCTCCTTAGTTCTTCCTTCCAGGCCCTTCAGGCTCCACCCTGGCTTCTCCCTGACCTCATATCCCGCCGCAGTCCCTGTCTGTGGACACGCCGAACCCGCCATGACTGTGCCATGACTGACCCTGGGTGAGTATGTGGAATGTCTTTTCCTTCCTTCTCAAGACCTGGCTCCGACCTACCAATGTAGCTAAGTGCCTCCCTTGTGTTCTTGGACATTTGACATTCGAGCAGGGTGGCGAGGCCTTGAAACAACGTGGCTGAGCATAAACATGCTCAACCCCTGACTGGTTGTGTGATTTGGGGTGAGTTACTTCACCACTCCGAGCTTCCGTTTCCTCATTCCAAGAAAGGGGACAGAGCTCTCTTTCCTGAAAGGTTGCAAGAGCAAGTATTAGGGACTCCATATTAGCCAAAGTCCCACATTGTAATGATTTAATGCTAAGCAGACATATTGGACAGGATATCCGGGTTTATCTGTAACCTAGCTAACACAATCACTGGCATAAGTTCTGGGAAAGCAGAAGAATAAGTAAAGATGCAGGATCATAAAAGGCAAAGTGTCAGGCTATCACCTAAAATGGGAAAGGAAGTCAAATTGGGTAATCCGGTAATCCGTCAATCCCTCACTGCAGGTGAGGGCAGTAAGGAGGGGCTAAACCAATCAAGAAAAAACACAACCCTAAGGTCCTGCGAGGGAGCCAATCCAAGGCAGGGAGGTCCAACCCAAGTAAAGGCACAAAAGGGATGCTTGCAGGGAAACAAGGTCACCCTCTGTGCAGAGGACCCTGGTCGACCAGTATGTGTACTCTGCGCCAATAAAGAACTTCTTTGCTCACATATTTGACTTGGTCTTGTTCCTCGGATCACGGACCCTAACACTCCCCGCAGGACAGTTTGGAGGACTCACTGGGAGGACATATGCCAGGGGCAAAGCATATGGCCTCATAAGGAACACAGTAGGGGGGCACTGAGGAGTGCTGGTGGCTATTACTGTTCCTAGCATGTGTTATAGTGCTCATTCTCGAGTTTGCCTCTGCAGCTGGTGGCTCCTTTGGTCTTCTTCCCCCTCACTCTTACAGACAATGGGAGCCTGTTGGTTCGCTGCTCCTCCTCCAGGGCGAGTTATAACCTCTTTCTGTAGCTTTTGTTCCTGCCTCAGTTTGGGATATTGGATATTGGGGACCCACTTCAGAGTGTGGGTGCTTCTTTCTCTCTAGTAATGGTCTAAATGATGTTGCTGACTCAAATTCCCTCTGACAGCTCCTGACAGCCTCCCTGTCTAAAGCTAAGCAGATTGGTACCTTCCACCTCTGTTCAGAGGGTATTGGTCACAGAGGATGAGACAAACATACACAAGGAGAAAGACAAACACACATGGACTGTCCAGAATTTAGGGTGGCCTGGGTTGCCATCACTGATCTCATAGGCTGGCCGTGTTTTCAATAAAATATCACTGCCCTGGCTCCCAACAGGGGACTCATCGCTGGCAGAGACTTTAAGGACAGTTACTAAGAACATCAACATTCATTAGATATCTGGCCCTCTCTTTCTGACTCATTTCACTGGACAGATATAGAATGACTGCACTCACTTGCGGGATATATATATATATATATGAGACACTAATATACAAGAGCAGAAAAAGCAGGGGTTAGAAGGAATGGTCCAATGTCCAATTGTTCATGGTTGGAAGCTTCCCTTGCCAAAAGTGTGGTGTGTGTCAGGGAGAGAAAGGCAGTTTGGACAGAGAAGGGACCAACATGACAATATAATAGTTGGAAATTATCACTCTGGATAAGAACTGAGTGTTGAAAGTAGATAAAGGGATATACATGATAACATTTCATTATCTGTATTGCAAACCATAATGCCCAAAAGGAGAGAGAGAGAGAGAGAGAGAGAGAGAGAGAGAGAAAGGGAGAAAGGGAGGGAGGAAGTAGGAAGGGAGGGAGGGAGGGAGGGAGAGAGAGAGAGAGAGAGAGAGAGAGAGAGAGAGAGAGAGAGAGAGAGAGAAGAAAAGCAACTGCCATAGAGGGGGTTTTTTTAGGTGGAAGGGAAAAACTAGGGGCATTGGTGGTGGGAGATGCACACTCATGAAGGGATGGGTCTTGGAAGATTGTATGATTGAAGCCTAATCATGAACAGTTTTGTAGCATGTTTATCGCACTGTGATTCAACAAAACAAAACAAAACAAAACACAACACCACATTCAATAGGTAATGAAGACCAGAGGCTGGAGGATTTTACATAGCTGTCACTAAGCCCCCTTAAAATATACAGTGACGTCCTGACAGTTTCCTATTTCCATTTCCCCCCAATAGTCCCTACATCTAAAAGACCCTGCACAGCCTTATCCTATACCTGGTACATTTTTTCGCAGTGGCAGATATTTGTCATCTCTCCTACCCCTTCCTGCTCTGTGATTCTTTCCTGGGAGCAGTTTCACAAACTCTTTGCATTCTAATACTTGAATGGTCTTACCTAGGGGCCTCTCCCATCCCTGGGGGTCTTGTTAGAGGAACAAACTCACACAAAGCCCAGCCCCCTCCAGATCCATCCTCTGTTCTCATGCCTCCCTTTGGTCTCCTTTCAATTGCCAGTCACAGCTTCTTTGAGTTCTGTGCATAGGGTAGCTACAGGCTGTCCACTGAAGCACTGTCCTCCTGTTGTTCATCGATTTGCTCAAGCAGGCACCAGTAATGTCTCCATTGTGAGATTTGTTGCTTTTTTTAAAAAATTTATTTATTTATTGAATTACTGTGGGAAAAGTTACAAAGCTTTCAGGTTTAAGTCTCGGTCATGCAAATATCAAACACATTTCCCTTTACCAATACTTATTTTTCACCTCGAAGAACCCCAATAACCCCCCCGCCCCAACCCTCCCAATGCATGTGAGGTAGATGAATTCTAATTAACACTCTATCTTTGTTGCTGTTTTTGGCATATCAAATACTCCCCGGGAAGCTTGTCAGGCTCTGCTGTGCAGGTGGGATACTCTTGGTAGCTTTCCAGGCTCTCCAAGAAGGACGGAGGAATTGAACCCGGGTTGGCCGTGTGCAAGATAAATGCCCTACCCGCTGTGCTATCGCTGCCTGCTGCCTCTTCTCCAACCGTCATCCTTGGCCTTGCTGAGCTTCCTTTAAAGCTGGGTACCCCCTTCCCCATCCTCTTGCTGGCTACGGCCTAGGGATCCTTCTCTGAGCACCCTCCCCTCATGCCTGGGGACAGTGAGGCAGTGATCCCCAACCACTTGGGGTTGCCTGGTCTTGCACAGCCTACTTCTCCTCTTGGAGGAGCCTCAGTTTGCTGATCTATACAATGGTGGTGCTAAGGGGACAGGTCCCTGAGGGTTGGGGGGGATGGAAATGAAAGAAATGGTATTTGTTCTCGCCTGCCAGTCCTCTGTTGCCATGGTGTCATTTGCCTTTAAGAGCAGAAATGCTGCCTCCAGAATGTGCGGGTAAACATTCCCTCCCTAAATATTTGATTTAAAGAGCTTGACTTGGAGGACAAAGTAAAATAAAGCTGCGGTTTTGGGCTATGTATTATTAATGTCCGTAAGTGGGTGAAGGCTGGGCTCTGTCCAGTGATGCTGTTTCTTGGAACAGCGTGCCTTTAAACAAGTTTCTCTGATTGAAAATTGGGCTGTAAAAGAGGGAAAATGAAATCTTTCTGCCATACACTGGCAGCAGGGATCCTGTTTCATGGGCCAGGAGGAGGATGGTTGTGGAACCTGAGAATAGCTGAAAGAAATAAAGTGTATTCAATCATTCATTCATTCATTCATTCATCCTTCCATCCAGTCATACCTCATAGTCTTTATTTATCTCCTCTGCCCAATCAATCACATTGTTCCTATCCTCTCTTCCCCAGTTCCTCCTTCCTCATCTCTCCATTTCCTCCCTCTGACTCTCCCTCTCCCACTTCCCTTCCCTCTCTTCCTTTCCCTCCACTTTCCCTTCACCCTCTCCCTCTTCCCCTCCCCCTATTTCCCTTTTCCCTATCTCTCCTTCCTCCCCCTTTCCTTACTCCTTCCTTCCCTCCCTCTCTCCCTCCCCCTCCCTCCCTCCCTCCCTTCCTTCCTTCCTTCCTTCCTTCCTTCCTTCCTTCCTTCCTTCCTTCCTTCCTGATATTAATGAATGAGGAGACATGAGCCCCGAGCTTTGAGGATATTCTTAGAGCTCTGGGACTTCATGAAGATGACCAAAAAGGGGCTTTCTCCAGAGCTTCGAGCTTCATCCTGAGATCTCTCCCAGTGCGGGTAGAGGTTGGATTTCCGGTGTGATCTTTTGCTTCCTTTCAGACAGACACATCCTTAAGGTCAAGCTGCAGAGGAAAGGAGCCCAAAGAGCTCTTGCTCAAGTGGGCAAGCCAGACAGTATCTTGTGTGACGTGTGGGGGACAGTGACTGCACATCAACCCATCCAGAGCCACAAGAGGCTGGAGTACATCACAGTTGCTCATCGTCGGGGCCAGGAGAGGCTCAGCGGACTGACAGTGCCACCCGCAGATGGGGGACACTCCCTCCTCCAAGACCAAATTGGTTACAACAGGTTCCATCCCAGGGCCTGATTTATCTGCCAAGAAGACATCTCCCCCACGCGACCACGTTGCAATAGCTGTCACCTCCGATACAGAGACGAGACAAATGCCCTCGCTGGATTTCAGGTTCTAGCAGGAGAATGAAATCATAACTCACTTTCGGAGCCGGCGATGCATATTTATACTCTGACTGCTGCGGGCCAGAGCGGGCGCTCCACTCTGTGTGTTCCCTGGCCGTGGACGGACATCAATCTTCTCTCCCGTTTGTTAACACAGCTGCCACTCACGCTGGATTTACCATCACATGACTGATTGTACAGAGACAGTTCATTATGGGAACATTTCCTTAATTTGCCCCTTCTGAATTGTTTCCGTCGCACCGTAGCCTGCGACGGCTCCATAAATGACATTCCTTTTCGGTGGGAAAAAGCTTCAGGCCCTTCCGCACTTCCCTCCGTGTATTCTCCCCATCTTCTTATTTAATGGAAGCAGTAAATGTCAAAACTATCTATAACTCTGTGGAAGCTGAGTCAGACTCCAAGGCCAAACCTGGGCGGTGGATGCTGTCTTTGCTCAAGTGGAATGGCCCTGGTGGCAGGGACAGAGCTCATTTCTTTCAGATGTCTGCCGTGGACCATTGAGCCCCTTTGAGGAGCGAGCTGGCTTGGGGCTGGAGCCCACTTGCTCTTCCCTGCTCTCCACATTCACAGAACAATAAAAGTTTTCTGTTCTGCCCTCAGGGGGCTTCCGGTTGTGCTTGTAGCCTTGCCTGCTGGGCCTGACACATGAGGGCTCAACTTGCCCACTGGATTTTTCTTTCTTTCTTTCTTTCTTTCTTTCTTTCTTTCTTTCTTTCTTTCTTTCTCTCTCTCTCTTTCTCTCTCCCTTCCTCCTTCCTTCCTTCCTTCCTTCCTTCCTTCCTTCCTTCCTTCCTTCCTTCCTCTCTTTCTCTTTCTTTCTTTCTTTCTTTCTTTCTTTCTTTCTTTCTTTCTTTCTTTCTTTCTTTCTTTCCTTCTTTCTTTCCTTCCTTCTTTCCTTCTTTAATTCTCTTTCTTCTTTCTTTCTTTCTTTCTTTCTTTCTTTCTTTCTTTCTTTCTCTCTTTCTTTAATTGAATCACCGTGAGCTACAGTTACAAACCTTTCATGATTGAGTCTCAGTCATACAGTGGTGGGATACACATCCCTCCACCAGTGTACATTTTCCACCGTCAATGTCCACAGTATCCCTTCCCCCCCATCCCACCTCTTTCACGGAATCTATGGCAGACAATTTCCCTTTAACTCTCTCTTGACTTTCTCTCGACTTTGGGCCTTATGATTTGCAATACAGATACTGAGAGACCATCATGTTTGGTCCTTTATCTACTTTCAGCACACATTTCCCATCCTGAGAGATCCTACCTATCATCATTAACTTAGCGATCCCTTCTCTATCCTAGCTACCTTCTCCCCCAGCTCATAAGGTAGGCTTCCAACCGGCCCACTGGATTTCACCCTCCTGAATTTCTGATTCCAAGTGCATGAGGATTCCCTCCACCTTCAAGGGCATCTTGAACTCATCTATGTTGAGAGAGGGGATGTATTTCAAAGGTTCTACCTCAAACCTTTAGGGCCACGGCACATAACCTATGTTCCTACCGGGGTTAGCATATGCTGAGTGCTTGGACCACCTCATTTATTTATTTTTTGTTTGTTTGATTTGGTGCCACACTCGGCAGTGTTCAGGGCTTTCTTCTGGCTCTGTGCTCAGGGATCACACCTGGCGGGCCTTGGGGAACCATAAGGGATGCCAGGAATTGAACCCTGGTTGGCCACATGCAAGCCAGATGCCTTACCAGTAGTACTATATCTCTGGGTCTCCTCATTTGATTCTCACAACTGTCCTAGGTAAAACGTCTCACTCAGCTTCATCAGCTCAAATTTTGTAGCTGATCTCCAAGGATAACCCTATGCTGAGTTCCTGGGTCGGTCTGAATGTTTAAGAGGATGCAGTTTAACTCACATTTGGAGTTAAACAGGAAGCTTCAGCATAGTCAAGCTGTCAAGTCTCTTTAAGTTCATATATAAATTCAACACTTGAAGATCAATAATGACAGTCTTATTTGAGGACTCATCTGAAGATAGAAGCACGTGAAAAAAGAGGAAAAGTCTGAAAATGAGGAGGAGGGATGAATCTAACGACACATTAGGACTCACTGTAAAATAATACATTAGCTGTTCTTATTCTGGAAATGAGAATCAAAACTTCAATGAGATATCCTCATTGTATGGCCCTTATCCCAAAGAGGAACAGATATGGATGGAAGGGAATATGTATGGATGGAGGGTAGCAATGTCAATTTGGTAGGCCATTATGTAAAATAAAATGGAGATTTCTCAAAAAATTAAAAATGGAAATTCCCAGAGCTGGAACGATAGCACAGTGGGTAGGGCATTTGCCTTGCATGCAGTCGGCCTGGGTCAGATTCCTAGCATCCCATATGGTCCCCCGAGCACTGCCAGGAGTAATTCCTCAGTGCATGAGCCAGGAGTAATCGCTGTGCATTGATGGGTGTGACCCAAACACGCAAAAAAAAAAAAAACCAAGAAAATTCCATAGAATCCAATGACCCAACTTCTGAGTATATACCTGAATTCTTTTTAAAAGCACCAATTTAAAGAAATACGTGTACTTCTGTGTTTCTTGTGGCATTATTTCTAATGCCAGGAGCTGAAAATAACCTGCTTCCAATAGAAGACAGAGATGAGGGTGATGGGCTCAATCCATGCTGTGGAATGAAAGAAAATACCCTACCATTTACAGCAAAATAGATAGACCCACACAGTGTCAAACTTGGTGAAATGAAGCAGATGGAGAAAGAAAGGCTATATGACCTCACTCTCATATGGTGTACGTAGAAAACAAATAAATTAACTAAATAAGTTCAAGATGAACTTTTGCTTCTGTTTATTTTCCTTTGTTTTGAAGGATTGCTAGATGGGTAGGGGAAGTAGGTGGGGTAATCAGGGCAAAGGGGACAAATGTTTGTTGAAGGTTGTAGTTGGTGTCGAACTTAATGCAGTCTAGACACATGTTAATTTTCATTGATTCATGTCATGTTATGACATCATGTTACTTCAGTTAAAAAGACTATGATCTTGGACTCAGAGAAGCTAGAATCAGACGGACGAATGTGAGAAGATTTACAGTTTCATAAGAGGGCATTTCAGGGAGTGGGGAAATCATAACTATGTTGGGTCTGCTAGCTGGTCTTTTGTCATGGGAGATGGGACAGCTACATTCCTACTTTAGTTATATTATCCCTTCTAAATCAATGAAGATTTAAATGTAAATAATAAAATTATGTCTAGAATCAGACATGGGTGAAATTAAAAGAATATTGGAGTGGAAAGAGTTCTCAATATTACATAAAACCATGAAGTCAAAAGAGAAGATCGACAAATGCCTTATATGAAATTCAAAACTTTTCTAAATGACAAGAATGCCATTAACATCTTAGAAGGCAAACTTCGAACTAATGGAAATAACTTGCAACCAATGTCAGAGAGAACATTTCTTTGTTAATAAGAGTTCTTTGGCATTCTAATGGAAGAGCAGAGAGGAATAGACAAAGAGTATAAATAAGCCCTTTCCGGAAAAAAGAAAATTAATGTCTTAAAAGAGGTTCAGTGTTGCCCATAACTAAAGTAAATAAATCTAAAATAAAAGTGAATCTGGTTTTTGTTGATGACTGATTGCTCTATTTTTAAAAGGAAATGGGAAAATCGAGAGGAATAAGTATTGTTGGTGGAATGGCACATTGATTTAAGTGAGGAGTTTGGCAAAAATCTAAAACACTCAGTTATTCCATTTCTAGATGTACGCTGAGATTAATTTAAGTTTGTGTGCAAGGTGACAAGAAGAGAAGCAGAATTGCTGGACAACAAAGCGTAAACAATTTTGAATTTACAAGAGAGTGTCAAGGAGCTGTAACAATTGAAAATTCCACAAGAAGTAACTGTGTATCTCACTGTGATTCAATAAAAAAATAATTAATTAATCCAAAAAGGAGTCTCTGAAAATTACTTCTCTACTCCTCACCAATACCCAGCATTGTATAATTTCTATTTTTTTGCCAGTCTGATGCATAAAATAGGATTTTACTCTAATTTATTTTTTCCTCATTAATAATGAGGTTGGTAATCTTTTCATATAATTACATTAGTCATTGGGTTCCCCCTTTCTGCACTCTGATAGAATCTCTTGCCAATTTTTCTCTTGGGTTATTTGTCTTTGACTTATGGCGACTCTTAATATATTCTGCATTCTAATGTTTTGTTACTTATACACATTACAATATTTCTTCATTGCATGTGACATATCTTTCACCTTTATTTAAGACATTCTTTTCTCATCCATTAGTTTAAAATTTTAATGGAGTCAAACGTATCAATCTTTTTCTTTGTGATTTTTGTCTTTTATGGCTTGTTTAAGAAACCCTTTGTCACCCGAGGTCATAAAAGCATTCTCATATATTTTCTTCTAAGATATGTTCATTATGACATTTTCTAAACACGCTCAATAATAGAGAGATTAAAGCAATGAATTCCCATGAACCTTTCTGTTAGTGTCAACAATCGTCAATTTTGGCTACTTTAAATTTATTTATTCAGTTTTGCAGTGCTGAGGGATCGAACCCGGTTCTCATACATGCAAAGCCAGCATTCTACCACTGAACCACATCCCTGGTCCACTTTCAGCTACGTTTTTGCATGATGTGTTTTACTCTCTCTCTCTCTCTCTCTCTCTCTCTCTGTCTGTCTGTCTGTCTGGAGCATTTACAAACAAATCCTAGTCATCATATTACATCACCAAAACAATACTGATTTATTGGTAACAGGAGTTTTTAGAAAGGTTAAAATGTTGCTTTTTCCTTCTTTATTTATTTTTGGTCACACCCAGCGGTGCACAGTGGTTACTCCTGGCTCATGCACTCAGAAATTACTCCTGGTGGTGCTCGGGGGACCATATGGGATGCCAGGAATTGAACTTGGGTCAGCCGCGTGCAAGGCAAATGCCCTACCTACTGTGCTATCACTCCAGCCCCTATTTGTTTATTTTTAATTGAATTTTAAATTTGTTTTTGGGCTCTGCCCTCAAGTATCACTTCTGGGGGGCTCAGGGGATCATATTGGGTGCTGGGGATTCAACCTGAGGCTGCATGCAAGGCAGGTGCCCTCTCTGTGGAACAACCTCTTCATCCCCCCTTTGTTCCCTTTTTAGTAGGTGACCCCTCTCAATGGTTTGCAATGTCCAGTGAGAGTCACACTGGTTTACTCATTTGGAATCAACCCTGATCAAAGGTCCTCTCTGGGTCAGCCTGTTCCTGGTACAATTAAGAGGGAATAACGCTGAGTTCTCCCAAGCAGTGGCTGCGAATTCCTTCCCTGTGACTCTGGCTTGCTTTTCACCTCATTGAATTTTGATCACAGGCCCTTCAGAGAAGAGATTACAACCCTGGAGGGACCATTTGACAAGTGAAATGACCACAGGCAGAGGGCAGACCTCTGGAGAGGAGAGAGGATGCCAGCTTGTTTATAGCCACAGTGACAGACCAGCTACTTCTCAGGGCTGTCCAGTCTGGGTGTGAGGGGGACAGTACCTATTTGGATTTCACCTTCTTGCCTTCCTCTTGTGAGAGAACAAAGGGAAGAAATTCACAAAAGGAACCTGACCTTGACCTGGAGGCGACCCTGTGATCTTGAGGGACCACTCCCCCTACCCTCTCTCCTTGCGCCCCCTGAGACCTCTTAGTGACTTCACCTTGGAAATAAAGATTCTTTCTTCTTCTGAGATCTTACCAGAGGCTGCCCCAGGGGCAGCCAGGTCAAGGAGAAGATTGGGGTTTAAGAGGGTTTCCGCCTCTAGACAATCACTGGGGTTAATAACCCTGCAATTTACTGAGAACCCATCATGGGCCAGGTACATTCCCACTGAATAGCATAGTACTCATTTCACTTACTTATTTTCATTTATTTGTACAGGGATAGAAGCAGTTGCTTGTTTAAAATAGGTTAGGTAACAGTAGCTTGTTTGAAGGTGTATCTATACCAAATCCTTTTTCGGTGATTTCCAGCTCTGCTGATTAGCAGCTAATATCAGCAATTTATACCCTTGCCTTAATTAGCTCTATTCCTTCCCCCATAGGTTCTAAATCTGATGGCAATGACAGTCCAGCCATCAAAGGTCTGCCATGTAATTCCATAAAGTGATTAAGATAATGTTTTTTACTAGTGAATTCTATCAAATTTTATTTATTTTTTCTTTGCTTTTTAAAAAATGACTGTATTAAATTTTTTTTTATTGAATCACAATGAAATACAGTTATTAGGTCGCTCATGATTGGGTTTCAGTTATATAATTGGTAGTTATTTGAATGGATGAGAAAGTGAAACAAAAGAAAGGAAAAAATGTGCATATATTTTGGGGAACCAGAGGGGTTCTTGGGCCATACCCTGAGACAGTGCTCAGGGCTTATTCCTGGCTCTGTGCTCAGGGATGACTCTTGGCGGGGCTCAGGAGACTATATTCAGTATCAGGTATTGAACTCACATCAGTTGCTTGCAAGGCAAGTCCCTTACCCGATATAGCATCTCTCCAACCCCAGTATATGCATTTTTAATGAGCACTGTCCAATAATTCACAAATTTACTGAGGCAATTGACATTTCCACCAGACATGTATGACAAACAATTTTGTCATGGATGTGGTAGCACAGTAGGAAATTAAAAAATAAAAAGTGAACTCTGTCAAAAGTTGCAATTGGCACAGAAGTATAGAATAAATTCTCATTATACGTTAAAATGTGTAAGAAAAATATAATCTGGTGCACATATGCTGCCTGAGCCCATGTGCTGCTTGTGTTGCGGCCAAGTGCATGTGGTGTCTGAGCACATGTGTCGGCTGCATCTCCCCTCTTGATATGTGTATTTTCAAGCTTTCATATCAAATGCTGGATGAGTGCAGGACTCTCTCTCCACCTTTGGAGAAGCCCAGATACTCTCTCTCTTTTTCTCTCTGTCTCTCTCTGTCTCTGTCTGTCTGTCTGTCTCTCTCTCTCTCATTCTCTCTGTCCTTCCCCTTCCTCAAAACCTCCAAATAAGATCCATTTTTACTTAAAAAAGAAAAACAAAAAATATAATCTAAGATAAATTGTATGCAGTGTCCATTAAAGGGGACAGATTCAGAAAATTGAAGGAAACTCACCAGATGCCACACAGCAGAAAGTGAAGCTGTAGATTAAGAAAATGCTTTCAGGCCAGTAGAGATAATCCAAGGGTTAAGGCACTTGCCTTGCATACAGCTGACTTTAGTTGAAGCTGACCACAGATGGTCTCCTGAGCATTGCCAGAAGTGATTTCTTAGTACAGAGAGTGAAATAGTCCCTGAAGAAAGGTACCCTCATTTATTGTTGGTGGAAATACCAACTGGTTCAGTTTTTTTGGGAAACAATATGCCCATTCCTCAAAAAACTGGAAATTGAGCTTCCATCTGAACCAGCAGTACCATTTCTGGGAATACACCTTGGGGATCCAAAAACACAAAGCAGAAACACCATCTGCACTCTTATGTTCATTGCAGCACTATTCACAATAGCCACAATCTGCAAACAACTTAAATGCCCAAGAAGAGATGAATGGATAAAGAAGCCATAGCACATCTACACGATAGAATACTACACAACTATTAGGAAAAATGAGGTCATGAAATTTGCCTATAGGGGCTGGAGAGATAGCATAGTGGGTAGGGTGTTTGCCTTGCATGTGGCCAACCCGGGTTCGATCCCCAGCATCCCATGTAGCCCCTGAGCACCGCCAGGGGTAATTTTTGAGTGTAGAGTCAGGAGTAAGCCCTGTGCATTGCCAGGTGTGACCCAAAAAGCAAAAAAAAAAATTGCCTATAAATGAATGGACCTTAAAAGTCTCATGCTGAGACAAATAAATAAGGAGCTCATGCTGAGTCAAATAAATCAGGAGAGGGACACATATGGAATAACTGCATTTATTTGTGGGATATTAAAAAAGTCTGAAACTAATATCCAAGGCCAGGGAAAATGGGTCAGGAGGACTGGTCAATGGTGTAAGGGTGTGGAGGGTGGAGGGTAATTAAGATAGAGAAGGGTCCATATTTGGAAATGATTACTCTGGAAAGAACTGAGTGTTGAAAGTAAAGGCATGTATATGGTAATCTTTCAGCACATGTATTGCAAGAGAGAGAGAGAGAGAGAGAGAGAGAGAGAGAGAGAGAGAAAGAGAGAGAGAGAGAGATAGCCAGAGCCAGGATGGGTAAACTGGGGACACTGGTGCTGGGAAATTACACTGGTGGACGGATGGGTGTTGAAACATTGTATGACTGAAAACCAATCATAAAAGCTTTATAATGCTCCAACTAACGGTGATTCAATAAAAAAGAAAATAGCCCCTGAACCTCACTGAGTGTAACTCCAAGTTCCCCACTCCCACAATAAAGAAAACGATTAAGAAAATGCTTTCATCTCTCAATATTTCATGTTTTTTCTAAAAAGGAAGGGCTTTTGAAAAGAACCATTATCCCATCTAAATTAAATGAACAATAATGCCTTAATATTCTCTGTGACCACATTTCCCCACCTGCTTTTAGTTCTGTTGTAGTTTGGGGGTTGAATTGGGACCAACCACTGTGGTTTGTGGCTTAATTGCAATTGGTAGTTTCTCTCTTCATCTGTTTTCTTTCTTGGCAAAGTTTTGTTGATGAAAGCAGGCAATTAGCCCTGTCAAATTTCCTGTCTGGATTTTGCTGGTGTGCAGTAGAAATGTGAACCCAGATGTGTCTCAAGAATGTAGGTGCTTTTCAGGACACCAGCGTCACCCTTCGCAGTCTCTTTTCTCTCTGGAAGCTGCCGTTCTCTTAAAATGTAACCAGACCATTTTGTTCATTTGTTTGGAATTCTCCATCTTCCTGTGAAATCTCCATCTTCCTGTAAATCCAAAGGCTCTATGAAGCGGAAGCACCAGGACTGGCAGCTGGCCACTGGTCAGATCTTGACAATTCCTCCTGGGGTTGGGTTTTTGTTTTGGTCAAGTGGGCTCCACCCTGGGCTTAGAGACTTAGAACACATCCCGATAATCATTGTTCCTGTCATGGTATGAAGCCCCCAAGATAGAGTTAGAGGTGTCTCTGAGACCCCTCAGGCTGTGGTTCTCATGAGGTCTCTTGCACTCACATACAGAATTACCCTCACTAACTCGAATTGCTCTGCTTCCTCCCTGGGGGTCCCCACTCAACTCTGCAGCCTCAGATGTGTGCAAGTGAGTCTTGTACCAGCTGCAGGGGGCCTAATGGGAATGCGGGTTCCAGGTCCTACTTTCTTTTCTCCTGAGCCTAGGTCTTATCCCTGCAAAGTCATCGTTCCCACGGGCCAGGACTAAACTTAGCCGTTGCTTTTGGTTCACTCTCCAAGGGACCAACTTTCTGGCCGCCCACTGGCGTGCTCCATTTGTCCTGAAAATCACCCACTGCACTCATGCTGTCGTTTCCGTCTGCAACATAAAAGGGCCTTTTACCACTTGACTTTGATGACAACTGAGGGAGGGGACTTCTGTCTTGAAATCTCTTTTATTTCAAAGAAAAAGAAAGAAATCAAGGCGAGGGAATAAGAAGAGATAGACGATAGGGAGGGAATAAGAAGATAGATGGGCTGGGGGAGGGAAGGCAGGGGTCAAGGGGACTGGGGGCTATGGGTCGTATAGAGTGGTGGCGTAGCTAAATATCCAAATCACGAAGTCATTAACACCGGAAACATGAGATCCAAACTTCAACAAAGCAAATTTGAAAATGTGCCTGCCAAGGTGGCAGGCTGGGGGTAGGAGAAACTTGGGAACACTGGTAGAGAGAAATTGACACTGGTGGTAGGATTGATGCTGGAACATTGTATGTCTAACCCTTAATGATGAATAACTTTATAAGTCAGGATGCTTTAATAAAATAAAATTTAAAAAAACATTATAAAAGAATTGCTGTTGATGAAACCAATAAATATTCTGTCAAGTTTCCCTTGACTGGATTTGTGCTGACTTGATCCTGCAATTTGGAATCAGAAGAAGCCCTGGCAGCTGATGGGACCAAACCATCCCCTGCCCCCCTACCCCCACGCTCCACTCAGCAGCCCTTGTAAATTGGTTCTCAGCCAGCACCTCAATACCCTACTTTGGCAACTACCTATTCGCATCTTCAGAGTACCCCGAGTCTGGTGGAATCTGTGTTGATCTTTTTTTTTCTTTTTGGGTCACACCCAGCGATGTACAGGGGATGCTCCTGGCTCATGCACTCAAGAATTACTCCTGGAAGTGTTCAGGGGACCATATGAGATGCTGGGAAGCGAATCCGGGTTGGCTGCATGCAAGGCAATTGCTTTACGCACTGTACTATCACTCCAGCCCCGGTCTGTGTTGATCTTGGCTCTTGATCTTGGCCCGAACATGACCTGCTGAAAGCTCTCAGAGGTGCCCTGTAATCAAAGAATCAAAACTCTGTCTCTGCTTTTCTCATCACCACTGAGATGGACTCTCCAGGACCCAGGCAGTGAAAGACACAGAGGCCTAGGGTGACAACTCCTTCCCAAAAGCAAACTAGACTGTCGCAGTCCTTGCTTTGATAACTTCACACATACCTCGGTGCTAATAAGGACCCCTTGCTATACAGAGCTGGTTGGTAGAGACTTCTGGACCTTTTTCATTTTTCAGATTGAAAACCATACCCATCTCTGTCGTTTCCTGGCTGCATGAGGTGTGATTCTGTAGGTCTCTCCACTGCACACAATCCTCGTTCCTGTTCAGAAGGAGGCATGCTTTTCCCCGGGAAGATTCCTAACACTATATGGACAACATGCCAACCTAACTCTATTCAGTATCAAGCTGAACTTGTTGTCCTTTCTGAAGCTTGTTCTATAGCCTGTGGAGGTCCAGACAAGTTTCCCAATGCAGAAGTTGTTTTATTGCCAATAAAGTCCATCTTTTCTATCCAGCCATTCCTGTGACTTTTAAACACTGCAGTCTAGCCTCACTTAAACATGATTCCCCATGTAAAGATCCCGTTGCCAAGGAAGGTCACATTCCAAGGCGCTGGGCAATATTCAACAGAGGAATATTGGGAAGAGCTTAATGGAGAGTAGTGTGTGAAGGCAATAAAGGGGAGTGCTCAGTGAGCAGGCGAGGGATTGCAGTTGTGGAAGGACCCTGTGTGCAGAGCTTAGGGCTTGAAAGGTTGCCATGGGTTCAAGGTTCTGAGAGTTGCCCAGCCTGGCTGTGCGGGATTGGGGCTCATATGGGGCAGAGAGGGGGTGGGCCTGGAGAAGTTGGTAGAATCCTGAAGGTCACAGAGAGCAATCTGTAGGACAATATGAATCAAGACAAATGTGCGTGTATGACAGGGACAGACCTCTCTGGTTGACAGGTAAGGGGTTTTGAGCCAGCAGGTGGCCATGGGGAAGGAGAAGAAAGATTTAGGTTCCTGTTCAGCAGGACTTACTGACAAATTGACTGGGGAGGGTTGAGCACAAGGTGATTGCTTGTTTCCTGCCGAGGCTAGCTAGCAGATTGGAGGCTATTACTCTGCACTAAAAAAACGGCTGAGTTGTTTTTTTTTTTTTTTTACTCCTGGCACTGCACTCAGGAATTACTCCTGATGGTGCTCAGGAGACCAAATGAGATGCTGGGAATCAAACCTGGGTCGGCTGCATGCAAGGCAAATGCCCTACCCACTATGCTATCGCTCCAGCCCCAAGGGCTGAGTTTTGAGTGTGTTCTCAGCTCACCCATCTTCCCACACTCAGAGCCCTTTTGTGAGGGTCTGCATGTGAGAATAAATTAATCCCTGAGAACTGAGAAGTCCAGACTGGGAAGGAAGGTGTATTAGTGACATGAAATAAATATGAGACAAATGGAGGCCTTGCCTGGTCTCTGATCTGTGTATTATGATTTCAAAAAGAAGGCAGGGTATGTCTGAAAAGACTTGCAGACAACTCCAAAATTGCTTCTCATCATCTGACTTTTATCCCAAGGTTTACCTAGAATGAAGCTCAAGATTGAAATCTGCCATACGGGACCCTTGAGGATCTGATCCAACAACTCTTTTAGCTCATTCTCTTCAGGTCCTTCTCAGGGATGCTGTACAATGCTCTCCTTCATCCTACTCCTCTTCTATATTCTTCACCCTCCTAGTGTAAGATTAAGTTTATTGTCTTTCTCTCTCTTTCTTTCTTTCTTTCTTTCTTTCTTTCTTTCTTTCTTTCTTTCTTTCTTTCTTTCTCTCTTTCTCTTTCTTTCTTTCTTTCTTTCTTTCTTTCTTTCTTTCTTTCTTTCTTTCTTTCTTTCTTTCTCTTTTGGGATCACACATGGTGATGTTCAGGTAGGAACATCGCCTGACTGCACTCAGAAATTATTCCTGGTGGCGCTCGGGAGATCATATATGGGCTTCCAGGAATTGAACCCTGGTCATCTGCTTTCAAGGCAAATGCCCTACCCGCTGTACTATTGCTCTGGCTCCCAAGAGATTAAGTTTCTTGATGTTAGGCACTCAGCTCCTGGGAGAGAACAAGGCAGAGTCTCCTACCCTATGCCTGACTGTCTCCACCAGGGCCCAACAGCTGAAGACCACCGAGGCCCAGCCAAGGCCATGCTGGGACCACTCTCCACACACTTGGATGAGCCTCACGCATAAAAGAACTGACAGAGGAACCCAGGTGTGTGGGACCCGGGGCTGAGATCTCCAAGTCTGCACAGTTTGGGACTGGACCTGCCAGTAACTAGACAGCTACACCCACCAACTGCCGTGTAACTCCAACAACGGCCAGGATCCAGAGATTATCACACTCAGCTCCCGGAAGCGCGCGGCCGCATTCGCAGCCACGCGACATCTTATCATCTCATTCCTAATTTGGTCAAACTGGCAGGCTACCAAATGTAACATGCCCACACGGCAGAGTCTGGCAAACTCCCCGTGGTATACCCAATATGCCAAATACCAGTAACAATGATGGGTCTCATTCTCCTAACCCTGAAAAAGCCTTGAATATGGCACTTAAAAAAAAAAATCTCAGGGCTAGGACGAAGAAGACGTTACTGGCACCTGCTCGAGGCAATCAACGAACAACAGGGTGGTCGTGATCGTGATCGTGATCGTGATGTTAGGCAAGAATACCTGATCTGCCTTTGTAATCCCAGTGCTTATATGAAAAGAGAGAAACACCCATCAATTAAATGCTGGTCAGTACAGTGTAAATAAGTTCACAGTGTGTTCTTACTACTTTTCATGTTTGGACTTTTGAGTCAGCCCCACTTTGTCTTTTGTACCTCAAAGTAAGTGTTTGTTGAAAGAATAAATGCACAAAATGAATGAAAAGTTGGTGGGAGGGAGATCTCACCTCAAAAGATGGCCTTTCTTATCAAAGGATTGGAAAATAGTACAGAATTAAGTCAGTCACCCACAAATGTGGTGGGTGAGAACTGAATGCAAGTTTCTGTCTGTAACCTTGAGCAAGTCATTCCCATAGAAATGGAGAAGGTTGAATTTTGTGTCTCAGAATCTTCTGCAGACATTCACGGTTTCTTCGTTCCAATGGTGATCTCTATGAACCCCACAGTGACACACCCGGCACTGGTCTCAGAGATCTCAGGAGTGAGGAGTGGATTTATCTGTTGCCCTCCCTTTTTTTCTAGCAGGACCCTCATCATGCAAGCAATCAACTGGCTCAAAGGGGATGAGGCCATTTCATTCCAGTCAGGAGAGCCCCATCCTGCCCAGCGCCACACAAAGAGATGCTTTTTTTCTTGGTCAGAGGAGAGAGGACAGAAGGGAGGGAGCATGGGCATTAGATTCAATTATAAACCAATGCTCTTAAAGTCTATTATCGGACATGGAAATGCTGAATCCAGAAATCTCTTTCTCCACTCCCTCCCCCTGACTCCTAACCCTTTTAAACCACAAAGATGTCAAGACTCCTGGAACGTGTTCTTGGATCGTATTTATGCTGTCTTTTCCAGTTAGGCTGGTTTCCTCTCCCAGGCTGCATGGTAGAACTAAAGCAGATGATTTTCGTGAAATGCCTCCATTACCCTTTTCCCATAAAAATTACAGAATATTTTCACTTTCTATTTCATTCATTCTTCATCCAATCAAAAATACCAGTGAGGCATGGGAAGAGAGTAGAGAGGGGAGGGCACTTGCTTTGAATGTGGGTTTGATCCCTCACTGTACGTGGTTCTCCAGGACCACCAGAAGTAACCCTAAGCAAAGAGCCAGGGATAAGCGTTGAGCACCACTGGGTATGACCCCAAAACAAAACCAACAGAATATCAATAAAAAAACCTATGATCTTCCCAACACCCCTTATTTGGTGCTCCCTTCTCTATCTGCCTTTTCCCCTAGCGTGTGCGGCTGGCCTCCAAGCCTCCAAGCCATGGAGTGAACCTCCTGGTACTTATCTCGGGTATTCTTGGGTGTTAGTCTTCTATTTTGTTACTTTATGTTCCCCAGATGAATGCAATCTTTCTATGTCTGTCCCTCTCTTTCTGACTCATTTCGCTTAGAATGATACTTTCCATGTAGTACCACTTGTATGTAAATTTCATGACTTCATCTTTTCTAACAGCTACATAGTACTCCATTGTGTAGATGTATCAAAGTTTCTTTAACCAGGAGGGATACTGGGATTAGTGGTGGTGGAGAATGGGCACTGGTGGAGGGATGGGCACTTGATCATTGTATAACTGAAACCCAAGCACAAAAATTTGTAAGTCTACAACTGTACCCCATGATGTTTCACTAATAAAAGTTAAAAATAGTTAAAAAATTAAAAAAAAATACCTATGATTGGGACTTGGAGCTATAGCACAGCACGTAGGGCATTTGCTTTGCATGCAGCTGACCTGGGTTCGATTCCCAGCATCCCATATGGTACCCCAAACACTGCCAAGAGTAATTCCTGAGTGCATGGGCCAAGAGTATCCCCTGTGCATCACCAGGTGTGACCCAAAAAGCAAAAAAAAAAAAAGAATACCCATGATGGCATCTCAGATTGTTCTAAGACTGCAACTTCTTAGTATGAAAAGGGGATCATGGTTCCTCCCTCATTTTAGGTAAAGCATTTCAGGGTCAGCTTTATGATAATTAACTCTCTTGAAGAAGAGAAAGGGAATCAACTCACGAAGTTGTGTTTGTTAGTGTTTTGCTGAGAATTTCTGCCACTGGATTAACGGAAAAAAATCGCCTGTATTTTTCTTATAGATTATTTTTCAGATTTTGGTGTTATAATTGTGCTGGGACTGGTAAGATAATCCAAGGGGTGAGGCAAATGCCTGGCAGATGAGAAACCCAGAGTTTGACCCCCAGGAATACCTTCTCCCAGCACTGCCAGGACACCCTTTTAGCCCCTTAGCCTTCTAGCAGGATGAATACTGAACATCAGAACATCACACACAGAGCACTGCCAGGAGTGGCCTTTGTGTCTTTCAAAGCATCACAGGGGTGACCCCGATAAAAATGATCATACTGGCTTTTTATATAATAAAATAAGTAAAAAAGAGTTTATAGTCTCTGGATGAATTTATGTTAAATAGCACTGGTACTGGGTAGAACTCTTTAGGAAACCACTGTACCTTCCTGGAGTTGCGATGATAAGCTTAATTTATCACAGCAACTTATCATGAGGTTTCCATGATAAGTTCAATTTATTGATAGATATGAGACAGTAGCCAGATTATTTGTCCTCTGTTATTCCTGTTAGTAGATTGTGTTTTCTAGGTATTTGTCAATTTCCCCCTTCTATTTTCAAACTCATTGGCATAATGTCATGCATGAACTCCTCTCATATATTGAATTTCTATAGAATCCTACAGTGATATTCCTTTTGCCACCTCTGATATTAGTTATTAGTGTTTTCTTGCATACTTAATATCATTAGTCTTCAAATAGTGTAACTTTCAGTTTTGTTAAGTATTATGCTCTGTTTTTGCTTTCATTCATTCCTGCTCTTTAATTCCTTTTTTATAGTTTCTTCATTTTTATTTTGCTCTTTTTCAAGCTCCTTGATATGGAAACTTTGATCATTGACTTTCTACCATTTTCCTTTCTAATATGTGTAATTAAGGTTATCACTTTTCCCTCTTTGCACTGTTGTAGCTTTTTATATCCTAACGCTTTAAATATGTTATTTATTCAATAGAGCCTTACTTTCTTGATTAAAACATGGGTAATATAAAATTATATTTCTGTATGAAAACTATGTATGTGTTGAATTTAAACTGTACAATTTTTTTCTAGCAATCTTTTGTTTTGATGTTTATTTCTAGCTCTCACTGTGTTCAGAAGATGTTCGATTCCTTTTGAACTTAAAAATATTCAGTTTTTGGGACATTTTAATTGAGGTACTGAGGTTTAAAATGTTGTGAATTGTACTTTTCATGCCTACATCCTTCCAACATCACACCCATCATTAGAGTGCCCCCTTCCCTCCACTGATCTCTCAAGGATTCCTCCCACACCCTCCCTTTCCATGTAAACTCAGTTCTATAAACAAGTTATCCTAATCTGATGACTTTGGCCATGTGTTGTTTCCCTACTGTCTTTCTTTATGTCCTACATATGAGATAGATCTTTTAAAAAATTCTATTGTAAAGGTGGTGACACCTACACACATATAGATGATTAAAGCTAAACTCTTGAAATTTTAACAGTTATAAATCAATGACAAGTTGATGCATTTTTCAAAAACTATATATCTTTATCTTTTTATAGGCATATAAATTAAAATATAAAGTATGAATAATTCTATACTAGTACATTTTAAATGAACATGAACTAGATCAATTCGACCAATATATAATTTAGTAAAAGTAAGGAAATGAGAATTAAGAAAACTTTAAAGGAAAATATGAATAGGCCTATAAAAGTGTGTTTTATACTAAGAGGGGAATATAGGCTTTATGTTGAGAAAACTTAAGTAAATGATTAATAAGTAATTGATAAGTAAAAGATATAAAAATCTTTATACATGCAACAAAGTCACATGAATAGGCATAGAACATTCAATAGAAATAGAACACTGATTCATTATTTCAAAAAAATATAAAATCTCTTAGCAATTTGGGAATAAATGTAGTTTTCTTTTATTCTTTTTTTTCTCTTGCTTTTTGGGTCACACTCGGCGATGCACAGGGGTTACTCCTGGCTTTGCACTCAGAAATCACTCCTGGCGGTGCTCAGGGGACTATATGGGATACTGGAAATTGAACCTGTGCAAGGTAAATGCCCTACCTGCTATGCTATCGATCCAGCCCCGAAATGTACTTTTCTTAATCAGATAGAGGGCAACCATAAGTGCCATGAGTGAATGCCATACTCAGTGACGAAGTGCTGAGAATTTTGTCTTGTCTTTTAAAGAAGATCCTTTAATACTTCTTGCAAAACTGGTTTCAAGGCTATAAATTCCTAAGTCATCTATTGCCTGCCCATGAAGCTCTGTATTGTTTCTTCATATTGGAATGAACCGGGAGTAAGTCCTGAGCATATCTGAGTGTGGTTTTTCTCTCTCAAGATAATAGAAAAATAAAGGAACAAAAGGAAAGAAAGAATTAATGAATGAATGAATGAAAAAGAGGGAAAGAAAGGAAAAGAACAGAAGAGAACCCAATCTCAATTGACCTGAGTATTGTTTCTGTGTGCATAATATTTAAAAATGTCGTTCCAGAATATTCAGATAAGTTCATCAGATGAGGGCATCAGACGTCAGAAAAAAACAGAGATTTTCATGTTGAGACTTGGGAAGTAAGAGCCATATTTTAGACTTGGTTTCATGGGATGGAAGAAAGAAGGTAACAATCAGTTACAAACAGAAGCTAGCAAAGGAGTGTAACAAAAAGCTATAGATACTTTATGTATGTATATTATCTCTTTTAACTCTCAGAAACTCTTTTTTAGGCATTTTCACCCTATTTTACAAGGAAAGTATCTGAGATTCAGAGAGGTTGAATGAGTTGCTCGAGCTTATAGAGTAAATCATTTCAGGTCTGGAAACCAATTCCAGATCTACATGACTCCAGAATTCGTAGAGTTCTATTATGCCATTCTGTCTCAGCTTGAACATTCATCTTTCTGTCCATACTCTCACCATCAATCCTTCCTTTTATCAGCCTTCCTTCCCTTCCTCTCTCCTTCCCTCCCTCCTTCAAATATTCATTGAGCACCTACTAGGTAACAGGTAGAAAATAACCTCATGGAGAGCTATAGACAAATATAAAAACCCCAACAAGATAAGCTAGTTATCACTCGCGGAGTTGATGCCATGAGACTAAGGGGAAAGCAGCCCTGAGAAGTGTAGGGAGAATCAGGAGACCACCTTATTGTCCCAGCTCTGTGCTGACTCTCTGGCTAACCTTGGTAAAACTCTCAGTCTCTCCACTCTGTGTCTGTGCTTCTTGTTAGTGAAATACCTTTGTACTAGAAGCATTATCTGCAAAGTTCCTCTGGTTTCAAGATTAACAATTCTAAGTTATTAAGGAATTTGGCTTTCTATTTCCTTTTTTAAAACAAGTAAGCTAATAGGATATTATGATCCAAAAAGCCTGGACTGAGTGCCCAGAGAATCACAAAAACAGATCCCCACTGACATTACAGGACTTTGTCATGTTGAGTCTGAAGACGGGTTATGTGGATTCTGACCTATCCATCTGCCTTGATGGTCTTCAGCTCCTCAGTCTCAAACAGGTCTCATGTGGTGAGCCCAGAACTCCTTCCTGGCAGGAAATTGGGTTTATTTATCAAATTAAGCCCTGCTGAGGAAGCAGACTTCATGTTTACACTAGTCATTCATTTAGAAAATATAGGTCCTATCAGCAACAAGGACAAAAGTAAACTCTACCCTAAAAAGTCTATTTTGCAATGGGTTTTCAATTCTGAAGACTGAAAGACTTCCCAATACGTCTTCCTTTATCTTCATGCTTCTCAACACAAACCTAAGATTTGTCACTGCTGGTTATTTTTAAAATTTCTTCTCTTGTTTTTCTTGGAACCACACCTGGCATTTTTCAGGGCTTACTCCTGGATCTGCAATCAGGGATTGCTTCTGGTGGGTCTTGGGGAACCATATGGAATGTGGGGGTTGAACCCAGGTTGACCGTGTATAAAGCAGTCATTCTACCTCTGTACTCTGTCTCCTGTCCCCATCTCTTTTTTAATTAAAAGGAAAGAATTCAGATCATGGTAGTAATGCATCCCCAATGTAGAAAATGAAGCAAAGGATAAATAAGAAAAATAACCATCCATAATCCCACCACCCACAGATAAACACTATTAACATTTTATCGTATTTCCTTCCAGCATTTTTATGCTTCTCAAAGTAGTTGAAATCATTCTTTATAACCTTTTTCTATCTTGCTCTTTTACTTAATGTTATATCATTAAGCATTTTTCCATGTCGTTAAGAACACTTCATAAGCATCATTTGTAACGGTGGCACAATATTCCATCTTGTGGAGGCAGTTCAGTTTACTTAACCATTTCCCAAAATCTAACGTTAATTTTTTTACCCATGTATTTTACTACTATGAATGATACTATGATGAATGTATTTTGTGCAAGCATTTTCGTCCACATGTCAGATTATTTTTCTAGGAGAGACATCCATATTTAAAATGTACTAGTTCCAGAGATGTTGTACTTAACTTTTACTTACATTTATCAGCAGTCTGTAAAGCTAATTGATAAATGCTCTACATCTCTTCATGAGTCTAGATTATTAGGAATTAATAAATAGTTGTTAATTTAATCAGTAAAAATAAAGGTTTTTTTGAGGGGGGTTGAAAAGGTTTGCATATCTTTTATTAGTAGTATGGTCAAGCAGTGATTATGTTTCTTTGTTACTTATGCTTCCTCTGTTTTGTCTGTTCCTACTCAAGCATCTCCTTTTTTTCTAGGTAATCTTTTCTTTGGAGTATTGCGTACAGACAAGGGTTCTGCAAATGAGCAACAGACAAGAAGAATTCAAGAGCAAACATCCCATAGATTGAATCACTGCATTTTTTGTTGTTCCCTGTATGAAAAATATTTGATTATGTATAACTAGTCCAAAATGTAGTGACTCAGAAGTAAGCATTTTATTTTGATCATGATTTGGGGGTCTGGGAATTTAGGAAAGGCTCTGCAGGGGCAGGTAACAACAAAAGCACATGACATTGATCTGCTTCCATGATGGTGCCTCCACTCAACTCCCTGTTGCCCTAGTGGGGATGACTTGAGGGGAATGCTTGATAATAGAACCTACATGTGTCTTGTCCAACACAGTGGTTCCTTCTTTCAAGGGCATTCAGAGCTCCCTAAGATAGAAGCTGGGGGCTTCTTGAAGAATGGTCTGAAAACTGGCAAGGCACCTCTTCTGTTGTATTCCTTGTTCAAGGCAGACTCAGGGCATGCTCAGATTCAAAGAGAGGGGACACATAAAACACCCGTTGTTGGGAGAAGGGTCAAAGAATTAGCAGCCATCTTTAATTTGCTACAGAAGAGTGCCTCTAAGTTTACAGCATTACGTCAGTCTGGATTAAGAGGAAAATGAATAGATGAAGGAATAAAAACACATTCTGAAATTACACAGTTTATAGGAAGTGACACAACATATCATAAGGGGAGTCCAGACTTAAATGTAAGGCTACTGTTCATATTTATCTCCAGAAACATTTTCTTCCCCTAGGAAAGGGGCTTATCTTGGCAATATGTGTGGAAACCAACTCTATCTGGAATGACACCAGTTCCAGAATAAAACCACATAGCAATCATCCCTTTCCATTTCCATCTGTTGAACTAACTCAGTTGTCAGAGGGCAAGCAAGGAGAAAGTGAATTAAAATATCTTGGTCTCAGAGTCAACAGCATTGGGTGGTAGATTACACATGCTAATATTTATAATTTTCAAATTCTTATCTTCCTTCCCCAGACAAGTGACCTAAAGTTATTAGTAGAGCTTATAATGTTAAATATTAGAGGCTGAGATTATGGGGCCTAACAGACTACTGTACTCATCTCTTGATATTTAGCCTTTTTTTCGACCAATAAATCCAGGGTGAGGATTGGTAATGAGTTTGGTAACGTGAATAGAGAGGATTCATTTATTCCATTTTAGTGACTCGCTCTATGCCAGTTTTTCTCAACTGGGGGTCATCCGACCCTTTCATGGGACCCCAGAATATTTCAGGGGGAGCACAGGTGAACATTGCATAAATGGTGGCATGACATGAGGCTAGGGACGCAATCAGGAGGACAAATAGGCCACAGGAAGGAAACAAGTTCAAAATGGGACATGTTCAGAAAAAGATTGAGAAACACTGGTCTGTACTTAGAAAACCTACCATCAATACCCTAATATTAACAAAATGGAAAATTTTGTTTTCTCCTTTTTCAGAGATATAATTAATGTATATTTAAGGTATACAGCACATTGATTTGATATGCATATAACTAACATTATAATTACAATCTAGAATTAGCTAACACTTTTTATCACGATCACGATTACAATCACGGCCATTCTGTTGTTCATCGATTGCCTTTAGCAGGCCCCAGAAACTTCTCCTTCATCCTAGCCCTGAGATTTTTTTAATCATTTTTTTTATTAGTGAAACACCATGAGGTACAGTTATAGACTTATAAATTTTTGTGCTTGGGTTTCAGTTATACAATGATCAAGTACCCATCCCTCCACCAGTGCCCATCCTCCACCACCATGGGTCCCAGCATCCCTCCCACCACCCATCCCCCCTGTCCCACTCTGCCTCTGTGGCAGGGCATTCCCCCTTGTTCTCTCTCTCTTCTTTTGGGTACTGTGTTTTGCAAGAGAGGCATTGAATGGCAATCATGTTTGGTCTATAGACTACTTTTAGCATGCTTCTCCCACCCTGGGAGGGTCGTCACAACACCCTTTATTTGGTGTTCTCTTCTCTATCTGAGCTTCCTTTTCACCTAGCACATGTGGCTGGCCTTCAAGTCATGGAGCAAAATTCCTGGTACTAATCTCAGCCATTCCTGGGTGTTAGTCTCCCGTTTTGTTGCTTTATGTTCCCCAGATGAATGCAATCTTTCTGTGTCTATCCCGCTCTTTCTGACTCATTTCGCTTAATATGATACTTTCCATGTAGTACCACTTGTATGTAAATTTCATAACTTCATCTTTTCTAACAGCTACATAGTACTCCATTGTGTAAATGTACCAAAGTTTCTTTAACCAGTCATCTGTTCTTGGGCACTCAGGTTTCTTCCAGTTTCTGGCTATTGTGAAGAGTGCTGCAATGAACAAACAATTGCAGATGTCACTTCAACTATACCTTTTTGCCTCTCTGTGATATATTCCCAGGAGTGCTATGGCTGGGTCAAATGGGAGATCAAATTCTAATTTTTTGAGAATCGTCCATACTGTTTTCCAAAAGGGTTGGACCAGCCGGCATTCCCACCAGCAGTGAAGGAGGGTCCCTTTCTCGCCACATCTGCGCCAGCACCAGTTGCTTTTGTTCTTGTGGATGTGGGCCAGTCTCTGTGGTGTGAAATGATATCTCATTGTTGTTTTGATCTGCATCTCTCTGATGATTAGTGATGTAGAGCATTTTCTCATGTGCCTTTTTGCCATTCGGATTTCTTCTTTGCGAAAGTTTCTGTTCATTTCCTCGCCCCATATTTTGATGGGGTTGGGTGATTTCTTCTTGTGTAGTTTAACCAGTACCCTGTATATCCTTGGTATCAACCCCTTGTCGGATGTGTATTTGGTGAATATTCTTTCCCATTCTGTAGGCTGTCTTTGTATTTTGGTCACTGTTTCTTTTGAGGTGCAGAAGCTTCTTAGTTTAAGATAGTCCCATTTGTCTATCTCTGTTTTCACTTGCTTGGCCAGTGGCGAGACATCTTTGAAGATACCATTAACTTCAATATCATGGAGAGTTTTGCCAACTTTGTCTTCAATAAACATTATGGATTCCGGTCTGATGTTGAGGTCATAAATCCATTTCGATCTTACTTTTGTGCATGGCGTTAGGCAGAGATCTGAGCCCACTTTTTTGCATGTAGCAGTCCAGTTTTGCCAGCAAAATTTATTAAAGAGGCTTTCCCTGCTCCATTTCACTTTTCTTGCCCCCTTATCGAAGAGTAGATGATTATATGTTTGGGAGGAGATGTCAGTATATTCAACTCTGTTCCATTGGCATGCAGCTCTGCCTTTGTTCCAGTAGCATGCTGTTTTGATTATTACTGCTTTGTAGTAGAGCTTGAAGTTAGGTAGGTTGATTCCTCCCATTTTCTTTTTCCCAAGAATTGCTTTAGCTATTCGTGGGGGCTTATTGTTCCATATAAATTTCAGGAGTGTTTGCTCCATTTCTTTGAAGAATGTCATGGGTATCCTTATAGGGATTGCATTGAATTTGTACAGTGCCTTGGGAAGTATTGCCATTTTGACAATGTTGATTCTCCCCATCCATGAACAGGGGATATTTTTCCATTTCCTCATGTCCTCTTTTATTTCCTGAAGTAGCGTTTTGTAGTTTTCTTTGTATAGGTCCTTTACTTCCTTAGTTAAGGTGATTCCTAAGTACTTGATTTTCTGGGGCACAATTGTGAATGGGATTGTTTTCTTCATGTCACTTTCTTCTCTTTCACTATTTGAGTATAGGAAAGCCATGGATTTTTGGGTATTGATTTTATAGCCTGCCACGTTACTATACAAGCCTATTGTTTCTAGGAGTTTCTTGGTAGAGGTTTTAGGGTTCTCTAAGTATAGTATCATATCATCTGCGAATAATGAGAGCTTGATTTCTTCCTTTCCTACCTGGATGCCCTTAATATTTTTTTCTTGCCTAATTGCTATTGCAATTACTTCCAGTACTATATTGAACAGCAGTGGAGAGAGTGGGCATCCTTGACTCGTCCCTGACCTTAGGGGGAAGGCTCTTAGTTTTTCCCCATTGAGGATGATGTTTGCTCTAGGTTTGTGGTAGATGGCTTTAACTATATTGAGGAAAGTCCCCTCTATCCCCATTTTGGCAAGGGTTTTCATCATGAATGGGTGCTGGATCTTGTCAAATGCTTTCTCTGCATCTATTGATATGATCGTATGATTTTTATCTTTTCTTTTGTTGATATGATGGATTATGTTGATTGATTTCCGAATGTTGAACCATCCTTGCATCCCTGGGATGAATCCCACTTGGTCATGATGTATGATCTTTTTGATGAGTAGTTGAATTCTATTGGCTAGTATTTTGTTGAGAATCTTTGTTTGCATCCGTGTTCATCAGGGATATCACTCTGAGATTTTTAAAAAGTGCCATATTCAAGGCTCTTTCAGGCTTAGGAGAATGAGACCCATCATTATTACTTGTATTTGAATATTGGGTACGCCAGGGGGAGTTTGCCAGACTCTGCCATGTGGGCAGGTTACATTCGGTAGCCTGCTGGTTTGTCCAAAATAAGAATGAGATAAAATGTCGTCTGGCCGCAAATGCGGCCGTGCGCTTCCAGGTGCTGGGTTTTATAGTCTCTGGATCTTGGCTGTTGGTGGGATTACACTGCGCCAGAGGGCCAGTTGGTGGGTGTGACCCCTGCCTACTGGAAGGTGGAGGATCTGGGTGGAGGATGCTCAGCCCTGATCTGAGCAGGATTGGAGATCTCAGCCCCAGGACCCGCATGCCTTTGTTCCTCTGCCGGTACCTTCATGTTTGTGGAGAGTGGTCTCAGCATGGTTGTGGCTGGTTCTGGAGGTCTTGGGCTGCCGGAGCTCTGGTCAGGGAGGGGAGGGAAACTCAACCCACTCTCCTCCAAGGGGCCCTGGCGAGGACAGCCAGGCTCGGGGGCAGGAGATACTTTTTATCAACTCACTTAATTATGTTGGGGTGGGATGGTGAGCAAAATCAAGGCTTTTAACAATTTTGGAGGCTATAATACAGTATATATACTATATATATAGAGTACAGTATAGTATGCTGTAGTATACTATAGTATAGCACAGTGGACTTGTGAATTACCACAACATGTTTGATGGGGTTTAGACAGTAGGCAACAAATATCTCTCTCTCTCTCTATCTATCTATCTATCTATCTATCTATCTATCTATCTATCTATGACTCTTGGAGAACCAGGCAGCTACTGAGAATGTACCGCCTGCACGGACAGAGCCTGGCAAGCTCCCTCTGGCGTGTTTGATGTGCCAAAAGCAGTAACTATAACAAGTCTTATTCCCCTGACCCTGAAAGAGCCTCCAATCATTGGGAAAGACAAGTTCAGAGAGGCTGGTAAAATATCAGGGCTGGGACGATTAGAGACATTACTGGCACCTGCTCAAGTAAATCAAGGAACAATGGGATTACAGTGATACAGTGATACAGTGATCAGCCTCAGGCAGAGTCTCCTGATCCCATGTCTGGCTGCCCTCACCGGGGCCCCTTGGATGGGAGTGGTGGGTTGAGTTTCCCTCCCTGCCCCGAGCAGAGCCCTGGCAGCTGAAGACCTCTGGAACCCAGCCACAGCCAGGCTTAAGACCACTCTCCACATGCTTGGATGAGCCTCCTGCATGAACGAACCGGCAGAGGAACCCAGGTGTGCGGGACCTGGGGCTGAGGTCTCCAAGACTGCTTGGATTGGGACTGGGCCTCCTCCATCCAGACCCCCCATCTTCCAGAAGCTAGACAGTTACACCCACCAACTGCCCCTGGTTGTGTAATCCCATCAGCAGCCAAGATCCAGAGACTATAAAACCAAGCTCCTGGAAGCTCGTCTAGTTCAAACTTATTGTCTAGTTCTCATTCTTGGAGAAACTGGCAGGCTACCGTGAGTATCCTGCCCACACGGCAGAGTCTGGCAAGCTCCCCGTGGCATATTTGATATAGCAAAACCCAGTAACAATGATGGGTCTTATTCTCCTAACCCTGAAAGAGCCTCCAATGTGGCACTTGCTAAAATCTCAGGGCTAGGATGAATGGAGACGTTACTGGTGCCTGCTCAAGGAAATCAATGAACAATGGGATGACAGTGATACAGTGATACAGTGATAATACAGTACGGTTGATATAACCACTATGGTGTACGTTAGTTCCCCAGAACTTTTTCTTTAATCTAGTTGTTGCGATTTTTTTGTTCTTAAATGTCCAACCTGGTTAGTCTTACATTTTTCTAATTAATTAGCCAATTCTTTCTTCAGGGAGATTATCTTGATCTTGTTTCCTATTAACAACAATCTTGCACATTTATTTTAACTGCTCTTCTTAGTATACAAACAATTGCATTTTACAGGTGCAATATTTTCTGCTTGGTCTTTATTTATTTACTTATTTTTTGTTTCCAATGTGAATATAGCATTTTCATTTTTTATTGATTGGTCTACTTTTAAATTCTTATTCCTTCTAGTCTAAGATTTCTGTTTCTTGATGGAATGGATGTTTCAGAATACTGTTTTTCACCAAATTCTGTCCCCACCTCCTCCTTCCTCTGTGCCCCCACACACCTTTTTTTTCTTTTGGAATGGTGATGCTTCTTAAATCTAAGTTATACCATATACCCTAAAAAAATCCTAATCTTTTCCCCAGTCATGGGGCAACTACTAGACATTGGGTATTGGGGAAGAACAGCACCAGGGGCTGTCGGGGGAGTGGATAAGCCTTTGCATTGTAAGGCTGGAGACAGGCACCCTCATTCGCCCAACAAGTCAAAGTATCTCCCTTTCTTGCAGAGAAAAGCAGCATTTGGACACGGTCCTCAGGTCCTCAGACTGCAGCTGCCCCACTTTTCAGTCTTGGGAGAGGAGGGGAATTGTGGGGATAGGATTCCCTGAGGTTAACCACCCCCACCTCTTTTCTCAGCCATTCTCAAGTCCAGGACTCCTGATCTTCCCAGTGTAGTCCCGAGGAACCTCGGTACAGGTGTAAATCCCTGCAGCTATGCAAAGGGCACTAATGTCCCAAGACAAAGTGGCTGAGAAGAAAGAGTGGAACTTTACCCATTTCTTTTCTCTCCTATCTGCTGATAGGGGTGGGCAAAATCACTCCTCCATTTACTAAAAATGTTTTCTTCCCAGCTATTTGCTTTCAGGGGTGTTGTCTCTCCAGAGTTTTTGATGTTAGCTTTGGGACTGGGAACCAATGACACATCAATCCAATCCTCTGTTTTCCACCCCATCCCCTGCCCTTAGCCTCATCTCAACTCATGCGGATGTCACACAATGTCTTAAAAAATCGCCTTGTTCTTCCCCACATTTCCACTCTTGTCCACTACTACTCTTTCTAAGACCCGGAATGCCCATCCTACCAAACAACTTCTCATCCTGAAGTTTTGGGCAAGTGCTGTCACCCTCTTCCCTGAACCCTCACCCAATATTCTTCTGACCTTCCTGATAATTATTGTAGTATCTTCTGTTATGAGCTCTAGCTCTGGTCTAGATCCCCTGTACTAAACTCATTTCATGCATTTCCCACATTTCTTCCAAATGCCTTTAGAGCATCAACACCAAGTGATGCTATGACAGGAATCAGTCATCACCAGGCAACCAACCAACCACTCAACAACTCAACCAAGCAGCCATTCGGCCCATACCTGCCCCTAGAAGAACCCAGGAAGATGCCATATCTTTTCCATAGGTTATTAATCACACTTGCACTGTAGCACTGTCGTTGTTCATCGATTTGCTCGAGTGGGCCCAGTAACGTCTCCATCGTGAGACTTGTTGTTACTGTGTTTGGCATATTGAATACGTCACAGGTAGCTTGCCAGGCTTTGCTGTGTGGGCGAGATACTATTGGTAGCTTAATGCACTCTTCAAGAGGGGCGGAGGAGTTGAATCCGGCTCAGCTGGGCCGACTGCACGCAAGGCAAATGCCCTACTGCTGTGCTATCACTCCAGCCCAATCACACTTGAGAATTAGTAAATTAAGCATTTATTATCTACGAAGAGCAGCAATATCCTTTTGATTTGCTCTTAGAAATTTCTACCAGAAGTTTATTTCTAGTTGTAAAGGTTACTCCTTGCTCCAAGGACAGGAAAGGGCCAGGTAGTTGGGGGCAAAAAGTTGTGAAGTGTTTGGCTGCCAATGATGTGTTTGTCAAATGGCACGGCAGTGATGGACAGTGGGTCGGGTGCTCGCCTTGAGAACAGCCAACCTGGGTTTGATTTTTTTTTTTTTTTGTCAAAGTAGCTTGGGTTCTGAAACAAGAGAAAAAGAGCTCTGGATTCTCAAAGTTTATGAACAAAAGATAAAGTATTCATGAGCAAATAGCAAAACTAAGTAAGCATAATACAAAATTAATAAGACATACCTTTTAGAGCAAAGTAAAGGAATTAATAGTGAACGACTATTTACTACTGAGACTTCAATTCCCTCCCTTCTCCTTCAGCCCCCACCCCAGCCCCCTTCCCCTATTTGATGATTATATAATGTCAGTGTGATAAAGCTTTAGACTTGGTTGTGGTTGCTAAAACCAGGTGCTCTTCAGTTTTTGCTGTCTTCTTTTCCACGGATGCTTGTGAGACAGATCCTATGGGCTCAATATAGAGGCCCAATCCTTAAACTAAGAGTGGTCTACTTGATCTTTGGAGAAACTTTTACTTTCCCCACCAGTCCTATTTATTATTGTAGCCATATTATCACAGTGCAGAACAGACCTACAACTTTTAGTTATCGATTAAATTAATTTGTTAAAAAGCAAAGGTGGGACATAGGTAGCTACCACTGACATTCTCTGAGTGAATCTTGATTTTCATTGCATCTCAGGATGAGTCAGGATGGAAGCAGAATTTCCCTGGAGATGTTATTCTGCTTATGTGAATAAGATGTGAAGGGAGTGGGTGAAGGGAGAACAATTTTCTGGTCTTAAGGGAGAGGAGTATCCAAGGTTGGCCTGTGGGGGGAGGTGGGCTACTTTTGCCCTTTTGATGTTATGAAAAGGAAGTCCTGAGAGACTATCTAGCTGTCCAGTGCCACTAGGCTGATGAAGGAGCCCATCATTCTGGACCTCAATCTAGGCTCGTTGGGTAAAGGATTTTAAAGCTAAAAAAGACAGACAGGCATGGTGTCAGGGGCTGGCTTTGGACCCAGATACCAGTGAACCAGGGCCATGCATTCCTTCACCTCCCCATAACTAACCATAAACATACAAAGACATCCTAATGTAGGCTTCTAAAAACATGCAAGACACAACTCCAAACTGCAAAGGTCACAGTGGTAAAGCAATGCAGAGACTCACCTGGCTTTGTGAGTGACGACGCTATCCCAGTTGATGCTATCCCAGTTGTATGGGCTGAATGGCTGCTTGGTTGAGTTGTTGGGTGGTTGGTTGGTTGCCTGGTAATGACTAATTCCTGTCATAGTTCTATTACTATAGAAATAGTGATAATGAGCTATATAACCTCTCTGGTAAGGAATTTAGAATGGAACTCTGCTAAGGATGCATCAGGAGCTCAAAGAAACAATGGAATGCTCCAGATTGTTATTATGCAAGAAATAGATTATTGGCCTATTCTGCTCCTTTTGACTAAATAAATGCCCACTGATAGGATCAACATCTCCTGTGTACATGTGTACATCACAGCACACCACAACATGCCTATAAAATCCTTCTTTTAACCTCACACTAGTTCAAAGAAGATAGTCTTGTTTCCTTTACACTGAGTGAGAAACTGTTTTGCTGAGTGACTTCTTTTACAACACACAATTACAGTGCCTGGGTTTTAGTTGCTAAGATGCGTGGCAGATAGAAAGCAATCAGACTTGTGCTTTCATCCAAGATGTGACACTTAAAAGTCATATCTTCTTAGACAATCTCAGCATTGGAATGAAGACTTAGGGATTATGATATTTATTTGATGTTTCAACTTGATTGGGTCACCAGGCACCCAGCTATTTGAGCAAACATTAGTTTGTGTGTCTCTGTGAGAGTTTTTCCTTCGGTGGGAGTGGTTGGGTGAGGGATTTGGAACACATCTAGCTGTGTTTGGGGGATACTTCCAGCCCATTGCCGATTGATTGTTTCTGCTGCACAGGGCTTGCTTCCAGTATGCAGGGGACATGTGGTGCTAGGAATTTCTTCCAGGCCCTCTTCATACAAAGTATGTGTTACAGCTCTTTAGAACATCTCCCCAGTCCCTGAGAGGGTATTTAGGGATGAGTTTAATGGTCACATCAGTAGAGTGAGTAAAGCAGCTGACCCTCCCTGATATGGCAGAACTTGTTCAATCAGCTGAAGGTCTGAATTGACCCCTGGAAGGACCAACCCTTTCACAAATAAGAGGGAACTCCCAAGTGCTTTTCATCAGAGACACTGTCTTCTTCCGGCCATCAAATTCACATTCAAGCATCACCTCTTGCTGGATCTCTAGCCTGCTGGTTTCTGAACAGAACCCTCAGCACCCACTTTTCTGGGGCTCCATGGCATGATAGGTAGATCTTGACACTCTCGTCAGTTTCTATAATTATGAGTCATTAAAAAAACACACACATCACTATCTCTTTCTCTGTCATTTTGGTGCTGTTCTAGGAGTACCTTGCCTAGTGCAGGGTTTATGCCCCTTAGAAGCAGGCAGTGACTATGAGCATGGCGGCAATTGAGTTCTGGAGGTTTTTGGCTGCTGGGTCTGGGTCCCTTGGGGTGGGGAGGGGTCTCACTCTGAGGCGCCTCAAGTTAAACAGCCTGGCATGGGGTCCGACAGCATAGTTATGGTGATGTCATATCATGCTTCCTTCTGGGAGAGAAGGACATGTGATCTGGATGGTGGCTGATGACAAGATTATCTGGCTCCAGCCAGGGTTGGCTTATGGGCGTGATTGCTGAGTTGCCAGAGACAGGGGGATACCATGAGACACTTCATAGGACACACTCTACCCATACTCCCAGAGTATTGTACCACATTTGATGGGATTCAAAGTAGGAGGCAACCAACCTTAGAGGGAAATATATTATTTCAGGTCTGCTTTGGGACAGGGATTGGTGTTCGGGATGGAAATACCCGAAATATGGTGGTGGGAAGGTATAAAGGTGGTGGAATTGGTGTTTGAATATTAAGTGAAATAAAATATTGTGAACTTCTTTATAAAATAAAAAAATAAATAAAGTTTCATCAGGTATAAAATGAATAACAATAACAACAAAAGAAGGAGGCAGCATTTCTATCTCAGCCTGGTGAGAGGAAGGGGACCAATGCTGTGTCTGAGGCCCTCGGTGCAGGCAGCTCACACTGTCTGTTTTTAAGCTTCCCCAGATCCTGCCACTGCCACCCACCTATAAGGAAAAGAGCCCCACAGCAGAAGGGAAACTTGTCTGAGACCAACAGGATGGTATTTGCAGGACGGGGACTTGTAGGTTTTCTTTCTTTTTCTTTGTTTTGGACCACATCCAACAATGCTCAGGGGTCACTCCTGGCTCTGCACTCAGAATAACTCCTGGGTGCCTGGGGGAACCATAGGGGATGCCAGGGATCAAACCCAGGTTGGTTGTATGCAAGGCAAATGCCCTACCTGAAGGCAAATACCCTACCTACTGTCTTATTACTCTAGCCTCGGACTTGTAGGCCTTTTGTGGAATTGAAGGAGACTGTTTGAAAGAGACTGGAGGAAGAATGGGAGAGTTTGTTTCTGCTCACCCTGGAGGAAACTGTCCTTGTTCTGGGCTGAGGACCTACCACACTCTGGCTCCTTATTGCTCATTGCTCTTCTCATTATTTTGAAAAGTTGAGTGATTTATAAGTGAATTCCCTGCAGAATCATATGAAATTGACAGCCTTTCTAGAAAAATGTGGCCTACTAATTAATTTATTTTTGCTTTATGTGAGACCTCTCTCCTGCTCCCTGTAAACCTCTTTTCCTCTTTTTACCTTCTCTTCTCGGTTTTAGTCTCAGCATCCACTGCCTTATTCCGTTCACCTATGAAGGCAATTTTAACTTCAGGAAACTGATTAAAGTTTAATGTGTCTACACTCTTTCACTGGGCTGGTCATAGGTTGAAATGGAATTAGGCCAAGAGGGAAAATTCTTTCAGACTCTCCTACAAGTGTGTAGTTGTTTGGGGACTTGAGATACCAGACAAGCCCTGGTTTGGAGATCACAGGACTTACTAAGGACTGAATTCCATGGGACTGAGATAGTGTGATGGAGTCAGGCAGATGTCAGAGAATACATAATAAGTAATCATTGAATAAATGAATGAGAGAATGGACAAATGAAAAAATAGAAAAACATGGTTAGTAATAGCACATTAGAAGGGTCTTGGACTCTTTGGTAATAGTGAAGGTGAAGTCACTGTGAACGTCAAAATCATAAATGTTAACACTATAATAAACATATTACTTAAAGTATGATAAAAAGAAATAAAGAAAAGGAAAGTGAAGAAAGGATGCTATGCCAGCAAAAAATGTGATTGACAAAAAAATCCTTTATAATCTAAGTGTGAATTGTGCAATGGTTTTGGAAAATAGGATGGAAATTTCTCAAAGAACTAAAGACAGAACTGCCATATGACATAGCAATCACACTTTTTGAAATCTCTCGTATGATTGTGGGCACATTCACACAAAAACTTGTGTTCACTCTAATGTATATTGCAGCTTTGAACTGACAAAAGTTAGAATATAGATGCAACTGAAGTGTCTATCTAGAAATGATTAGATAAATAAGTGTGGTACATTTATATAATGGAATACTACATGTCTATAAAATGTGAACATTTCTCATTTGCAGCAAAATGAATGGAACTCTAGGGGATTGTTAAAAGCAAAAGAAATCAGGACAAAAACATAAGGATGGTCTCATTCATACATGAATATAAAATTGATGAGGAGAAAAAATGTAATACATAAAAAACCTTGCAGACATTGAGAACAGAACTAAACTTAGCTCAGGGGAGAGGGTGGGAAACTAGTTTTGGGGGTAAAAACCCATAGTTGTGGAATTTTATTTGTAAAAATTGCAAATATAATTTCTGAGTTCCACTGGGTATCAGGGACTGTGCAGAATACTTTATAGTTATTACCTCACTATATGTGATATCAGTAACTTTAAAAGAGCTGGTCTTACCCTGTTTTAAAGTTAATGAAATCGAGGTACAAAAGTGGTAAAAAAAGTTGCCTAAGCAAGCAATGTGCAGAATCTGGACTCCAAACAGAAATATCTGACTTTAAATTGTGTGCTCTCGGATTGCTGGAAATAAGATACAATTTTCTCACAATTGTTTATTTCCTTCAGAGACATGCTTCCCTGTGGGTGGAGTGTCATTTCCTATCATGAACTCTGGGCATTGCCATCTGACTGTCTTTTTTGGCCCATGGGATGTGAAGGGCATCTCTGAGCAGAATCTTTGAAGACATCCATGCAGGTTGTCTCTTTCCTACATTCCCTTGTTCTGCCATGAAAAAACATGTGGCACTGTATGCTGCACATCTCTAAGAGATGCAAGGTTTTTTTTTTTATCATTTATTTATTTATTTATAAATGAATCACCTGAGGTACAGTCACAGACTTACAAACTTTCGTGCTTAGGTTTCAGTCATACAATGATCGAGTAATCATCCCTCCACCAGGGCCCATTCTCCACCACCAATGATCCCAGTATCCCTGCAACCAACCCCTCCCTTCCCCCCACTCCACCATGCCTCTGTGGCAGGGCATTTTCTTTTGTTTTCTCTCTCTCTCTCTCTCTCGCTCTCTCTCTCTCTCTCTCTCTCTCTCTCTCTCTCTCTCTCTCTCTCTCTCCTTTTGGGTGTTGTGGTTTGCAATATAGGTATTGAGTGGCCATCATGTTCGGTCTATAGTCTACTTTCGGAGATACAAGTTTTTTGTGCCCAGAATGAGCAAACACATGGAATAAGACTGAGCAAGAAGATACAGAGAACTGATCGACCATTGGCAAGCAACCCTCAGACTGTGAGGACAAGAAGTAAATGTTTGTGGGGCGGGAGTGATAGTACAGCTGGGCCTGGTTTTCCTTGCCTGTGGTTGACCTGGATTTCATCCCTGGCATCTTTTAGGGTCCCCCGAGCCTGCCAGGTGTGATCCCTTAGTGTAGAGCCAGGTGTAAGCCCTGAGCACCACCAGGTGTGACCCCCCCCCAAACCAAAGCCAAAACACAAAAAGAAGTAAATGTTTGTGTGATAATGCTTACATTAAGATGTGGGGATTGTTTGCTACTGCAGCAAGACATTGCAGCAAAACTCTTTGGGCCAAAGAAACTATTCTTTGTTGCCTCCTGGAAAGGGTAGAATGTAAACTCTGACTGGGAAAATATTTTATTGGACTGAGAAGTAGGGGAAGCACTCTTCAAGAGACAGGGAACGAGTGAACAAAGACTTGGGCTGGAGAAATTGAGGGCAGGCAAAGATGATACACTCACTGTTTTTTGAGGCCAATGAGAAAACAGCTTAATTGAAGAACGATGGTGGAGAAGATAGGAAGAGGGTTGAAAAATAAGACCACAGAGGCTGCTGAATGCTCTGTGAGAGATGATGAATTCTACCTTGAAGGTGCCGGACAGGGAGCCACTGAACGTTTATAAACAACAAACATAGTGCAGTTAGGCATTTCTTTCACCATCTCCTGGCAGGTATGGGGAAACATTGCTGGTCACGTCTCCCCTGTTCTAATTCCTGGCTTATCCTGCAAACCTGTTCTTCCAGTTACAGCATTTGCCAGTAGACAGAAAGTTGATTTCTTTCCACCTTTATCTGATGTCTATCAGGATGGGTGACTGTTCTGCTTAGGGGAGGAAAAATGAAGCTGCCTCAGGAATAATAATAGTAATTTTCCAAAAAAAAATGTTTCCAGTTCATATTTATATGTTCTAAGCAGAGAGAGTTCTAAGGAGACAGGGGAGAGAGATGGACCCAAGATATATCCTCAGATGCTATTATTTTCAGTATGGGTGTATCTGTGGAGCGTGTGTGTGTGTGTGTGTGTGTGTGTGTGTGTGTGTGTGAGAGAGAGAGAGAGAGAGAGAGAGAGAGAGAGAGAGAGAGAGAGAGAGAGAGAGATCTATGTTGTTCCACAGGACCCTGCACCAAGACGGGTCCTGTGCTTACTTCTGCAAATGCATATTAACATTCTTAATACTCTTTAAACAAGCAACATGGTCACTGTGCTCTGGACCTTGTACATTATGTAGTTGATCCTGTACTGTTCAGGCATTGTAGTGCTAGGCAATTTCTTTCACACTTTATTTTATTAAATCCTCTTGATGACCCTTTGAGGTAAGAAGCACCCGTCTAACCTAATGGAATGGCAGCCTGATGTGGAAATGGAAGCACAGAGAAGCTATCTTGTTCT
Organism: Sorex fumeus; assembly: GCF_029834395.1. Classification (NCBI taxonomy): domain Eukaryota; kingdom Metazoa; phylum Chordata; class Mammalia; order Eulipotyphla; family Soricidae; genus Sorex; species Sorex fumeus. Next base: position 10,675,108 of record NW_026606186.1, read on the forward strand.
AAGTTATACAGTTGGCATGTGATGAAGTTGGGGTTTATCATATTCTTCATGTTGCCCTTGATCATATTGTCCTCAATCCCTGCACACCCTTATCAGACATTCTCATCAAACTTTCTGATTCAAAATCTACCAATCTTTCCTCACTGTTTTTCAGTTCAGGACTGTCTGAAAACTGCATCTACAAGATCTATTTCTGGAAGAAAATTCCCACAGAGCCATGGGAAATCCAGGGCTGTGAAAGTCTCCCAGTCTTTCCATCTCTCGTCTCATCACACAGAGACTCATCTTCTACAGATGAAGCTCAGAGTTCCTAGATGAACTGGACAATGAAAGTTTCATGTCAACACTTGGTCCAGACCTGCCCAGGTACAGAGAAGAAAAGAGAAACTAAGAAAAGGGAAGTAACTTGTGCCAAGTTGCATCCTTAGAGAAAACTTACCACTCCACACATTCATTGCTTCAACAGTTGCTGATAAATTTCCAGACTCTGTGCTAGGTGTTCAGAATTCAGGGGCAAACAGACAGCCACGTTCTTAAGGATCTTGTACCATTCGTAGTCCAGATGAAGCGCCTATGTCCTTGCACATCAGAAACTCTTCCCCAGGCAACAGCCGCAGCAGGCAGAGTTCCTTTAGACAGAAAGTCTGGGAAACTTCTGGCTTGGAGAGACCTGAATCATGCTCTTAGAGTTGACTCTGGTTTTCAAATCATTTTGCATAAGATCAGTCCTATCATGTTGGAACAGCAAATTAATAGCTCATTTTATGGATTGAGCAATCAGCACCTACAGCCCATTAAATTTAACAACAAATCCGGCTGATGATCTGGCTTTTAGCTTGGTGCCACCATCAACTCATGTGCTTCCTTTTCCTTCCTCCTGACCTTTTTATTTCCTTCCATTTCCCCTCTTATGAACTCTCCACCTAAAGCCTCATTTTCTCATTAGTAAACATGGTGTTAATTTAACTCCCCGGTATCTCTTCCTGGCTGGGGCTAGAAGGTCTTCTTAATCTCCCAGTGGGTTCTCTCATCTGCAACATGCCCCAAAACTTCAGACATCAGCACACAAGCTCATTTGGGGGCCCTTGGCTGGGGCCATGGGAATGAGCAATCAATATTTTATAAAGGCGTTAAGGTGGTGATAAAAGATGCATGAAGTTGAGTGCAGGGAGGAGCCCGCTGACAAAGGAGTGGGTGACATTATAGCTAACCTTGGTGGCTATGACTAACGTGGACGGAATTCACTGAGGAAGTCTCCGTTCTGATCTACCCCAGGATATGGGATGAAGGTTTCTCATGAGGACATTGTCAAATTTCTCAGACCCTCTAACTTAGCTCTCCTTAAAAGACTTCTAATTGCTTTAGAGGCATGGGCTGACTGAATAAGTGGATGAAGGCCCAGATGATATGGTTAACTAGACTTCCATTAGCTGTGGTTTCCCATGAATTTTGCATGCCCTTTGAGGTAGAAGCATTTTGCATTACAATTGTGCCCGGTGGGCAGGATCAGAGGGAGTCTGGAGAATCAGGATAAGTTAGATGGTATGTGATAGACTGGATTATTGGTCCCACTCCTTCACTTCTCTGTAATAGACTAATACAGTCTTAGCTTTAATGTGTTTTTTACTATGCTGAGTATGTATGGACTTGCCCATGTGAGTTGCTTTGACCAATGGAATAATTTGAATGATAGTGGATGAGTTCTTCAGAGGGTTCTAAGTAAGGTTGGTTCTAATAAAGTAAATAAGTAAGGTTCTAAGTAAGTAAGTAAGTTAGGTTGTAAGTAAGGTGTTTAGAAGGTTTTAAGTGAGGTTCTAAGGTGTTTAGAGGGTTCTAAGTGAGGTTCTAAGTACAGTTTGGGCTGGTCTCTGTGCATCTGCTATATATGGGCTGGAGTGATAGCATAGCGGGTAGGGTGTTTGCCTTGCAAAGCAGCCAACATGGCCGACTCGAGTTCGATTCCTCCACCCCTCTTGGAGAACCCGGCAAGCTACCGAGAGTATCTCGCCCACATGGCAAAGCCTAACAAGCTACCCATGATGTATTCAATATGCCAAACACAGTAACAATTGTCAAATGGAGACGTTACTGGGCCTGCTTGAGGAAATTGATGAACAACGGGAGAACAGTGACAGTGACAGTGACAGCAAACAACCTGGGTTGGATTCCCAGCACCCCATATGGTCCCCCGAGCACCACCAGCAGTAATTTCTGAGTGCATGAGCCAGGAGTAACCCCTGTGCATTACCCGGTGTGACCCAAAAAGAAAAAAAAAATTAAATTAAAAAAAAAAGAAGTTTTAAAAAAATAGAAGTTTATTGCTTACAAGACCTCGGAGTTACACAGCACATGTGGATCACAGAGAGGTAGGGTCGAAGTGAGAGAGGAAGATGCATGAATAGAAAGCAATATGCAGGGGGCTGGGGTCCCATTACTATTGGGGTTGAGAATGAGGGTTTCATGGCCATTCTTTATGAATCTCCCATTCATAAACCATAAGAGTTTCTCATTCATGACTTCATGAATTCAAATAATATAAGTAGGGAACTTAAAGTATAGTAGGAGAAACAAGAAGAAAAGGTCAGTGATCTAACTTAAACAAGATCTACAAAACAAAGAGTGCCTCCAAGGGAGGGGGTGGGGGTGGGGCAGGAGTCAGCCTGCCTCTTATCTAGTCCCCAGCTGGCTAACCATTAGCTTGACCTGATGTTCCTTTTGATAGAAACATCTCAGAATCAAGCTGGCGTTAGAACTTGTGTCATGAAAAAGCAAAGCCAACTCCGGAGCTACAATATGCCAGGGTTCCTCTGCTCTTCTGGTCCTGAATTTTTTTACCTCCCAATTCAACTGTGAAGCAGCCTTCCTTCCTGACACAGCTTACCTGGAGGCTGCGACCTCCTGGTGGTCTTGCCTTTTTAGTAAGTGCCTCCACTCACTTTGTCTTGGTTACTGGTACTCTAGTCTACTAGCGAGATCTGGACAATTTCCTCTTTTCTTCTCTAAAGGTGTGGACTTCCATCTAGTGCTCGTGACCCCTCTCAGGACTCACTAATCAGTTGTGCAAGTGTAGTACAGTGAGCACCTACCTTATATAAGATCCTGTTCTGAGAGTAGAAGAAAAGTGTAGACCCAGAGTCAAAGGGCTCACTCTGGAAAGGGAAGACACATCACGATTCCTTCATACCCTCTTCCACTTCTTCTGAGCTCATGAGGCACTCAGTTTTTTGCAATGTGTCTCTCTACCTCTTATTGCTATCAGGTCAAAGTTGCTTCTAACCTGAGTCATTGCATTGCTGGTGAGGTGCAAAGGGGAGTCGCAGGGTAGGAAGAGACAGTTGCTGTCGGGAATGTGACCTTCTGGTTGTGATGCCTCTTGGCTGGGGGGGTGGGGGAAAGGGTGTTCTGGGGATTTTTTAGATATTGCATAATTCCAGTGTACTGTGGCCATGACAATCCTGCCAGCCTCACCAAGGCAGATATTGAGATTCACCTGAGACCCACTTGATCTACACAGCATGATAGCTGGTACTGACCTTCTGGATTTTCAGGGAGTCATGCTTCTCAGGTAGATGAGATGCTCTTCTGAAAAAAAAAAAGGATGCTTTTCTGAAAAAAAGGAGGAGGTAGCCTTGACCTCCACCTGGATTCTTGTATTCCTTGTCTGTCTTGCAGAAAGAAATTTCAAGAGATGACACATAGTGAAGTAGAAAAATTCTATTAAAGAAAAATAAAAAGGTATTCATGAGCAAAGGCTGCTTCTTCGGGGGAGAGATGTCTGTCAAAGAAGGGGGGGATCTGTCAGATATTCAGAGCAGTGGGATGCGGGGAGCTCTAGAATTTTGTAGAGGGCCTGCATTGCTTGGGGAAGAGATTATTCAGGTCTTTTCCAAGTTGTCACAACCTGCTGCTCTCTGTGCCGTTAACCCCGTTAACCCATTAATCCATATTGCCTGTCTTTGAACTCTTGGTGGTTTTTGTTAAGACTCTTCTCACGCCCTTTTGTTTCTGTCTGAGTCTCTCTTGAGGGGTTCTGGCCTTCCCACTCAAGCTGCCATCTTCAGCCTGGAGCCTCCAGCTGGCTGGCAACACAATAATTCCCAAACATTCATGGGTTTTATGTCTTCCTGACAGTGCCAAGACCTCCTGCCTCCACCCCCACCCCATACACCTGACTGCCCACTCCAATTACAACAGCCTCTTAGCGCTTCAGCCAATCTATTCCTTTCCATCACTCTCCTAATTTCTCCTCTAAACTGGTGACCAACCTCATCTTTCTAGACAGAATCTGGCTGCTTACAGGCTGCTTACTTTTCTGCTTACAGGCTGCTAATGACTTCCTCTTCCCTGTTGGAGGAGTCCATCTGCTCATCAACGCATTGGAGGGAAGGCATCCAGGACCCTTCCGGACTGGGATTCTGCCAAGCTCACCTGACTCACTTCCTCGACCCCTTCCTCACTCACTGTGGGTTCTCGGTTGGCTCTGAAAAGCTACGTGGATCATGAATGTTCCCATCTTGGCACCTCCATACTCGCTCTTCCTTCTACTTCCCTACCCTCCTTCTCCGTGAAAAGCTGCATCAGACTCCAAGATTCAGCTCAAATGTGTCTCTGGGGATACCTTTGTGCAGAATTCAAAGTCGCCTTTGCTTCAAGTTCAACTTGTTCTCCCTTCTCTGAGCTGTAGCATTTTTCTTTTGGGGCCTCTAATAAACTTTTCTTCCCTTGCTCAGAACCCAATTCACCTCTAAAGAAAGTGGGTTAAATCAATAGGCAGGCTTTCATTCTGCCAAGCTCTTTGGTGTATTTGTGTATAATATAAATCATTTGGGGGAAGGAGCCAAAGACTTTTTGCGCAGAGGAGAGAGGTTTGAAGTCTGAGTTCTGGGAGGCTGTTGGGTGGTGATAAAGATCATGGGGTGGGGTCATGGGAAGGGGGATCCATCAGATTAGAGCTGCATGGGGGAAGTCAGCAACAGAAAAGAAAGCCCGTGTCCCCTGTCCCTGAGGGGTGGTGTGAAGGGTCCAGGGAGGAGGGGCAACTCTCCTAGTTTTAAGTGGGTTACTGTAGGATGCTTACTATTCTCCTTCCATAGTCATTGGTCTGTATCACTCAGAAATGCTTTTAAGTATGCTGGGAAGTTGACAAAGTTCAGGTTCTGCTTTTGCGTAAACGTGGAGTAAAAATAGACTCAGGTGCAGGGTGGAGAGGCCCAAGGAAGCTGCTTGTCTCTGGGAGTGAGAAGCCATGAGAAGAGATTTGCACTCTGGGCACGCGGAAGGATGAGCCTGACACCTGTTTCTCTGAGGGCCAAGAGGGCCCAGCTGGCGTCTTGATTATATTCCTAGTAGCATTTGTCTCCCCCATCAGATTAGCATGGAACTCAGGCAGATTTCATCAGGAATCTTCCTAGAAAGAAAAGAAACCTACCTCAAATTTCCTTAAATAAAAATAAAAAACCAACCAAACAAAAAAACTCCTGCAAAACAAAACCTAAAACCAACCCATTAAAAAACAAACAAACGAAAAACCAAAAGAAGCTATTGGATCATATAATTGCTAGGTCCTGACAGATACTGGTTCAGGTAGGGCTGGATCTAGGTGTTCAAGATATCACGATTCTCATCACTGTTTTTTTCTTTTGATTGTTGTTGTTGTTCCTGGGGGGCTCTCTATAAAAAATGATACTGGCATCATACTGGCAAGTATCCTATCCCCAAAACAGATTAAGAGTTTCTCATGCTTTGGGGGCTGAATTCCAGAGTAAATCACAGTGACCTGAAGCATTGTTCGGATCAGATCAGAGTTATGTCCCGTCTCTGGTTTAGAATAGGGCGGAGGTTAGAACCAGTCCTGTCTGGGTCATATGAACTGTGAGTGGGGGCGAGATGTGTTGCTAAAGTGATATAAAAAAGCTGAGAATAGAAATAGGAGATCTTAGATATGGGGGCACAACACAAACCCACAGATGATCCACCCAGGGCTTTTGGCCACTTTGTGTGATGACTGTAAGAACAGCAGAGGAGAAATCGTTATGTTATACTATGTTTCATTTAGGAAAAAAGCCAGGGAATGGAGTTTGGTCATCCTTTCAAGATCATCCCATCTGCCAGAGTCACTGATATAACCTGTTATGGAAAGTTCTGGCCTTTTAGAGCCCAAACAAGGGACAGCTCTGCTTCTCTTCCTCCACTGCCTGTGCACACACTCTCTTGGCACAACTCCCCACCCCCTGCAACGCTTTCCAGGCGGATCCCAGAGATTTCTAGTCACTGTAAACAAACTTTTAACTCATTGAGTTAATGAATCATTGAGTCACAGAACAACCGAGAGGACAGTACAAAAAGTTCTCTGATCACTCCAGACTCCTATATTATTATTATTATTATTATTACTATTTGTTTTTTGGGCCACACCCAGCGATACTCAGGGGATACTCCTAGTTCTGCACTCAGGAATTACTGCTGGTGATGCTTGGGGGATGATATAGGTTGCTGGGATCGAACCCCGAGTTGGCTGTGTGCAAGGCAAATGTCCTACCCACTGTGCTATCTCTCCGACCCCTCCTATATTATTAACATTTAACTTCAGGGTGGTGCTTTTGGTTCTTGGGAGTGACCCAGTGTTGATCTATGATCATTATTCAGTCACTCTTAGGGATTAAAATTAGTCTGACTTTTAGCTACTAAACATCCCAGTCAGGTCTAAATCAAAGTGTTAATTTCCCATCAGATTCAGACCCCCTCCTCCTGCTCAGACCAAAGATGTGGTTTGAGGACTGCAGCCCTGGGGGTGGCCTGTTGCCTACGTGTTCAGGACCCTCTCAGTCTCTCTGTTTCATCCACTGCCTCTTGGTGGCAGTTTCCTCAGGGCCAAAATAGAGGAGAAGGGAGAAATCTCAGGGGATCCTCGTGGTGGTACCCTTGGAGTCTTTTCTGTGTGGACTGTCTCTGGTGGGATGCAATTTGATAAATCTGTTGATGCTGAAAAAAATTAATGAATCTTTATCATCTATCTATCTATCTATCTATCTATCTATCTATCTATCTATCTATCTATTGCCTTTCGGGTCATATCCGGCGATGCTCAGGGGTTACTCCTGGCTCTGCACGCAGGAATTACTCCTGGTGGTGCTCAGGGGACCATATGGGATGCTGGGGATTGAAGCTTGGTCGGCCTCATGCAAGGCGAACGTCCTACCCACTGTACTATTGATACAGCCCTGAATCTTTAGTTTTATAAAATCAAATCTCCTTTAAACTATACTTAATTTTTAAAAATATTATAGTTCGGGTAATAGGGTTACAATGGTGCTAAAGAGTGTGATATTGATACACAATCTTACTGAACATTCTGCCAGGGCCACAAAAGTGCCCATGACATGACCATCCCCTGCCCACCATCTCACCTTTGATCCCAGGTCACCCCTCCCCCCCCCACTTCTCTCCCTGTTGTTAGCTGATTGGCAGTTATGAGTTTAGTGCATACAGTTACCTCCCTTAGCAGCACTCATATACTCGAGATCTTCCATTTATGTCCCCCTGTTTGAAGGGGGGTCTCATGTAGCCTTGTCGGCAGCTGATTTTTTTCAGTTATTTTAAAAATTGAGATGTCATGGGTCGTAATAATGCTGACATTGCTCTTGTTTATGAATCTATTGCACCGCCAGTGTCAAAGTCTTTCCACCACTGTCCTAAGGTCCCTTTTGCCACCAACCCCTCCACCCCACCTCTGCCTCCTGCTCAGCCTCAGCTCTGGTGGCAATACTTCAGGGTTTGTTTCCAGGAGGGAGAGTCTAATTCCTTGTTTTAGTTTTTCATAGTCCACATACAAGCAAGATCAGCTGATATTGGTCTTTTTCCGTCTGACTCACTTCACTTAGCCTGACACCTCCCAGTCTGTCCAAGTTGAAGCAGAATGCAGGGTTTCTCCTTTTTTAGAGTTGAGTAGTATTCTGTTGTGTACATATACCACAGTTTCTTCATCCACTCATCTGCTGTCAGGTACTTGGGTTGTTTACAGATCTTGCGTGTTGTCAATAATGCAGTCTGAACATAGGTATGCCTATGGCCTTAAGAATTTATGTTTTTGTATTTGTTGAATAGATGCCCAGGGATGGAACTGCTGAATCTCATGGAGGTTCTACTTTTAATTTCTTTTGAGATTTCTTTATACTGCTTCCCAAAGGGCCAGCATGTATATATATATATGCATATATATACACATATATGTGTATATACATACATACACACACATATATATTTTTCCTTGCAAACACTTTTTTTTACTGTGCTTTACAAAAGTACTGGCCTGGAGTAAACAAACAAAGCAAAAACATTGCTCCTGCAACAAATAATTTCAAATGCATCATTCTTAAAAATGTCCTTTTGACACTGAGGATACATTGATCATTTGTGTGGAAGGGGGAAACCAGGATCTAATATAAATGAAATCGCTCGCATTGTGCCAAGTGTGCTTTCCCATCACGACCCGTTTAGTTCTTACCACAACTTTGAAAAGTAGGCCTTATTAGTTCCATTATGTACATGGGAAAACTTAGAGAGGTTAAATAATTTTTAAATAGTACATAGTCAGCAAGTGGCTATAATCAATTTTATTGTTCTTATGCTAGGGAAATTGTCACCCTGAGCCAGCAAAACAATCAAGAGACACATACTGAGAGATGAGAGAACCCAGATTTATTATACCAATCAGCCCAGGAGAGCTCATACTACAAAGACCCCAAAGGCGGAAGTTCCCTTTTAGAGAATATCTGTGGGGAATGGGGCATTTGCAGGGATCTGGAAAGAGAGGGCAGAAGTAGAAATTCTTCAGTGTATCATCTGCTAAGTAAGGGTGAGACCATCTCAAGGACAGAAGCAGATTTGGATAACATTCCCACGTTACCAAGGTTACGAAGGGAGATGAGGACCATATCAAGGACATCGAATATACTCCATGGCTGTGTCATGTCCCCCAGACTCAGGACCCCAGGGCAGCTCCTGCTCTCTAGCACTAGCTTGGTTGAAGTTAGTTTGTTTAAAATATAGGCAGGGGCTCTTTTTCTTTTTCATTGATAGGTATTTGTCATCACATCCTCCTCAAAAGATTATAGATTCACTTCCATTACCTCTGGTGGAGTGATGGAGTGTCCCTTCCACTCTGTTGATACTGTGCTTTGGTCAGAGATTTCTGAGTGGAATGCCCATCTTTGTATGGAACAGAAACTTGAAAAAGCATTGCACATCTTCACTGTTCCTCTGCAGAGTCTGCTTCTTATGCCCTGGAGCTGGTGACACCTCTATTTTTCATTTTTTTTTTACATCTATCTCTTCAGAGAGCACCACTTCCCTCTTTCTTTGGAAAACTCTTACTCAGTTTAAAAAGCTTCTTCAGTGGACACCTCTTTCAGGAAGCCCTCTGGGTTTGTCTTCATTGCATTTCTCATTGCCCCTATGACTTTAATGGTCTGCTAATGTCTGCTTTAAAATTTGTTAGTTATCTGCCTCTCCTAGACTTGTTCAGTTCCTTCAGGGAAACCAGGTATTTCCATGTCTGCCTAACACATAGGATGTGCTGATTCATGAGCATTGAGCAATACCATTCATTCTAATGGCTGCATTGTATTCCATTTTATTTATATTCTATTTTTTAATTTGCATATTTATTAGATAATAAATGGGCTTTTGATTATTTTGAGTTTTTGGCTATTGCAAATAATAGTACAATAAAAGCACTTATTCATGAATGCCTGCATAAAATAATCTCTTTCTTAAATCCCTCAAAGAGACTATATATGCCATTGTTTTTTAATATATGGATTGATGTATATTTACTATATATGATACCTATATTACTATAGCCATTCTTTTTCCTTTTCATTCAGAAGTATTCCATAATCATTGAAATGTAAAGAAATAGTGGTTATGTAGTTATTCACTAAATTTAATGCCTTTTGCCATATTTGCTTTAAATCTTTGTCTTCTACAGAAATGACAGATCCCTAGTTGCTTGAAAATCTCATCATGGTCCTTTGCCGGAGGGACCCACTGTCTTCTGTTCCTCATTTCCATAAATATTTTCAATGTGTATTTGAGCTTCATTACATGTATATGCTTCCAACAGCAATAGACTATTGCGGGTCTAATTTTGGAAGGAATGTTATCATAGTGGATTCCTTTTGCAACTTGCTGTTTTCCACTTAACATTGTTGCTGAGTTTATGTTGATGTATGAAGATGAGTTTGAGCTATTTTAGCTTCGACATTGTATATAATCGTATTAACAAATCATTGTTTATCTAATCTGCTACTGAAGGACAGTTGGGTTGTATTTAGCTGTATAAACAGTGCTGCAATAAACATCTTTGTATGTCTCCTTGTGTATGCAAGAGAGTGTTTTTAGGATAGAGGCCTATTCAGAGTTGCTGAGAGTAGAATCTGCGTATCTTTGCAGCTTACTAGATATTGCCAAATTGCTCTCCTGAGTGCTTGTACCAATTTATATTCTCAACTGCAGTGAATAAATACCTTTTCTCTTCTATCTTTGCCAATTCTTGGTGTTATCAGATTAAAAAAATGACAATTAGCTTGGTGTGAAATGACGCTTCATTGTTTTAATTTGATTGTCTCTACATATGTTTATTGGCCATTTATGTTTTCTCTTGCATCAATTATGTTTCTATGCTTTGTTCACTTTTCTGCTGGGATTTTAATTTCTCATTGATTTTGTAATTGGAATTTCTATTGACATAATTGTTGATTCAGATGCATTTATAGGGAATAATGCAGAGAAATCATCAGAACATGTTGGCCAGTCTCCCCAATGATAACATTTTGGAAAACAGTTGCATAAATTCACATTGAGATTATCAATGTTAATACAGCTTATTGATTTCATTTAGATTTCCTCAGTTTTACGTGTGTGTGTGTGTGTGTGTTCTTTTGGGTTAAGTAGGTATCAAACTACTGGTTTCAAATCAGTATGACTATAGATCTCAGGTTGAAAAGATTTCAATAAGTCATAGGTTTCTAGGAAATAAACAGGTTTTTTTTTTTTTTTTGCTTTTTGGGTCACACCTGGCAATGCACAGGGATTACTCCTGGCTCTGTGCTCAGGAATTACCCCTGGAAGTGCTCAGGGGACCATATGGGATGCTGGGAATCGAACCTGGGTCGGCTGTGTGCAAGGCAAACGCCCTACCCGCTGCGCTATTGCTCCAGCCCCGGAAATCAACAGTTTTGACTAATCCGTTGCCAGCCCTGTCTGAGTTTCTCTCATCCGACATCTCTGTGAGCCCTGTCTGTCAGTACTGTGCTTTAGTCTCTCTAGCTCATGATGATTGTATGGATCAGAACCAGCCAGACCTTTAGTAGAAATTCTCTCCAACTGTGCGACTTCAGGCAAGTGAGTAATCTCTCTGGGCCTCATATCCCACGTCTGTAAAATGGGGTGATGATACTATCCAGAGTCAGTGCCCAAGAGGGCTAGCACCGAGTGTCCAGTGATTTCTGCACCCTCTGGACGTTAGGCCCTGTCTCTCATAGCCAGGCCTTACTATCATCTGGCGGAAGCAGTCTGAAGGTCAGGCAGTGACTGATCCTTTTGTGACCCCCTTGGTGATGGGGCCACCATTGCTCAGGAAATCTTCATTGACTGGAAGACTGCATGCACCTGAGGGGATGGGAGTCCCTGGAAAGGCACCAGAGATGGGCAAAGCCACTCGAATCCAAGCGGCATTGTCTCATGGACAGGGATGTGTGACGAGGCAGAGATAGTTGCCTTGTTTCTGCGTCTTAACCCTTCTGATGTTATTTCTTCATTTATTTAATGGAGATAAAAATAACAACAGAAATAATGAAACTAAATAACAGAGTGATGCTTATGTTTTTCCTGTACATGTGAATTTGTTCCATTCCTTCAGATCCAGTAGTATGGCTCAGTATTGGACCATTTTAAAGGTGAGAAGCAGAGGGAGAGAGTAGGCAACTTGGTCTGCATCATGCGGCCACTAGGGGGTGCAGGTGGAATTCAAACCTGAGCCTCGTGGCTTCACACTCCCCCACTGGGGGTGCCCAGCATAGCATAGACTTGGTGAGGATTCAAGGACAAACTTGAAGAGACTCAGCAGACCCTAGTACATGGTAGATACCCAGCAAGCTATCATTATTGTCACTATTGTGGATTCTTCAGCTCCTTGAGCTGAATCCAATTACAGAACGATTGCACCAGACTCACAACCAACCTTCCTCACTGGGCATTGCATACCAAATGATACCTAATTTTTTTTTTTTTTAATGACAGAGTTGTTTTTGATTGTGTCCCACCCACTGCCCCCTGGTGTTGGATGCTCCTTTCCAACAATCAAAAGAAAGTGTGCAAGGAGAAATACGACCAGAAGTGTTTCCTAGGAACAGAACACCCTTTTCAAACAGTAAAAGAGGGGCTGGAGTGATAGCATAGTGGGTAGGGTATTTGCCATGAACGCGGCCAATCCGCGTTTGATCCCTGACATCTCATATGGTCCCTGAACACTGCCAGGAATAATTCCTGAGTGCAGAGCCAGGAGTGACCCCTGCGCATCATTGGGTGTGACCCAAAAAGCAAAAACAAAACAAAACCAAAACAGTAAAAGAGCTGCTATTCAGTTGTTTGTCTATTTATTTATTTATTGTCAGGGATGTGGGGGAGGAGCGGGGAATTAATTTTTCTTTTTCCGTTTCCTCTTTAGTTATGCCAGGGATCGAACCCAGAGTTTCACTCATGCGGGACATGTGTTCTATCACTGAGCTGCATCGTTGACCCTTGAAACCTGAAATGAATTCTCTTAATAGAGGACAGCCATGGAGGAACAAAGTCATATTGTCTTTCAATCTTGTGAACTTTAGACACATCTGTGGGGACAGAGTGAGAATAAAGTAGGATAAGTCAGCAGGGCTAAGGTCAGTTCATCATTTGTATTTCAGGTCACAGTTTTTCTTTGTAGACAGAGAATCATCTTTCTATCCACTCACCCAACAACTACCATCCATCCACTGACCTACTATCCATTTACCCATTCATCACCCACTCATCCATCCTTCACCCATTTGTTTATCCATCCATTCATATATCCACCCATTCATCTTCATCTATCTATTCATCTGTCCATTCATTCATCTGTCATCCACTCATACCTCTATTTATCTATTGACTCACCTATCAACCCACCTATCATTAAGAGATGTTTCTGAGCAATTCCTATGTTCCAGATACGGTAACATGTGTTCAGTATCATCATATAGGTCCGATGAGGGGTCAGTCTAGGATACTAAGAAGAGATCATTGACAACTTCCTAGGAATAGCAGCAGTATATTTGAGCTGAGAAGAGTGGGTATACAGTAAGGCCTGTTGGAGCTTATGGTCTAGTAAGACAGGCCAACTATAATCAGATACTGGCAAGTACATTTGTATAATTTTTCTTTTGGTTTTGTTTCTGGGCTTACTCCTGGCTCTGTGCTCAGGGAATTACTTCTGGCAGGCTCAGGGGACCATATGGGGTGCTGGGTACCGAACCTGGGCCTGACACATGGCAAAGAAAGAGCCCTACCTGCTGTACTATCACTCCAGCCCACAATTGTGTAATTCTGGGGGTATGTTTTTGTTTGTAGACCTCACCAGGAAGAACTCAGGACTTACACCTGGCTCTCTGCTTAGGGATCATTCATGATGGTGCTCGGGTGACCACATGGGGTCACATTTTTACATTTTCAGTGTGCAAGGCAAGTGCCCTATCTACTGTACTATTGCTCTAGTTCTACAATTGTACAATTTTTAAAGACAAAAGTGCTTTTTAGGAAACAGACCTTCTTGCCACCAGAAGTTAAGATATGCTAAACTTCCTGGAAAGCAAGGGTCAGTGGAGGAGATGAGGCCCAGGAATCTGCATCTTCAGACACTCTCCAGGCAAACCAGTGGTCACACAGTGTTTGGAATCCTCACTGGAGGCCTGAGATTCTCAGTCAGATGCTAATGGAAAAAATGCACAGCAGAGAAGCCATCGGCTCTTCTATGTTCATTGCAGCATTATTATTCACAACAGCCAGAATATGGAGACAATCAGAGTGCCCAAGAACAGATGACTGGATAAAGAAACTATGGTAAATTTACTGTACTGGAATACTACACAGCCATCAGGAAAAATGAAGTCATGAAATTCACATCTAAGTGAATGGCCAGGAAGAGTATCATGCTGAATGAAATGTATCAGAGGGAGAGGGACACACATAGAATGATGGAACTCATTTGTGGAACATAAAAAGCACATTATGAGAATATTACCCATTGGCAATAGAAATGAGGGCCAGGAGGACTGGTTCATGGTTGGAAGCTTGGCACAAGTGGTTGTGGGAGAGGGGAAGCTATGCTAGAGAAGGGACCCATATGATAAAGATAGATGGGAATGATCACTCTGGACAAGAATTGAGTGCTGAAAATATTTAAAGAGATATACATGATAAAGGAAAGAAACGGGGGGGGGAGTGTGCAAGATAGAGAGTGAGAAAGAGACAGAGACAGAGAAACAGAGAGAGACAGGAAGAGAAAGAGAGGAGAGAGAAGGAGAGAGAGAGGAGAGAGAATGAGAGAGAGAAAGAGAGAGAGAGAGAAAGAGAGAGAGAGAAGTGTCTGCTATAGAGGCAAGCTGCAGGGGTGGGAGGGAGGGAAACTGGGGAAATGGTGGTGGGAAATGTGCACGGTGAAGGGACAGGTGATGGAACATTGTATGGCTCAAACTCATTCATGAAAACTTTATAGCTGTGAGTTTCACTGTGGTTCACTTAAAACAAAAGTGTGAGGGCCAGAGCTATCCAGCAAGCAGGACATTTGCCTTGTACGCGGCCGACCCGGGTTTGATCCCCAACAGCCCATATGGTGTCCCCAGCACCTCTAGAAGTAATTCCTTAGTGCAGAACCAGGAGTAACCCCCTGAGCATCTCTGGGCGTGACCAAAAAAGAAAAAGAAAAGTGTGAGATGCTGAGTTTCCTCAGCCCATGGACCAGCCAGATCCTTGGGAAGTTGTTCCTGGAGAAACAGCTTACCTCCAGCGTGCTGAGAACCAACCACCATTTCCAATACGTGCCTTGAAGTGACAGAGAAGGAAAGTCTGTGACAAGCAGCATGAAGTCACTTTTGCTTCCTAGCCAGGGATCTGTTCAGGTTAAGTCTACTTGGATGTTTGAAAGCCACAATGTGAGGCAAGGGCTTATGGGAAAGAGGTTTGGGGGTCCAGAAGGGCACTGTGTGTGTAGTGGAGCCTAATTGGTGGGATACGGAAGGGTGCTTGAGCTCTGGGGAGCAGGAGAGGAGGGGGATGGCCAAGATCTATTCTTCCCACGAAATTTATGGGAGAGCAGACAGGCCCAGTTTCTGCCCAGCCTTCAAGTAATTGGGGGTCCTTTGCTGAGATTGGGGTTTCTTAACTGAGCGAGGGAGGCAGGAACTGGGGGGCTGGTTAGTGGGCTAGTGAGAATTTCAGTTTGGGGTGAAACAGGGGCTTTGGAAGAGACCAGATTGTGTGTCCATGATGGTCCTTTGATGACAACCCGGGGCCCTGAATGTGGGCCTTTCAGACGGACATTATTCCGGAATCAAAACTGTGGCCATCTGCTCGTCCCTCAGATGTGAAAGCAGAGAGGACGTATTTCCTGCAGGGGCTGGTGGAGGAGGAAGAGAAATGTTCTTTAAATGCTCGCAGGACATATGCTCTTCCTTCCACATCACATTTGTCTGAGTGCTCAGCACATTCCTGGAGGAATGTGGGGAGAGGAGCAAGGAGGGAGAAGCATCTCAGAGGATGTAACTTCTGAAGACAGGGCCAGCTTTGGGACGGAAGAGAGGTCTTCGTGGCTGCACCTCCATTATAGTCCACCTTCGTGGCCTAGAACAATAGTGTTGCTTCTTCCAGGAAGCCCCGGGGACTCTCCACTCTAACACCCAGCACAAGTTGGCAAGTGTTAGTTTAACTACTCATGAGTCGGCTCATGGGTTGCTTGTTGAATAATTAAGGTTGAAGTAGCAGCTCTCAAACTTGACAATGCGGGGCCAAGAGTGGTACCACAGTGAGTATGGTGCTTGCCTTGCATGTGGCTGACTGGGGTTCAATCCTCGGCATCCCATATGGTCCCTTGAACACCACCAGGGGTGACTCCTGAGTGAAGGGCCATGAAGAAACCCTGAGAACAGCTGGTGTACCCCACCCCCCCAAAAAAATCTAGACAAAAAGCCTTGACTGTGTTTTGCAGTCTCCAGGAGAAGTTCATTTAAAAAAAAAACTTGTTTTTTCGTGGATTTTTTTTGGCCACAATAACAGTAATCAGGGCTTACTTCTGACTCTGCACTCAGTAATCATTCCTGGCAGACTTTAGGGACCATATGGGGTCCAAGGATCTAACCTGGATCGGCTGCGTGCAAAATAAATACCTTACCCACTTTACTACCTCTCTGGTCCTCGTACAGGAGAGCTAAAAAGACAAGTCCCATCGAGCTCCACCCTAAAGACACCAATGTCATTGGTCTGGGGTGCTGCTGTCTGGGAATCAGGAGTTTTCATAACTCCCCAGATGATTTTAATGCATAGGAAGATGAAATGAAGGAGTTGGTTCATTTCCTTCTACCCAGATGCTTGATGTGCTTTTCTCTTAGACATTTCCAGAAGGCAAAAGTAATGATTTCACTCAATTATTGCTGCAACAAAAGGTGACTTAGGGCTCTAAGCCAAAAGGGTGTCTGTGGCAGCGGACAGTTGAGTGGCTGCAGAAAGGGTATCCGGGACGAAAGGCGTTGGGCGGGTCTGCCTCACTTGGAGCAGCCGAGTCTTGCTGTTGTCGGCTGGCAGTCCTTTCTCAGAGTCAAGAGTCTGTGAACACACTCAGAGAAGCAGCACTGAAGGGGGCCCCCTAGCCCCCCCTGCCAAAGATCCCCTCTGCTTCTGCTGCCTGACAGCTGTGTGACTGGAGAAACTCTTTTTTTAAAAAAATAAGTTTTATTGGATCACTGTGAGATGCAGTTACAAACGTGCATGATTACATTTCAGTTATACAATGCTCAAGCACCCATCCCTCCAGCAGTCATATTTTCCACCACCATTGTTCCCAATGTCCTTCCCACCACCCCCACCCCATCCCACTCCCTGCCTCTGTGGCAGGTGTAATTCTTCTTACTCTCTAATTTTGGGCGTTATGATTTGCAATACAGATACTAAGAAGTCATCATGTTTGGCCCTTGGTCTACTTTCAACACACATCTCCCATCCCGGGCAATTCCTCCAATCATCATTGACTTAGTGGTTCCTTTGACTGGAGAAACTCTTTTTTTTATTTTTGAATTTTTATTAGTGAAACACCATGAGGGAGAAAAGATTGGGAGAAAATATTGCATTCATCTGGAGGAACTCTTGACTCTCTCCGCGCCTTAGATCTCTTACTAATTGAATGAGGGGAGATAGAGAAAGTAGTGAACGACCACCACCACACGGATGCTTGGAGGAAAATCTCTGAGAACAATGCTCGAATCTCAGTCAACAGATGTGATGGTGGCATTCTGCTCGTTTCTCTCACTCTGACTTCCTCGTTTCCTGCTGCCCTGAGTGTGTTGACTCCATGGGGCTGTGTGCAACTTCTCAGGCTGTGTGTGCAGTGCTCATATCAGGGCATGATAGCCTAGTTGGCCGGACACTTGCTGAAGGTCCAGAGATTGACTGTCACCCTTAGCCATCGTGGGTGAATTCACAGACAGAGAGAACTAAAACCACCAAAGACCAGAGTTTAGGGTCGTATCCACACCCTTGGATGCTCATCAGGTGCCTCCAAACCTATGCTTCTCTTCCCCCAACCCCCCTACCCCCACCCTGCCATTTACAGCCCAGACCAATGAAAGGAGTATTGCAATGGGTGTACTCATAGAGACTTTTCAAAAGCATCCTTGGTGACCGCCGCAGGCTTCTGTGCTGGAGCACACATCGCTGTGCTAAAACATTCCCTTTTGGGGCACAAACCTTTGTGAGCAACTCTAATGCATCTCCCCCCTCTCTCCTCAAGATCACTTTTTAATGCAGGGTCTCCTGAGGATCCCAGTAAAAGGGCCATTAGAGCTCATTGGCCGCCTTTACTCTGAAACGAAGACTCTGAGATGGAAGGACTTTGCCCTGGTCAGGCAGCCAGCCGGGAAAGAGCTTCCCCGATGGCCACTTAGGGGTCCCCTTCCTCATCCCCAGACCCTCCCAGCACAGACTACAGCACTTTGCTACAGCTCACAGGGAGACTGGGCAGCTTAAATGGCCTTTCTCTGCACCACCATCACTCCTTTTACTGGTTTCCCATTTACTCTGCCCTCCAAGACCCTCAGTGCCCGTCTGTGCCACTAGTCAAGCCCTAGAGTAGAGAAGGCATCCTTACTGCCAGATAGGGAAACCGAGGCCCAGAGGGGACACAGTCTTGTTTAGGTGTCTTCCCTCACAGGGAATCTCAGGGGCAGTCTGGGAGAACCATGTCTGATCATCTGCAGCCAAAGTGCCTCCCTCTGTCCACCCACTTCCCCCAACCCACCCCGTCCTGCTCCCCCACTTCCCAGATCTGGCTTCTCTCAGTTCTTTCTGCTCTCTCTCTCTCTCTCTCTCTCTCTCTCTCTCTCTCTCTCTCTTCTCTCTCTCTCTCTCCACTGAGTCTTTTTGCTTTGCTTTGCTTTGGGGCAAACCCGGCTCTGTTCAGTGCTCATTCCTGGTGGTGCTCATGGGGTGTCCTATCTGTGTCAGCTACGGAACCCGGGCTGCCCACTTGCAAAGCAAGTGCCTTCACTCAGGTGCGACTTGTCTTCCTCTGCCCACTTGTCTTTGAGTGTGTGTATTTGAAAGTTTTTCTTATTGATTGAGGTTCTGTGATTTACTATAGTGTTAATGATGGTTTCCCAAGCACATAATTCCAACACCGCATCCATCACCATTGCACCCACCTCCCTCCCCAAGTAACAACTCCCCAATGTCCACTTTGCCCAGGGATCGTGAGCTCGTTTTGCTTCTTCCACCTCAGCTCTGGAGGCTGGGAGGAGGGTTCCAGGTGCAGAAAGTGAAAAGCAGAGGAGACTGTGGTGCTCTAAGGCTTCATAGTCAGGGTGACTCCCTTTCAGGCTCATGTCGTGAGGCTCGGTCTGGGGCTAGAGTGTGGACTGCCTCTCTGCTTTCTTGTAATATAGACAGAAGCAAAGAAGATGTCCTGGAGCAGAGCGCCCCAGGGTCCAACGAGGAGCATAAATAGAAATAAAAAACAGAGTTAGGGGGACAGAGGGTGGAGCCAGCACCGGAGGGAGGTATTACTCCCTTCCTTCCTTCCTTCCTTCCTTCCTTCCTTCCTTCCTTCCTTCCTTCCTTCCTTCCTTCCTTCCATTCCTCCTTCCTTTTGACATACCCAGCAATGCTCAGGGGTTACTACTGGTTCTGCACTCAGGAATCACTCCTGGTGATGCTCAGGGGACCATATGGGATGCGGGGAATCTAGCCCGGGTCTGCTGCATGCAAGGCAAATGCCTTCCCTGCTGTACTATTGCTTTGGCCCTTGCCTTGATTTCTTTTTTTCCTTAGAGCTACTGGTATCATTCACCTTCTATATGGGGCCCTTTTGTTCTATCTCATTGAGACCCCAGTCAACGTAATATTTTCTTCTGCAACCATTCAGGGAACATGAGCTCCACTTTTGGGAGGTTACCAAGAAAAGGTTTTGAGTGCTGAAAAGCCACATGGCTGGTGTGTATGTGTGTGTGTGTGTGTGTGTGTGTGTGTGTGTTTGTGTGTGTGTGGCCCTCCACAGCAGCTAAAGACAGATTTGCTTTTTGATTATTTTTGTTTGTTTTGTTTTGGGACCACACCCGGCCATTCTCAGGGGTTACTCCTGGCTCTGTACTTAAGAATTATTCCTGGCAGTGTTCAAGGGACCATACAAGATGCTAAGGATTGAAATCTGGACAGCTGTGCTCAAGGGAGATGTCCTTCCCACTGTACCATCAATCTCGCCTCCTAAAAGCAGATTTAAAGGGGGAGGATTTGGGCATCTTCCATGCAAGGACTGGAAGTTGATTTGTGGCTCCTCCATGGGGAGGTTATGTCTGGTTCTTCAGTGATGGAAAGGGAATGGGAGACTCTGGAGGGACAACCAAGTGGTCCAAGTGTCCTAGAAGAGCCTGGAGTCCCCAGCAACCCCATCTCCATGCTCCGCTCTGCTCAGAGCAGTGGAAGGATTCATTTCAGTGCTTGCTCTGGGATTGGGATTTCTTCTTTCCCATCTCACAGACTGACATCCACCAGCACTGAGATCCAGGGAGGTTAGAGAGGCTTCAGCCAGCGGCTTCCAGCTATCAACAAAGGGGATGCAGGACTTGGAATAATTTAGGTTCTGCTCTGCTCTGCCTCGAGGCATGGTTGGTCTCCTTGGTACCACCCCGGGCCTTACACCCTGTGGGTGGCTCCATTGTATAGCCACCCGTGGCTGCCTGGCCACCACTTGCCTCTGCCATTGGACTCTCATGCATTTTGAGAGGGGAATAGATTCCCCTCACATCTGGAGCTTGAGCAGGAAGCCCAGGTGTGACACATGGAGGGATTTAGTGGACCGGTGACCAGTGGAATTGATTGAAAAGATTCAACGTCGCCCTGTGAAGCCACACAATCCTGCTGATGCTGAGAGCTTGTGAGGTGGCGGCTGCCCATCCGAGCACCGTCCCTCCTTACAGTGCCTGGGGAAGAAGGGGTGTCATCCATGGGGGGGGGGGGACTTGGAGGGATCCAGTGCTGGTGGGAAGCTGGCTGGGATTCAGGCCAGGTTGATGCCACTCCAGACCAAAGAAGCCCTGAATCTTCCTAGAACTCTGACTCGGACTGTATCTTGTCTCCAGACCTTGGCCCTGTGATCCAGTTTCCACAGAAGGTTCTAGAAGATAAGCTGAAAAACACTTTTATGCCCAGCCCTTGGAATGTGTGCCTTGGACTTGCAGCTTTGAACCTGTTGGGGAACAGAGTTTTAGGATATGAACGTGGACTGTGCAGGGCAGAGTATGCACACGTGCATATGTGTGTTTGCGTGTGCACATATGGGTGTGGGAGCAGGCACATACATGTATGCATATATGTACCTGTGCACGTGTGGATGCAAGCGGGAGCATGTGCACATATGGGTATGAGTGCGTGCACGCATGGATCATGAGCTAGTCACTTGTAATCTTGAGGACAAAATCACAGCAAACCGCTCACCAGCTCTATCTCTACCAAATGGATTTCACTCTCTAATTTACTAAGTAATAGATTCTCATCCCAAATCATGTATATTGGGCCATGGTGAAGCCGGTAATCAAAACGGAAGAAAATGTGTTTTTCTTGCTCTAAGAGCAGAATAACTCACCATCCCATCCCATCTATATTAAAATCTTAAACATTTCCTCTCCGTAATAAAAACACCCTGAAGTCCCCAGAGACCCCAGCTCTGTGCTTCAAAAGAGTCATCTTTAAATCTACTTATGTGAATTCTAATGTGAGGTTTTAATGGAGAACTTTCTTTTTTTTACATCAAATAAAACAAATAGAACTTGGACTTCAGAGCAGCCTCCAAATGCCTTTCTGGTTTCTCTACTTCCTACAGCCTTCATACGTTATGCCAAAGTTTATGGGCCTGTAATTTCCTGGAAGTTTATATAGCTCGAAAGAAGAAGTGATAAAATATGCAGTTTAATTGCAAAAACCACGTACTAATCTCACTAATGTGCTAGATTAAGACTGCAATGCGAGAAGCTGCGAGGTGGTTAAACTGATTTAGAGCAAATTGTACCCCTAATTCTCTTTGTTGGGGCCCATATTTTGTGCCGCCAAGACCTAACGATTTACTTTATTTTGGTTATGGATTTATTGTCTAAGAATAATAGCATCATGTTGGACCGTGTGTTATTTAGAATAATCTCCTCTCACGGCGAGCTGGATGAATTCCTCTAAGACAAATCCTGTTCAGCGTGGGGGATCCGTGAGCGGACCCAGCTTCGTTTCTAGACTGCAGTATCTCACATCAGTCACTGCTCTGCCGTTGGGGCCTGGTTCCTGGCAGCAAATATGGTGTCCCCAAGACAGAGAACCACTGATAGTACAGTGGGTAGCGCGTTTGCTTGCACACAGCCAACCTGGGTTTGATTCCCAGCATCCCATATGGTCCCCCCAGGCACCACTAGGAGTAATTCCTGAGAGCAAAGCCAGGAGTAACCCCTGTGCATCACCAGGTGTGACGCAAAAACCAAAAAAAAAAAGAAAAAGAGAGAGAGAGAGAGAGAGAGAGAGAGAGAGAGAGAGAGAGAGAGAGAGCCTCCGTGGGAAATGGTGGGCATCACCAGAA